>NC_067480.1:19844715-20444715 GCF_947179515.1 Apodemus sylvaticus
ATATATATATATATATATATATATATATTATATATATATATGGATTATTTCTTGGGTATTCCAAGTTTCTACATTAATATCCACTTATCAGTGAGTGCATACTATGATTGATCTTTGAGACTGGGTTACCTCACTTAGTATGATGTTCTCCAGCTCCATCCATTTGTCTACGAATTTCATGAATTCATTGTTTCTAATGGCTGAATAGTACTCTATTGTGTAAATATACCACATTTTTTTATCCATTCCTCCATTGAGGGACACCTGGGCTATTTCCAGCTTCTGGCTACTACAAATAGGGCTGCTATGAACATAATGGAGCATGTGTCCTTATTATATGCTGGGAAATCCTCTGGGTATATGCCCAGGGGTGGTATAGCAGGATCCTCCGGAAGTGCCATGCCCAGTTTTCTGAGGAACCTTCAGACTGATTTCCAAAGTGGTTGTACCATTTTATAATCCCACCAGCAGTTGAGGAGGTTCTGGAAAGACTCAGTGCAACAGTATAGGGGAATACCAGAACAGGGAAGTGGGAAGGAGTAGATGGAGGAATAGGGGGAGGGAACAGGGCTTATGGGATTTGCGGTGAGTGGGGACCCAGAAAAGGGGAAATCATTTGATATGTAAATAAAGAATACATCGAATAAAAAAAAAAGAGTGTGCTCTTCTGAACTTGAAATTCTTCTCTCAGATTTTCTACAACAGAACCAGTAGTAAAAGCATCTTATCCCAGCTTCACTAACAATTTTATTTTTCCAGATGCTTTATAAGGGTGGTGGTCATCGCTGACGATCTTCATTTCTAAGTTTTTTCTTAGGTGGCTGATTGAATAATTAATCTGCAGTAGCAATGCCTGAAAGAGATCACGTGTTATTATTGTGAGTGCCAGAGATACTTCTCAGTGAGGGGCTGGAAGGCCCCTTAGAGTTGTCATAGATTAAGAGGAATGTGAGAGTAGCAAGCAGAGTAGAAATCCGTAACAGTGTAAAGTCCACAGCACAAGTAGTCTTTGAGCCATGCCTGTCTGAGGCACACTCATTGTGGCTGTGCTAACCAGTAGGCCACAGTCCATAAATCTAAAGCCCTTTGTTGGGGGCTGGAGAGATGGCTCAATGGTTAAGAGCACTGACTGCTCTTCTGAGGGTCCCGAGTTCAAATCCCAGCAACCACATGGTGGCTCACTATAATGGGATCTGATGCTCTCGTCTGGTGTGTCTGAAGACAGCTACAGTGTACTTACAAACTGGGCACAACACTTCTGGAGGACCCTGCTATACCACTCCTGGGCATATAACCAGAGGATTCCCCAGCATGTAATAAGGATACATGCTCCACTATGTTCATAGCAGCCCTATTTATAATTGCCAGAAGCTGGAAAGAACCCAGATGTCCCTCAACAGCGGAATGGATACAAAAAATGTGGTATATCTACACAATGGAGTACTATTCAGCCATTAGAAACAATGAATTCGTGAAATTCTTAGATGGGTGGAGCTAGAGAACATCATCCTAAGTGAGGTAATCCAGTCTCAAAAGATCAATCATGGTATGCACTCACTGATAAAGAGATATTAGCCTAGAAACTTGGAATACCCAAGTCATAATCCACATATCAAATGATGTCCAAGAAGAAGGAAGGAGTGGCCCCTGGTTCTGGAAAGGCTCAGTGCAGTAGTGTAGGGCAATATCAGAACAGGGAAGTGGGAAAGGGTGGAGGGGAGAACAGGGGGAGGGAAGAGAGCTTATGGATTTTCGGGGAGTGGGGAGACAGGAAAGGGGAAATCACTTGAAATGTAAATAAAGAATATATTAAATAAAAATGAATAAATAAATAAATAAATCTTTTTTTAAAAAAAACAAAAAGTTCTTTGTTGTTCTTCCTGCATGGCACTTGGCACTAACAAAAATGTCGCCTTCTTTAAAAGAATTATTGTATTTTGTCTTACATGTCCTAGTCAGCAAATGGACAATCATTGCATTTCCTTTTTACAGAATCTATCTATGGTGCCAGGAGCAGAACTTCTCAAGGTACTAACTACAACATGATGATTATCAAATAAAGAAACACTGAGGCTGCTCAATGTCCCCAGAGAATGGTCCCTAGACATGGTTTAACTAATTTACCCAATAGACCTAACGCATTATACATAAGGAACAGATTTTCCCAGATGTTTAAATAAGTGTTGGTAAATGTCTGACAACTATTCTAATAAACCCAATAAATATTTGGGTTTATGTATTTTTAGTTTGTTGTAAACAAATTATTCATTCATATCATTTGGACTAGATGTAATGTGCACAAAGTATCTACCATTGATCATTTTTTGTGTCCATTTGGCTTGTTTAACCCACCAGAAGTAAAAAGGGAAAGTTACAAAGTTCAGTAGTTTGTTGCAAATGTAGAAGAAAGCACAAAGATTAAAATTTCCATTTTCCACTAAAGTGTATGTGATTTCAAAGACTTCTTTATGCATTCATACTGTCACTGCCATCCCTCTCTATGTGCTATTCTCAAGAATTTTTCATGAATTTGAATGCTGTTTCTATAAGCTCCATTATCAATACAAACAGAAGAAGGCCAGTGTTTGGTCTTTGATGCTTTGTGGGTTCTTATTTCTTCTACCCTTCTCCACCCCTTTTCTTCCACCCCAACACTAGATAAGAGAAAGTAAAAGATAGAGAGGAAAGGAGATTCTGGAAAAGTCAGGAGACAGAAAAGAAACAAAGTTATTATTAAACTACTTCCTGCTGATTAGGGGGCTTCCAGTTCCTGGGGGCAACTTTGATCTTTGCTATCAGGATATCTAATTTCTTGTTGTTGTTTCTTCTTTGCTCACAACTACTTAACAAACTTAACCAACAACAAGCAATAAGAAACCAACGACCCAAAAACTCTGATGGGGCCCTAGCATTTATATACCCTCAGAAAAGTTCCCAGAATTCCAAACATCACCCAATTGTGGAAACTATCTGCAACTGGCTAAATCATACCCTTGCTAGAGCACTGGAAAAATCATAGTCAGCTGCTGTAGACAATCTGAAGCAGCCCATATCCCACAGCTGGGATTAAAATGCAAGCATATTCTTATGTCTGTGTTTTTTAAGGAAACCAAAGTACCCACTACAGGCCAGTGTTAATTAGGTGAGTATGTGAAACTATTCCAAACTTGCCCATCAAATGCATGCCTGCTGTTTTGTTTTGCTTTGCTTTTCATCGAATAATTCATGACAGATAACCCTAATAGTTAGTGAAGGATCTCAACCTACTTTAATAAGCATTCAACCTCTCCTCTAACCCACCACCCACCAGAGGTAGTGAAAGAGAAAGCACTTCATTCCCATAGCAAACACCACACATGAACCAGCAGCTGTAGTTCAATCCTGAAGAAACAACAAGGCTCTCCAACTAGTCTGAGGCTGCAGAAGCAGCAAGAAGCCACAGGAACCTCTCTAGCAGTCCTTTGGCAAGTTTCTCCCTATGGCATTACCAATAGTGGAGCTCAGCAATGCGATGTAAGGCAAACCAGCACATGTGTGTCATTGGCAAAGCACAGCAATGCCCCAGCTCCCACTGTCTGTGGGTCTTATTTATACTCCTTCATCATGTATCCTTTCATGTGTCTGCTATGGCAAAACACCTTTTCACCTGTGTGCCCCAGCAAAATATTATTTGACATAACTGATGTTCCAAAGAAACCAGAAGTTTCCACTTCAGAAGGGAAAAAATCTTATAATTCTGAAGGTTTATTGAGTCTTGTTGAATGGTTTTGTCTTAGAGTCTCTTGTGCTTTAACACAGTTTTAAATAATGCAGAGGATGGAGTCATCTGTAGGCTCCATAAACTATTGTACCAGAGAGCCTCTTCCTTCACTGATCTGACATTTCAGCTGGAGTGCTATGGGGCTGCTACGGCTGCTGCAGATGCTTAAGCACCCCCAAGCATCTCTGTATAAAAGAAAACAATGTTTGTTATGTCCTCTGTATCTATTGGTTTCCATGAAATATGACATTCTCAATTTAGTTGAGTTTTTTCAACATTTTTATTGACTTCTCAATGGTGCACATGCGAGAATACAAAATAAACCACACAGCTTCTTATGTCCTAATGCTAAAAGTCACATACTTTATCCCTTGTTTCTTTCTCTTGTTTTCACAGAAATAATCTAAATTTAAGTGGAACAAGACATAAGTCTACAAATACACAAGTTCAGTCCATTAACAGTTGTATTTGGAAATTAATTACCAATGCCAGAAAACGTTGATAAAGCCAAAGCCAGAGAATAATATTCTTTATCTTTGAGTGCTAAATAGATTACTTAGTCTTGGGTAGAACTGACACTTACACAAAGAAAGAGACACATACTAGTGATCAGTAGACTTCATGCACACAGCCAGCCTTCACACCCTTCACTGAATATTAGGATCATATTTACTTAAATGTACATGAATACCTATTCTCCTCATGGTTTGACAAAATTACTTGTGAAGATAAAAATTTGAAATAACCTATTTGCTAAAATGTCAGCTTCATTATACTACAGAAGATCAGTGTAATAGAATATGCAACTACAAAAATCACGGTTAGAAATAATCACATGGCAGAAATGTTTTTGATACAATAGTGGTAAGCTGAATTGGTGTCATGTCCTTTTTTGTTTATAAACATGTGGTTATGTGTGTGGATGTATGCACATACAGACAAGTACATGCAAATGTATGTGCTGAAAGAATCAGAACTGGCTGTCTCTAAGCGTTTATAGCATTGTATCTGGATGACAGGGTATATCCAGTTTTTAAATTTTTCATACTTGTGCCTTTCCATATTTGCTAGGTACTTTTATAAGTTTGTAAATATACAAAGTAATGTGTTTCATTGTGGCAAAGATATACATATTTTCCGGTGTACATTGTTATTCATCTACCTCTCCCACTGCTCTTTCCAAAATTCCTCCCTCTTGTTGATCCCTTTTCTCTCAACAAATGATCTTCTACTTTCATGTAATATGTATTTCACTAACCACCCTGTGACAGTTTGTATATGCTCATCCCAGGGAGTAGTACCATTAGAAGGTGTGGCCCTATTGAAGTAGGTGTGGCCTTGTTAGAGTAGGTATGTCACTGTGGGCCTGGGCTTAAGACCCTCATCCTAGCTGCCTGGAAACCAGTCTTCCACTAGCAGCCTTTGGATGAAGATGCAGAACTCTCAGCTCCTCCTGAACCATGCCTGTTTGTATGCTGCCATGTTCCAGCCTTGATGATAATGAACTGAACCTCTGAACCTGTAAACCAGTCCCAATTAAATATTGTTCTTTTTAAGAGTTGCCTTGGTCATGGTGTATGTTCACAGCAGTAAAACCCTATCTAAGACACCCCCTTATGATTTATTAAAATAATACTTTTCATTCTTCAAATGTTCCACAAGGACTCAAAGACTGAAGCAACAATCACAGGCCCTCTATGGGTCTGCCCTAGATCCTCTACATCTGTTATGGTTATGTAGATTGGTGGGATTCCTAATAATAGGAGTAAAGGTATCTCTGACTTTTTTGCCTGCTTTTGAGATCCTTTTCCCCCTACTGAGTTGCCTCATCCAGTATTGATATGAGGGTATATGCTTAGTCTTATCATACCTTGTGTCAAGTTTGTTAATATCCCTGGGATGTATTATGTGAGAGATTTTTTAATTATTCAATATATTTTGATCATGATTTCTTTTCCTGCATCCTCCCTACCTCGCTACATACCAAATTCCATGTTCTCTCTCAAAATAAAATCAAAAATAATGTGAAACACCTCCTGGCCCCTGTAAGAAAAAAAAGAGTTCATTTTGTGTTGGCCAACTACTTCTGGACATGAAGCCTGCCTGGGAATGTGGTTGGCATATACAGTGACCCTCCATTGGAAAAAAAAATGATTTTCACTTTCTCAAAGGTATCAATTGAAAATAGAAATAGCTTCTTAATTCAGCAGAGGGATTTAATTCCATTTCCCATTATCTGTGCTGATATTTGATCTGACCTTCATTTGTACAGGTCTTGTACATGTGGCTATATACTCTGTGAGTATGTGCATTGTTCCTGTTATGTTTAGAAGACACTGTTTCCTTGTGATCATCCTCCACCTCTGTCTCTTATAATCTTTCCACCTCTTTTCCTGCATAGATTCCTGAGCCCTGAAAGGGGGATTTGATGAAGGTATCCATTTAGGACAAAGGACTCCAAAGTCATTCACTCTCTGCATATTGTCCAGTTGTGGGTCTTCACGTTAATCGCCAAAAAGCAAAACATGGCTTTTCTGCTGATGGTTGAGCTAGGCGCTGAATTCTGGGTATAACAATATGTCATTGTGTGTCACTCTATTGTGAGGTTCTTTACCAGAATAATAGTATTATGTTTTCCATGGGACCATGACCTATCTAATTTCAAGTTTGTGACCACAGTAGAATTGTCAGGTATATGGCCATATCATGAAGTGGGTCTTAAATGCAATCAAAAAGTTCTTAGTGACTCCCATAACATTTGTGCCAATTTTGCACCAGAATATCTTGCAGTCAGGGCACTGTTGTAGGTACAATATGATATTGCTGTTGATCTTTCCCCTCAGGTAGCATTTGCTGAGTCAGGATCTTGCTTGTAGCCAAAGTTAGCTCCTCTCTAAGCATTCTGAGTACTGTAATTACAGGTATGTACCACCATGTCCTCTATAGATCTATTTGTCATGCACTGACAATGACAAAGGATCACTGTGCTAAGCCTTTGCCTACACACATGAAGTTGCCTAAAATAAGCCCTTCACCCTGCAAGGTAACAGAAAATATGTAAAGTTGGTTATATATATATATATATATATATATATATATATATATATATATATATCATTAAAATCAGACAAATGATGAGCTTGTGACCTTCTAGATATAATGATTCATTGAACCTAAACCAAATGTAATGGCAGTATCACATTTTACTTTAACCTAATTGTATACTAACAAGTTAATCAAGCATTGTATGTGAACACCAGTAGCCATCTGATAAAGACTTTATAAGTTGTACCTTTCATATATGCCTGTACCCAAGTAAAGCCCAAATACAGCAATTGTGAATTGTTCTTTATCTACTAATCACTCTACATAAGCCTTCATTTCTCTGTTTTAGTACCAAACCCTGATCAGAGAGCCTATTCAGCATGGCTGATAATTTACAGAAGCTTTGAAAAAAATGTTTTATCAGTCATAAATCTTCAGACTTCTGACCACATTCCTTTGTTAAACCATACAGCCCCTTAGGCATCCGCTAATACTTGATTTTTATAGCCCTTGATTGCTGCAATATCACTTTCTCCAATATTCACTAAAACCACTTATGTTCCTCAGTGTGGAAGGAAATGGTAGCTTGTAGGATATTTGCTGCTGTCCAATTTGCATTACAGCAATTTGTGTTGTGTCAAATTAGATATTATAGATGGAAGAATTTGGACAATGGTAGACTGGCCATGTTGCATTGCTCTCATTCTAGTGAGCACTGAGACTTCTGCTAGCACACACATGGAGAAGCAAAGGGAAAGATGGAAGATGCCATCAATCAGTGACACTTGGGAGAACCTTAGCTCCCTCATAGCGGTGACATGTGTTTTCATAGTTTTTACTGTAAACTCAGTAGCTGAAACCAAGACAAAATTATTACCTTTGAGTTTGGACCTGAAATGCCTTCCATAGGTTCCTGTACTTGCATGCATAATCTGCAGCTGGTAGTGTTGTTTGCCACACTGCAGGAGCTTTGACACTCGTGGCCTACATAGAAGAAATCAGTTGCTAAAAGTGGATGCTGATGGTCAATAACTGCTTCTGGTTCTGACTCAAGTTCTCAGCTTCCTGGTTGGCACAATGTGAATATTTCCAGCTGGCCTTGCTCACTTCAGCCACCTTGCCTTCTATACCTTCATGAACTGTACCCTGAAACTGTAAAACAAAATAAATCTCCCTTTTAAGTCACTTCTGCTTGTCACGGGGCAGTAACTAATACATGTTATAATCTTTTTTGCCCTGTGATCCAGGGATAGGAAAGCACAACTTTTGCTAAGTCTCTGAGTAACACCCTTCACAGTCCAACTAACCCTTAAAAACATAAAAGGATTATTCTTCCCAGTTATATAAGAAGAATAAATTGATAGATTGCATGAATTACCCAATTCAGTAATTAACAAAATAATTTAGGTATGTAAATTTAAGAAATTCTTTTTCTAATATTCAAATTAACATGTCAGATTTCATCTTACTCCTTTTAGACCTAAAATATCCTTACAGAAAAAGACTCAGAAAAATGTGTAAAAGTCTTAAACATGAAAAAAAGAAGGCGAATCTTTTTAAAATTACCTTCACTAGTGCTAGGGATGTAGCTCAGTTGTTAGTTTATCATGTACAAAAATGTTCAGATCTCTAGCACCACATAAACCAGTAACTGTGGTGCATACCTGTAATCTCAGCAAGAAGTAGAAACAGCAGGATCAAAATGAGAGCTATACATCAAGTGGAAGGCCAGTTTGAATTCCATGAGACTCTATTACAAAATTACAAAATTAAAAATAATATCTGAATGTTAAAAATGTCTGAAAGAAGGTCTGAAGATGTTCTAAGTCTGAAAACATGTTTTTAGAATGGTAATGAAAATTAAAATAGAAAATGATTTAGATACAGAATTGTAAGTTCATTAAGATAGGATAGATGATAAAATACCTTATCTAAATTGCCAAGTATAAATAGACTTGGCTTTTTGAATGTAACTCATGCCTAGTAATTTTAATAATCATTAAATAATAATTGTTCCTAATGTATGTTGTTTATTATTATGAAAGAGCCTTTTTAACTAGACAAAAAAAAGGAATTGCTGAGTTTTGACTTTATATGAACCCAGTATACACACTGCAAGAGTATCCAGATGTATATGGACCATATTGTAGTAAGAGTGTCTGCTTCTTAGTTCCTAGAAAGAGAAAATGGGCTACGCAATGACACATGGAAAACTGCTAAGGTCTCTGATTTCTGCTGTAAGCTATTATATTGTTTTCATTCCACATATATTGTTATCACAAAAGCCAGCCCAGCACCTGCCAGTTCTCTTTTTCCTATTAGCCTATCCCCATGGGCTGGTCTCTGAATACAGACCAACTGTCAGTACAGATTGTCAAAGACTAAGTCTCTTGGGTACTATTCTCCATATTGATCTTAATTTAGTCCACTGGCAACAATTTCTTTCTCCAGTCACATGGAGAATGTTCAATTTTGTCACTACAACTATCCACTTGTTTGGTGCCCCTACTTACTGTCTATGTACCAGACGTCTACAGGTGTAGAGGCTATCCCTTCCAGCATTTTATTGTTGTGGTTTTTGTTCAGTTGATGGATAAGGTTTGATGGATTAAAAGGCAGTAGTCTTCATGACATTAGTGACAGGGTTTTCTGGTACCACACGTTTCTATAAATAGGCATATTACCTGTATAGAGTTGATACTGTACTACCTCTGAAAATACCCAAGCCAAAGGCATTTAATCCAGTCCTTTATCGGATAAGCTGTTCTCAGTGTTAAGGATGTTGGATTCCATCTGTTGCAATGTTGCATAAACAATTAATGTTCTGACACTGTATACTGAGCCTCTTCCCATTTCCATGACTGAGACCAAAACCATACTGAAACTAATCAGATGATTTTCATCATAGTACCCAACTATAGTCACTTCTAGTTGCTTTTAATAAAAATGGACATTGGGATATTGGAGCACACAGCTATTCTATGAGGATTTTAGCCTAATCAAAATCTTCTTGATGTATTTTATTCCAATCATCAGCTCTACAAGCACCCATTTTTACCAAATTATACAAAGGACAAGCAAATTGGCAAAGTGGGTATGAAAATTCTCTCATGCTCTAGAAACCAAAAGGAGAAAATCTACTTCTCTTAAGCTTTGAAGCATAAGCTGTTGTAGGATTTTCTCAATAAACTTTTCAAATACTGTATTCATCACATGCAACCATGATACTTCCAGAAAATTTATGGTTATACCTGGCCCTTGCACCTTGTCAGAAATGATTTTTCTTCCTTGTTCCTTTAAGTGGACTTGTATGTCTAAATCTTTTTAGATTTTTTTTCTAAATCTGTGAAACAGGTTAGCATTATATCATCAATGTAATCACCCTCTTTTACAGATAGTGGGCAGGGTAACAAGGCAAAGCCCAAGGCCATCCTCCCCTGACAAATAGCACAAGGTGTGAAGGTAACTTTGAAGATGTACTCTATGGGTCCACTGCTGACAGTTCCAGAGAATGAAAATTGGTTTGGGATATAGTAGCTAAGGGCTTACCCTAAAGAAAAATGCTAACAGGGTAAAATGTAGGATATAAAGAGTCCATCACAGTCAGGCAGTGGTGGTGCATGACTTTAACCCCAGCACTGAGGTAGAGGTAGGCAGATCTCTGTGAATTTAAGGTCAACCTGATCTACAGAATGAGTGCCAGGAGAGGCGGGGCTACACTGAGAAACCCTGTCTAATAAATAAATGAATGAATGAATGAATGAATGAATAGCAACAACAAAGAGCCCATTACTTGAACAGCTAATTTTTAAAAGAGCATCGTAAGGTACAGAGACATGGGTAAGGCACACTTTATTCAGCTCTCCAGAAGCCATCTGGCTTCCTCATAAACCATGCCTGTCACTGAAAGGGCTTTGGCCTGGGTAAATAATCCTCTGATCTTTTGGACTCTGTAATTTTGTCATAGGCCCCAGACTATATTGTTTATATTTACAGCTCTACCCAGGGTATGCAACTATATAGCCTCTTACCTCACCCAGCCACAAGATACTTTATAGTTCACACTTTCTGCCAAAATTTCCACTGATGGTTTTCAGGATATGTCCTAGAAGTATCTTTAACACAAGTATTCTCTCTTTCTGGGTAAAACTGAACAAGAATAAACCCAAGTAAAAAGATAGAGATGTAAATAGAGATAAATATAGAGATTATTAGACATAGATATAGATTATTAGATATAGATATATATACCATATATATAGATACTATATCCCACAGATTTTATATCCCCACATCTGTCTTCTGCTGCCCATTGCCCCCAGTATTTAGAGGAATTACAGTGTAAAGTAAGGTACATTCAACTCTAGAATCCACTGAAGTCTCAGTGTTTTACACATTAGTAAGGCAACAAATGTGTAATTCTACATGGAGCCTCATGTCAGTACAAGGTTAAAAGAACAATGCCTTCAGGAACTGTGAGGGACTTTCCAAGGGCCTTTTACCTCAGGTGCATTTTGTTCCCTGGATTGTTCTTGGACATGATTTCATGGCTCCTGTGACAAACACTTAACAATCAATTTATAAGACATGTTTATTTTTGTTGGCTGTCAGAGCACAGCTATTTTTGGACCGAAGGTATGCTAGTCAATGTACCCTGAATTTGGACATGCCTTCTGCCTCATTTTTACGCCTTCCCAGTATAAACTATAGTGTGTGCCGGATAATTCTACTTTATTTGTTCTGTCCTGAGAAAGTTCTGGGAACAGTCTGCTCTGTGGATGTTCAGTATGTACTTACTGGGGTTTATTTCCATGTTTTTCTGAACTCAGACAACCTTCCTTGAATCATGTATTAAAGGTCACTGAAATGGAAGTCAGGTTGTCTACAGCTTCATACTATGATCTACCCTATTCTCTTAGGTCCTCAGACCCCGGGTCTCACATACACAGATCTGCATAGGTCGGTGAACATTAACTCCTCTGATGACCTGTTATCTGGATGTTCTTCGTCCACAGGTAACATCAGTCATCCTCTCCATAGAAACACGTTGGGTAGTTACTACTTAGGAAATTGTCTTATCCTATAGGAGTGAAATGGGGGACCCAGTACTTCCCCATCCAAATTTGAGTGACTTTCTGTTTGCTCTCTAAGCACCGCCTCCCCCTCCAATGACACAATGTCATATTGGTTTTATGTTCCTTTTCTCCCTAGGACCTTAGATGTACAAGTTCTTTCTGAACAATTAACTGAGTCTCAGTTACAAATAGTCATATCCATTTATAGTCCTATACCATATGTACCACTTTCAGGCATAGAGCTATATTCTTCAGTCTGTAACCCATGCATTCCATATTCACATGGTAGGCTCTAACTTATCAAGGAGGTTCACAATTTGTGCTGCCTAGTCTCATGTCAGCTTGATGCAAGCTAGAGTCATCTGAAAGAAGAGAACCTCAATTGAGAGAATGCCCTTAATAGATTGACTTGTGTGCAAGTATATAGTTTATTTTCTTGATTAATGATTGATGGGGGAGGGAGGCACAGATCAGTTTGGGTGGGCACCACCCTGGCTTAGTGGTCCTAGGTGCTATTAAAAAAAAAAAATAACAGGCTAAGTAAACTAGGAGGAGCAATCCAGTAAGCAGAACTGCTCCATAACCTCTGTTTCAGTTCTTGCCTCTGCCTTCCTGTCCTGGTTCTACTGAATTATGGACCACAAACTATCAGATGAAATAAATCCTTTCCTTCCCGGGACCCTTATAGTCACAGTGCTTCATTACAGAAGATGAATGCTTAACTACGATACTACTCCAACTCTCGTGTTTTACAGACAAGGTACTTGACAAAACCAGCATAACAAAGGACCTAGAATAGAACTGTTTGATTCAATCACGTTTGTTCTGGCTCCCAGTTTGAGGGCACAGTCCATCAAGGTGGCAAGATCTTAAAGCTGGTAGTCAAGAACTGCTAGTGGGGCTGTAAGATGGTACAACAACTTTGGAAACCAGTCTGGCGGTTCCTCAGAAAACTGGACATGACACTTCTGGAGGACCCTGATATACCTCTCCTGGGCATATACCCAAAGGATTCCCTGGCATGCAATAAAGACACATGCTCCATTATGTTCATAGCAGCCTTATTTATAATAACCAGAAGCTGGAAAGAACCCAGATGCCCCTCAAAGAAGGAATGGATACAGAAAATGTGGTATATTTACACAATGGAATACTACTCAGCAATTAGAAACAATGAATTCACAAAATTTTTAGGCAAATGGTTTGATCTGGAAAATATCATCCTAAGTGAGGTAACCCAATCACAAAAGAATACACATGGAATGCAATCTCTGGTAAGTGGATATTAATTAGCCCAGAAGCCCTGAATACCCAAGGCACAAATCGCATAACAAATGACTCCCATGAGGAAGTATGGAGAAGGTCCTGATCCTGGAAAGGATTGATCTAGCATTGGAGGGGAATATAAGGACAGAGAAAAAGGAGGGAGGTGATTGGAGAGAAGAAGGTTTATGGGACATATGGGGAGGGAGTATCCGGGAAAGGGGAAATCATTTGGAATGTAAACAAAGAATATAGAAAATAAAAAAAAAGAAAGAAAGAAAGATGTTGAAGGGAAAAATAAAAGAACAACGGAAAGATGACAATGATGATAGTTTCTTTTAAATTCAATCTGGTACACAAGTCTGCATAATGGCGCCGCTCAGGTGATAGGCGAGTCTGCCTCAATTAATTTAATCCAGAGACTTCCTCACAAACTCAAGGTCTGTTTCCATGGCAATATCAAATCGTGTCAACATGACAAAAGAACGTCTATCATACACAGGAAAGAGAAGGATCATCCTGGGATTCCCATCAAAGACTCTCCAACATCAAATGACTCGCCTCGGGTTTCAAGTCTCATCATCGTTACAGGGAGTGTTCAACTGCCACTACAGCACAGAGGCACAGAGTACCATGCCACACAGGAATGGGTAGCCATGTCAGTTTTGCCTTCCCGGGTGTTGCCTTCTCCTCAGTCCATGTCATGTTGCAGGAGCTATGCAATTAGTCAAGTCCAACTCATCTCTGCTTCCATCTGTTCCGTGAAAATTGTATTGTGGGGATTCTCCTGGAAAGACATCAACAACTCTTACTCAACCTAGATAAGGCACTGATGGCAGACCCAAGAAAGTATTCCAGCCAAATATAGCTCAATGAACCAGGGATTTCATTGAGTTAAATGAAGTGTGGCTAACAGGAGCACTCTATGGCAAAGTGTGCAACTGAAAGGCTCATCCCACAGGGAAGGAAGGGTAACTTATGAAAGTGTTATCACTGGAGCTCCTTGCCTAACTTACTGCTAACCTGAAGAATCTCCTTTACCCTGGCAATGGTTCCCTGCTTAGTCTCACCCTGTAAGTAGGTTTTAGGGAGAGGGCTCTATGACTCTTACAATTTTCTGAGTGTTCAGAGTATTACAAGCTTGCAACTCTTCCTAAATTTTATGAGACCTACCACCAAGAGGGATACTTTGAGATTTATTTTTTTTCATTATGTGTATTATACATGTATGTCTGTGTGTGTTTGTGTACGCATGAGTACAGCTGCCTAAGCCAGATCCCTTATTGAGCTGAAGTTGCTGGTGATTACCAGCCACCTGACATGGGTACCAGGAATGTATGTAGGATCCTCCACAAGAGTAGCATGCACTTTTAACCACTGAACCATCTTTCCAGCCCCAGGGGAACATTTCAGTCTGGAAGCACCCATGCACCAGGATCTTACCTTTGCCTAATGTTAAGCGTGTATCTTTATGGCCCAGCACCTGTCCTTGAAGCCTTCCGTACACCTGCTTTTGAAGGTTCATTGAATAGCTTCTTTTCTCTAGTCTCCAAATATCAAACCAGACAATGGAAGCAATTCTTCCTTGAATGTCCACCAACCTGTCTCGATTTACTCAAGGAAACCTCCTCTTTTGCCCACACAAGTCAAAAATCACTCTTGGGAACTTCCCAGAGAAGTTTCCCCAAAGTTCCATTATCAGAACTTTGATTTTTGTTCATCCTTGGGCACATCATTTAGAAGGCTTTGTCACACAGGTGTGGTTTTGTTGACCTAGTTTAGAAATCCGAGATGTGTCTCCACAACTCTATCCTGTCAATCTAAGCTAGACCTAAACAGCCATGCTCAGGGCAGAACAAAGTGTAGTTCCCCAAAGCCATTTAATCTTTGCCCTTGATAGTAAGGCAGTCAAAAAGGTACCAGTTAGTAGTAAAGCCAGAAGTGCTTTAGACAGCCTTCACAAATTCTGCAAAAGATCAAAGGCAGAAATGGGAAGGAGAACCTCAAAGTCGTTCCTTTGATAAAAAGAAACAAGCTTTCTCCTTCAGGCCTGAAACTCCTTGTCTCAATAAAGAAAAAAAAGAGAGAGAGAGAGAGAGACAGAGACACAAATGGAGAGGGACGCTTCAAAGCAGAAAGCCATGTGTTGCTTCTAGTTCATAAAGCACGAGATGTTCTCGAATAGCTCACTTGCTTAGATTCATTGAGTTTTTATTATGCACTTGTTTGTGAAAATAATAATGGTCTCACAGCACTAGACCACTACATTCCTTCTAAATGCCTTGAGGTTTAGAACGTATGTAAGGGATAAAAAAGTGTATTTTCAGAGGTGAATGCTCTCAGCCGACCATTGAACTGAGCAGAGGATCCCCAATGGAGGAACTAGGGAAAGAACCCAAGGAGCTGAAGGAGCTTGCAGCCCCATAGGAGGAACAATATGAACCCACCAGTATCCCCATAGCTCCCAGGGACTAACCACCAACCAAAGAGTACAGATGAAGGGACCCATGGCTCCAGCTGCATATGCAGCAGAGGATGGCCTTGTTGGACATCAAAGGGAGGAGAGACCCTTGGTCCTGAGAAGACTCCATGCCCTAGTATAGGGGAATGCCAGGACAGGGAAGAGGGAGTGGGGGAGTGGGTGAGCAGGGGGAGGGGGATGGGATAGGGTGTTTACGGAGGGGAAACCAGGAAAGGGGATAACATTTGAAATGTAAATAAAGAAAATATCCAATTTAAAAAAAAACATATTTTACCAGAGCAGCTTCATGAAACCATTATGGCGTAAGAGGTTTATGAGACATGTATTGTTCTTCTAATTCATTGGAATGTGTTGTTTTCATGAATCAAACTAAGTTCTTGGATTCTGAGACACAAACCCTGCAATTGGAGGCAGCATGCAAAATTATGAAACTGGATCCTGAAACTGAACAGGCTGCAACTCTGACCCAACTGCAGACCTTGCTTCTAACTCTGAAATACGTCACTACAACCATCTCTAGAAAAATACTTCCGGATCCCAACTGTGCTTACAGATGTGTGTCATTGAGCAGGGCGACCTCCTATCATTGAGCCTCAAGTTCTGCATTTGCCATAACATTTACAAAAGTTAGTTCACACCTAGGTTAACTCTGCAGCAGAGATAAATCTGGTCTTTTATTGATAGTACAAGAAAATAACAAAAATAAGTGAAGTGTAGGTAGTCCTGGGCAAGGTAAAATAATAATCTTACTTTCCAAACTTAGGAGCAATAAAAGAACAAAATACAGATAAGCAAAGGAATGCTCTGTATGAAAGCAATTATGAAGTGATAATGCTAATAAAATATGATCAGGTTCAATATTTCCAACAGCTTTCTAAAATTACAGTAACACCTACATAATGCAATATCTTTAGAGGGATCACTGCAGTTTTTCTTTGCAAACTGTGCTTTCTTTCTGCAATTTTCTGGGCTATGAACAAATGTCCTTAAATCTTAATCTTGAGACATATAATGTAAATGTGAAAACTGAAAAATGGAGGTAACTAAAAGTCATATTTTCTTAGCCATATGTGTAGAAATACATATATCTCTATATATACAGATATATGACTTTTGTTTATATATATTTATAGACAAGCTACTTTTATACTACAAAACCTATATTATTTGACTTTTTGTTTTGTTTTGATTTTGAAAATATCATATAGAACATTACAAAACTTATGAAAGGTGTGTGTGTGTGTGTGTGTGTGTGTGTGTGTGTGTGTGTGTGTGTGTGTAAAATTTTCTGTTGGGAATCTGCAACTGATAATGAAATTAAAACCTTTCAAAGAAGTGGAAGTAGTTCCTGTCTCCATTCCATCATTAGAATGAATCATTCTAACCGTTCTTTTCACAAAACAGACTCTCCTCCTCTCAGCTAAGATGCAGAGACCCTATAGCATAGGTTAATGGAATCCTGTCTCCTACTAATTATTCATTCCCCATAGCTGTCCTTCCTAGATGACAGAGAAACCTATAAGAGAGCCACAGTAAGCATGTCCCATGACACAGTACGTTAATGACTTCCTTTGAATTTCCAGCCTTTACTTCCTCCTCAAAATTCTGATTATTTTTCTTATCTTGCCTAACAGACTAGCCTTCTGTTTCATAGAGTTCATGGCTGGGGAAGATGCATAATGCCGTTCCCCTCTGCAGCCTGCTCAGGACTTCCATACTGTGACTGTTAAACCAGAAGGAGAGATGTTTCCAAGCTCAGATCTAGTCTGCTTTCTTACAACCTAGATGTGTGGTGTCTTCCAGAGTTTGACCTTAACTGCTAGTCCTGGCAACTGGAAAATAGTTGAGAGGAAAGACTGTTGTGGATAGTCCTGGGCTTGTGTTTTGATGCTAATTTTACTCCTGGGTGGGGCTGCAGATGAGATGTTAATCATGTATACAGGTGACTTGTGAACCTTTTCCCCACCTTAAGTTTTCAAATAAAGGCTAGAGCCAATGACTGGGCAGGAGGAAGGAGGAGGAGCTGAGAGTTTGGGAGAGGAGAAAAGGATGGGGGGAAGGGGTAGCCATGAAGGATTGAGAAGCTCCTGGCCTGGAGAAACCGCAAGTTATATGGGATAATATAGATGGGAATAGAGTAGTGTAGTGGGAGATGCACCCAATCTAGGCTTATAGCTTGTATTGTTACTGAGTGAGTTGAGATTTCTTTTACTGGGTAATTGGGTTGGAAAAATATAGCAACAAAAGACAAGAGTCTTTGGGTGTCTGAACCATAATTTCCAACATAGCCAGCTGCATAAGGTGTTTAAAAGACACGGAGTGTAAATGCTTTCTAGAACCTCAGAACGTCTTTCAGGACTTCAAAACAAATCTTAAACCACCACATATCTTAGTGCTGCAACAAATGTGTGTGAGACTGTGTAACATGCACTACTCTCCGCTCGCTTCCACTCTCCACCTTATTTGGCCTCTCATCTTCTCCTGTCTCCCAGAGGCGGTGTTCTTTTCCCTGTACAATTATCTTCTCAAGCAGACTTGTTCATCCCGTGCCTTCTTACCCCAGCAGTACCCTCTTCCTATCTCAGATACTGCCTCTTGAAGCCATTCCAAGATCATTGACTTGTTCACGTTGACTATTTTTGTAGTCTCCATTTCATATGTAGTCTTTATTTTTTTCCTGTACTTACAAGGCAGAAATCAGATATATTTTATGAAAATTGGAATTTTGGGTATATGGCCCAACTCATTCTTTTAAAAAGTATTGATGTATGCAAATCTGAATATATTATGCCCCCTATCGATTTCTTACCAAAACTTCACTTGTTTAAAGACAACAACTCATGTTTTAGAATAGAAGAATTTTGGGGGGGGGGGGGGAAACAATTCTAATAGGGTCTAAGAGTTATAATAGATAAGAAGAATGCTTTGCTTCCCTTTTGGGGCCCAATTTTATAAATACACCAAAAAAATAAAGGTGTGTCTTGAAAGGCTTATCATTTACAAAAGAAAGGGAGAGTGTGCTTAAGGGTGGCACACTGAAGTCTTCACAGCTATAAGCAAGTCCACAGTCAGTAGGTCTCATAGGTCAGACAAAGGCATTTTCCGGTCCACAGCCCTAAAACAGGAAGCAGTAGGACCTCAGGAGAAATTATTCTTATTTAGAAGTACTAGACGTCAAGACTAGGAACCCGGGAGTACTACATGCCAGGACCAGGAATCTAGAAGAAGTGCACATCAGGAACATCTGGGAGTACTGAACACCAGGACTGAGAATCCTCAACAGCAGAAAAACATCTCATGTCTCACCAGGGGATATTTGCATGAGCAAAGTGGGATGATTTGGATTGAGATTAAATTTAATTTGAAAATTCAAAATATAAAACTTTTTTCTGAACATCCAGTACTAAATTCTATCCCTTTGTCTAAAAAAAAAAAAAAAATACAACTCTAGGAATCTACACGGAAAAAAATTAAATGTTATTCTTTAAACTGCGTTCTCATGAAATATTAAAGTTAATGGAGATCTTAATGTAAATAATTAATTCTTTGTAAAAAAAATTTTTATGGACTGCAATCAAGTTCATTTCCTAAAGTAGCATTTCTAGATTACCTTTTAGCTCCGTGTTGTATGATTACTAATAACCAATAATACAAGAGGTAAACATGTCACCATGTAGAAACAGGCCTTAAATGAAGTCCCAAGAGGGTGTTCTTATGAAATGCAATAATACAATTTGTGAAATATTTTTAAACTGAAATACATTAAGCATTACCAAGGGGTTTTCTAACGTCACTTATTTTATTATGAATGTAATCTAGCTCAAACACAGCATGAGCAAACACATAAATGTGTCTGTAAGATGTTATTTGGCACTGTTTATATAATTAATTTCTCAGCTCATGGTGCTCACTTGCCGTGTGTGAGTTACACCTCAGATATATTTGTTGTTGTGTTTCAAAGTGCAAAGAAAACAAATGCCTTTTGCCTGGCTGCTAACCCATGTACACAAAACAAGCAGAGGCCAGCTGCCTTCCTGCTGGGTCGCCATAGGCCATCTGGTTGGCATTTACCCCACAGATAGAATGTCCTGACAGAAATGAATAGGAAAATATTTTCATTAATCTTTTATCCTAGGGAAATAAGAATTTTAGTAATATGAGCACTACTGTGCCTTTAGAAAAGATTGATGTATGTGAATCTGAATATAGTCCCATAACCGAATCCATTTTCCAACAAGTTTCCACTTATTTAGAGATAGTAGCTGATGCCTGGGCCTTTAGATCACCTTTGGGGGCCAGTTCTCCCCTCTGCCTCCATTTTCTGGGGACTACGCTTTGCTATGCACCCAGTTTTCTCATCTCCCATATCTCAGCTTCCAAAGGGAATCAGCTTTCACTACCTGGAGTGCTCTCTACATGAGCTTGTGATTCACCTACTTCAGTCCTTTCCAGGTGTGGTCAGCTGGACTCTCTGGTTTTACGAGGCCACACTGGCCTAGGAAGTTGGTAAGCTGTCTTCGCTCTTCTTCCTGCCCTCCATCGTGATTTCCCTGGCCCTGTAGAAGGTCAATTACAGAAACCTGTCCTCCCACCCTGCCTCCATTCCCTGGGGACTCCACCAACTCTGGCAGGGGACCCAGCTTTCCACCTTCCTGTGGACTCTCTCAACCCTCAAGTCTAGTTCATTCTTTTTCCTTCCAGTCAGTTCTCAACATCTAAAAACCATGGAGTCCACATGACCACTCCTAGAAAAGACTCAAGTAGGTGAATCACAATCTCCTTCCTGTCTTCCATTAAATCTCTCCATTGTCATCCTCATCCCAGGAACAACTTTGGGTTCAGACTCAGTAACTTCCTAGGCCTTTCATCTGTCTCTCCAGATATTCTATGCCTTCCCACAACCCAAACTCCCTGTACTCCACCTCTAGGTGTGAACAGGATCCCTTTAGCTCTTCCCCGAAACCTCTTTTTTTTTTCAGCCTTTTTCTCATAGCTCATGTTTATTCCTCACTGCCTCCCAACAGCTCACAGAAACACTCCTACCAGGCAACCCACTTCCCTAGATCCAGAGAAGGCCACAAAAAAACAAGGAACAGAATACTCATCCAACAAGAGCAAGACCAGATATCAACAATCACACCAACCTTAATCCAGGATGCTTAGAAACTAGAAAAAACAACAACAAAAACAAAAACAAAAATCAAACAAACAAACAAAAAATCACAAACAACCCAGACTATATGTCTCAAAAATCCAACAGCCCACCAGGCAGAGGTGTTGCATGCCTTTAATCCCAGCACTTGGGAGGCAGAGGCAGGAGGATTTCTGAGTTCGAGGCCAGCCTGGTCTACAAAGTGAGTTCCAGGACAGCCAGGGCTACACAGAGAAACCCTGTCTCGGAAAAACAAAACAAAAAACAAAACAAAAAAATCCAACAGCTCTACTTTACCATAGTAATCCCTAAGAAATGTGATATAACTGAAGTACAAGACAAAGATTTCAAAATAACTATTGTGAATATGTTCAAGAAACTTAAAGAAAACAAATAAAATCCCAAAATGAAGTCTATGGAAATACAGAGGGATGAAATACTGAAAACAGTTAAAAACATGAAATTAAAAATAGAATCAATAAAGAAATATAAATTTAGTTAAAACTTGAAATGAAAACTTTAGGAATTTAAACAGGAACTTAGAGACAAGCCTCTCCAATAGAATACAAGAGTTGGAGAGAGACTCTCATGCATTGTAGAAAAAGATAGAAGAAATTGATACTCAGTCAAAGAAAGTGTTAAATCTAAGGGGAAAAAAATCTAAGCACAAAGTATTCCAGAAGAATCTGGATACTGTGAAAATACCACATTTATGAATAATATGAATAAAGGGGGAAGAAGAAAATCAGGTCAAAGGAACAGAAAATATTTTCAACAAAATCATAGGAAAACATTTCCTAAGCTTAGAGATGTGTCTAATCAAGGTACAGGAAACATATAAAATACAAATACACAGCAGTAGAAAATAATCTCTCTATATATCTGACTCTAAAAGCCAGATGGATGTTCTACAAACTCTATGAAACAAGAGATACCAAGCCACCCTACTATACTTGTCAAAACCCTCACTCAAAAATAAAGAAAAAAATCTCATGATAAAAAAACAAACTTAAGCAGTATCTGTTTACAAATCAAGCTCTACAAAAGGCACCTGAAGAAAAGCTTCAATCTGAAGACATTAACCACATCAAAGAAAACAAAATGATTAAATAATCAAAGACCAGCAAATCAAAAGGAGAGAAGGGACTCACAGGATGACAACAAAATAGTAGGAATCAACAAATACTGCTCATTGATACTCAGGACATTAATGGTTAATTAATTCCACAATAAAAAGACATAGATTAACATATTGGATTAGAAAACAGGATCCACCTTTGTGCTGCATCCAAGAAGCACACCTTTCCAATAAGGATAAATATCAACTCAGGGTAAAATAATGGAAAAAGTTATCCCAGGCAAATGGATATAATAAGCAAACAGGTGTAGTCAATCTAATATCTGAAAACTTAGACATTAGTCTAAAACTACTAAAGTAATTGATAGAGATTGGGAAAGACACAACATATACATCAAAGAAAAGTCCACCAAGAATATAGTGCAATTCTAAACATTAGTGACTGAAGACAAGGACACTGAAGACAAGGCTACCCACATTCCTAAAAGACACACTACTACAGCTAAAATCACATAATGACCCACATTTGTAAAAGTGGGTGACTCTGATACCCTATTCTCACCAATATACAGAACATCCAGACCCAAAATAGAAACATGAGAGAGCTAAATGATGTCATAAATCAAGCAAACCTAAAAGATATTTACAGAGCATCTCACCCAAATACAAAAGAATATACTTTCTTCCCAGCAGCTCCAGGACCACTCTCCAAGATAGCCCACATAATGGACAAAAAGTGAACCTCAACAGATATTAAAAAAAAAAATCCTATAACATTCTGTTTCCATCTGACACCCATGGATTAAAGCACAATAAACACTAGAAGCAACAGTGAATTTAATAACTTATAAAAACTAAACAAAAATGCTCAACTTCATTAGTCATTAGGGAAATGCAAATCAAAACAACCCTGAGATTTCACCTTACACCAGTCAGAATGGCTAAGATTAAAAATTCAGGAGACAGCAGGTGTTGGAGAGGGTGTGGAGAAAGAGGAACACTCCTCCACTGCTGGTGGGGTTGCAAATTGGTACAACCACTCTGGAAATCAGTCTGGCGGTTCCTCCGAAAACTGGGCACCTCACTTCCAGAAGATCCTGCTATACCACTCCTGGGCATATACCCAGAGGATTCCCCACCATGTAATAAGGATACATGCTCTACTATGTTCATAGCAGCCCTATTTATAATTGCCAGATGCTGGAAAGAACCCAGGTATCCCTCAACAGAAGAGTGGATGCAAAAAATGTGGTATATCTATACAATGGAGTACTATTCAGCCATTAGAAACAATGAATTCATGAAATTCTTAGGCAAATGGATGGAGCTAGAGAACATCATACTAAGTGAGGTAACCCAGACTCAAAAGGTGAATCATGGTATGCACTCACTAATAAGTGGATATTAACCTAGAAAACTGGAATACCCAAAACATAGAACTGGAATACCCAAAACATAACCCACACATCAAATGAGGTACAAGAAGAAAGGAGGAGTGGCCCCTTGTTCTGGAAAGACTCAGTGAAGCAGTATTCGGCAAAACCAGAACGGGGAAGTGGGAAGGGGTGGGTGGGAGGACAGGGGAAGAGAAAGGGGCTTATGGGACTTTCGGGGAGTGGGGGGCTAGAAAAGGGGAAATCATTTGAAATGTAAATAAAAAATTATATCGAATAAAAAAAAACTAAACAACTCATTTACTGAATGAAAAATGGGTCAAGACAGACAGAAAGAAATTAATGACATTCTAGAATTGAATGAAAATGAATACACAACATACCCAAACTTATGAAACACATAAAAGTAGTTTTAAGAGGCAAGTTCAAAGCACTAAGACCTACAGAAAAAAATGGATAAATACTATATTATCAGCTTAATGGCTTGCCTTGAAGTTCTAGAACAAAAAGAAATAACATGCAAAAGGAGTACACAGCAAGAAATAATCAAACTCAGGGCTGAAGTCAATAAAAGAAAAATGAGAAAAAAAACAAAAAGTACAAAGAATCAATAAAACAGTGTTTTTCATAAAATTAATAAGATTGGCAGCCAAGCTAAGTAAAAGATGAAGAGACAAGATCAAAATTAATAAAATGAGAGATTATAGGGGAATTTAACAATAGACACCATGAGTATTCAGGGAATCATTAAGATACACTTTAAAAGTCTGTACTCTACAGAAATGGAAATTTTAAAAGAAATGGAATTTTTCTTGATATATACAATGCACCAAGTTAAATCACAACTAGATACACAATTTAAACATACCTGTAGCCTCTAGTGATATATAAGAAGTAATTAAAAGTCTCTCAATCAAAAAATTCCCAGGGTCAGATATATTCAGCACAAGATTCAACTAGAATTTCAAAGAATTCTATGCTGATAGTCCTCAAATTATTCCACAGAATATAAAAACAGAAGCAAGACTGACTAATTCTGCAGTGCCGGAAGCCAGCTATACACACCCAGCAGCCAGCAAGGAAGAAGCAGCCTGCACAAGTGAGACCGGCCCTGCAGATTGGAGGATCCAGTCCAGAGGCCTCTGGCAAGAGCCTTCTGGTTTCTGCCTCTGGACTGGGAACAACCTTGGTCACAGTGTGCCATTTCCAAACAGCACAAGAAACCAGCTATACACCCAGCAGCCAGCGAGGAGGAGGCAGCCTGCACAAGTGAGACAAGCCCTGCAGTCCAGAGGCTACTGGCAAGAGCCTTCCAGTTTCCACTTTGGGATCAGGAACACCCTCGGCCACATTGTGCCATCTCCAAGCAGTGCAAGAAGCCAGCTATACACCCAGCAGCCAGTGAGGAGGAGACAGCCAGCACAACTTACATCCAGAGCAGATCAGGGCCACAGAGGTACATAATCAAATACAACTACAAGAGAGTAGGTCTCAGCTGCCATCTTTGCTTCTGTGACTGTGCAACAGATTGGTAGGCAGGTTTCACCAGAGTAGGGGATCACTTGGGACACACAGCACCAGGACTCAGGAACCTACACCCAGGAACTCTGCAGCACCACAGCAATTTGTGCCAGGAGAAAGCAGCTCACCCGAGGTTGTTGAGATAGGCCTACAGGCACACACACACAGAAGGGGCAAGCTCCAGCCAGTGACAGCAGGCCCAACTACCACCAGAGATAACCAGATGGCAAAAAGCAAATGTGGGAACGTTGTCAAGAGAAATCAAGGCAATATGGCACCATCTGAATCCAATTCTCCCACAACAGCAAGTCCTGGATAACCCAACACACCAGGAAAGCAAGATTTGGATTTAAAATCACAGGTCATGATGCTGATGGAGGGCATCATGGAGGGCTTCAAGAAGGACATAAATAACTCCCTTAAAGAAATACAAGAGAACACATGTAAACAACAAGAAGCCCTCGAAGAACTAAGGGAAAACACAACAAAACAGGAGAAGGAATTAAACAAAGCTATCCAGGATCTAAAGAAGGAGGTAGAAGCAATAACAAAATCACAAAGGGAGACAACTCGGGACATAGAAAACCTAGGAAAGAAGTCAGGAGTTATGGATCCAAGCATCAACAACAGAATATAAGAGATAGAAGAGAGAATCTCAGATACAGAAGATACCATAGAAACCATTGATATAATAGTCAAAGAAAATTAAAAATGCAAAAAGCTCCTGACCCAAATTATCCAGGAAATCCAGGACAAAATGAAAAGACCAAGCCTAAGGATTATACGCATAGAAGAGAGTGAAGATTTCCAACTGAAAGGGCCAGTAAATGTCTTCAACAAAATTATAGAAGAAAATGTCCCTAACCTAAAGAAAGAGATGCCCATGAGCATACAAGCAGCCTACAGAACTCCAAATAGATTTTACCAGAAAAGAAATTCATCCTGTCACATAATAATTAAAACACCAAATGTACTAAACAAAGAAAGAATATTAAAAGCAGTAAGGGGAAAAGATCAGGTAACATATAAAGGTATACCTATCAGAATTACACCGGATTTCTCACCAGACTATGAAAGCCAGAAGAGCCTGGCAGAACCTAAGGGAACACAAATGCCAGCCCAAACTGCTATATCCAGCAAACTTCTCAATTACCATAAATGGAGAAACCAAGGTTTTTCATGACAAAAACGAATTTGCACAGTATCTTTCTGCAAATCTAGCCCTTCAAAGGATAATGAATGGAAAATACCAACAAAAGGAGGGAAACTACCACAAGATAATGCAAGAAAGTAATCTTCTTTCAACAAACCCAAAAGAAGATAACCACACAAACATAAAAATTACATCAAAAACAGCAGGAAGCAACAATCACTATTCCTTAATATCTCTTAACACCAATGGACTCAATTTCCCAATAAAAGACATACACTAACAGACTGGATTTGTAAACAAGACCCAACATTTTGCTGCATACAGGAAACGCAGCTCAGTGTCAAAGACAAACACTACCTAAGAGTAAAAAGCTGAAAAACAGTTCTCCAAGCAGAGTCCCAGGAAACAAGCTGGAGTAGCCATTCTAATATCAGATAAAATAGACTTTTAACCAAAAGTCATCAAAAAAGATACAGAAGGCCACTTTATATTCATCAAAGGAAAAATCTACCAGGAAGAACTCTCAATTTTGAACATCTATGCACCAAATACAAGGGCACCTTACTAAAGCTTAAAGCACACATCGCACCCCACACAATAACTGTGGGGGACTTAAACGTGCCACTCTCTTCTATGGACAGATCAGGAAATCACAAACTAAATGGAGTCACAGTGAAACTAACAGAAGTTTTGGACCAAATAGACTTAATAGATATCTATAGAACATTTCATCCTAAATCAAAAGGATATATCTTCTTCTCAGCACCTCATAGTACCTTCTCCAAAATTGACCATATAATTGGTCACAAAACAGACCTCAACAGATATAAGATGATCGAACTAATTCCATGCCTCCTATCAGATCACTATGGAATAAGGGTGGTCTTCAATAGCAACAAAAACAACAAAAAGCCCACATACACATGGAAGCTGACCAATTCTCTACTCGATGATACCTTGGTCAAGGGAGAAATAAGGAAAGAAATAAAAGACTTTTTAGAACTTAATGAAAACAAAGGCACAACATACCCAAATTTATGGGACACAATGAAAGCAGTGCTAAGAGGAAAACTCATAGCTCTGAGTGCCTACAAAAAGAAGCTGGAGAGAGCATACACTAGCAGTTTAACAGAACACTTGAAAGATTTAGAACAAAAAGCAGCTAATACACCCAAGAGGAGTAGAGGGCAGGAAATCATGAAACTCAGGGCTGAAATCAACCAAGTTGAAACAAAAAGAACTATACAAAGAATCAACAAAAGTAGGAGCTGGTTCTTTGAGAAAATCAACAAGATAGATAAACCTTTAGCCAGACTAACCAGAGGGCACAGAGACAGTACCCAAATTAAGAAAATCAGAAATGAAAGGGGTGATATAACAGAAACCGAGGAAATTCAAAAAATTATCATATCCTACTACAAAAGCCTATACTCAAGAAAACTGGAAAATCTAGATGAAATGGACAATTTCCTAGACAAATACCAATTACCAAAATTTAATCAGGATCAGATAGACTATCTAAATGGACCCATACACCCTAAAGAAAAAGAAATGGTCATTGACAATTTCCCAACCAAAAAAAAAAAGCACAGGACCAGATGGCTTTAGTGCAGAATTCTATCAGACATTCAAAGGAGACTGAATGCCAGTACTCTTCAAACTATTCCACAAAATAGAAACAGAGGGAACATTACCCAACTTGGTCTATGAAGCCACAATTTCGCTGATAACAAAACCACACAAAGATCCAACAAAAAAGAGAACCTTAGACAAATTTCGCTTATGAATATTGATGCAAAAATCCTCAATAAAATTCTTGCCAACGGAATCCAAGAACACATCAAAACAATCATTCACCACAATCAACTTGGCTTCATCCCAGGGTTGTAGTGATGGTTCAATATACGGAAATCCATCAATGTAATCCACTACATACACAAACTCAAAGAAAAAAAAAAACACATGGTCATTTCATTAGATGCTGAAAAGGCATTTGATAAAATTTAGCATCCGTTCATGTTAAAGGTTTTGGAAAGAAAAGGAATTCAAGGCCCATACCTAAACATAATAAAAGCAATATATAGCAAACCAGTAGCCAACATCAAACTAAACGGAGAGAAGCAATCCCACTAAAATCAGGGACTAGAAACAGCTGCTGCCCTCTCTTTTATTCAATATGGTACTTGAAGTTTTAGCTAGAGCAATTAGAAAACACAAGGAGGTCAAAGGGATACAAATTGGAAAGGAAGTAGTCAAACTATCACTATTTGCAGATGATATGATACTATACTTAAGTGACTCAAAAAACTCCACCAGAGAACTCCTACAGCTGATAACCAACTTCAGCAAGGTGGATGGATATAAAATTAACTCAAGCAAATCAATAGCTTTCCTATACTCAAAGGATTAACAGGCTGAGAAAGAAATTAGGGAAATGACACCCTTCACAATAGCCACAAACAATATAAAGTATCTTGGTGTGACTCTAGCCAAACAAGTGAAAGATCTATATGACGGGAACTTCAAGTCTTTCAAGAAAGAAATTGAAGAAGACCTCAGAAGATGGAAAAATCTTCCATTCTCTTGGATTGGCAGGATTAATATAGTAAAAATGGCCATCTTGCCAAAAGCAATCTACAAATTCAATGCAATCCCCATCAAAATCCCAACTCAATTCTTCATAGACTTAGAAAGAGCAATTCTCAAATTCTACTGGAATATCAAAAAACCCAGGATAGCTAAAACTATTCACAACAGTAAAAGCACTGGGGGAATCAATATCCCCAACCTCAAGCAGTACTACAGAGCAATTGTGTTAAAAACTGAATGGTATTGGTACAGTGACAGGCAAGTAGATCAATGGAATAGAATTGAAGATCTGGAAATGAACCCACAGAATTATGGTCACTTGATCTTTGATAAAGGAGCAGAAAACATCCAGTGGAAAAAAGATAGCATCTTCTTTAAATGGTTCTGGTTCAACTGAAGGTCAGCATGCAAAAGAATGCAAATTGAACCATCCTTATCTCCTTGTACTAAGCTCAAGTCCAAGTAGATCAAGAACCTCAACATAAGACCAGACACACTGAAACTAATAGAAAAGAAACTAGGGAAGACCCTTGAGGACATGGGCACAAGGGAAAATTTGCTCAACACAACACCAATAGCTTATGCTCTAAGATCAAGAATTGACCAATGGGACATCAAAAAACTGCAAAGTTTCTGTAAGGCAAAGGACATTGTCAAAAGGACAAAATGGCAACCAACAAATTGGGAAAAGATCTTTACCAACACTACATCCAACTGAGGGCTTATATCCAAGATATACAAAGAACTCAAGAAGGTAGAATCCAGAGAGCCAAATATCCCCCTTAAAAAATTGGGTACAGAGATAAACAAAGAATTTTCACCTGAAGAATATCGAATGACTGAGAAGCACCTAAAGAAATGTTCAACATCCTTAGTCATCAGGGAAATGCAAATCAAAACAACCCTGAGATTTCACCACACACCAGTAAAAATGGCTAAGATCAAAAAGTCAGGAGAAAACAAGTGCTGGTGAGGATGTGGAGAAAGAGGAACACTCCTCCACTGCTGGTGTGGTTGCAAGCTGGTACTACCACTCTGGAAGTCAGTCTGGAGGTTCCTCAGAAAACTGGGAATGACACTTCCAGAGGATCCTGCTGTACCACTTCTGGGCATATACCCAGAGGATTCCCCAGCATGTAATAAGGATACTATGTTCATAGCAGCCCTATTTATAATAGCCAGAAGCTGGAAAGAACCAGATGTCCCTCAATGGAGGAATGGATAGAGAAAATGTAGTTTATATACACAATGGAGTACTATTCAGCCATTAGAAACAATGAATTCATGAAATTCTTAGACAAATGGATGGAATTGAAGAACATTATCCTAAGTGAGGTAACCCAGTCTCAAAAGAACACTCATGGTATGCACTTACTGATAAATGGATATAGCCTAGAAGCTTGGAATACCTAAGACACAATGCACATAACAAATGGTGCCCAGGAAGAAGAAAGGAGTGGCCCCTGGTTTTGGAAAGGCTCAGTGCAGCAGTCTCAGATAATACCAGGACAGGGCAGTGGGAAGGGGTGGATTGGGGAACAGGGGGAGGGAAGAGGGTTTATGGGACTTTTGGGGAGGCGGGATCCAGGAAAGGGAAAATCACTTGAAACGTAAATAAAGAATATATCAAATTAAAAAATCTAAAAAAAAATTGATTGACAAAAAAACATTACTAAATTAATTAAAAGGGGAATTCAAATATTTTCTGATAAAATTGAAGAGATACATGAGAAAAAAAGGAAAAAGTAGTACACATGTCAGTTTGCAAGGCTGAAAGGAGAAAGTGATGTAATTATATTTTCATTAAAGTGTGCATAAATTGGAATGTTCCTTCAAAAACATATTAAAAACTGATATAAGAAGAAAATAAAAATTAATGATAATACTACTACTTGAATATGAACAATAATAAAATGTTTATCTACATGAGCTATTTTTCTTTTCTTTTTTTTTTTTTTTTTTTTGTGGCTATTGTGAAGGGTACTGTTTCCCTAATTTCTTTCTCAGCCCATTTAACACTTGTGTAGAGAAGGGCTATTGATTTTTTTTATTCGATATATTTTTTATTTACATTTCAAATGATTTCTCCTTTTCTAGCCCCCCACTCCCCGAAAATCCCATAAGCCCCCTTCTCTCCTGAATTTCTTTCAATGATTTTTGTGTTTCCCTTGTAAGGGCTTCTAATTTTTGATCCATTTTCTCCTGAATTTCTTTAAGTATGTCCTTCATGTGTTCCTGTACTAGCATCATGACCAGTGATTTTAAATCCAAATCTTGTTTTTCTGGTGTGTTGGGGTATCCAGGACTTGCTAATGTTGGAGAATTGGGTTCAGATGCTGCCATAATACCTTGGTTTCTGTTAGTAACGTTCCTACGTTTGCCTTTAGCCATCTGGTTCTCCCAGGAGTTAAATGGTCTTATTGTCACTGGCTGGAGCTTCAACCTACTGTGGATCTTTAAGGTTATTTCTGCAACACTGGATGACTGGGTTTCTTCTGGCACAGATTACTGATATGCTGGCTTCCTCTTTTGTGCCTTTGGAGCCCTTCTCTGTCTTGCCTCAAGCAATGCTATACTTAGGTTGTCAAGGTCAACCAGGTGTTCTCTGTCTGCTCTATTATGGAGGGAAGAAGTTGTGGTGGGGGTCACTCCCTTTGTTGATTCTCACATAGGACACAGGTCCTAGGATGAACTAGCTTGCAGATGAACCGCCTATGTGCTCAGTTCCTGAGGGCAGGCAGACCCCTGGTGGTTTGCACCACCAGAAATCTAAAGCTCAGAGTGTTACAGTACCTAGTGAACCTTTTGTGTCCCTGCAGACAGTGAGTTTGGCCGCAGGGCTTCTCTCCTTCCACAGCTTCCCAAGCCCAGCGGGCTGGCGGACAGAAGCCGCCTAGGTGCTCAGTTCCTGAGTGCAGGCAGACCCCTGGTGGTTTGCACCACCAGAAATCTAAGGCTCAGGGTGTTACAGTACCTAGAGATCCTTTTGTGTCCCTGCAGACCCTTTGTGTGGTTTAGGTATCAGGGTAATTGTGGCTTCATAGAAGGAATTGGGTAGTGTTCCTTCTGTTTCTATTTTGTGGAATAGTTTGAAGAGTATTGGTGTTAACTCTTCTTTGAAGGTCTGATAGAATTCTGCACTGAAACCATCTGGTCCTGTGCTTTTTTTGGTTGGAAGACTTTCTATGACTCCTATTTCTTTAGGCATTATGGGACTGTTTAGATGGTCTAGTTGGTCCTGATTTAATTTTGGTATTTGGTATCTGTCAAGGAAATTGTCCATTTCCTCCAGATTCTCCAGGTGTGTTGAGTACAGGCTCTTGTAGTAGGATCTGATGATTTTTTGGATTTCCTCAGTTTCCGTTGTTATATCTCCCTTTTCATTTCTAAGTTTGTTAATTTGGATACTTTCTCTGTGCCCTTTGGTCAGTCTGGCTAAGGGTTTATCTATCTTGTTGATTTTCTCAAAGAACCAGCTCCTGGTTTTGTTGATTATTTGTATGGTTCTCTTTGTTTCTACTTGATTGATTTCGGCCCTGAGTTTGATGATTTCCTGCCTTCTACTCCTCCTGGGTGAAATAGCTTCTTTTTGTTCCAGGGCTTTCAGGTGTGTCATTAAGCTGGTAATGTATGCTCTGTCCATTTTCTTTTTGGAGGCACTCAGGGCTATGAGTTTTCCTCTTAGCACTGCTTTCATTGTGTCCCATAGATTTGGGTATGTTGTGTTTTCATTTTCATTGTGTTCTAAAAAGTCTTTAATTTCTTTCTTTATTTCTTCCTTGACCAAGGTATCATTGAGTAGAATATTGTTCAGTTTCCACGTGTATGTGGGTTTTCTGTTGTTTTTGTTGCTATTGAAGAACACTTTTACTCCATAGTGATCTGATAGAAGGCAAGGGATTAGTTCGAACTTCTTATATTTGTTGAGGTCTGTCTTGTGACCAATTATATGGTCGATTTTGGAGAAGGCACCATGAGGTACTAAGAAAAAGGTATATTCTTTTGCTTTAGGATAGAATGTTCTATATATATCTGTTAAATCTAATTGGTCCAAACCTTCAATAAGTTTCATTGTGTCCCTGTTTAGTTTCTGTTTTCCTGATCGGTCCATTGAGGAAAGTGCAGTGTTGAAGTCACCCACAATTATTGTGTTAGGTGCAATGTGTGCTTTGAGCTTTAATAAAGTTTCTTTTACGAAAGAGGGTGCCCTTGCATTTGGAGCATAGATGTTCAGTATTGAGAGTTCTTCTTGTTGTATTTTTCCTTTGACCAGCAAGAAGTGTCCCTCAGAGTCTCTTTTGATGACTTTGGGTTGAAAGTCAATTTTATCTGATATTAAAATGGCTACTCCAGCTTGTTTCCTGAGACCATTTGCTTGTAAAATTGTCTTCCAGCTTTTTACTCTAAGGTAGTGTTTGTCTTTGACCCTGAGGTGTGTTTCCTGTAAGCAGCAAAATGTAGGGTCCTGTTTACGTATCCAGTCAGTTAGTCTATGTCTTTTTATTGGGGCATTGAGTCCATTGATGTTAAGAGATATTAAGGAATAGTGATTGTTACTATTCCTGTCATTTTTGATGTTATTTTTTAAATTTGATTGGTTAACTTCTTTTTGGCTTGATGAAAGGTTACTATCTTGCTTTTTCCAGGGTGAAGTTTCCCTCCTTGTATTGGTGTTTTCCTCCTATTATCCTTTGTAGGGCTGGGTTTGTGGATAGATATTAGGTAAACTTGGTTTTGTCATGGAATATCTTAGTTTCTCCATCTATGGTGATTGAGAGTTTTGCTGGATATAGTAGTTTTGGCTGGCATTTGTGTTCTCTTAGAGTCTGCATGAGATCTGCCCAGAATCTTCTAGCCTTCATAGTCTCAGGTGAAAAGTCTGCTGTGATTCTGATAGGTCTTCCTTTATATGTTACTTGGCCTTTTTCTCTTACTGCCTTTAATATTCTTTCTTTGTTTAGTACATTTGGTGTTTTGATTATTATGTGACAGGAAGTATTTCTGTTCTGGTCCAGTCTGTTTGGAATTCTATAGGCTTCTTATATATTCATGGGTATCTCTCTCTTTAGGTTAGGGAAGTTTTCTTCCATAATTTTATTGAAGATATTTGCTGGCCCTTTAAGTTGTAAATCTTCACTCTCATCTATGCCTATAATCCTTAGGTTTGGTCTTCTCATTGTGTCCTGGATTTCCTGGATATTTTGGGTTACAAGCTTTTTGCATTTTGCATTTTCTTTAACTGTTGAATCCATGGTTTCTATGGTATCTTCAGCATCTGAGATTCTTTCTTCTATCTCTTGTATTCTGTTGTTGATATTTGCATCTATGTCCCCTGATTTCTTCCCAAGGCTTTCTATCTCCAAAGTTGTTTCCCTTTGTGTTTTCTTAGTTGTTCCTACTTCTGATTTTAGATCCTGGATGGTTTTGCTTAGCTCCTTCACTTGCTTGTTTGTGCTTTCCTGTAATTCTTTAAGAGATTTTTGTGTTTCCTCTTTCATGACCTCAGCCTGTTGACCAAAGTTCTCCTGTATTTCTTTAAGTGTTTTTTGCGTTTCCTCATTATTGGCTTTTGTATTCTCCTGGATTTCTTTCAATGATTTTTGTGTTTCTCCAAAATCGACCATATAATTGGTCACAAGACAGACCTCAACAAATATAAGAAGATCGAACTAATCCCATGCCTCCTATCTGATCACTATGGAGTAAAAGTGGTCTTCAATAGCAACAGAAACAACAGAAAGCCCACATACACGTGGAAACTGAACAATACTCTACTCAATGATACCTTGGTCAAGGAAGAAATAAAGAAAGAAATTAAAGACTTTTTAGAACACAATGAAAATGAAAACACAACATACCCAAATCTATGGGACACAATGAAAGCAGTGCTAAGAGGAAAACTCATAGCCCTGAGTGCCTCCAAAAAGAAAAATGGAGAGAGCATACATTACCAGCTTAATGACACACCTGAAAGCCTTAGAACAAAAAGAAGCTATTTCGCCCAGGAGGAGTAGAAGGCAGGAAATCATCAAACTCAGGGCCGAAATCAATCAAGTAGAAACAAAGAGAACCATACAAAAAATCAACAATACCAGGAGCTGGTTCTTTGAGAAAATCAACAAGATAGATAAACCCTTAGCCAGAATGACCAAAGGGCACAGAGAAAGTATCCAAATTAACAAACTTAGAAATGAAAAGGGAGATATAACAACGGAAACTGAGGAAATCCAAAAAATCATCAGATCCTACTACAAGAGCCTATACTCAACACACCTGGAGAATCTGGAGGAAATAGACAATTTCCTTGACAGATACCAAATACCAAAATTAAATCAGGACCAACTAGACCATCTAAACAGTCCCATAATGCCTAAAGAAATAGAAGGAGTCATAGAAAGTCTTCCAACAAAAAAAAACACAGGACCAGATGGCTTCAGTGCAGAATTCTACCAGACCTTCAAAGAAGAGTTAACACCAATACTCTTCAAACTATTCCACAAAATAGAAACAGAAGGAACACTACCCAATTCCTTCTACGAAGCCACAATTACGCTGATACCAAAGCCACACAAAGATCCAACAAAGAAAGAGAACTTCAGACCAATTTCCCTTATGAACATCGATGCAAAAATACTCAATAAAATTCTTGCCAACCGAATCCAAGAACACATCAAAACGATCATCCACCATGATCAAGTAGGCTTTATCCCGGGAATGCAGGGTTGGTTCAATATTCGGAAATCCATCAATACAATCCACTACATAAACAAACTCAAAGAACAAAACCACATGGTCATTTCATTGGATGCTGAAAAAGCATTTGACAAAATTCACCATCCCTTCATGCTTAAAGTCTTGGAGAGAACAGGAATTAAAGGCCCATACCTAAACATAGTAAAAGCAATATACAGCAAACCGGTAGCCAGCATCAAACTAAATGGAGAGAAACTTGAAGCAATCCCACTGAAATCAGGGACCAGACAAGGCTGCCCCCTTTCTCCTTATCTTTTCAATATTGTACTTGAGGTACTAGCTCGGGCAATTCGACAACATAAGGAGATCAAAGGGATACAAATTGGAAAGGAAGAAGTCAAACTATCATTATTTGCAGACGACATGATCGTCTACCTAAGTGACCCAAAGAACTCCACTAGAGAGCTCCTACAGCTGATAAACAACTTCAGCAAAGTGGCAGGTTATAAAATCAACTCAAGCAAATCAGTGGCCTTCCTATACTCAAAGGATAAGCAGGCTGCGAAAGAAATTAGGGAAATGACCCCCTTCACAATAGCCACAAACAGTATAAAGTATCTTGGGGTGACTCTTACCAAACATGTGAAAGATCTGTATGACAAGAACTTCAAGACTCTGAAGAAGGAAATGGAAGAAGACCTCAAAAAATGGGAAAACCTCCCATGCTCCTGGATCGGTAGAATCAATATAGTTAAAATGGCCATTTTGCCTAAAGCACTATACAGATTCAATGCAATACCCATCAAAATCCCAACTCAATTCTTCACAGAGTTAGAAAGAGCAATTATCAAATTCATCTGGAACAACAAAAAACCCAGGATAGCTAAAACTATTCTCAGCAACAAAAGAAAATCTGGGGGAATCAGTATCCCTGACCTCAAGCAATACTACAGAGCAATAGTGTTAAAAACTGCATGGTATTGGTACAGTGACAGGCAGGAGGATCAATGGAACAGGATTGAAGATCCAGAAATGAACCCACACACCTATGGCCACTTGATCCTCGACAAAGAGGCTGAAAACATCCAATGGAAAAAAAATAGCCTTTTCAACAAATGGTGCTGGTTCAACTGGAGGTCAGCATGCAGAAGAATGCGAATTGATCCATCCTTGTCTCCTTGTACTAAGCTCAAATCCAAATGGATCAAGGACCTCCACATAAAGCCAGACACTCTGAAGCTAATAGAAAAGAAATTGGGGAAGACCCTTGAGGACATCGGTACAGGGAGAAAGTTTCTGAACAGAACACCAATAGCGTATGCTCTAAGAGCAAGAATTGACAAATGGGACCTCATAAAATTACAAAGTTTCTGTAAGGCAAAGGACACCATCAAGAGGACAAATCGGCAACCAACAAATTGGGAAAAGATCTTCACCAATCCTACATCAGATAGAGGGCTAATATCCAATATATATAAAGAACTCAAGAAGTTAGACTCCAGAAAACCAAACAACCCTATTAAAAAATGGGGTACAGAGTTAAACAAAGAATTCTCACCTGAAGAACTTCGGATGGCGGAGAAACATCTTAAAAAATGCTCAACTTCATTAGTCATTAGGGAAATGCAAATCAAAACAACCCTAAGATTTCATCTTACACCAGTCAGAATGGCTAAGATTAAAAATTCAGGAGACAGCAGGTGTTGGAGAGGGTGTGGAGAAAGAGGAACACTCCTCCACTGCTGGTGGGGTTGCAAATTGGTACAACCACTCTGGAAATCAGTCTGGCGGTTCCTCCGAAAACTGGGTACCTTACTTCCAGAAGATCCTGCTATACCACTCCTGGGCATATACCCAGAAGACTCCCCACCATGTAATAAGGATACATGTTCTACTATGTTCATAGCAGCCCTATTTGTAATTGCCAGATGCTGGAAAGAACCCAGGTATCCCTCAACAGAAGAGTGGATGCAAAAAATGTGGTATATCTACACAATGGAGTTCTATTCAGCCATTAGAAACAATGAATTTATGAAATTCTTAGGCAAATGGATGGAGCTAGAGAATATCATACTAAGTGAGATAACCCAGACTCAAAAGGTGAATCATGGTATGCACTCACTAATAAGTGGATATTAACCTAGAAAACTGGAATACCCAAAACATAATCCACACATCAAATGAGGTACAAGAAGAAAGGAGGAGTGGCCCCTGGTTCTGGAAAGACTCAGTGAAACAGTATTCAGCAAAACCAGAACGGGGAAGTGGGAAGGGGTGGGTGGGAGGACAGGGGAAGAGAAGGGGGTTTGCGGGACTTTCGGGGAGTGGGGGGGCTAGAAAAGGGGAAATCATTTGAAATGTAAATAAATTATATCGAATAAAAAAAAAGTTGTATAAGGAAAAAAATAAATAAAACAGATGGGACAGAAACTGAAGTGTGGAGGTTCCTGATATTGTGAATTCTCTCTCTCTCTCTCTCTCTCTCTCTCTCTCTCTCGATATATATTCAAAAACCTATTTACAAGAAACCAAAGAAATCAATAACCATTTCCTCATCTAGTAGTATTAAAATAGTATTTTTCTATGATGCAAACTATATCATGTGGCTTGTTCTATGGCTGTCTTCTACATCATCATTTTTTTTCATCCTGCCTTTCCTGCCCTTTGCATAACTGCTCCTCTTTTTCCAGCTCTGTAACTGTTCCTCATATGCCTACATTGAGTTCTTACTATGATGAGGTGTGTAGCTGTGGATAGCACCCAACTGGGTCTTGGTATCCTTTTCAATATAGTAGAAGTAATAATGGCATATTTCCAGCATCCACAGCACAGCTGGTGCAACTAAAACATGTGTGTGTGTGTGTGTGTGTGTGTGTGTGTGTGTATGTTCACCCTGATGTGCAGAAACAAAAGTAGGTCTATATCAGCAGATTTATTACAAGGTGTTGGTATACATGATGATGAGGCTGGATTGACAAGTGTGAGCCTATGATACAGCTGTCAGAAAGCGCAGTCTAGAACTTACAGATCTCTACAGCCGTCGTGTACAGAAGGTGTTTTCTTTTGGAAAACTTCAATTATGCTTTTAAATCCTTTCAAATGATGGGATCGCTTGCTTCTCTTAGATCCAACAAATTATGTGGATAATGCTTTTTACATAAAGCTGAGTGACTATTACCATTAATCATATCTACAAACACTTGCTCAGCAATATGTAAATTAGTGCTTGACCAAGCAACTTGAAATTCCACCATACCCAGATTGACAAAGTAAAACAGTTGTAGGGATTAAAACTTGCTAGTCCCTGTGTCTAATTCATCTACCAGAACTTCTAAAAATAATTTCTTTCTACCCTTGTATTCTCAGCTTAATGTATATTTACCAGTTTTCTGCAAATATATTGATCTATTGCTACAAATGTATCAACAAGTCTTAATAGCAATCTTTGGATTGACATTTTATTTATAAAAATTCTGTTACTCTGATTTTATTTCTTACTTGAAAGTGCTAGGAAGCCAGATACCATCATCTTCCTTAATTTACACACCCAGCTTGGGAATTAACATATTGTACTCTCTGAATACATATCTACAAAATGAATATAGTAAGGCATTTTTAAGTGATGATAAGAGTAAGTAGGTTTGTGTATATGCCAGCATAGGCAATACAAGAGAATGAAATGCTTAAACGTGAGGCTGGATAGGTGACAGCTCACCCCTTAAGAAAGTGTACTGTTCTTGAAAGGCCTCCCTACCCCCACATTGACTGCATAGCATTGATGGGTTTCCTTATATTGAACCAACCCTGCATCCCTGGGATAAAGCCTACTTGATCATGGTGGATGATCACTTTTATATGTTCGTGGATGCAGTTGGCAAGAATTTTATTGAGTAGTTTTGCATTGATGTTCATAAGGGAAACTGGTATGAAGTTCTCTTTCTTTGTTGGATCTTTGTGTGGTTTTGGTATCAGCATAATTGTGGCTTCGTAGAATGAGTTGAGTAGTGTTCCTTCTATTTCTATTTAGTGGAATAGTTTGAAGAGTATTGGTGTTAGGTCTTCTTTGAAGGTCTGATAGAATTCTGCACTGAAACCATCTGGTCCTGTGCTTTTTTTGGTTGGAAGACTTTCTATGACCCCTTCTATATCTTTAGGGGTTACGGGACTGTTTAGATGATCTATTTGGTCCTGATTTAATTTTGGCATTTGGTATCTGTCTAGGAAATTGTCCATTTCCTCCAGATTCTCCAGTTGTGTTGAGTATAGGCTTTTGTAATAGGATCTGATGATTTTTTTTTATTTCCTCAGTTTCTGTTGTTATACCCCCCTTTTCATTTCTAAGTTTGTTAACTTGGATACTTTCTCTGTGCCCTTTGGTCAGTCTGGCTAAGGGTTTATCTATCTTGTTGATTTTTTTCAAAGAATCAGCTCCTGGATTCATTGATTCTTTGCATGGTTCTCTTTGTTTCCACTTGATTGATTCCGGCCCTGGGTTTGATGATTTCCTGTCTTCTTCTCCTCCTGGGTGAAGTAGTTTCTTTTTGTTCCAGGGCTTTCATGTGTGCCATTAAGCTGCTAGTGTATGCTCTCTCCATTTTCTTTTTGGAGGCATTCAGGGCTATTAGTTTTCCTCTTAGCACTGCTTTCATTGTGTCCCAAAGATTTGGGTATGTTGTACCTTCATGTTCATTAAATTCTAAAAAGTCTCTGATTTCTTTCTTTATTACTTCTTTGGCCAAGGTGTCACTGGGTAGAGTATTGTTCAGCCTCCATGTGTATGTGGGCTTTCTGTTGTTTTTGTTGCTATTGAAGAGCACTTTTACTCCATAGTGATCTGATAGGAGGCATGGGATTAGTTCGATCTTCTGATATTTGTTGAGGTCGGTCTTGTGACCAATTATATGGTCGATTTTGGAGAACGTGCCATGAGGTGCTGAGAAAAAGGTATATTCTTTTGCTTTAGGGTGAAATGCTCTATAAATATCAGTCAAATCCAATTGGTCCAAAGCTTCAATTAGTTTTACTGTCTCCCTGCTTAGTTTCTGTTTTCCTGATCGGTCCATTGAGGATAGTGGAGTGTTGAAGTCCCCCACAATTATTGTGTTAGGTGCAATTGTGTGCTTTGAGCTTTAGTAAAGTTTCTTTTACAAATGAGAGTGCCCTTGATTCCGCGCATAGATGTTCAGAATTGAAAGTTCTTCTTGGTGGATTTTTCCTTTGACCAGCAAGAAGTGTCCCTCAGTGTCTCTTTTGATGACTTTAGGTTGAAAGTCAATTTTATCTGATATTAGAATGGCTACTCCTGCTCATTTCCTGAGACCATTGGCTTGTAAAATTGTCTTCCAGCCTTTTACTCTAAGGCAGTTTTTGTCTTTGACACTGAAGTGTGTTTCTTGTATGCAGCAAAATGTAGGGTCCTGTTTCCTTATCCAGTCTGTTAGTCTATGTCTTTTTATTGGGGAATTGAGTCCATTGATGTTAAGAGATATTAAGGAATAGTGATTATTACTTCCTGTCATTTTTTATGTTATTTTTGTATTTGAGTGGTTATCTTCTTTTGGGTTTGATGAAAGAAGGTTACTATCTTGCTTTTTGCAGGGTGTAGTTTCCCTCTTTGTATTGAGTTTTCCTCCTATTATTCTTTGTAGAGCTGGGATTGTGGAAAGATATTGTGTAAATTTGGTTTTGTCATGGAATATCTTGCTTTCTCCATCTATGGTGATTCAAAGTTTTGCTGGATATAGTAGTCTTGGCTGACATTTGTGTTCTCTTAGAGTCTGCATGATATCTGCCCAGGATCTTCTAGCTTTCATGGTCTCTGGTGACAAGTCTGTTGTGATTCTGATAGGTCTTCCTTTATATGCTACTTGGCCTTTTTCTCTTACTGCCTTTAATATTCTTTCTTTGTTTAGTGCATTTGGGGTTTTGATTATTATGTGATGGGAGGTATTTCTGCTCAAGTCCAGTCTTGTTTGGAGTTCTGTAGGCTTCTTGTATATTCATAGGCATCTCTCTCTTTAAGTTAGGGAAGTTTTCTTCCATAATTTTATTGAAGATATTTGCTGGCCCTTTAAGTTGTCTTCACTCTCATCTATGCCTATAATCCTTAGGTTTGGTCTTCTAATTGGGTCTTGGATTTCCTGGATGTTTTGGGTTACAAGCTTTTTGCATTTTGCATTTTCTTTAACTGTTGAGTCCATGGTTTCTATGGTATCTTCAGCATTTGGTTCTCTGGGTTCTACCTTCTTGAGTTCTTTGTATATATTAGATATTAGCCCTCTGTCAGATTTAGGGTTGGTGAAGATCCTTTCCCAATCTGTTAGTGACAGTGTCCTTTGCCTTACAGAAACTTTGTAGTTTTATGAGGTCCCATTTGTCAATTCTTGATCTTAGAGCATAAGCTATTGGTGTTCTATTCAGGAACTTTTCCCCTGTGCCCATGTCCTCAAGGGTCTTCCCCAGTTTCTTTTCTATTAGTTTCAGTGTGTCAGGTTTTATGTGGAGGTCCTTGATCCATTTGGAATTGAACTTAGTACAAGGAGATAAGAATGGATCAATTCGCATTCTTGGGTGCCCTTGGAGCCCTAGTGTGCCTTGCCCCAGATTGTCTCTGTAAACCAGGTGGTGCCCGTTTGCTCCTTCACGGAGTGCTGATGGTGTATGCTGTGGGAACCTTTTCTGAGCACTGATCACTCTGCCGGGCAGCCTGTCTCCCAACCGGGTTGGTGCACACAAGGCTAGCCTAGCTGCTGAGGCCCTGAGTCTAGGCAAAAGCCTGGCAGGCTAAGGCCTGGGCAAAGTTCCCCTCGGGCTATGACTGTTAATTGGTTCTGTCAGGTGGCCAGGATGGAGCACTCCCTGAAAGTGCCAGGAGAGTCTACTAGGATAACAACGTCCTGGCCAGGTTGGCACACAGATGGCCCACCGAGCAGTCCAGGGCCTGGGGTCAGTCCAAGGCTTGTCTGTCTTAGACTCCCCGCCCCCTGCTATGTTAGCTTCAGGCTATGACTCTTAGCTGACTTTGCCTGCTAGAACTCTCTGGCGTCCCGTAGTCAAAATGGCAGTGGGCACACCGGGCCGGGCAAACCGATGGCCCCCTGAACAGCCCAGGGCGTGGGTGCAGGCCAATGCCCATCGGGCTTAGACCCCCCCGATGTTGGCCTTGGGTTATATTTGCATACCTCAGTCTGTCTGATTTCTCTGGCGCCTGAGATCCAAGATGGCAGAGAGACTCTCGTAACTCCTATTCTATTTTTATCCCTTTGATCTCTTTGAGTTGTCCTATTGCTCTAGCTAAGATTTAAATATTATATTGAATAGGTATAGGAGGAATGGATAAACTCATCTTCCTCCTGATTTTAGTGGAAATGCTTCTCATTTCTCTTCATTAGGTTGATGTTGGCTGTGGGTTTGATATATAGATAGATAGATAGATAGATAGATAGATAGATAGATAGATAGATATAGATATAGATATAGATATATAGATATATATAAAATATTTGTGTCCCTTGACTCCCTGCTCTCTCTAGGACTTTAATCATAAAGAAATGTTGGATTTTTGTCAAAGGCCTCCTTTGCATTTAATGAGCTGATCCTTGACTTTTGTCTTTCCGTCTGTTTATGTGCTGAATTGCATTTATCGCTTTGCATATGTTGCGTATGATTCATGCCTGAATCTTTAGGATGAAATCTAGGATGATTGTGGTAGGTAATCTTTTTGATGTGTTCTTGTATTCATTTTGCAAGCATTTTATTGAAAAAGTTACATCTATGTCCCTATGAAACATTGGTCTATAATTTTCTTTCTTTGTTGCATTTTTATGTGGTTTAGGAAACAGGATAATATGACATTGTAAAAAGAATTAGTCAATCATTTTTGTTTAATATTAAGTTTTATTTAATATCCATGGGTATTAAAAATTCAACAAGTAAAAGGAATAGAAAACACCTGCTAGGCGGCAGCGGTGGTAGCAGCAGCTTGTCCAGGGGAAGGGCCATCAGCAGTGGAACCAAGGTGACAGGGTCCTGGCAGGCCCTGTGCCCACTACCACTGACCATCGCTGGCCAACCTGGCTGCAAGCAGCAGTGGATTTACAGCACCTTTCACCGCTCTGAAGCCACATTAGAACTCTACCTCCCACCAATCAGTTACAAGAGACTCTCCACCATCTTCGCTCTCGGACACCAGAGAGAACCGACAGCCGGAGGTATGCAGACTTAGCCCGAGGCCAACATCACAGGAGTCTAAGCTTGACAGGCATTGGCCTACACCCAGGCCCTGGGCTATTGGGGTGGGGGGGCATCGGTGTGCCAACCCAGCCAGGAGGTTAACTGCCCAGCAGTCTGTCCTGGCAAAGCTGGCTAACAGTCATAGCCCGAGGCTAGCATAGCGGGGGTCTAAGCCTGACAGGCATTGGATTGCACCCAGGCCCTGGGCTGGCCAGTGGGCCATCTGTGTGCCAACCCGGCCAGAGGTTGTTAGCCTAGCAGACTCTCCTGGCACTTTCAGGGAGTGCTCCATCCTGGCCACCTGACAGAACCAATTAACAGTCATAGCCCGAGGGGAACTTTGCTCAAGCCTTAGCCTGCCAGGCTTTTGCCTAGACTCAGGGCCTCAGCAGCTAGGCTAGCCTTGTGTGCACCAACCCGGTAGGGAGATAGGCTGCCTGGCAGAGTGATCAGTGCTCAGAAAAGGTTCCCACAGCATACACCATCAGCACTCCGTAAAGGAGCAAATGGGCACCACCTGGTTTACAGAGACAATCTGGGGCAAGGCACACTAGGCTCCAAGGGCACCCAAGAATGCGAATCTATCCATTCTTATCTCCTTGTACTAAGCTCAACTCCAAATGGATCAAGGACCTCCACATAAAACCTGACACACTGAAACTAATAGAAAAGAAACTGGGGAAGACCCTTGAGGACATGGGCACAGGGGAAAAGTTCCTGAATAGAACACCAATAGCTTATGCTCTAAGATCAAGAATTGACAAATGGGACCTCATAAAACTACAAAGTTTCTGTAAGGCAAAGGACACTGTCAAAAGGACAAAATGTCAACCAACAGATTGGGAAAGGATCTTCACCAACCCTAAATCCGACAGAGGGCTAATAACTAATATATACAAAGAACTCAAGAAGGTAGAACCCAGAGAACCAAATAACCCCATTAAAAAGTGGGGTACGGAGCTAAAGAATTTTCACATGGAGAATTTCGGAGGGCTGAGAAACACCTTAAGAAATGTTCAACATCATTAATCATTAGGGAAATGCAAATCAAAACAACCCTGAGATTTCACCTCACACCAGTCAGAATGGCTAAGGTCAAAAACTCAGAAGACAGCAGGTGTTGGCAAGGATGTGGAGAAAGAGGAACACTCCTCCACTGCTGGTGGGATTGCAAGATGGTGCAACCACTTTGGAAATCAGTATGGCGGTTCCTCAGAAAACTGAGCATGACACTTCCTAAGGACCCTGTTATACCACTCCTGGGCATATATCCAGAGGATTCTTCAGCATGCAATAAGGACACATGTTCCACTATGTTCATAGCAGCCCTATTTGTAGTAGCCAGAAGCTGGAAAGAACACAGGTGTCCTTCAATGGAGGAATGGATACAAAAAAAAATGTGGTATATTTACACAAAGGAGTACTATTCAGCCATTAGAAACAATGAATTCATGAAATTCTTAGACAAATGGATGGAGCTGGAGGACATCATACTAAGTGAGGTAACCCAGTCTCAAAAGATCAATCATGGTATGCACTCACTGATAAGTGGATATTAGCCTAGAAACTTTGAGTACCCAAGACATAATCCACATATTAAATGATGTCCAAAAGGAGTAGGAGTGGCCCCTGGTTCTGGAAAGACTCAGTGCAAGAGTATAGGGGAATTCCAGAACAGGGAAGCAGGAAGGGGTAGATGGAGGAACAGGGGGAGGGAAGAGGGCTTATGGGACTTGCGGGGAGTGGGGACCCAGAAAAGGGGAAATCATTTGAAATATAAATAAAAAAATGTATCAATAGAAAATTTTTTTTAAAAAATTTTCAAAATACTTCTTACTTTTGTAAAGAAAAAGTATTTCTCAGTTTACACAAAAGCTGAGAAGCCCAGATACCATTGAAATTGTCTTCCTCATTTTCATTGGGAAAAGCCCTAATTATGTTACAAAAAGTAAGAGACTGAGTATGTTTGGGGACCTTCTGTGTAGAGTGGTAACATTTCTATTTGGTGAATTTGGACAATAATCACTACAAGTCAATAAAGTCATGCTATATATTTTTGGACTTTGGTAACAAATATATATTCCTTTTATTCTTCCCCCCCTCCAAAAAAAAGAATATACCTTTTTCTCAGCACCTCATGTTACCTTCTCCAAAATCAACCATATAATTGGTCACAAGACAGACCTCAACAAATATAAAAAGATCGAACTAATCCCATGCCTCCTATCGGATCACTATGGAGTAAGAGTGGTCTTCAATGGCAACAAAAACAACAGAAAGCCCACATACACATGGAGGCTGAACAATAATCTACTCAATGACACCTTGGTCAAAGAAGAAATAAGGAATCAGAGACTTTTTAGAATTTAATGAAAATGAAGGCACAACATACCCAAATCTTTGGGACACAGTGAAAGCAGTGCTAAGAGGAAAATTCATAGCCCTGAGTGCCTCCAAAAAGAAAATGGAGGGTGCATACACTAGCAGCTTAAGGACACACCTGAAAGCCCTGGAACAAAAAGAAGGCAATTCACCCAGAAGGAGTAGAAGACAGGAAAATCAAACTCAGGACTTAAATCAGTCAAGTGGAAACAAAGAGAACCATACAAAGAATTGACGAATCCAGAAGCTGGTTTTTTGAGAAAATCAACAAGATTGATAGACCCTTAGCCAGACTGACCAAAGGGCACAGAGAAAGTATCCAAATTAACAAAATTAGAAATGAAAAGGGGGATATAATAACAGAAATTGAGGAAATTCAAAAAAAATCATCAGATCCTACTACAAAAGCCTATACTCAACACAACTGGAGAATCTGGAGGAAATAGACAATTTCCTAGACAGATACCAAATACCAAAATTAAATCAGGACCAAATAGATCATCTAAACAGTCCCATAACCTCTAAAGAAATAGAAGGGGTCATAGAAAGTCTTCCAACCAAAAAAAGCACAGGGCCAGATGGCTTCAGTGCAGAATTCTATCAGACCTTCAAAGAAGGCCTAACACCAATACTCTTCAAACTATTCCACAAAATAGAAACAGAAAGAACACTACCCAATTCCTTCTATGAAGCCACAATTACGCTGATACCAAAACCACAGAGATCCAACAAAGAAAGAGAACTTCAGACCAATTTCCCTTATGAACGTCAATGCAAAAATACTCAATAAAATTCTTGCCAACCGAATCCAAGAACACATAAAAATGATCATCCACCATGATCAAGTAGGCTTTATTCCAAGGATGCAGGGTTGGTTCTATATACGGAAATCCATCAATGCAATCCACTACATAAACAAACTCAAAGAAAAAAACACATGATCAGATCCCTAAATTGCAAAATTTATTAATCTACAAGAGGTTTGAAATTAAAGTAACTGCAGTAGCTAGAGATTTTGGTAGAGAATCAAAGAATTTTGCTTTCTTCCTGTTTCACGAAAGACATGGCTAACCAGACAAAGATGGGAAGATTTGTAAATCAGATCAAACATAGTAGAGTTGTTTGGAACTTGTACTGAGTTTGTGGAAGCGGCTTCTTTCAATCCTAGAATGTTACATAACCCTTGTATGCACTGTTGTTTTGTATATAGACTCATAAATTGTTCCTGGTATACAAAATTCTTGCGATGCTAACTGTACAGCACAGGCCAAGGCCTAAGTACTCAAATACTAACAGAAAGTTGGAACACAATCTGTGCAAACGAAAGAACATCTAGTTAGAATCAGAAAAAAATCTTGCTGAGTTTAAATTCATAAAATTGTAACCTTGTATCCTTATGGTATTTCTCCAAATTCCTATGTTATAATCTATAACAGTAGCTTACTTGAACAATGTGTCTTTGATATACTGGACTACATTTCTAAAATACAATAAGCCAATGTTTCTTTGAAAAAAAGAATAGGAAGAAATCAAAATATCTTTATTTGCAGAATATATAATTGTATATATTAAAAAAATAAAGACTCGACCTGGAAACTTTTATGTCTGATAAATACTTTCAGCATTGTAGCAAGGAACAAAATTAATTCACAAAAAATCAGTCCCCTTCTCATATACAAATGACAAAAAGACTGAGAAAGAAATCAGAGAAACAATATCTTTCACAATAGTTCAGGTAAGTCTAACAAAGGAAATGAAAGACTTGTAGGATAAAAACTTTTAAGACACTAAAGAGAGAGACTGAAGAAGGTATCAGATGGAAAGATTTCCCATGCTTATGAATCAGTGGAATTAGTATAGTGAACATAGCCATCCTACCAAAATCAATCTAGAGAACTCAACAAAATCCCCATAATAATTCTGGCATAATTCTCCACAGTACTTGAAAGGACAAATACTCAGCATCATATGAAAATAAACACACACAGACACACACACACACACAGACACACTAAACAAAACAAAACAAAATACCTAAAACACTCAAAATAATAAAAAGACTGTTGGAGGTATCACCATCCTTGAATTCAAATTACACTACAAAGCTATAGTAACAAAATCGGCATGGCATGGCATTGACACAAAAATACACAAGTTGATCAAGGAATCAAATTGAAAACACATACAAATTTCCAAACACCTATGTATACCTTATTTTTGATAAAATGCAAGAAATACACCCTGGAAAACACATCTTTTTGATGTTGCTCAAACTGAATGGCTACATATAGAAGGATGCAAATAGACCTGTACAAAACTCAACTCCAAATAGATAAAGGACCTCAACATAAGGGAAGACCCACTGATTCTGATAGAAGAGAAAGTGGGACATAATCTTGAAGTCATTGGCATAGAAAAGGAGTTTCTGAACAGGACATCAATAGCACAGGCAACTAATAAATCGGATTTCATGAAATTAAAAGGCTTCTCTATGGCAAAAAAACTCCATTTGGCAAATAGGCAGGGTACAAAATGGGAAAAGATGTTTGCCAACTATACTTCCTATAGATGGCTAATATCTTAAATATATACAGAACTAAAGAGAAAAACTAGACCTCAAGAAAGCAAACAACCCATAGTGGATGACCGTTTTTAGGTGTTCTTGGACAGAAAACCAAATAACCCTATTAAAAAATGGGGTACAGAGTTAAACAAAGAATTCTCACCTGAAGAACTTCGGATGGTGGAGAAACATCTTAAAAAATGCTTAACTTCATTAGTCATCAGGGAAATGCAAATCAAAACAACCCTGAGATTTCACCTCACACAAGTCAGAATGGCTAAGATTAAAAACTCAGGAGACAGCAGGTGTTGGTGAGGATGTGGAGAAAAAGAAACACTCCTCCACTGCTGGTGGGGTTGCAAATTGGTACAACCACTCTGGAAAACAGTCTGGCAGTTCCTCAGAAAAATGGGCACGTCACTTACAAAAGATCCTGCTATACCACTCCTGGGCATATACCCAGAGGATTCCCCAGCATGTAATAAGGATACGTGCTCCACTATGTTCATAACAGCTCTATTTATAATAGCCAGAAGCTGGAAAGAACCCAGGTATCCCTCAATGGAAGAATGGATGCAAAATATGTAGTATATACACAATGGAGTACTATTCAGCCATTAGAAACAATCAATTCATGAAATTCTTAGGCAAATGGATGGAGCTGAAGAACATCATACTAAGTGAGGTAACCCAGTCTCAAAAGATCAATCATGGTATGCACTCACTAATAAGTGGATATTAGCCTGGAAAACTGTAATGCCCAAAACATAATCCACACATCAAATGAGGTACAAGAAGAATGGAGGAGTGGCCCCTAGTTCTGGAAAGACTCATTGTAGCAGTATAAGGCAAAACCAGAACAGGGAAGTGGGAGGGGTGGGTGGGAGAACAGGAGGAGGGAAGGGGGCTTATGTGACTTTTGGCGAGTGGGGGACCAGAAAAGGGGAAATCATTTGAAATGTAAATAAAAAATATATCGAATAAAAAAAATAAAACAAACAACCCAATTTTGAAATGGAGTACAGCCATAAACAGTATTTACAAAAGATAAAACACAGGTAGATGAGAAACACTCAAAGTTTTCCGCATTCTCAGCCATTGGGGAAATGCAAATCAAAACTACTTTGAGATTTCATCTTATACTTACTTGTCAGATTGGCCAAAATTAATGACAGCTTCTGCTGGTAAGGATGTGGGATAAGAGGAACCATTATTCATTGCTGGTGGGAATATAAATTTACACAGCCACTATGGTAATCAATGCAGCAGTTCCTCAGGAAGAGTGGGATGGATTTCCCTCAAGACTCAGCAATATCACTCTCAGGAAGATAGATAGATGGATAGATAGATAGATAGATAGATAGATAGATAGATGATTGATAGGTAGATAGATAGATAGATAGATAGATAGATAGATAGATAGATAGATAGATAGATAGACACTGTTGTTGCATTGATAATAGTCAGGAACTGGAAATAGCCTAGATGTCCATCAACAGATGAATGTATAAGAATACCTGGTACATTAACACAATGGAAAACTACTCAGCTGTTTTAAAAAAATGAAGTTGTCAGGGAATATGTAACTAGAAATTTTAATCCTGAGTGAAATAACCTAGACTGAAAAGGCAAATGTGATATGTTCTACTAGCTAATATGCTGATGTTAGCTTTTAAGCCTCCAATAGGCATGCCAATATAAACACAGGTTAGATATAGAGTAAGGGACTCTGGGAGAGGGAAGGATTCCCTGAGGAACAAAAAATAGAATACAAAGTTTTGGAGAGACAGAGGGTTGAGACTAGAACAGGATTAAATAGAGAGGAGGAGGGAAAAGGGGGGTAAAGAGAGAGCACACAGAGAGACATCCAAAACTAAAGGTCATCTGAAAGGTCACATGAAAGCTTACTATAGTAGGAACTTCTTAACATATATACATAAATCAAAGAAATCTAAATGGAGTCACAAAATGATGGAGATAATACCTCAACCAGACTATCTTGCCACCAAAAGAAATCTACAGGGCCAGGAATGGGTTACAACTAGTTGAGTTGTTGGCCAAGAGACCCCATGAAAAGCCCCAAACAACTCAGGCTATTGCCAAAGCCACTGATTGCTCTCCACGAATTGATAGTCAGGCCCTATAGTTAAAGATGACATATCTCACTAAGCATAGAGAAGTGCCTAACTTAAATCCATCACCCCTACTAAATAGTGGTCACAGCACTGGAAAGTAAACACCAACCCAGCTAAAAACTCTCCGATCTGCAATGGTGACCTGCTTACAGGATACACTGGTGCAGTAGTTGTCTTAAACACTGTGGGGGCAACCAACCTCTGTCTGATTGGATGTAAAATCTACCCCCAGAAATAGAACCAGTAACTGACACTGCCCACATGGCTAAGAATCTCAAACTAGATAGACCATGAACCTAGGGGTAAACCAAATACTATTTGCTCTGCTAAGGAAACATAGCAATATGTAGGACTATCATGACTTCTAAGGACCTTCATATACCTGTATATAAATGTCTTGCTCATCAATTTGTTATCATAAAATCTCCAACCCAAATATGCCCCGGCACTGAAAACACAGCTGTTCACCTAGACTAGGCAGATTTACCACTACACCACCATCTTTCCCATCTAAGAGACCCTTTATAACTTGCAGTATCTCCAAACCATGTGCTTCGGCTTCTCCTCTCTCCTCCCAAAACCTTCAGCTCCACTTTCTCCTCCACTTTCATCAGAGACGATTCTACATGAACTAGATGGGAACAAACACACAGCAATATACAGTGAGTGAGCAATATACACTTTGAAACACAGAGTCCTAAATAAAATCTCTCCATCAAACCTCTGCCCTAACAGCTCAGGGATCTTTACAGAAGAGAAGCTGGAAAGATTGTAGGAGCCAGTGGGGATTGAAGACGTCAAGAAAACAATGCTGTGCTTGTTAGTTTTATTTCAATTCGACATAACATGGTATCGTCAAAGAGGAGGGAGCCTCAATAGAGAAAATACCTCTATAAGATCAGTTTGTAGGAAAGTCTGTAGGACATTTTTAAGTAGTGATTAATGAGGAGGGGCCAGCCTATTTTTGATGATCCCACCCGTAGGATGTTGGTCCAAAGCAGGCTGAACAAGCCATAGGAAGCAGGCCAGTGCATTGTATACTTTTATGGCCTCTGCATCAGCTACTGCCTGTTTGGGTTTCTGTGCTGTCTTCCTTGGATAATGAACTATGATGTGGAAGCAAGCCAAATAAACCCTTTCCTCCCCAAAGTGCTTTGAGCGTGGTGTTTCATCACAGCAATAGTAACCCTAAGATAGATGCCCCCAAGACACAGCAGGACTGATGGACATGTGAACTCTCAGAGATTGCTGCAGCATACACAGGGCATGCATAAATCCAAGCTAGATTAAGTCCCAGCACTGAGAGAGGAAAGCGAATATGATCTTCCACCCCAAACCAAAAAGCTATCCCCAATTGACAACCACTGGCAAAGGAAAAATTAGTTTTCTCCAACAGAGTCTCACTGGGTATACAAACCACACTTCAGGGCAGACCCTGTGCCCAGCAATACACGACCATCTCAAAACAAACTCAATGGGTTCTTTTGTAGAGTTCTTGTTTTATAATGCTTTGTCTGGGATTTTTGCCTTACTGGTTTTATTTTTTGCTTATATATTATGATTTCCAGGAAGAAAAAACACTAATAATTTAGAATAAAAACTTGTTTAATTCTGTTTACCAGTGATCGTGAATGTTTAAAATGCTTTTGCTTCACTTTTTGGCCCAATTGTATAAACAAAGAAAAAGAAGAATATATATATATATATATATATATATATATATATATATATATATGTGTGTATAGAGAGAGAGATTAATAGATTAATAGTGTATATTAATAGTAATTATAGAAATTAACTGCTAATTAATAAACCAACCATATATAAGGCTTGTTGAGCTTTAATAAAACAATCAGTTTGTAAGTAACTTACTGAAATAGACAAGGCAGGAAGAAATATATTCACAAGCAATAACAGAAGTATTTGATGATAAACACAGACAAATATATCCATCATAACAGGCAAACAAAGGCAAAGTAGCATGATCCTGCCAGGTTCATCTCAGGTACCAACACAGCATGGCACAACTTGTTAATACCTAGATTAACATTGATGCTGGGATAAGATTCAGTAGAATGCTAAGACATTTTGAATGTTTCCTTTCATGGATGGGGGCCTAGAAGTTTTCCATTAGAGCTTGTATTCACTGTACCTACTTTCTATTTTATTGCTTTCCACACCCATCAATTTTAAATTACCTTGATTAAATATTCATATGCTTATTTGCCTATGCTTTTGTGTGGTGTATATGTGTGTGTCCATGTATGTTCTGGTGTGGATGCACATGTGCATATGAAGGCCAGAGGTCAGCATCAGATACCGTCATTAATGATTCTCCCCCTCCTTCTTTGACACAAGGTATCCCACAGACCGTGAAGCTTACTGATCGACTCCTTCACTGGCCAGCAAGCCCCAGGAATCTGCCTTTCTCCAATATTCCTGATCTATAATTAAACATATATACCACCACACCTGGCTCTCTTAAATGGGTGCTGAAGATATACACTCAGGTCCTTGTGCTTTTGCAGAATCCCTTCTACTGAGCCATCTCCCCAGGTCCCATCATGCCCAGTTGTCTGTGTGCATGCTTGTGTATGAAAGGTGAGTATACATGCATGAGCATGTGTGTTATGCATGTGTGCATGTTCACCTGGGAGATGTTTGCCTGCATGAGTGGAAGTAAGATGACAGTTTCTGGTGGTTCTTAAGTATTGTGCATCTTTTTATCTTTAAGATGGGTTCTCTCTCTGTCTGTTGTAGAATTTTCCAAACAAGCTGGATAACTGGCCAACAAGCCCCAGGGATTCAGCTCTCTTCTTCCCTGGTGCTGAGATTTCCAGCATGGGCCACACTATCCAACTGCTTTCCCTTTCTCTTTTTCAAGAATTTCATTATAACTTACTTTATGTGCATCATTTCCGTCTACCCCTCATCAGCATCCAACTTCTTTCATGTCCACTTTCTCTTAAATTCATCACTTCTTTTTTTTGGGGGGGGGTATTCTTTTTTTTAGAGAATTATTTATTTAATGTATAAGAGTACACTGTAGCTGTCTTCAGACACACCAGAAGAGGCTTCTGATCTCATTACAGATGGTTGTGAGCCACCATGTGGTTGCTGGGAATTGAACTCAGGGCCTCTGAAAGAGCAGTCAGTACTCTTAACCGCTGAGCCATCTCTCCAGCCCAATTCACTGCTTATTTAATTACTGGTTGTTTATTTATATTATATTGTTTATCTCTTCACACACACAACCTAGAGTCTCTCTGGTGTTGCTTATATGTACATATGTTTAGGTCTGACCACTGAGCAGCTCATTCCTAGAAAAACTGCTTTCTTTAACATGGTTTCTGGAGATGGAACTTGGGCTCTTGTTCTTGCAAGGCAAAATTTTATGTTATCTCTCCAGAATCTATTTTCGTTTAAGAAACGCTACCAAGGCATCGGTATGGATGATATATTACATTTAACACCTATGTGGGGATTTTATCCTCCTCATTCAATTTCAGCCTTCACTTTTCCTACTGAATGATCATCTGCTTTCTCTGTTATTTGTGCAGTCACATGTAAACAGATGAAGAAATATCTCTAAATCCATGATTGGTCCACTATATAAAATGCCTTCAAATGTAGTTCTTGGGGAGTGGGGGGGAGGGTACTAAGCCTTCAAATGTATGGCCATACAAACCACCACTTAATTTACAACGCCACAAGCATCATTTTACATATAAACGTTTTATCTTATCAAATTTGAATGCCCCCCAGCCAAATTATCAAACTAAATGTTCTAGAATGTAAGCAAAAAGAAAACGCAAAAGCTGAGAACATTCCTAATTCACCTAAGTCATCTTCAGTGGAATAACTGTGAAGATCTCTATGTGGAAAGTGGGGTGTGCTAGCTAATCTTAATGTCAACCTGACACAAGCTAGAGTTATCAGAAAGGAAAGAACCTCAATGGAGAAGGTGCTTCCATAAGACCCAGCTGTAAGACATTTTCTTCCTTAATGATTGATGGTGGAGGGTCTAGCCCATTGTGGGTGGTGCCATCCCTGGACTGGCGATCCTGGGTTCTACAAGAAAGCAAAATGAGTGAGTCATGGGGAACAATCTAGTAAGCAGCATCCTTCATAGCCTCTGCATCAGTGCCTGCCTCCAGGTTCCTGGACTGTTTAGAGTTCCTTCTTTGATTTCCTTGAGTGATGAACAATGGTCTGAAAGTATAAGCCAACTAAACCCTTTCATCTTCAACTTGCTTTTTGTTTATAGTGTTTTGTTGCAGAAATAGAAACTATCTAACACATGAGGTGTGTCCAAATATTTATTGTAAAAGCAATTAGGAAACGTGGCTTCTGTCTCAGTGACTATCTACCTTGGAATGCAGGCAACTCATGGACCAGAATTCCACCTACAATAAAATGATGTGTAACAAACTTCTCTCCTTACAATATTAATGTTATAAATTTAAAGATGCTAGTTGTACTTAGGATACCTAGGGAAAAGTCAATGAATTACCTGAGGAAATGGCTGAAGTATAAATACTCAAATTACAGTTTGAGTTCAAGCAGAAATATCTATTTCTTCATAAGCAAATATTTACCTTAAATAATCATTTCTTTAAAGGATTCCAATTTTAGCCTTTTTTAAACTACTCCTACTTATTAACATTTGGAAAATTAAACATATATTCAATAACAGAAACTGATAACAAAAATATGGAGCTTCTGATTGGAAAATGGGATGTAAGGACAGAAGAAATCTATACTCATTATTCGTCTTGGTATATAATGGTCTCAGCCTTGAAGGTAAATGAAGAGTTGTTATGCTGCATAATAAAGTACACAGAGGTCATAGGATGTCAACAATATTATAGACTGTCAAAATGGCACCCAGCACCCTTGATAAACTATTGCTACCTCAGCTGGGAACGCTAGGCTATCTGGAAGGACTCTTCTACTAGATCCATTCATAATAGCAAACTACAGCAGAAACCATAAAACCATTTATTAACATGACTCTGAGCTGTGCAAACCTAGCTGTGATTTAGATAATCTAATTATAACCCTTCCTCCCAGCCATGCCATTCAGTCAGCAGTGGAGTCCCAGGCTATTGCTTTCTATAATCCATTTACTCGAAGATTTAGAGGTCAGAACCCCAACTCTTCAAATATCCTGATACTACATTCTATTCTTAGTGTCTTCTGTCCTTGTCTTCTTACATATCCGATATTAAGAAACTAAACAGCATGTGTATAAAGAAGAAAGGGCTGGAACACCAAAGGGAGAAACAATTACCATCTGACTCAGCATGCAATCTCTAACGTCAGTAACTGCTAAAATTTGGTCATTCTCCCCCAGTGAAAATTTCTACTAATTGCCTGCTTAGTCCCAGGTCCAGAAGGGTTAAAGAAGTCATGTGAGAAAACTCCCAAGCTTTACAAATACCCAGACTTGAACTACAGTCCACTCCCTCATTTATTTACTCTGTGGCACTGGCTACATTCTTGATCTCAACCAAGTACATTTTATAAAGTGTCAGATACACCGTGTGCATTCAATAACAGGATTATCAATCAAGGAGTTAAATTATTTCTTAACTTAATATAAATTTTAGATCATAGGCCAGATGTTTCAAAAATAATCAACAACAAACAACAAAATTCAATTTGAACCTTATCGTCCGTGAAACTAGAGTAGCAAGAAATTCAACAGGGCTCATTTCTCCTTGCAACCCTCTAGGATCACAAAACAACTCCTAGAGGCACGTGCAATGCTAGAAAATCAAGAGGGAAATGGTCTCACATCACTGTTACGTGCATTTCTTCTGCCTCTGTTTCTTCAAGCTTCTACCACTTAGATGAAGTAGGAAGCCCTAAGCTTTCCTTCTCTGGCTTTATAAAAGTCAGCCTCCACTTTTGGTGTGCATTAGCACAAATGGTTTCCCTGTGACCCCAGAACCCATGACATCCATGTGGGTCCTCAGACTCTGCCACTTGCATTTGACCACTGTGTTTTTTTCTCTGCATTTAAACATGCTTCATTTTTTCCCCTTCCCTCCCAAGACACATTTTTCCCAGCCTCTCAGAAACATTTAACATAAGGTACAAGTGTGTTTAATGACATAGTACAGTGTATTAACTGCAAGAACAGTGTTGTCCAGAAGATTTCTAGAGTTTAAACTCACTAATTATCTGCTTCCCTTTCTTCTCTCCTGCAAGCCCCTGCAGACCCAGTTCTACCCTCCATCCCCTTGAGTTTTATCAGCATTTTTTATATCCCATGCAAGTGGAATAATGCAGAAGCATATCTCTGATCCTCTGTGACTAATTAATTTGGCTTAACAAAAAGGCCTCACATTCATCCATTATAAAATAGAATGCAATCCCATTGAATGTGAATTATATATTTGGAAAATATATCACATTTTTGAGATTTATTCATTCTATTTCATGTTTATGAGTGTTTCACCTGCATGCATATGCGTGTGTGGCGTCTGTGGATGCCTTGGATACCTGGAACTGTAGTTACCGATAAAGAGTTGTGAGCCAATCCGTGAATTCTGGAAAGTAAACCCAGGTCTTCTGGGAAAACAGCAGTGCTCTTAACTGCTCAGTTATCTCTCCATAGCACATGTGTTAATCCACCAATAAACATCTAGGTTTTTGTGTATATCATATATTATAAACAATATTTAAAGACAAGAATATCAATATCTGGCTGGAGAGATGGCTCAGTGGTTAAGAGCACTGACTGCTCTTCCGAAGGTCCTGAGTTCAATTCCCAGCAACCACATGGTGGCTCACAACCATCCGTAATGAGATCTGATGCCCTCTTCTGCTGTGTTTGAAGACAGCTACAGTGTACTTACATATAATAAATAAATAAATCTAAAGAAAAAGTTTAAAAAAAAAGAATGTCAATATCTCTATAAGATCCTGATTAAAATTAGTTCATTTGGACATGTACCAAAAAGTAATATACCTAGATCATAATACATTTTTTTACCATTTAAAAAATTTCATACATGTGTATCAAGTATTTTGATCAAGCCCCCCACCCCATCCCCCCACCCTGTCTAATTTCCTCTCTACCCCACGACCACTTTTCCCTCCCAACTTCATGTGCTTCTTTATTGTAGCCATGGAGATCATTTAGTACTATCTGCATGTGAATGACCCTGGACCTATCTACTGAAGCAGGAGTAGTCTCCCGCTGCACAAGTCCTTAAAGAAAACTGATTATCTCCTCAAGCAGCCATTAGTGCCCAATAGATCTTCAAACAGAGATGGGACTTCATCACCTTCTCCCCTATCCATGATGAAATTACCCCTGGTTTGATCTTGTTCATGTCTCATACTATTTCTTATCCCTTAATGCCAAGAAAATGCAGCATTTCTATTTGTTCTCTAGGCAACACATTGCCTGGCACATAGTACAGAATTTTTTGTGAGTCGTTAATAATTGTGACAAAATTATTAAGGATAGAACACTGTTTTGAGATTTAAATCTTTGATCATTTAATTTTAAAAAAGATTATTTTTCATAGACTGTTATACACTTATCGAATTTGTGACAAATCCATATGCTTCAAAGGGAAATCTGAATGGTCTAAACAAAGAATGAAAGAGAAATGTTAAATAATAACAGATTGGTTTTTTTTTAAATCTGCAAGGTTAAAGCCCATAAGACATGAGTATATTTCTTATTAGCTTCAAAGTTATTATATTTAAAGATGGTATCAGACCTGGAAGTCTTGAATAGAGTCAGCAAATTGTGTTATGTGCCAGCTACTGAATATTTTAAGAGTTTCTGTGACAGAGTATAATCTATAACTGCTCCCTATAGCTCAAAAAGCCATAAATAATTAACAAGCACAAATGAATGAACATGGCTGTGTTCCAATAAAACTTTAAAAAACAAGGGAATGGGCCAAATTTACCCACAGAATGCTGTTTGCCCAACCCTTGGTCTAAAGGTTGAACTATAAATATTGATCACAAAATAAAGGAAAGATACAATGTAAGAGCAATTTGCTACCTCAAAGTACATAAAAATATTTCCCTAAGGGACTGGAGAGATAGCTCAACAGAGTCCAGGCCAAGCAGCTCACACCCAACTATAGCTCTAGCTCCAAAGACATTTAGCAGCCTCTTGTGGCATCTGTAGGCACCTGAACACATTCACACACACACACACACACACACACACACACCTATACACAGTAAAAATAAATCTTTTTTTAATTTTCTTCCCTAAAGCAAGGTGTAACACTGAAAAGAACAAGAAATTTACTCTACAAATAATTGAGCTGTTTCACTGCCATAAAAGGAAAAGGTAGGTACCCTTTAGCAGTTTCTCTTCTCTCAAACTAAGACAGAGAAAATAAAATGTTTTGTCTTGGGACTTTACAGAGAGAAATGCTGGTACCTCCAACAAACAGTATGGGATAGAATGGAATAAAATCAAATGGCAGCAACAAAAGCTATTCTTGAGTTTGTTGGCAATGGCTGTATAGATGCCTTAGAACCATAGATGGGGCTGGCGGGTAGTGCTATTGACTATCCAACAACAGGGGCTTCCTTTTACCACTAAAACACATTCTCTGAGCATGAGCATCATGTACAATTTGTTCTGAGCTAATTGTTTCAGCTACAGCACCAGACAATAACAATCATTATGTGGATAGGGATTAAGACTAAAGAGAGAGTTCCTTCTTCAGAGACCCGAAGCTCTTGTCATACAGATCTTTTAAGATACTTTATATTGTTTATGGATATTATGAAGGGTGTCATTTCCCTAATTTCTTTCTCAGCCTGCTTATCCTTTGAGTATAAGAAGGCAACTGATTTGCTTGCGTTGATTTTTTAACCAGCCACTTTGCTGAAGTTGTTTATCAGCTGTAGGAGTTCTCTAGTGGAGTTTTTTGGGTCACTTAAGTAGACTATCATATCATCTGCAAATAGTGATAGTTTGACTTCTTCCTTTCCAATTTGTATCCCTTTGACCTCCTTATGTTGTCTAATTGCTCTAGCTAGAACTTCAAGTACTATATTGAAAAGATATGGAGTGAGAGGGCAGCCTTGTCTAGTCCCTGATTTTAGTGGGCATATACCCAGAGGATTCCCCGGCATGTAATAATGACACATGGTCCACTATGTCCATAGCAGCCTTATTTATAATAGCCAGAAGCTGGAAAGAACCCAGATGTCCCTCAATGGAGGAATGGATACAGAAAATGTGGTATATTTACACAATGGAATACTACTCAGCAATTAAAAACAATGAATTCATGAAATTTTTAGGCAAATGGTTGGAATTGGAAAATATCATCCTAGGTAAGGTAACCCAATCACAAAAGAATACACATGGAATGCAATCATTGATAAGTGGATATTAATTAGCCCAGAAGCTCTGAATACTCAAGACACAATTAGCATATCAAATGATTCCCATGAAGAAGGAAGGAGAGGGCCCTGGTCCTGGAAAGGCTTGATCCAGCATTGTAGGGGAGTACCAGGACAGAGAAATGGGAGGGGGGTGATTGGGGAATGGGTGGAGAGAAGAGGGCTTATGGAACATATGGGGAGGGGGGAACCTGGAAAGGGGAAAGCATTTGGAATGTAAACAAAGAAAATAGAAAAAAAAGACCAGTGAAGGCCAGACACCTTTTCTCTCCTCATAGTTACGTCTATGTACATGGGGCCATCTGGAACAGAAGAAAAAGGAGACCTGTAGAATGTGTGACTAGGAAGTAGTTTGGATAAACACTCAGAGCTAAACAAACAAGAAAGATGAAACTATTAAATTATAAAATATTTATTTACCATGAAGTTTCAGAGCCCCTGAATCAAAGTTGTCTCTAGTCATATGAAAAGTAAAATTCATTCACATTTTACTTTGATCAATTAATTTGTGATAAAAATTTTAATTATATTGCTCAAATTCATTTTTTAATTCAGTGTGTCTTTCTCTGTGTCTCTGTCTATGTTGTTGCAGAAAATGCTTAATCATGATCTTGGATTTCTACCCTTCCTTTGGCCATTCAGTTCCTGGATAAAAGATACACACAACTTTATACTTATAATAAGCCTTCATTAGCATTAATTCTGGTCAGATATCTACCCTCTATTCTATTAAAATCTATTTCTTATCAATAACCCCAAGTTATTACTTACTGTGCTTCATCTGGGGTGCTCTTAACTCCAGTTTGCCAGCCTTCAGGGCCATGCTTTCTTGACTCCTAACCCATGATGTTTCTCCTCCCCCATCTTCTCTCTACCTTCTTCTCAGGCCCCAACACCAGGAACACCAAGCCCCACCTCCCTATTTCAATTCTGCCCAACTAAAGGCTGTAGGTGCCTTTATTCACCAACAGAAATAACTTGTGGGCAAAACACATAGTATCACTTGGGTCCATGTGTTGACTCTCTCTTCTCTGGGGTAACCAATACATAGCAACAGACCAAACCTCAACACTATGTCTCTCTGACTCTCTCTCTATGTGTGCCTCTGTGTGTCTGTCTGTACCTCTGCCTCTGCCTCTGTCTCTCTCTCTCTCCCCCTCTCTCTCTCTCCCTCTCTCTCTCTCTCTCTCTCTCTCTCTCTCTCTCTCTCTCTCTCTCTCTCTCTCCCTCTCTCTCTCTCTCTCTCTCTCTCTCTGTCTCTCTCTCTCTGAGTGTGTATGTACACACACACACACACACACACACACGTGCATGTGTCCCTGTGGATCTTTTCGTGTGTTCTTCTCAAATGACAAGCATCTGAGCTTTGTTTTATTCTCTTACGGGTTTACTCATAAAGTAAAGTGGACACAAATATCTATCATTTTCATAAATGTATAATTTCTTCTTTGAAATATGTAGAGAAGTTATCATACTTCGCCAACAGCAAAGAGTCAGTAATAGTGCCAATATCCAATTAAAAGGTCATTCCATTTCTACTAGAGAGGAGTGCACCTCCTTATAAGCACAAAGATCTTTCTTTTCTTCTTATTTCTCAAGCTTCTAGTTCCCAGGGCTCTGTAACAAGGGTCATTCCACAGAGAGGTTCCTAAATGGAGATATGTATAAGAATTCATTCACAGAACGTGTCGTAAATTTCTTCTTCCACCATCCCTCAACATCGTGGGAGAAATGCTTTTATTAGGGAACTGTCCAAGCAGTAATTGAGGGTATGTTGGGACTTACTTATTTTCTTTTTTGATTGGATATTTTCTCTTTTTTACATTCAAATTTTATCCCCTTTCCCAGTTTACCCCCTCCTAGAAACCCCCATCCCATCTTCCCTCCCCCTGCTTCTATGAGGGTATTCCTCCACCCACCCCAATCCAACCTCCCCGCCCTCAATCCCCCTATTCTGGAGCATCTTTCAAGCCTTCATAGTACCAAGGAACCTAAACTAGAAATTTTGTGTAAGTAAAATTATACATATAAGTTTTGTTAGTTTTCAAGGAAAAGAAATCACAAATCTAACAATAACTTGAAATTTCCATAAAACCCTTGTACACAGAAACAGCTGAGGTAGAATATGCCTAGTGTCACAAGGCCAAGACAGCACAAAGAAGAAAGTTTTACTTTTATCTTCCCCTACTTCAAGCAAAAAGGAAGTCTGTGAGCACAGAGCAAAGGGGATAACCTTGTCTTGTCTGTTGTAGCTTCCACAGGTTCAGAAACAGACCTGTGTCTGAGTGCTGGATTGGGATGAGGAATGAAATGCAATCAAAGACGATTTTGTCACTCATGTCAGTGTGCTGTGACTCATTCGAAGTCAGGCCTTTGAGGTTCCTGAAAACCCCGCTATGGCCTCAGCCATGTTCTAGGCCAAGCCACCCTGACACTGTGAACTCCCAGTGGCATTTTACAGGTTAAATCCACTGAAGTCCTTTGGCCTGTGCTGGCCAGTTGATCTGGTAAGGTGTAGCTTGTAGGTTTTGCACTACCACTCCCTACCCAAGTTCCCTCAGATCCACAAATGAAAAACAACTCTCTCTCTCTCTCTCTCTCTCTCTCTCTCTCTCTCTCTCTCTCTCTCATGCATATCAGTTAATCTGAAAATGCCTTTGTTAATTCAATGATTATACACTCCTAAACCTCCCCTGCCAGCCCAGGCAAAATTGAATAGCATAGCCATTGGCCACTCTAACTGAAAATTCACATGTCTGGTTGGCTTTATCTCCTGCAGCTACTACCTCCTTCTCCTCCCCAGTTCTCTTGATCTGCCATCTCCCCTGCACCTGCTGGCTTGCCTCCAGAGACCCAGAAGTCCCACCTATTCTGCCCAGCTCGTTGGACCAAGAACCAATTGGGGAACAGGACCTTAGCATCAGAACCACCCCTTAGAGTAAGGACCCAAGAAACACATATTGAGGGGTTCTTGCAAGTATTTTCTGATAAATGCTACAAAAGGAAGCATCACTGTTACTAATTTGATTTCAAAGAACTATGTTGATTTCTAATTTGGGTGAAATTTGGTTAATGTACAGGAAGAAACAATGGAAGAATGTTAACAGAACTTGTCTTTAAAGCAAACAGCCATTTTGCTGTTCCAAAAACATTCAGGTATTTTGAAAACTGTCTGACTCTGTTTATCTAAAATCAAGCTTTAGAGAAGGACACTGTCATTCACTAGATCTCTTTCTCCCTGTCACAGCAGAAGATATAGAGTATATAGATAGTATAGACTGCATTTCATATATATTCTAAAAGGAAATTGATAATTTATTTTTATGTAAATCTATTATATGTCATCACTACACATAATTTGTTGAATTAATTTTCAAACAGATACCTGGCATTTTCCTCTGAAATATTTAGGATGAGTTTAGCAAACAAAGCAAATCACAGATAAAGGGAGTAGATTCTTTCTTTATTACTGAGAACTGTGTTACTCTGCGATTTTGTAACCCCTTTCAGGGTAGGGGTAGCCCTGTTGGCAGTCTCCCTCAGACAAGAGGGAACAATTGGTCTCACTGCATTGAGGCCCTACTGGGTTTAAGAGTTCTATATAAACAACTGAGCCACAAAGTAGGGAGCTGCCAAAGATGAAAGGGATCACACTGGGGATGCGGAGGCACTGTGTATTTTCATATTGATATAATGTTGGGCGGAGAAAACTGAACTCAGGCTTATGTATTGTGCTATTTTTAATGATAAATGTCTCCTATAGTCTTAGGTATTTAAATGCTTGGTCTTCAGTTGGTAGACATTGTTTGGGAAGGCTTAGGAATTAAAGACTTGCACCATTTAAAATTCTGTCTATCTTTCTCTTTCATTCTCTGTATGTGGTGTGTGTGTGTGTGTGTGTGTGTGTGTGTGTGTGTGTGTGTGTTCCCTGCATGCTGTTCAAACTGTAAACTCTGAGCTATTCCTGCTCTCATGCCCTGTGCTTAATGCCAGCAAATGGAAAAGGAAACCCACAGTTCTACAATAAAATAACAGGGATAAACAAACACTACTCATTGAATACTCTCAACATCAAAGGTTTTGATTCTCCCAATAAAAAGACACAGGCTAATGGATTGGAAATAAAAATAGGATCCATTCTTCAGTTATATCCAGCGTCTTAGTTAGGGTTTTATTGCTGTGAAGAGACACAATGTAATAGGAAAGCATTCAGTTGGGGCTGGCTTACAGTTTCAGAGGTTTAGTCCATTATCATCATGGCAGGAAGCATGGCAGTATCCAGGCAGGCATGGTTCTAGAGGAGCTGATCTTCAGGCAGGAGGAGGAGAGTGGGTATCACACTGAGTAGCTGAGCATAAAAGACCTCAAAGCCCATTTTCACAATGACATACTCTCTCCAACAAGGATATATCTACTCCAACAAGGCCACACCTCCTAATAGTACCACTACTTATGCTATGGCCAAAGATTCAAACACACAAGTCTATGGGGGACATTCCTATTCAAATCACTATATCAAGAAACATACCTAATATCAAGAATAAGTGTTATTAAGGATAAAAAGATAGAAAAAGATATTCTACACAAATGGATCCAAAGAGTATATGGACCTGAGTTTTGATAAAGAAGCTAAAAATACACACTGAAAAAAGACAGCATCTTTAAAAGATGGCACAGGTTAAATTGGATGGCAGCTGCATGTAAAAGAATCCAAAGGGATCCATATTTGTCACTCTGCACAAAACTCAACTCCAAATGATTCAATGACCTCAACAGAAGGGCAGATACACAGAATCTGATAGGAGACGAGATAGGGAATAAACTTGAACTCATAGGCACAGGGAAAGACTTTCTGAACAGGACACTGATCACACAGGACCTAACATTTAATAAAAATAATCACCAAGTGACAAGGAAGATGAGAGATGGACATATCTCATCTTATGGAATGGGTTACATCTAACAGAGTTGTTAGCCAAATGGTCCTCATGGGAACCTGCAAACAAACCAGGCTTTTGCCAAGGCAATTGATTGCTCTCCATGAACTAATGGTAAGGTCCTATTGCTAGAGATAGTACCAATCCAACTCACAGAACACAGAGAAGTCTAATTGGTGCCTACCTAGAGACAAAAGGAAAAAGCATCTTCAAAAAATGGTGCAGGTTAAACTGGATGGTGGCTGCATGTAAAAGAATCCAAATGGATCCATACTTGTCACCCTGCACAAAACTCAACTCCAAATGAATCAATGGTCTTATTGACTAATGTTCATAATACCTGAAGGTACTCAGCATGCTACCAACGGAAAAAAGGTAAACAGCCCAACTATAAATCCTTTAATCTACAATGGAGACCTGTCTGCAAGATTTGCTTGTACAACAATTGCATGAAGCTTGTGAAAGTAATCACTATGTTTTTGATTTTCAGCCCATTCCATGAGGTAGAACTCATGTCTAACAATGCTTAGGTGTATAAGAACCTGACACTAAATTGGCCAGGGACTTTCGGGAAAACCAAATACTACTATTTTGCTAAAGGAATGTAGCAACAAAATCAGTTTTCACAATTTTCTCTACTCACTGTAGATCACTGTCCTGTTCAGGCATCATCAGAGAAGCTTCCCTCCACAGTAAATAGGAACAAATAGAGAAACTCACAGCCAGATAATGTGCAGATTATTGAGATACCTTCAAACAGTAATCCCTAGACAGAATGTCCTCACCAATTACCTTCCCTCTGGGCTCAAGAAACTTTGCAGAAAAGGTGGCAGAAAGAGTGTAAGAGCCAGAGGGGATGAAAGACACCAAAAATATAGAGCTCCAAAACATAGCAGGACCAAGGTACATATGGACCCATACGATGGTGGTAAAGTTATAGGGCCTGCACAGACCTGCACCTGACGTGTCCTAGGGGTAGGGATGGAAATGTGAACAAACCACCATCCCCAACCCAGAAGCTATCTCCAATTGATAACCACTCTCAAATGAAAAATTAGTTGTCTCCAATGGAATTTCAGTTTGTATACAAAGCACTCTTAAAGTCAGGCAGGCCTCATACCCAGCAGTAGATGGCCAGCACAAAACAAACTTAGTGGAACTTTAGGAGTTGGTTTCTTGTTTCATTGATTGGTTTTTTTTTTTGTTTGTTTGGTTGGTTTGTTGTTTGAGGGTTTTGGAAGGGGTAGGATGTTTTGTTTCATAATGCTTTGTCTGGGCTTTTTTTTTTCTTTATTCCTTATCCTATTTGTCTTTTGCTTATATATTATGGTTTCCAACTTTGTGTCTTTATGGAAATTTCTAATCTGTGTGTCTTTGTATCCATATGTGTGTGTTCTGCTTTTTCCTTTGACTCTTTGATTTTTTCCTGTTCTTTTGTTTTGCCTTATCCAAGTTTGCTTATCTTCATTTTTATTAATTTTTTCTTTCTTTATATGCTTGTTTGTTTTCTAATGAAAGAGAACAGTAAAGGATGTGGGTTTGGGTAGGTTGGGAAGGATTGTATGAAAAAAGTCTACATTCAAAAAAGGAAAAAGAAAAAAAATCTAAACTCATAAATAGAGCCAAAGGCTAAATTGTTATGGAAGTTAATGTGTGCTGTTTAAATCGAGAAAGGAACAACCTAGTACAAAAAAGCCTACCATGTCAAAACCATAAATAATATTTTTTTTCAATAGTTATTTTGACCTCAGTGATTCTCAGTACTTAGGAGGCTATGGTGGTTTGAATAAGATTGCCCCCGTAGGCTCATATACTTGAATGCTTAGTTGACCGGGAATGGAGCTCTTTGATAGGTTTAGAAGGATAAGGGATGTGGTCTTGTGGGAAGAAATGTGTCCACTGGGGATGAGCTTTGAGGTTTCAGAAAACCCAGTCTTTCTCTCTCTACCTAAAGATCAGAATGTAGTTCTCAGCTACTGCTCCACTGTCTGCCTGCATGCTGCCATGCTCCCCGCCATGATGACAATGGACTAAATCTCTGAAACTGTAAGTAACTCCTCAGTTAAGTGCTTTCTCTTATAAGAGTTGCTTTGGTCATGGTGACTCTTCACAGCAACAAAACAGTGAGTGACTCAGACAGGGCAGAGCCGAGTGGATCACCACTAGCTCAGCCTGAGTTAGATACTGAGACCCTCTCTCAAAGGAAAGAAGAGGAAAAAGGAGGAGAAAGCAGAGGAGGAAAGTAAATAGAAAGTAACACTGAAAGAATATGTATTTATGCTATGAAAATATTGTTATCACTTTATACTTGGCAAAAACTCTACAGAAAACAAAAATCAATAAAATCTACGTATCATATTATACATACACCTATATATACATATATGTTGATAGATATTTAATAACTATTAGTTTTTATTATGACACGGCCAGCTTCCCCAGTAATCTAGACAGAGTCCTATTGATTTATTTCATCAGCTTTAACACAACTACCTGGCAATTACACCCAACCTATTTTTCTATGCTAGACTGGCTATTTCTCAATTGTAATATTGAAGCTACTTGCTATTTGAATCTTGTCCTGGCTGCTTTTGTTCTATCAGCCTGTCCTCTGGAGCTATGTATACAAATGCTAAATTCTGAACCCCAACATCTGGCTGCCAACCAGAGGAGAGAATTCTCATGTACATGCCCTTAGTTGTCTACACCTTGCTCTCCAATTTAAAGTGAATTGGTTAATAAAAAGATTAAACCTGTGATTGGGCAGTTAGAGGATCAAGTGAGGGATCTCAGGAGAGACCAGAGGGAGAAGGAGAGAGAAGACAGGGAGAGGAGGATGGATCATGAGCACATGGCCAGAGGAAGTGGAGCCTGAGGACAGGCTGATGAACAGAGCAGCCCCACTGAGACACAATCAGCAAGTAGCAAGGGACATATGACTAGGATGTAAGCTAAAATAGCTCAGAACATGCCCAATCTAGGCTTATAGCTTGTAAATAAAATACCAGGCTTTGTGTCTTTTATGCAGGCTAGCTAGAATATATAATTCTTTTACATACACACACACACACACACACACACACACACACACACGATGACATTGTATGGCATTATATGCAGGGATAATTTAAGAGGAGAAAAAGTGGGTCACAAATACAGAGGCAGGCACAAGACAGACCAACAAGTCTGAGCCCCAGGGCAAGTGTTGTCACAATTCCCATTGGAAGATCATCTGTTGGCAGCATTTTTCATATTCAAAGAGTGATCAGGGTTTGCTCACAAAGGCCATCATCTTAATTGAATGAATCTCACCCACATCCACAAAAGTCTATTGTATTTAGCAGGCCCTGACCCCTGCAGGCTGCAGCACTCAAACGCTAGCCCCTCACCTTGCCTGTGTGGCAGCTCAGGAGAGCTGGTCCTGGTGGCATGAGCAAGGGAGAGATGGCTCTGAGGGTGTAAGAACAGGAAAGCTGGCCCCGCCCCTTGCCTGGGCAGTGCTAAAGAGCTGCCCCTCGTGGTCAGGGGGCAGGGAGAGCCAGCTCTGCCCCTCACTTGGGCAATGCAGAAGAGCTGGTGGGCTCACCGACTCAGCAACCATCCAGGCCCAATCCAGGGCTTTGAACTGACTCACTCCAACATCTAAGAACCACTGAGTATGTGAAGGGGGCAGTCCTGCAGATCCAAAGCCAAGAGATCTCCATGACACAGAACTACTACAGGATATCTGAGGGGAGTCCCATTGAGGATCCAGCACTGACAGTATAGCAGAAGCCAGAGGCCTCCAACTAAGGATTCACTGCAATGAACATTTGTAAGTAAAGCTGTTTTGGTCAAGATGATGTGACAAATCACAGCTTCCATGGGGAGATGTGTGTGTCTGTTTTTGTTTTTTATTTTGTTTTCTAATGGAGGAAGGTTGCAAGGGCAGAAGGAGGATAGAAAGAGATGGGGAGATGTGTGGGATTGGGTGCATGATGTGAAATTCATAAAGAGTAAAATGTTTTTTAAAAATAATAAACTACTTATACTTCCATGTTACTCTCATCCACAGAAGCATCCAGAGGAATGTTAATGAACACTGTGGCCTGACTACAATGGCACATAAAACTAATCATCATAAACCTGTTTTAATTAATTTTAAGCAGATAATGGTGGGAGAAGTCTATAATTCTAGCACTCAAGTGACAATGGCAGAATTGCCAGGGTTGAGACAAGTTTAGACTACATAACAGAACCTTATCTAAAAATAATCTTAAAGAGTCGTTCTTCCCTCCCCCTCTCTCTCTCTCTCCCTCCCCCCTCCCTCCCTCCCTTCCTTATTCCCTTCCTTCCTCCTTTCTTCCCTCCCTTCCTCCCTCCCCACCCCCATGTGTGTATGTATATATGTATGTATGTATGTATGTATGTATGTATGTATGTATGTATTTGTGTCATGTGTTTTAGATCAAGTATTAGTAGAAATCAGATAAAATAATTTACCAAATTCATATTTTGGTGCTGAAAATTTAACTTTTCAAGACAATTTTTATTTGCACTTGAATGTAAAAGTTAACTTAAAACCTCTTGTTATTATTCTGTTAGCAGCTATCATTCCTAAAATACTGAAACTTTGCAGGCAGAGATGATTTACATGAGAACTACATGAAATATTTAGAATGCATTAGTCCCTATAATGGAAAGATATTTTGTCAAGAACAATAAGTTTCTTCACCTTTCAAAAGTATGCATACAAATGTTAGAGCTTTCTTAGTGTTATTCCATTAACTCAACTTATGACACATTTTTCTAGACATTTAAAACCTTAGTGGAGCTTCAGTTACTGCTTAGCAGTCTTATTATATTTCGTTGTCACGGTTAGTCAGATATTCCCTTAGACGTCGTCATTAACCATCTGTATACACTTGACACTTCCTCAGTACCTGTGAGGAGCCCTCATTTGTGTTGCTATCACTTGCGTCATCATTGGCTTCTACAAAATATCCTCCTAGACAGAGAAGAGGGTCAGAATATCTTATACATCATCCTCTGTCAGAATCTCATCTAGAGCCTTAGCAGCTATCGTTTGACACATTGTCAAAATCTGAAAAATGGCTATCACACCATTGGCAAGCATATTTTGGATGCCTTGATGAACAGTGTAATGGACCAAGGATACACCTTTCAAGCTGGGGACAGAAGTAAACACTTACAGTCCTGCCTTCTCCAGAGACTGAGGGCAAGAGAACACTTAACTCTAAGAATTTAAGACTAGCATAAGCAACACGGTTAGATCCTATCTCAAAAAAAGAAAACAAAGCCTCCTTTTTTGCATTGATTTTTTGCATTTCGGCAGGTTGAATTTTCTATTAAGTTAATCACAGGGTAGATTTGTATTTCTGTAATACCAAGACCAAATCCATAAACTATGATATCAAAAAATATTGTGAGGATGTGACCTTAGCAAAGGAATGCCCATGGGCATGCTGTAATTCCCAGCAAGACTCCTGAAGAACCACCCAAGTGGGTGGCCAGTGAAAGACTGCCCATTGGCTGGACCAGCATCTATAAACCAGTTTCCCAAGGATATCCCAGAAATAGAACTTACATTTTCTACCCAGCCCCTAAAGATGAAACCAATATCTGTGGCCTAACAACAAAAAAAAAAAGAAATCCCCAAGGGTGTCACAAATATCTAGGAGCCAGAAAGGAGAAGCTGAAAGGCTTCAGCCTGGACGCAGCAGAGATAATCTTCATTCATACCTTACTCCTCGCATCATCCAGCTCCCTCTTATTTATCTTTATCATTTGCCCCTCACTTACTAAATACCTAAATACTTACAAGAAATATTTTAACATAACAAAATTTTAGAAATAAATTAAAATTGGGAGATTCCAGTTGCTTGTAATGAAAGCATCGGAGTAAAGAAGGAGGAAAGTGTTTAAGAAAAGGAGCAGATTTTTTTAACCTACTGTTATTCTGCTAACTGGACTAAATATTAAACTGAGTTCTAACAATTTATCATTATACCCATAGATTAGTATGTCTACCAACCCTCGCCACAGGATCTTCTTTCTGCAGCTTGTCAAAGTGCAGAGAATAAGAGACTATGAAGAGCTTCTTAAAACGAAAGAAAAATCTTGGGGACATCTATGTCATACCTCCTTCTCCTCCAGGGCTCAGAGATCATTATGAAAGAGGAGTGGATGTATAGTAAGGTCCAGTGGCAGTGAAATATGACAAGGAGATAGTGTTTTTAGGTCACAACAGGGAAGCTGTACCTATGAGCTGATTAGAGCTGTGACAACATGCCCAGGACCCCCATGAATACAAGCCAGAGAACATCGAGGATGGGAGGAAAGATGGGCATACAGTTCCATCCCTAGCAGTGGAGTCGTTGCAACTTATAGCTGCTAAGAGAGGGAGAGTTAGTTTTATTTAGATGTATGGTCCATGGGAAGTCACTCATGACCCCAGTGGATAGCCATAGCCTTAAGAACAAATTAGGCAGCACAAATTACATAGCATTCTTTATGAATATGTACATATATATATATATATATATGTATATATATACATACATACATACATACACACCATACACACCATACACACACACACACACACACACACACACACACACACACACACACACACATACACATACATACAAAGGAGTTTACTTGGAATTACCTTACACAAGGGATAATATTGCTTACAGAAAAGCCCAGTACCAGGTATGGGATACCTCCCCTTGAGTTACTGCTCGGGGTGTCCTGGAGATATCCAATACACTGCAGGTTATTGGCATTGTTATTGTTGGCCACGAGAATATTTTGGTAAAATCCCACTGCTGAGAACATGACACATTTTGGTCACAGAACATAGAGAAATCAAGTTGGTACTGACCCAGGAAGCTTCCTGCCCAGTGACTAGCTTTCATATTTCTGGAAAATGCTACCTGGGTTACCAGGGAAAAAAGTCATTAATAGTCTTACCCAGATGTGAGCCCTATAAGCTACAATGGTGACCAGCCTGGTGGGATGGGCCAGAAAAGACTAGGTGAGTGGGGCTCCTTTTATGGAAACAGCCTTATTCCTTTGGGTAAAGACTGATTGATATGACCTTTGGGCAGGGATCAATGGGACTCCAGTAACTCCTGACCTATGCTCTGTAAGAAAACCAAATAAAATCATTGGTTCTCTAGAGCGAACAGTGGTAGGATCCTACTTCAGTTTGTGGCTGGTACTCACATCTCCTCCAGGAAGATTTTTAGTAACAGGTATTAAATACATGTTTAGCCTAAGGTTTGGGTTATGTCTTCCTCTCTGAAAGACTCCGTTCAAGCTCAGTCAGCATTAGCTGAAACACAAAAATACACTGAAAAATGCATGGTACATCAAATATTAGTAGCAAATGGACTAGATCCATCACTTCCCACATAGTTTTAAAATATATGTATTTTATGGACTGGTGAGATTTCACAGTGGGTATGTATTCTTGTTGTTCCAGCCTGATGACCTGAATTTGATCCCTAGAACCTACAAGGAAGGAGAGAACTAATTCCCAGACTTGTTCCAAAGCATACATCCACCAACACACACACAGACACACTAAAATTCACATGTTACAAACAAAATATTATAATGAATGAAATACAAATTAGTTTTAAAGTGCTACTGAACTCATTATGGTACAGTGTGATATGAAGGCAAATTTTTAAATCAGTGGGTTTGAATTCCAACTACATCACTTTTATATAGTCTGGAGGATATTACAAGCCTGTCTAATGCCTCATTATTATCATAAATAAAAAAATACTGTCATGCTAACGCTGAGCTAACAATTCTGTAGATTCTGGCTATCCAAATGTTATACAGATCTGCTATTTAGTTGACATTCTATAAGTAACATAATGTTTCACACTTAAATGTTGTCCTTTAGCTAACAGATACTAAAAATACCTGTTCTAGTGTGATTCCTGCTGTTGTGATAAAATTACTCTGCCCAAACGCAACTTACGGAAGGGAAGATTTTATTTGACTTGCTCTTTTATGTCACAGTGCATCGCTGAAGGAGGTCAGGACAGGGTCATGAAGCAGAAGTCGTGAAGGTGTGTCGCTTGCTGAGTCACACATGGCTCATGTTCAGCTCACTTGCTTTTACAGTCCAGGATCACCTTACTATAAATGGTGCCATCCACGTGGCACGGGCCCACCCACATCAACTAATAATCCAGATAATCCCCAGCGTGTCCACAGGCCAGCATGATCTAGGTAATTCTTCAGCTGAGGTGTTCCCCTCTAGGCTGTGTCATGACAGTTCAATCTAACTACGGCAGTATTGCCATTACAAAGTGAGTTTAGAGTCAGTTTGCAATGTTATTAAACTTTCCTTAGCTTTAAAATGCCTACAAATCATGGGTCTAGAGAGTTAAAACATCACGTTGACATGCAGAGAAAAGCACATTGAGTATTTGTTATGTGTACGCAAGCAGTGTGGGGCACATATGCACAAATGTCTGATATTTACTTGTGATAAATCGTTTTCTTCAACGCTTGTCATGCACAATGGTTTCTGGACCACCACCGTAATGAACATATTCGTCTTTACTTTGAACCTGAGTTAAAGTTACGTGACTGAGGCAGGCTTCATCAACATCCACCACTTGTGAGCTTAATGTTTGAGTCCTTTGCGTCTATGATTTCGAAAAAATATTTTCTTTCTTCTCTTGAAAGGAGGGGGAGAAGAAAATGACCTTTGATTTGTGTTCAAAAAGTTGAGTATCTCCCCCCCCAAGCTCAAAAGGACCTCTGCTGATGGGATGAAAGGAGACAAAAGAACCACCGCTCACTCACTCTGGCTTAATTGCATTCTCTAGCTGTCTCTCACCAGAAGAAAGGAGCTGGGTTAAAACACGCCTGACTTCATATGAGGTTGTAATGAGGGGTATTTCCAAGGGAAAAGAAAAGGAAGCAAGACTAGGTGCCGGCTGCACAGCAAGCCCACACAATCTCCATTTTGAAGAAAGAAAATTACAGGAAGCTCAGAGAACGGGAGGGGTATGTTGCTTGCTGGCTTTCTATCCTGAATATCAAGTTGTCCTTGCTCAACAAAGTATTTTCTACCAGGGGGACATGGTAAATGGTGTCTTATATCACCTAAAGAACAAAGTAGTAAATGAGTATAATGACTGGACATAAATATTCATGAAATCAGGTAATTACAAGGATAACCACTGCTTTTTGATTGTTTAGAACTGGACTGATTACCATATGAAAACCATTCTTTTTTTTTTTTAAGAAAGTTATTTCTTCTTAAGCGTTCGTACTGGGCAATGCTTCTCTGGCAGGAGGTGCCTTGATCCCTAATTAAGAATGCAATACCATCAATTTAGGAAGGGCAAAAGGTGGGAATGCCGTGACTGAAGTAGCTTGTTAAGGTCTCAGGCGGTGGTCTAGAAGGTGCAAAGGCTGTTAAAAACACGGATGCAAAGAATGCACTAATGTAACCATGCACATAAGACCTTGCATCGCAACACATTCTTCAAGAAAATGACCCTCATTTTCAACTCCCAGCACTAAATATTGCCATAATTGTAGTTATGAAATGTCAGTAATTGCACCAGCTTGTGAGATTTGTATCTATTTCTAGGTTAGACTAAATTTAAAAACACTTTATAGTATAATAAGAAAAGTGCTAAATCTTTAGAACCACTGTCTCGCTCTGGTGTTCTGTAATGTATAGCTCACTGATGCAACAAACTTTAACTTTAGTGTCTATCAAGAGTGGGCACTCCTGGCATATAGCATTCAGTTTTACCTATATAATTCAGGCAGAAAAGCAGGGTGGTTTTTTTTTTCAAACACAGCAAAACAGATTTTTTAAAAAGTTTAGAGAACTGAGTCTGAAGAGATGTCTCAGGAGTTAAATGCTAGGCTCATGACCAAAAGTACAATAGTGCGGAGCACTGGGCAGCAGCAGAGGGAGGAAGGAAATTACCTCAGCTGTATGAAGTACTAAAAAGTCTATTATCCTCATTAATTTATACATTTGGATCTGGGCTTGCTACCTCCCTGTATAAAGATTGCACTTGAGCTTACTGGAATTTTTTTTCCCAAAGCCTCATTTCAAGTTCCATACACTTAAAGAAGAATTATCACAGGACTTCCTTTCTAGTTCTTCAAAAGCAAGCAAAATGGCAAGCAAACAAAAATAACAGACCAAATTATAACTTCAAAGGAGAAAAAATTGGTAAGGAAACAATATTGATTGTACTTTGATGGTATATAACTCTAAAGAAAGATCTATGAAGAAATATTAATCCGAAATTTCAATGTGTTTCTTGATAAAAGATAATCATGGTTGTATCAGTGAGATAAGTGCTTATAAAAATATGAGGCTTCCCAAGTTAACAGGTAATAAAAGGAGAAATTGTTTCTTCCTGAGACAATTCTTTTACTTACTCCCTTTTCAAGTCAATTCTAGGGATTTTTATCAACTTTTCAAAATGAATGTCTTTTAATTGGCCTTGAGTCAGACAGGCTACTTCTAAAATGTGTAATGCTATTTTACCACCATTTCTGTCAAAGCATTTTATAGACTCCATAACTTGTGCACTGTGGAAAGTGCTTAGTCTGTCGTTTCTATCTGTATGTGAGCAAATTTACATCATCTTTTAAGTCTGGAGATTTGAGAGTTCAGGAAGTCTGTTCACATTATGCATTCCATTTCAACACTGAAAATGTTGAAATTTCTGAAATCTCTGTTGCCTCATCTTGTCTACAGGTCAGTGGTGTGTCCCATGTTAAATAAGAAATTCAATGTAGGAGTGCATGAGTTGTGAATTTACAAGAAGCATCTCAAAAATGATTCTATACATTGCTTGTTGAGAGAATCTTTGTATGGGTTGATTAATAAATTTTAAATTTGAGGTCTCAATAATTCTCATTCAACTATTAGGTATCTTTTGGCTGTGATGTTCATGGCCATCAGAATTCTTTGAAGACAGTGGCCTAGCTCATTGTAAAGCCACATAAAGGTATTTTCACTGATTCATTGCAATCTCAACCTGCAACTTACCCTGCCCTCAAGTTGCTGATAGAGAACCCCAAACAAGAATGCTACAATTCTGTACAGGCTACTGTGTCCCTGCCAATCCCCGGGATATGCAATGTGGTCCATGCAGTGTGATATGTGTTCAGAATACAAAAATAAGATATTTTAAAAATAACAAAACATGCTCTAGAGGAAAAGATAAATGACTAGGTAGTCAGGAAATGAGTTGAACAATTAATTAAATACAAGATACACAGTTATTATAGAGGAGAAAATACTAAATTTACCAAAAAAAGAAATAGAGTGGGAAGAAAAAAATTGTGGGACTAATTACTGCAGAATGGTTTGACTGAGGGGTTACCAAAGAAAACCCAGACAGACTAAGGATACTGTCATGCTATGGCTACCAACACGACAAATATAAAACAGATATGAAAGCCCTTCAATGGTCCTATTGCTGGGTCAACAGATTTAATGCAATGACTATGGCTGAAGACTACAGGAAAAGGGGAAAAAAAAGAACAGATCTGTTTGGTAGCTTCAGATGCAATGAAATCCAAGAAAAGCATCTGAAGATGTGCAGTAGATAATGCACATAGAGAACTTACTATGTAGTTCTGTTAGTCTTCATGCCTGTTTTTGTGCCAGTACCATGTTGTTTTATATCCTTATACCTACAGACAAATAGAATATCACCCCGCAGCAAAGAAATGTCTCCTCAACAGATGGAGACCATGGAGAAAAAAAAATGTAGCTTGTCAAAATGCTGAGAACAAGTGACCATGTGGTATCCAACACAAACCAATATATCTACAAGACGATTCCTGACTGTAAGGCTCAAGAATCAAAGGGAAACAGAAGGTGAAAAGACTTTAAGAGCCAAAGTAACAGGGAGTTTGACATGAGGTTGTGTTTCCTGGAAATGTCAGAGAAGCTACATCCATGACGTCTTATCAGCATGGCTGCCTAAACAAGAACTATAAAAAGAAGACTGATGTGGAAGCAGAAAGTCTCATGGGTCACAGGCAACTAATGGATGCTGAGAATAGGAGAAATAGTCTTTCCTAGAAAATGAAAAATTGGTTACCCAATAAGTGCTTAGCAAAGAAGCATGCACACAAGTAACAGTCTATACACAGACCAAAATACCCAACACAGGGCAGAGAGAACCTGTAGAGACCATATCCAGGGGATAGGCACAGGCCCCAGTGGAGGGATGGGGCCACCCACCCATCTCAAAAAATTTTTAACCCAGAATTGTTCCTGTCTAAGGAAAATACAGGGACTAAGAGTGGAGCAGAGACTGAAGGAAAAGCCATCCAGAGACTGCCCCATCTGGGGATCCATCCCATCTGCAGACACCAAACCCAGACACTATTGCTGATGCCAAGAAGTGTTTGCTGACAGGACCTTGGTATAGCTGTCCCCCTAGAGGCTCTCCCATAGCCTGACCAATACAGATAAGGAAGCTCACAGCCAACCATCAGACTTAGTACAGGGACCCCAAGGAAAGAGGGGAACAACTGAAGGAGCTGAAGGGGATTGCAGCCCCATAGGAAGAACAACAATAGCAACTAACCAGACCCCACAAAGCTCCCAGGGACTAAACCACCAACCAAAGATTACACATTGTCTTAGTCAGGGTTTCTATTTCTGCACAAACATCATGACCAAGAAGCAAGCTGGGGAGGAAAGGGTTTATTGAGCTTACACTTCCACATTGCAGTTCGTCACTAAAGGAAGTCAGGACTGGAACTCAAGCAGGATTGGAAGCAGGAGCTGATGCAGAGGCCATGGAGGGATGTTTCTTACTGGCTTGCTTCCCCTGGATTGCTCAGCCTGCTCTCTTATAGAACCCAAGAGCACCAGCCCAGGGATGGCACCACCCACAAGGGGCCCTCCCACCTGTGATCACTAATTGAGAAAATGCCCACAGCTGGATCTCATGGAGGCACTTCCCCAACTGAAGCTCCTTTCTCTGTGATAACTCCAGCCTGTGTCAAGTTGACACACAAAACTAGCCAGTACAATTGACCCCTTGTCAACTTGACACACAAACACATCATTATTAAGCCTCAACCCTTACTTTCTTATTCATTCCCAAGATCTAAATTACTTTAAAAGTGCCACAGTCTTTACATATTAAAAGTTCAATCACCTTGAAATGTCCAATATCTTTAAAATTCAAAGTCTTTTAAAAATTCAAAGTCTCTCAACTGTGGGCTCCACTAAAATACTTTCTTCCTTCAAGAGGGAAACACATCAGGGCACAGTCACAACCAAAAGCAAAACTCAACCTCCAATGGTTCAATGTCTGGGATCCAACTCACAATCTTCTGGGCTCCTCCAAGGGCTTGGGTCACTTCTTCAGCTCTGCCCTTTGTAGCACACAGCTTGTCTTCTAGGCTCCAGCTGCCTGTACTCCACTGCTGCTGCTGTTCTTGGTGGTTATCACATGGTACTGGCATCTCCAAAACGCTATCTTCCACTGTAATTAGGCTTCACCAATAGCCTTCCATAGGCTCTCTTCATGGTGACAAGCCTCTGCTCCTATGCATGACCCCTTCAAGTCCTGGGCCATCAATTGCAACTGAGGCTGCACCTTCACCAGTGGATTTCTGTGGCCTCTCACTGTGCCGAAAGCCTCAGCTGCTCTTCATGACCCCTTCATGCCTTCAATACCAGCACCATCTGGGTGACTCTTACCCAGTACCAAGTCCAGCCACAGCACAAAATACAACTGTGGCTATCTCTGAAACACATTCTCTGTGCTCTCAGAAAACACCTCCCAGAAGATTTCATCTCAGTGATGCTGGTCTCTTCTTAATCACTGCTAATTTCTTAGCTCCAGCTAACCAGCATTAATAGTCCCAGTAACACAAAGGGTTGCTTTAGTGGTTCTGGTATCTTGTTACTCACAGCTGATTCTTCAGCCCCAGCTAACCAAAACCACAGAATCTTCACAATCAAAACATGGCCACTTTAAGAGTCTTTAATATTCCCTCTGAAATTTCACAAGCCAGGCCTCCATCTTCTGCACTGTTTGTAACATTGCCTTCCAAGCTCCTACAGAACTTTCCACAGCTTTTCTAGCTCAAAGTTCCAAAGTCCTTCCACAATCCTCCCCAAAACATGGTCAGGTTGTCACAGGAATACCCCACTACGCTGGTACCAATTTGTCTTAGTCAGGGTTTCTATTCCTGCACAAACATCATGACCAAGAAGCAAGTTGGGGAGGAAAGGATTTATTGAGCTTACACTTCCACATTGCAGTTCATCACTAAAGGAAGTCAGGACTGGAACTGGAAGCAGGAGCTGATGCAGAGGCCATGGAGGGATGTTTCTTACTGGCTTGCTTCCCTTGGCTTGCTCAGCCTGCTATCTTATAGAATCCAAGAACACCAGCCCAGAGATGGCACCACCCACAAGGGGCCCTCCCCACTTGATCACTAATTGAGAAAATGCCCCACAGCTGGATCTCATGGAGGCACTTCCCCAACTGAAGCTCCTTTCTCTGTGATAACTCCAACCTGTGTCAAGTTGGCACACAAAACTAGCCGGTACACACATGGAGAGAGACTCATGGTTCCAGCTACATACATAGCAGAGGATGGCCTTATCTGGCATCAATGGGAGAGGAGGCCCTTGGTCCTGTGGAGGCTCAATGCTAGGGCAGTGAGGTGGAAATGGGTGTGTGGGCAGGGGAATGCTCTTATAGAGGCAGAGGGAGGGGGGATGGGATAGGGGGATTGCAGAGGGGAAACTGGGAAGGGAATAACATTTGAAATGTAAACAAATAAAAAAAGAATATATACTTATATATTTTCTTATATATTGTATTTATATATTTGTATAACAACAATTACAGAATTTTAGAGACAGCAAGGTTGCATGGGAAGGATTAGTGAAAGGGAAAAGAAGCATAAAAATGATAGAAAACAATTCTTTTAGATAATTGTTTTTAAAATTTCATGAAATTAGAGGGAAAGCTCAAAGAAATTCCAGAAATGGCCTGCTAGCATTTACCTCTGCTGTCCCAAAACAAGAAACACTTCCAAAACTACCTGTGGTATTCTGTGGGAAGGGGAAGCAAAACTGGGTAGCTCCTAGATTTCAATATGCAAATAAATCAGCTAACAGGTCGTGGTTGGTTGGTTGGTTGGTTTTGTTTTACATTTTTGTAGGACTGGTGATCAAACTCAGAGCCTCATACTTGTTAGGCAAGAGTTCTAGCTGGCAGCTAACCTCCAACCTTAAGTAAAATGCAGTCTTCAACTTAGTAACTCCAGCCATAGCCTGAGAATCTGCATGTCTGGCAAGATCATTGATGGCTAGCTCTGTTTGTCTAAGAACTGTTTTTGAAAAGAAAAATATGAGAAATGAAATGTTCTAGCTGGACATGGTGGCTTATGCTGTCACCACAGCACTCAGGTGACCAAGACTGCTGTGAGGTCCAGGACAGCTACAGAGAGAAACTACAGAGAGAAAACTCATCTCAAAAAACAAAACAAAACAAAACAAACCGTTTTTACAGATATAATTTGTATTTTTACATTAACTGACAAAGTTGTATGTGTTTGTTGTCAATGCTGGGACATACATGGCAGAATCAAGGTAATTAATACATCCATTTCCTATGTAACTACATTGAGCTAAGTAATGTATCTATTGCCTAGTAGCATTATCATTTGATGGCAACGTTATTTGAAATTTGCTTTTCATATAACTAGATACTGTAACTGTGGAGGTCAGCTTCAACTTTGAATTTGACACAACCCAGCATCACCTGTGGAAAGAATCTCATCATACACCTTGTTGGCTTGGTAGGGAGCAGAAGCAGCCGAGTTGAGTAGAGTCCTGAGTGAATGTGTATTGTTGATGTGGGCATAGCCATGACCAGGACAAAAGCCTCAGATCCATGGGAAATTGGCAAAGTCTTTCCCCATATAGGTCAGGCTCAGACTTGGCAAAGCCTTCTTTCCCCTGGTCCAAGTATGAGTATTTAGGAATAAATGATCAGTGTGTGCAAAAATAGCAGCTACACCTTCCTCCTCCTGGCTGCACCCAAGACTTCAGTCTACAGATACCTCCTACCAGGACTAGCTAGCCCCCCCACACACACACCATGCTGTAAGTAGCAAACACACTCAAGTTCTAGGTTGAAAGGTAGTAGATGTGGACCCCTGAGAGTACACAAGCCCACCCATGACCCCAGTTGTTTTATATCCATGTGCCTATCACTGTCTTTTCTTCCCTAGCTAGGATTCAAGGACCAAGTTGTATAGGTTGCGGTAGACATGTGTGTGGTGTAGTATCTCAGTTAGGTTTATTAATGTAGGAAGACGCGGTCCTCTGTGAGAAGGACCGTCCTCTAGGCAGGAGCCTCGCCTATGTAACATCAGAGAAACTGAGCTGAGCACAAGCAGGCAATTAAGCACACGTGCATTTGTTTCTTTCTGCTCTTTACTGTAGAAAAGATGTGGTTAGCTGTTTGGGATCTCTGCCTTGACTTCCATACAATGGCAAACTGTAACCTGAAATTATATAATGAAATAAACCTCCCCTAAGATGGTGTCTCTCTTGCTTTCTTTATTGAACATTTTTTTCCATTTCATATTGTGGTCACACTTCCCCCCTCCCCCCCCCCCCTGCTCCCAGCTCTTCTGAGATCCAGTTTACCATAGCAACATAAATAAAACTAGAACAGTCACCAAAATGTACAATTAATATTTTGAGCCAATCTTTTCTATCTAACTGAAATTGAATACCTTTAAAACAAAATCTCCCCAGCCCTCCCTACATCCCAGTGCTTGGCAACACGACTCAACTCTATCATGTCAAATGTTTTATATTCCACATATTGAGTATATACTATTAGTGTCTGACTTATTTCATTTAACATAAGATTCTAGCGACTTACCCATTGGTGTTATCAAAAATGACAAGATTTCATTACTAATGCTGAATGGCACTCCATTTGAGAATGGTGTTCCACATGAGATATAAGTATATAACATATATACATGCATACACAAAACGGTTTCATCTAGTTTTCAATCTTTAGGCTATCAGGAAATTCTATAATTTGCAAACTGTGAACAATCTCGCAACAAACATGGTGATACAATAGCTCATCAGCAAATTGATTTTATTTTCAATATATATTGAATATATACATATATACACATATATAATATATGTATACACATATATACATATATACATATGGGTCATAAAAAGTTGTACTTTTAATTCTTTGAGGAAATTCTGTGGGTTTCTTTCCAAGATGACTACACTAATTTTCATTTGACTGGCATTATATGAGAGTTCTCTTTTCTCAATATCGTCACCAAATGTTTTCTCTTGTAAATTTTTGATAGAGTGCTAATAATATAAGGTAGTCAATCATTCCTGTTTTACAAATTTCTGGCTGTGTTTTGGGGGCTTGTTCCTTTTATTTACTTGTTTATTTTTAAGTTACACAGGCTGGCCTGAAACTCATAAACTTCCTGTGCTGGGACTACAAACATGGCATGTGTCACCATTTGTAGCAAAACATATGCATTGTCTTAGTTTGGATCTTATTGCTGTGGAGACACACCATGACCAAGGCAACTCTTATAAAAGCAAACATTTAATCGGGGCTGGCTTACAGTTTCAGAGGTTCGGTCTAGTATCATCATGGAAGGAAGCATGGCAGCGTTCAAGCAGACATCGTGCTGGAGAAGAAGCTAAGAGGTCCATGTCTTGATCTGAAGGCAGCCAGGAGACTTTCTTCTGCACTGGTTGAGGCTTGGGCATAGGAACCTCAAAGCCCACTCCCACAGTGACACTCATCCTCCAACGAGGCCACCCCTATCCAAGATTGCTTCTAATAGTGCTACTCCATGGACCACAATGTTTGTTATCTCAAGTAAGATAGAGCACCTGGAGGACTCCAACCGAGCAAGGCCAAAAAACAGTAACCTAGAGAACTATAATGCAGTTAGTATAATAAAACACTAGCTCAGGATAACCCTAGCCCCACCCTGCACTCTTAAGAGCCTCAAGGAAGAATGCCCCCTGATGTTCTTAGCCATACATGTCTATATCTTCTATTCAGTATCTATAATCTATATCCATAATATATATAATAGATTCTATAGATATACTATCTGTAATTTATTCTACCACATATCTCAATTCTCATGCCACAATCCCAACATCTTCTTCCATTCTCTGAGGAAATGAAAGCACAGCTGACTCCAGTCAGCTTTAAACGTGTCCTTTCAAGCAAGGTTGACCGAAGTCCTAATTATTTCAGGCTCTGCACCTTGACAGGCTAGGCTAATCATTTGATTTGATTGCCTGAGGGAATGACAGATGATTCGCCATGCTATCTCGCTACAAGCAGCTTGGAACAATTCGTCGAACTGTTTTAATGGCTTAATTACTGTGGTTCTTCAAATATCCAAATTAACCAAAAATGAAAGTCATCAAAACAAACAAGCAAGTAAGGGTGTTAGGACATCAGAAGGTTGTATGAGAAAGATTTATCACATTGGCTAAACACGGCTCCAAGGTGAGACTGGTGAGTTTGGTTTCTGGCACTCACAGCCCTTAATCAAATCTAATGGTAACATATGTACATAGCCCACAATAGTATACAGCACAGACTTTCACTGATTAAAAATATGGTAAAAAAAAATGTTATTTGCTGTGTAATTAATAGGTTTAAATTCTGCTCCCGATTTTGGTTCAGCATCCTTGTGGAGCTGATTCAAGATAAATATATATATATGATAATACTTCCTCCAGAGGTTTCAGCATTCTTTCAAGTTTCCTACGTTTATATTTTATTTCAGTTTTTATATATTTATTAAGTATGCATTGGCTACTTGGACATTTCTAAAGCCAGCCCTGATTTGCGCTGACACATAGGAAAATAGTGCAGTATGGAATCCAACCAAGCAAAGCAGATTCATTCGGCCTTACCTTTCAGAGAACTGCCACTAAGTAGGAAAAGCAACAGGATATAGCAGTCAAGAGCAGCTCCCTCGCAGTCCTAAACGGGATGTCTTCATCAAAGCCTCCTCTCCGGGCTCAGGAGATATGCGGAAGAGGCAGGAATGTGAGAGAGAGCAGATGGGTGACTCCAAGGAAACGGTGCCTGGGGGACACAACAGGGCTGATGCACATAGCATCTCGGACCCCGTGACATCACGCACAGGGCCTGCACAGGCTCAAGCCAGACGGTGCTGAAATGGGGAGCGGACACTGGCTCCATCCCTAACAAAGAAGCTATCTGCAACTAGTACCCGGATGCAAAAGAAAAATTAGTGTTCTCCAAAGGAGTCTCGCTGGGCACACTAACCGCACATCAGGGCAGGCCCCGTACCCAGAAGAAGTAGTTGGCCAAAACAACTCAAACACAATGGTGTTTTTGTCGAGTTTTATCTTGTTGACCTTTCGATTGTATATTTTGGTTTGTGGGTTTTTGTTTTGTGTTTCTTGTTTTTTTCTGTTTGTTTGGGGTTTGTTGTTTTTGAAGAGAGTGTGGAGTTGGACAGGTAGAGAGGTGGCGAGGATCTACGAGGAGTCAGTAGAGGGGGGAAATGTAATCAGAATATGTCATTTGAAAGCATTTTTTTTCCAGGCTGGAGAGATAGCTCAGCAGTTAAGAGCACTGACTGCTCTTCAGCAGTCAGAGGTCCTGAGTTCAGTTCCCAGTAACCACATGTTGGCTCACAATCATCTGTAATGAGATCCGATGCCCTCTTCTGGTGTGTCTGAAAACAACTAAAGTGCCCCCATATAAATAAAATAAATAAATCTAAAAAAAAAAGAAAACAGTTTTTTCAATAAAAAATTAATTGTCAATAGGAGAGACACTTCCAGCAGCAAACGGTCTGGGCTTGACTCTTACACCAGCTGCATAATCATGTCTTCCGTCCCTTCCCCCCCCCATTTTAAAATAAGGGGTAACACAAAGAAAGAGCCTTCTCCTGGATGAAGATTAGTCTGTTAAATCTGTAGTGTCTCAGAAAAGACTCTCATACTCCATAAGTCTGTCATTTGCGCATGTCCAGAGAAGTGAAGTTTTGTCTACAAACCAGGAAGTAAAAGCCCAAAATGTTCCTCTCCAGTTTGACTCAAATTAAAAGAAACTTCTCTCTCCCCCTCCAAATGGGACAGTAGTGGCAGGTTTACTTCAATTCTTTCTTCTGCCCAGGTTTTTCCTCTGAATTTGTGTCTAAGTTCTTAAGAGTTCCAGTAATGCCAGGTCACCTGGACGGGGACTGAGGAGTTCATACATGATTTTCTCTGCTCTTCAGTCTCTCCTGAATCGTCCTTTATCTCTCCTCTCCGCCTCTAGTCCAGTGGCTCTCGACCTTTATAACTCTTGGACCCTTTAATACAGTTTCCTCAGGTTGTGGTGACCCCAACTGTAAAGTTATTTCATTGCTACTTCATAACTGTAATTGGGCCACTGTTGTGAACCATAATGTAAGTATCTGATCCGTGACCTTCGGGGAGTCACAACCCTCAGGTTGAGAAGCCCTGCACTCTAAGACAGTAGTAGACAGACCCAGCCTCTGGTCTGTGAGGTTCTTGATGCTTGGAAAGGATCTCTGCCTCTTGTCTGTGTTAAAATAAGGGGTGGGTGTCATTGCACACTGACAACTACTTACAATTAATTGAGACTAGCAGAAAAAGCTATTTTCCGTCTGCCCAGCTTCTCACCCTGAACTTTCCATGAGATGACGGCAAATCCCACCACAAGCTCTTCCCTATCTACCTCCAGGGACAGCCGCTCCCTTTCTTTCCTGTAGCAGGAATGGTAGACGGTCTTTACATAAACGCTAGGGGGCGCAGTGCAGTAGCAAAAGCATCACCTGCAGGAGGACCTAATTGGGGACTACCTGAGAGACTAAGGATTGCTAGTGCCAACAATGCCAGCCAATCAGGAACTGCTGTTTAGAGGAGATGCTTTCTTGGGACCAATGGCAGCACGGGTGGAGGGTATTCAGGGAGCTTGCAGCAGTGCTCAGAGTTCTCACCTGCCTCCAGAGCCTGAGTCGCTGGCTCCTTCTCACCTCCAACTGCCCAGGGCAGGTAGGGTCTGGCAGTGAGCTGTCCAGAGCGCAGGCAACACTTTCCTTTCCCACTTTGTTCCCCACTGGTCTCCCAGAAGAAATGTTTTCTAGTGATGCGAATGTGGAATTTCTCCCTAATCAAACACTCTATTCCCTGCCCCGCGCCCCCATTAATCATTAAATTAATCACTACAGCCTCTAGATGATTTCGTTTGAGGAGCCTGGAAAGGAGCTCTGCCTCTTGTCTGTGACACATCCTTGTCTCCTGAAGGCCAGGCTCACTTTGTACCCTTACAGCTGGAAAGAGAACGCGAGAGAAGAGAAGTAGGAGACAAACTGAGAGGGGGTTGATTATCCACGATGCTACCCAACAGAAATAACAGCAGATGCCTGTGTGCACCCGTTAGGGAGGCGCTAGTTTAAGGCCAACCTAGGCCACGTGGCAAGACCCTGTCTCAAAAAGAGAAGGCAAGAGAATATCATTCTCCAGAATAAATACCCACGGTGCAAGGCAGCTCATTCCAAGTATTATCAGAAAAGGGGATGGAGAAGAAACCATGTGGTTTTTAAGCAAAGATTCCTGTGAGTGGATCTGGAAAAGGAAGTCGCAAGTAGATGCTGCATGTAAAACTGCCGCAAGGAACCCAGACAAGCAAAGCGGTGACGCGACTGTCCAGAGGGTTCAGACAGACGGGTGAACAGGAAAATCCGCCGGAGTTTCATAGAAGGCAGTTTCACCTTAGAATAAAACGATCACAGTCACTGTTTTCTCTCTAAATAGATGTAATGGAAAGTTATTCCCAGCGAAGCTTGTCGTGGCTACTGAAGCAGCCTCCAGGGACCTGCTACTAAACCTGACTCTCAAGAAGCCATGATGATTCTAAGAAAACGTTTCTGTCTGTTGGTTTAAGAGCCAGGCCTCAAGGGCTGTGTTATAAGGATTAGGAGAACTTTTCTCTACGAGAATAGCGCATTTAACTTCTGATTTACTCTCAAGTTTCAGAAAAGGACTATAAAAGTCCAGTTCCCACCAGTCCCCTACCATGAAGTACACCCTTCTGATACCATATAAGAGAATTGACCCATGCATAATAAATGTTTTCATTATGACCACTGCCTCTTCCCCACACCAGTGGCTCTTCATGGCTTGTGGTACTGAAATATTCCGAGTACTACGATTTATTTCTTCCCCAAAAGAACATTGAGGTATATGCTATCATCAGCCAGTCTGCTCGGTCATGTCGTTTAGATGTGAAACTTCTCTATGCTCTGCTCTCTTATAGTCATTTATCGGAACATTTTATAGAGTCATAATTCAAACCTCAGTTTAAAGAAAACACAAAGGAATTGTCTGTGTAATGGAATAAGTAAATGGAGTTCCTAAAGAAGATGAGAGGATTCAAGGTTAAGAAAAGTTCCGTGTGAAACTAGGAAATGCTTTTAAGCCCTAGTCTATTCACAAACATTTCAATATACAATTATATAGAAAAGTAATGTACAAAATTGGACTCAACACTGTGAAAAGAAATCCCCCAGGGTTGGTCTTACTAAGAATGTTTTATATCTTCACACAAGGTGAAATGTATCTATTACCATTGGGTCGGATGGGATTTGCATAGATTACTTCTATCCCTCTATCATATTTGCAAATCTTAAGCTTAAAGCACTAGAAAAATCTTTCTGCAGGTCAATAAAGATGAAAAACAGGGAAAGATAAAATCTAGGAATATGAAAATCAACAGGGACAATGTTTCTTTTTTTTTTCCTTAATACCAAAAGAATTACCTGACATAAGATAAAATCTTCAGGAAAAAAATGATGTTAGCTTTCAAAAATGCAATGTAACTTTTCCAATTTTCTCCATTTCTAATTCTTCAGAGTTGTAAAACAAGACTAGGAAATATTACAAATGCCTTTGTCCTCATTTAGAATGCATACTTAAAACCACCTTAACTTTTAAGAAAATATTTATTTTCATCCTTGAAGCACACTTAATGTTCATTCTAAACATGCATCTTTATGGAGTGGGTACCCAGTGATAATCCAGCACATGCATACACATCGTAGTCATCAAGCCAGAGTAAGGAGAATTTCCATCACTTTAAGCATTGGTCACTTTTGTGTTAGGAGTTTTCTAATATTGTCATTTTGAAATGTGTCACTGGTGTCCTGAAGACGTTACCCTGCTGTCCTGAAGAAGCAGCAGAAATGCCTTCTCATGCAGACGCCCTCTGCAGAACTCCCTTAAGTTCCCCTTCCTCAAAGTCTTCCCTAGTATCTTTTGTCTACATTCCTCTTCTTTCTTCTGCAATACTATCTCATTGGTTTGTTTTTAGGAATTATTTTTTTAAAAAGAGTTTTAGTTTTGTTTCCATATCTTGCTTTTGCTCTGCTTAAAGTAATGACTTTTTTTTTTTAAGGTTTTTTGTGTTTGGGTTTTTTTTTTTTTTTTTTTTTTTTTTTGGTTTTGGTTTTTTGGTTTTTTGGTTTTTTGACACAGGGCTTCGCTATATGGTCCTGGCTGTCCTGGAACTCACTCTGTAGACCAGGCTGGCCTCAAACTCAGAAATCTGCCTTCCTCTGCCTCCCAAGTGTTGAGATTACAGGTGTGTGCCACCATGCCCGGCTAAGATTTATTTATTTATTTATTTTGTGTATGAGTACACTATTGCTCTCTTCAGACACACAAGAAGAGGGCATCAGATCCCATTACAGATGGTTGTGAGCCACCATGTGGTTGCTGGGAATTGAACTCAGAACCTCTGAAAGAGCAGTGGTGCTCTTAACCGCAGAGTCATCTCTCCAACCCTAAGGTAATGACTTCTATGTTGTAGATAGGATTTCCTTTTACCACTGAATAGTATTCTCTTTCTAAAATTTGCATTTTCTTTACCCATTGACTAGAGCCCTTCCCTACTGTATAAAACACATAGTTCTCAAAATGTAAATTAGTTCTAATTAACTTGATATTCCATCTCACCCTAGTCAGAATAACAGTCATTCAGAAAACAGCTAGCAACAAATCCTGGCACAGATATAGAGCCCAAACAACACTGTGAAATCCAACATAGAGGCTTCTCAGAAAACTGAAACACATCTACTTTAGGACCCAGCTCTACCACTTCTGGAATTTACCCAAAAGATTCCAAGTTCATATATCCCGGAGATACTTACACATCAATGTTTATTGCAGCACTGTTCACAATAGCTAAGTTACAGGATCAATCTGTGTCTATCAAAAAAGAGAAAAGAAATTTTTTTGCAAATATATGTGTACAGTACAGTATCTCTCTGCCATAAAGATGAAATAGTGTCAGTTTCAGGAAAATGTAAACAATAAAATATAATCATACTGCACAAATTAAGTCAGTCAGAGAAATACAAATATCCCATGTTTTCCCTCTACTTTTTTCTTTTATTGAAAATAGGTTCCCTTCTCAAATGATATATCCTGATTGTAGTTTTCCCTCCCTCTTCTTCTCCCAGCTCCTCCCCACCTCCTCCCACCTCCAGACCCACTCCATTTGTCTCTCATTAGAAAAGAACAGACTTCTAAGGGAAAACAACTAAACATTCTGAAATAAATTTTAACAAGATGAAGCAAAAAACTATCATATCAAAGTTGGATATGGTAACCAAAAAGGAGGAGAGTCACTAAAGCAGGCACAAGAATCACAGACCTACTCATTCTCAGTCAGGAGTCTCATGAAACTACTAATCTAAACGTTGTGGTATAAACACTGTGATATGTACGCAGAGGGCCTGCTGGAGGTCATGTAGCTCCTGTGCCTGTTGCTTCCGTCTCTGTGAGCGCCAAGGTACTTTATTGAGTCAGAGGGATATGTTTTCCTGTGGCTCTTAAAATAAATTCGTAGGATTCCGTGAGCTCTGAGGGATTTGACGGAGACCTCCCATTTAGACTCTTTCTCCACATAATGTCTGTCTGGCTCTCTACCTTTGCTTCCGTACACTACTGGAGGAATGGAGCAGAAACTTAAGCGTTCTTTGGAGTCAGCTGCGTTGGATGGCGTTGTGCGGGGGCAAACATGTGAAGGAGTGTTTTCCTGAAGTGGACACAGGTGGAAGACTAAGGCAGGCTCGTGGAGACACGTTTTGCTGAAGCAGACACGGGAGAGGATGCTCTGCTAAAGCAAGCATGTGAAAGAACACTTGATGAAGGATTCTTGGCTAACGACACACATGTATTGCTTCCTTTACATGTATAGCTGAGCTCCTTTGGTCTGCACTCCACAGAGAGAAGCCACCAAAAATCTTCTGGTGGTCTGCCTCGGCTTCTTGCCGCTTTCGAGGACTCGGGATGATGTCAGAGTGATGTCAGCTGAGACAGACATGTGCAGAGGCTAGACCCACAGAGGACACGTGATGTTTGGGGGCTGTAAAGACGACTTGACGAACAGCAATGGAGACTGAGCTTGGCTTGCGGTACAGCCAGCCCTGCAACCCTTGCTGGTCTCACGTCTTTACTGATCTTTACGTCCCTGGTCGATGCACGAACCTCTCCTGGCACTCCCGTGGGTCCCTCCTGCCGACTGGTGCTGAGGCTGAGGCCTGGCTGTCTCTGCTTGGTAGTGTCACCGCTGCTGATTCCTGTTATCCCGACTCTACGGAACTGGACTGCCTGTGTATCTGTGAAGTGTCTGCATGTGGGTGGAGCTTCCGCTGCTGACCCCTGTGAACTGAACTGCCGATTTCCAGACAACACAGACAGGAATTGCTCCAGAGAACCATTTCTAGATAGGCCCACTTCCCCCATATCCTTTCTTTTCCACTACCTCTGGTGGGCGGTGGGCTAAAAGGAAGGTTAAGGCATTTGAGAAGCATCATTAAAAATAGGTTTTGAAAAATTAAAGTTACAGAGGAAGGCTCTCTGGTGATGACTGGACAAGACACTATCTATGATTATAGTAGAATATCATTAGGAGTCATTTTATTGATGCATTATTTTTCCTTTAGACCAATTGTGTTTGGTATTCCCTGAGGTCTCTGGGCTATCTGGTTTCTGGTTCCTGTTTACCCTAGCAGTTTGGGGTATGGATTCTTTTTCCTGGAGTGAACCAGCCTAGTGTACATAGCTTCGGGCCATCCAGAACTACATAATGAGAGCCAGTCTCAAAAAGCAGAAAAGAATCATTTTTAATTTATGTACACGTATGTCTGTGTGTGGATATATCATATCTGTGTGGATGACTGTGTAGTACAGCAAGGGGTTCAAGGCCAGCCTGGTCTACAGAAAAAGTTACAGGACAACCAGAGGAAATGCTGTCAAAGCAAAACAAAACAAAAGAAAAGAAAAAGAAAACAAAAAAAAAATCACTTCCATTAGTAGCCCACTAAAAGATATCCTCCAAATATTTCTTTAACCACTGTTATGTTTCTTTTAATTAGATGATGTTGTGGTGGTGGTGGTTATTGTTATTAGTATCTTTATTTTGGCTTTTAATACAGAACCTATTTTTCAAGAATTCTATGGAAAAAATCATATCTATTCAATCTGCTTTTGCTTGTAAGCCACAAAAAATGACCAAAATGCAGATGGCTTGTCTATACTCTCACAGTTTCCTGAATGTCTATCTTTGGGCCTTGTTTCAAACATGTTTCATCAGTTTCAATGTGTGTCCAGCAAAGCCTCAGTTCCTGGGAAGGGCACAGCCTTCTCGTCTTCTCCCTTGAAAACACATGACAGCTAGTTCGTGCAAAATGGCCTTCATCTGTGAAGCCATAATCCAAAAAATTACACATAATACCAAGAAATCAAGGAAATTAACCTGTGCCATCAGTTTGTAACCAAGTTAAGACTGAGGAGGACGTCTGATGGTGTCCAGATTACTTTCTGACTTTCTTTTCGGGGAAATCACACAAGTTTTTCTAACAAGTACATCAAACTGATTTCTGTCCTGCTTCGCTTTCCATTGCTATGATAAAACACTATAACCAAACACAATTTGAGAAGAAAAGGGTTTATTTGGTTTACAATCACCACCTCACAACCCATCATGAAAGGGAAGTCAGGGCTGGAACACAAGGCAGGAACCGGGAAGGACTGCTGCTTCCTGCCTTGCTCCCGCTAGCTCACTCGGATATTGTACAACCCAGGAGCTCCTTCCCAGGGGTGGCGGCTCCCACATCAATCACTAATCGTTTAAAATGAAAAAGTTTAAGCTCCACAGACCTGCTTATGGGCCAATTTGATCAAAGTATATTCTCAATTGGGCGTCCCTCTTCGTGGATGGCTGTACTTCGTCAAGTTCACACGCGGGCACGCACGCACCCGCGCACCCACGCACTCTCCAAAAACAAAAGCAAACAAACAATAACAACAACCACAAAACTACCCAGCCGCTCCTATATCTTTCTTTCTAACTCACCAGGGCAATTTCTGATTAGGCAAAACTGACAGATAAGCTAGCACAAAGACGTGGCCCTTTCCCACCAGCCTGTGCTTTACCTGTGCCAGCTCCTTAACACGTCCCAGCTGAGATTCGGAATAGTGAGATTTGGTCCTCACCTCCCCTCTCTGAGAAAGCTCCGTTCCCTTTCTCCTCCTCCTCTCCCTGCCCTCTGGGAAATTTTTCTCTTGTGGAGAGGGTGCGCTTTAGGGCTTCCTTCTCCCATCATCTGCCTTCTGTCGCACCCTGCCTGGGAACTGATTGAAAGGGAAAACCGAGAGCTGGAAATGTTTCAAGTCATTTTCTTCAGAGCCTCGGGATACCCAGAGACTGATTCATTCACTTCTCACCTCCTCGCGACTTTCTCTTAACTCTTCCAAGCACTGTCTAAAGGCACAGAACTGCATGTGGCAAGCCTGTCACCCAAGGAAACCACACCATCCCAAACCCCATTATCACCATGACATTTGATGCCTTAGACTGTGAGACTAATGCATTGCCTTTGCCAACACTTGTCAAGTCAAGAAAATTATAAAACATAATCAAGTTATCCATCTCTGTCTGCGCACTGCTGAGTGTCTGTCTACTGCTGTGATTATGTGGGATATGTTTCAGAAACGAAATCACTGAGATCAGTGGGTTCAGGCTCAGTCTATTTGCAATGCCTGCTTAGGATTTCTCATGTGAGCATTTGCCCTCTACCACCTTCCTATAAAAATTATATTGGCCATTATGAAGATACATCAGGCTGATGATATATATATAGGATGTCTAATCATGGGGCAGGAAGCATGTGATATAAATATGACATGCCCGATCCTATAGCCTTCACTCTCATCAAAGGAAAAAAAAATCATAGAAACCCAAACTCCAATAATATAATGTGATAGGTTAATATGAACCAGGAAAGGTCTTTTAATTAGTCATTTTATTGGTATAAAGATGCCAATGGACATAGGCGGGTTTGTCTGCCAGCCCGCTGTGCTCAGGGCCCCGCGGCCATATTTGCTGCCTGCCGGGACAGAAAATGATCACTAGGTACTGTATCACCCTGAGCTTTACATCTCTGGTGTTGCAAACCACCAGGGGTCTGCCTGCACTCAGGAACTGAGCACATAGGCAGGTTTGTATGCCAGCCTGCTGGGCGCAGAGCCTGTGTCCTGACCAGTGAGCTGCGGGAGAAGCCCCGCAGCCAGACTCGCTGCCTGCCGCAACAGAAAAGGGTCACTAAGTACTGTATCACCCTGAGCTTTAGATTTCTGGTGGTGCAAACCACCAGGGGTCTGCCTGCACTCAGGAACTGAGCACATAGGTGGTTCATCTGCAAGCCAGTCCATCGCAGGACCTGTGTCCTATGTGAGAATCAACAGAGGGAGTGACCCCCACCACAACATCTTTGCTCCATAATAGAGCACACAGAGAACACCTGGTTGACCTTGACAACCTAAGTATAACATTGCTTGAGGCAAGACTGAGAAGGGCTCCAATGGCACAAAACAGGAAGGCAGCATATCAGTAATCTGTGCCAGAGGAAACCCAGTCACCCAGTGTTGCAGAGATAACCTTAAAGATCCACAGTAGGTTGAAGCACCAGCCAGTGACAAGACCATCTAACACCTGGGAGAACTAGATGGCTAAAGGCAAACGTAGGAACGTTACTAACAGAAACCAAGGCATTATGGCAGCATCTGAACCCAATTCTCCAACATTAGCAAGTCCTGGATACCCCAACACACCAGAAAAACAAGATTTGGATTTAAAATCACTGGTCATGATGCTGGTACAGGAACACATGAAGGACATACTTAAAGAAATTCAGGAGAAAATGGATCAAAAATTAGAAGCCCTTACAAGGGAAACACAAAAATCATTGAAAGAAATTCAGGAGAATACAAAAGCCAATAAGGAGGAAACGCAAAAATCACTTAAAGAAATACAGGAGAACCTTGATCAACAGGCAGAAGTCATGAAAGAGGAAACACAAAAATCTCTTAAAGAATTAGAGGAAAACACAAACAAGCAAATGACAGAACTGAGCAAAAACTTCCAAGATCTAAAAACAGAAGTAGAAACAACTAAGAAAGCACAAAGGGAGACAACTTTGGAGATAGAAAACCTTGGGAAGAAATCAAGGACCATAGACGCAAATATCAACAACAGAATACAAGAGATAGAAGAAAGAATCTCAGATGCTGAAGATACCATAGAAACCATGGACTCAACAGTTAAGGAAAATGCAAAATGCAAAAAGATTGTAACCCAAAATATCCAGGAAATCCAGGACACAATGAGAAAGCCAAATCTAAGGATTATAGGCATTGATGAGAGTGAAGATTTACAACTTAAAGGGCCAGCAAATATCTTCAACAAAATTATGGAAGAAAACTTCCCTAACCTAAAGAGAGAGATGCCCATGAATATACAAGAAGCCTACAAAACTCCAAACAGACTAGACCAGAACAGAAATACCTCCCGTCACATAATAATCAAAACCCCAAATGTACTAAACAAAGAAAGAATACTTAGGGCAGTAAGAGAAAAAGGGCAAGTAACATATAAAGGAAGGCCTATCAGAATTACACCAGATTTCTCACCAGAGACCATGAAAGCTAGAAGATCCTGGGCAGAGCTCATGCAGACTCTAAGAGAACACAAATGCCAGCTGAGACTACTATACCCAGCGAAACTCTCAATTACTATAGATGGAGAAACCAAGATATTCCATGACAAAACCAAATTTACACAATATCTTTTTACAAACCCAGCCTTACAAAGGATAATAGGGGGAAAGCACCATTACAACGAGGGAAACTATACCCTGGAAAGAGCAGGATATTAAGCTTCTTTCATCAAACCCAAAGAAGATAACTACACATCTATAAAATTAAAATAAAAAATGACAGGAAGCAATAACCACTACTCTTTGATATCTCTTAACATCAATGGACTCAATTCCCCAATAAAAAGACATAGACTAACAGACTGGATACAAAAACAGGACCCTACATTTTTCTGCATACAGGAAACACACCTCAGTGTCAAAGACAAAAACTACCTTAGAGTAAAAGGCTGGAAGACAATTCTACAAGCAAATGGTCCCAGGAAACAAGCCGGAGTTGCCATTCTAATTTCAGATAAAACTGACTTTCAACCTAATGGCATCAAAAGAGAAATGGAAGGTCATTACTTGCTGGTCAAAGGAAAAATCCAACAAGAAGAACTCTCAATCCTGAACATCTATGCCCCAAATACAAGGGTGCCCTCATTCATAAAAGAAACTTTACTAAAGCTCAAAGTACACATTGCACCTAACACAATAATTGTGGGTGACTTCAACACTCCACTCTCACCAATGGGCCGATCAGGAAAACAGAAACTAAACAGGGAGACAGTGAAACTAATTGAAGCTTTGGACCAATTGAATTTAACAGATATATATAGAACTTTTCATCCCAAAGCAAAAAAATATACATTTTTCTCAGCACCTCATGGTACCTTCTCCAAAATCATCATATAGTTGGTCACAAGACAGACCTCAACAAAAATAAGAAGATTGAAATAATCCCATGCCTCCTATCAGATCACTATGGAGTAAAAGTGGTCTTTAGTAACAGTAAAAACAACAGAAAGCCCACATACACATGGAAACTGAACAATACTCAATGATACCTTGGTCAAGGAAGAAATAAAGAAAGAAATCAAAGATTTCTTAGAATTTAATGAAAATGAAGGCACAACATACACAAATCTATGGGACACAATGAAAGCAGTGCTAAAAGGAAAACTCATAGCTTTGAGTGCCTCCAAAAAGAAATTCGAGAGAGCATACACTAGAAGATTAATGGAACAACTGAAAGCCCTGGAACAAGAAGAAGCTAATTCACCCAGGAAGAGAAGAAGACAGGAAATCATCAAACTCAGGGCTGAAATCAATCAAGTAGAAACCAAGAGAACCATACAAAGAATCAACAAGACCAAAAGCTGGTTCTTTGAAAAAATCAACAAGATAGATAAACCCTTAGACAGACTAACCAAAGGGCACAGAGAAAGTATCCAAGTTAACAAAATTAGAAATGAAAACAGAGATATTACAACAGAAACCGAGGAAATTCAAAAAATCATCAGATCCTACTACAAAAACCTGTACTCAACACAACTGGAGAATCTGGAGGAAATGGACATTTTCTTAGACAGATACCAATTACCAAAATTAAACCAGGATCAAATAGACCATCTAAACAGACCCATAACCCCTGAAGAAATAGAAGGGGTCATAGATAGGCTTCCGACCAATAAAAGCACAGGACCAGATCGTTTCAGTGCAGAATTCTATCAGACCTTCAAAGAAGACTTAACACCAATACTCTTCAAACTTTTCCACCAAATAGAAACAGAAGGAACACTACCCAACTCCTTCTTCGAAGCCACTATTACGCTGATACCAAAACCACACAAAGATCCAACTAAGAAAGAGAATTTCAGGCCAATTTCCCTTATGAATATCGATGCAAAAATACTAAATAAAATTCTTGCCCACAGAATCCAAGAACACATAAAAAAACGATCATCCACCATGATCAAGTAGGCTTCATCCCAGGGATGCAGGGATTGTTCAATATAAGGAAATCCATAAATGCTACCCAGTACATAAACAAACTCAAAGAAAAAAAAACACATGATCATTAGATGCTGAAAAAGCATTTGACAAAATTCAGCATCCTTTCATGCTAAAAGTCTTGGAAAGGACAAGAATTCAAGGCCCATATCTAAACATAGTAAAAGCAATATACAGCAAACCGGTAACCAACATCAAACTAAATGGAGAGAAACTTGAAGCAATCGCACTAAAATCAGGGACTAGACAAGGCTGCCCCTCTCGCCATATCTTTTCAATATAGTTCTTGAAGTCCTAGCTAGAGCAATTAGACAACATAAGGAAGTCAAAGGGATACAAGTTGGAAAGGAAGAAGTCAAACTATCACTATTTGCAGATGATATGATCATATACTTAAGTGACCCTAAAAACTCTACTAGAGAACTCCTACAGCTGATAAACAACTTCAGCAAAGTGGCTGGCTACAAAATCAACGCAAGCAAATCAGTAGCCTTTATATATTCCAAGGATAAGCAGACTGAGAAAGAAATTATGGAAATGACCCCCTTCACAATAGCTACAAACAGCATAAAGTATCTTGGGGTGACTCTAACCAAACAACTGAAAGACCTATATGACAAGAACTTCAGATTGCTGAAGAAGGAAATCAAAGATCTCAGAAAATGGAAAAATCTTCCATGCTCCTGGATTGGCAGGATTAATATAGTTAAAATGGCCATCTTGCCAAAGGCAATCTACAGATTCAATACTATCCCCATAAAAATCCCAACCCAGTTCTTCATAGAGCTAGAAAGAGCAATTCTCAAATTCATCTGGAATAACAAAAAACCCAGGATAGCTAAAACTATTCTCAACAGTAAGAGAACTTCAGGGGGATTCAGTATCCCAGACTTTAAACTCTACTACAGAGCAATAGTGATAAAAACTGCATGGTATTGGTACAATATCAGGCAAGCGGATCAATGGAATAGGATTGAAGACCCAGAAATGAACCAACACACCTATGGTCACTTGGTCTTTGACAAAGGAGCTGAAAGCATCCAGTGGAAAAAAGATAGTCTTTTCAACAAATGGTGCTGGTTCAACTGGAGGTCAGCATGCAGAAGAATGTGCATCGATCCATTCTTATCTCCTTATACTAAGCTCAACTCCAAATGGATCAAGGACCTCCACATAAAACCTGAAATGCTGAAACTAATCGAAAAGAAACTGGGGAAGACCCTGGAGCACATGGGCACAGGGGAAAAGTTCCTGAATAGAACACCAATAGCTTATGCTCTAAGATCAAGAATTGACAAATGGGACCTCATAAAACTACAAAGTTTCTGTAAGGCAAAGGACACCGTCAAAAGGACAAAACGTCAACCAACAGACTGGGAAAGGATCTTCACCAACCCTAAATCCGACAGAGGGCTAATATCTAATATATACAAAGAACTCAAGAAAGTAGAACCCAGAGAACCAAATAACCCCATTAAAAAGTGGGGTACGGAGCTAAACAAAGAATTTTCACATGAAGAACTTCGGAGAGCTGAGAAACACCTTAAGAAATATTCAACATCATTAATCATTAGGGAAATGCAAATCAAAACAACCCTGAGATTTCACCTTACACCAGTCAGAATGGCTAAGGTCAAAAACTCAGGAGACAGCAGGTGTTGGCGAGGATGTGGAGAAAGAGGAACACTCCTCCACTGCTGGTGGGATTGCAAGATGGTGCAACCACTTTGGAAATCAGTCTGGCAGTTCCTCAGAAAACTGAGCATGACACTTCCTGAGGACCCTGTTTTACCACTACTGGGCATATATCCAGAGGATTCTTCAGAATGCAATAAGGACACATGCTCCACTATGTTCATAGCAGCCCTATTTGTAGTAGCCAGAAGCTGGAAAGAACCCAGCTGTCCTTCAACAGAGGAATGGATACAAAAAAAAAATGTGGTATATTTACACAATGGAGTACTATTCAGCCATTAGAAACAATGAATTCATGAAATTCTTAGACAAATAGATGGAGCTGGAGAACATCATATTAAGTGAGGTAACCCAGTCTCAAAAGGTCAATCATGGTATGCACTCACTGATAAGTGGATATTAGCCTAGAAACTTTGAATACCCAGAACATAATCCACAAATTAAATGATGTCCAAAAAGAATGGAGGCGTGGCCCCTGGTTCTGGAAAGACTCAGTGCAAGAGTATAGGGGAATTCCAGAACAGGGAAGTGGGAAGGGTTGGGTGGGAAAACAGGGGGAGGGAAGAGGGCTTATGGGACTTGGGGGGAGTAGGGACCCAGAAAAGGGGAAATCATTTGAAATGTAAATAAAAAATATATCAATAAAAAAAAGCAAAAGATGCCGATGTAAAAGTATGTGGGCATATAAATGTCTATCCAGTAAGAATATGAAAGGAAATACAGAAGTCATCAATCTTAACAGTCTAGAGAGTTTAGTTATATTGTAGTCTGAGACAACAATATAGTCTATCAAAGTTGTGCACTTTTTTACCAGATAAGCCTTGGACATTTCCAAAATCTGTGGCAAAAGCCAATAAAGTATGGGATCACTAATGGAAAAAAGAGGGAAGAAGGGAAGGAGGCAGGCAGGGAGGGAGGGAGGGAGGGAAGGAAGGAAGGAGGGTGGGAGAGAAGGAGGGAGGAAGGGAGGGAAGGTAGGAAGGAGGGAGGGAGGGTGGGAAGGAAGAAAGGAGGGAGGGAGGGTGGGAGGGTGGGAGGGAGGAAAGGAGGGTGGGAGGGAGGGAAGGAAGAAAGGAAAGAGGAAAGGAGGGAGGGAAGGAGGGAGGGAAGGAGGGAGGGAAAGAGGGAGGGAGGGAAGGAAGGAGGGAAGGAGGGAAGAGGAGGGAGGGATGGAGGGAGGGAAAGAGGGAAGAAGAGAAGGAAGGAGGGAGGGAGGGAGGGAAGAAAGTAGGGAGGGAAGAAGGGAAGAAAAGAGGGGAGGAGGGAGGGAAGGAGGGAAGGAAGGAGGGAGGGAAGGAGGGAAGGAAAGAGGAGAGGAGGGAGGGAAGGAGAGAGAGGGAGAGAAGGGAGGGAGGGAAGGAGGGAGGAAGAGGGAGTGATGTTGTTGATTTATGTTTCTATTTTTGTCCACATTCTTCTTACTCATTAGTCCTAAGGGAAGACTTTTCCAACTTCATTGTAGGCTTGATCGTGGCTCTCTTTTTTTTTATTCGATAAATTTTTTATTTACATTTCAAATGATTTCCCCTTTTCTAGACCCCCACTCCCCAAAGTCCCATCAGCCCCCTTCCCTCCCCCTGTTTTCCCACCCAACCCTTCCAACTTCCCTGTTCTGGTTTTGCCCTATACTGCTTCACTGAGTCTTTCCAGAACAAGGGGCCACTCCTCCTCCGTTCTTCTTGTACCTCATTTGATGTGTGGATTATGTTTTGGGTATTCCAGTTTTCTAGGTTAATATCCACTTATTAGTGAGTGCATACCATGATTTATCTTTTGAGTCTGGGTTACCTCACTTAGTATGATGTTCTTCAGCTCCATCCATTTGCCTAAGAATTTCATGAATTCATTGTTTCTAATGGCTGAATAGTACTCCATTGTATATATATATACCACATTTTTTGCATCCACTCTTCTGTTGAGGGATACCTGGGTTCTTTCCAGCTTCTGGAAATTATAAATAGGGCTGCTATGAACATAGTGGAACATGTATCCTTGTTACATGCTGGGGAATCTTCTGGGTATATGCCCAGGAGTGGTATAGCAGGATCTTCTGGAAGTGAGGTGCCCAGTTTTCTGAGGAACCGCCAGACTGATTTCCAGAGTGGTTGTACCAATTTGCAACCCCACCAGCAGTGGAGGAGTGTTCCTCTTTCTCCACATCCTCACCAACATCTGCTGTCTCCTGAATTTTTAATCTTAGCCATTCTGACTGGTGTAAGGTGAAATCTCAGGGTTGTTTTGATTTGCATTTCCCTAATGACTAATGAAGTTGAGCATTTTTTAAGATGCTTCTCCGCCATCCGAAGTTCTTCAGGTGAAAATTCTTTGTTTAACTCTGTACTCCATTTTTTAATAGGGTTGTTTGGTTTTCTGGAGTGTAACTTCATGAGTTCTTTATATATCTTGGATATTAGACCTCTATCTGATGTAGGGTTGGTGAAGATCTTTTCCCCATTTGTTGGTTGCCAATTTGCCCTTTTGATGGTGTCCTTTGCTTTATAGAAACTTTGTAATTTTATGAGGTCCCATTTGTCAATTCTTGATCTTAGAGCATAAGCTATTGGTGTTCTGTTCAGGAACTTTCCCACTCCAAATGGATCAAGGACCTCCACATAAAGCCAGACACTCTGAAGCTATTAGAAAAGAAACTGGGGGAAGACCCTTGATCTTGGCTCTTTTATGTAAAGTAATGATCTGTATTAACTGTAGATACTGCTGCAAGGCGGCCGCTCACTGAGTTTTGAAGTTTCAACTGTCAGAATTATCCTTCCACCTTTATTTGGAATTGAGCAGATTGGGGATGCTTTCTAAGCTCTTAGGGTGTGTATAGATCAGAAACAAGTGAAAGCAGGGTCCAGAACAGAGACAGAGGGGAACTACAGTAAGATTGTTAGTTTTAAGCACCAAAAAGAGCATGTAAAATCACTTGCTTTTAAAAAAAACTTTCAACATTGATATTTCTCCCAGAAGCCAGAAAGTCATGTGTATATATATCCACACCCCTCACTTAGCCTGTAGACACAGACTCACAAATATCTCCAAATTTCAAATAGCTTAGCAATAAAACAAACAAACAAAAAACTTTGGTAGATTGTTTTGTATTACCTGAAGCTACCTGCTTTATTCAGATCCTTTCCTTTGCCTCTGGTGATTATACAACTCATTCTTCAAACTTCTCAGTCCTTAAGAATGTGCCCGTGCATTTTAGAAATGACTATTAAAATATTTTTAGCATGGTATTTCCCTTCATGCTATTTCAAAATAGAAATCTTGCGTTTCCGGTGTGATGGCCTGTGAACAAAAGCGGTACCTCTCCGCCATCCCCACGCAGATCGGGTATCAAAAAACTAAGTTTAGTACTTAGGGAGGGGGCAGACATGATTGCAACTTGAAACCTCACCTCTCTCCTTTAGTTTTCAATGAAGATGTAGCATGGTTGAGATAACTTTGCCCGTGCAGATGAGGGTAATGCACTAAACTAAGATAGAACAGAGACTGCCCTGTTCTAGAACACTGTCCTGGACCTCCTCACACTGGATTGCCTACCTCTGTTCTGCTACATCTGAGAAGAACAAATGTCTTCTTAACTTGAGTCATGACTTTAGACTTCTTAATTACAACAGCCCAGATTAGACCCTATCTATTAGAAGTGTCTTAGTTATTCTTCATTAAGCTTAGTTTTTAATGTTTAAAGAGAGACTAGATTGCAGAGAATCACACATAAAAAATGTTGATAGTATAAGTTTTATATTGATTAACAAGCATCTCAACTGCCTGAGTAAAATCATCATGGAAACTGGAAAATGTGAAGTATGTAGCCCAGTAGTGGAATTCACACTTAACATGTATAAGGCACTGGCTTTAATCATATTTATATGTATACATATACATATATACGTATATATGTATATGATTATATATATATATATATATATATATATAGAGAGAGAGAGAGAGAGAGAGAGAGAGATGATGTTTTATTTATAGAAGGGTATCATCTCTTAATAAGTAACTAAGTAACCATACCCTATCCTGCATTCATTGCAGCATTACTCAAAGTACCCAGTGGATAGAGACAACCTAAATGTTTATTAGTGAATAAAGAAAATGTGGCATACACATATACCACTAAAATACTCTTTAGATTTACTAAAGAATATAGCCATATTTTCCTATGTCATGGATGGGACCTGGAAAATTAAGAGCTTTGCTAAGTGAAATAAGCCAGGCATAAATAGTACATGACATGATCTTGTTAACATATGGGATGTGTATGTATAAAATCAAACTCTAATACACAGAAATGGAGAATGTAACTGTGGTCACCATGAACAGAAGACAGAAACATAAAGAAGGAAGAGGGGAGTGAAAAGCAGAAGTCAAAGGACACAAAAAAGCAGGTGAACCAGTCTAGAGGACTTATGTGTAATATGAAGAATAAACTCAATAAAAGTGCATTGCATTGGGATTCCCATTAAAAAAAAGTAGAAGATTTTGAAATCTACATGAAAGTAGATTTCAGCTTTCATGTCACAGGAAAGTATAACAATGTGAGTTGTTACAATTTAGTCCACTCCACTCTAGTAACTATTGCTTCTTTTATATACATAAGGTATCTTCATGCCAAAAAATCTCATATATACAAATAAAGGCATCCAGAAAAAGAGACTCACTGTGGGTTCCACCAAACTTTGCAGCTGACCCAGCTTTCTTTTCTCATAGAACTATACTTAGCAACACTCTTGTAATGGTTTGTATATGCTCAGCCCAAGGAGCGGCACTTCTAGAAGGTGTGGCCTTGTTGAAGTAGGTGTGTCACTGTGGGCATGGGCTTTAAGACCCTCATCCTAGCCACCTGGAAGCCAGTATTCTGCTAGCAGCCTTCAGATGAAGATGTAGAACTCTCAGCTCCTCCTGTGCCATGCCTGCCTGGATGTTGCCATGTTCCCACCTTGATGATAATGGACTGAACCTCTGAACCTGTAAGCCAGCCCCAATTAAATGTTGTCCTTATAAGAGTTGCCTCGGTCATGGTATCTGTTCACAACAGTAAAACCCTAGCTAAGACAACTCTCTACTTAGGAACCCAGTGACCACAACTGCCTAGGAATCAGGTAAGCTGTTTTCCCTCTCTTTTGTGTTCCCCATTACAAGTTTCCCAATCTTACATCCAGCCTGGTAGCTGATCACTTTCAGGGCCCCTGAACTCCCACTCAATCCTCATTCGCTCCTTACCATGCGATAGACCAAGCTTTCTGTCTTCCTGTCGATCCTCTTAGTGCACGCTCGAAACTAAGTGTGGGAAACTCCACAGCCTTCTGTGCATAGCCTGCCAGGAGAGAGATCTCCCAACAGTGCTTTCACTTTTGAACTCAGAGGAGTAAGGATACAGGCTTATAGGCCCACAGGAGGAATAAACTCCAGCCAGAGACAACAATACCAACTAGCACCAGAGATAACCAGAGGGTGAAAGGCAAGCACAAGAACCTTACCAACAGAAACCAAGGCCACATGGCAACATCAGAACCCAGTTCTCCCACCACAGCAAGTCCCAGATACCCCAACACACCAGAATAGCAAAAGTTGGATTTAAAATGGAATCTCATGATGCTGATAAAGGGATTCAAGAAAGACTTAAATATCTCCCTTAAAGAAATACGGGAGAACATCAGTCAACAGGTAAAAGCCCTTAAAAAGGAAACACAAAAATCCCTTAAAGAAATACAGGAGATCGTGGGTCAACAGGCAGAAGCCCTTAAAGAAGAAACACAAAAATCCCTTAAAGAATTACAGGAAAACACAAACAATCAAGTGAAGGAACTGAACAAAACCATACAGGATCTAAAAGTGGAAGTAGAAACAATAAAGAAATCACAAAGTGAGGCATCTCTGGAGATAGAAAACCTTGGAAAGAATTCAAGAGTCATAGATGCAAGCATCAACAACAGAATATAAGAGATAGAAGAAAGAACCTCAGGTGCTGAAGATACCTTAGAAAACATTGACTCAACAGTCAAAGAAAATGCAAAATGCATAAAGCTGGTAACTCAAAACATCCAGGAACTCCAGGACACAATGAGAAGACCAAACCTAAGGATTATAGGTATAGACCCATCTTAAAGGCCCAGTAAATATCTTCAACAAAATTATAGAAGAAAACTTATCTAACCTAGAGAAAGAGATGCCCATGAACATACAAGAAGCCTTCAGAACTCCAAACAGACTGGACTAGAACAGAAAGTCCTCCAGGTACATAATCAAAACACCAAATTCACTAAACAAAGAAAGAATAGTAAAAGGAGTAAGGGAAAACGCGTAAGTAACTTATAAAGGCAGACCTATCAGAATTACACCAGACTTCTCACCAGAGACAATGAAAGCTAGAAGATCCTGGGCAGACCTCATACAGACCCTAAGAGAACACAAATGCCAGACTAGGCTACTATATCCAGCAAAACTCTCTGATGGAGAAACCAAGATATTCCATGATAAAAACCAAATTTACATAATATCTATCCACAAATCCAGCCCTACAAAGGATAATTGATGGAAAATGCCAGCACAAGGAGGGAAACTACACCCTAAGAAAAGCAAGAAAGTAATCTTCTTCTAACAAACCCAAAAGAAGATACCCACACAAACATAAAAATAACATCAAAAATAACAGGAAGCAACAATCACTATTCCCTAATATCTCTTAACAACAATTGACTCAACTCCCCAATAAAAAGACATAGACTAACAAAATATTTCTCATGTTTTGATTTTATCAGAAAATGTTTGTAATTCCCCTTTTAATTAATTTAGTGATGTTTTTATGTCTACCATTTTATCTGCATTATTTTTCATGATAATCTTCAATTTTAATGTCTTTCTATATACTTCCTCTATTTTATCAGAAATGCTTTCAATGTAAATCTTTGATTTTATCACAAATGTTTCTAATTCCACCTTCAATTAATTTAGAAAGAGCTTTTATATCTATCATTTTATATGTAAAATTTTCCATGAAATAGTCAATTTTAACATGTTTGTCTATTTATTTCTTGAATTTTACCAGAAATATTTTCCATGTAAATCTTCAATGTTATCTTAAAATGTTTATAATTCCACCTTCAAACAACTTAGAATTATCTTTATGCCTATGATTTTATCTGTATAATTTCCATGATAATTTTTAATTTTAACATGTTTTTCTATATATTTCTTCAATTTTATCAGAAACATTTTCCATGTAAATCTTCAAGTTTATCAGAAAATGTTTATAATTCCACTTTCAATCAACTTAGGAATGCTTTTATACCTATATAAAATTGTCCATGATAATCTTCAATTCTAACATGTTTTTCAATATTTTTTCTACAATTTTATCAGAAATATTTTCCACATAAATCTCCAATTCTATCATAAAAATTTGTATTCCATATTTCAATTAATTTAGCAATGTTTCACATGTCTACCACTTTACTCTTTAATTTTCCATGAAAAATGTCAATTTTAAGGTGTTTATCTGAAATATTTTCCATGTAAATCTTTAATTTTATCATAAAGTGTTTTTACTTCCCTTTAATTCCATTTTCAATAAATAAAAAATTTAAAAAACAAATTACTATGCATTTGTAGACTATATAGATTTATCATTTTTAGATGATACTTGGAAACACATGCATATGTGTAATAGCCAGACCAAAACACAAACATAGGTATTACTTCACCTCGTTATCATTTTGTGGTGACTACACTTAAAATCTACTCATTCCATATTTTAACTTGCCTCCCTGCACCTGAGCCTTTCTTCTTAGCCCTAAACCAGCTCTTCTTGGTAACTAAATCCCACAAATTGGAAATATTTTAATTTTTCGGTTTCATATCTGTGCCTTGTGCATGACACACAACCAAATCCTATTAATTCTTATTTCACACTATCTACATTGCTTTTTTACATTGCTTTTTCCCCTCTGCTCCTGTACTTCAAATAAAAATCAGCTCAGGCTTTGGGTAGAGGAATAATTATTCATCCCAACACACAATATTCCAGAAGCAGGTGCCTCTCTGATCCTCACTGAAAGTGATGATGTCAGCCAGCCTCTCTGATTTGCTCAAGTCTTCCTTTCTCCGGACTTCTACCTTGAAACCTTGAAGCTGTGGCATGACCTTCCTCCCCAGGCTCATCCCAAGCCTTCATTACAACCTACACTGTGCAATGTTGTTATGCTATGCTATTCCCTGGCTCCTTTACCGTCCCTACTATGCCAGACTGGGCTAGTCCCAATTTTCACTCATTCTCTTTCTATTCTTGCTTTCAAATAGGAAGATTACAGTCTTGACCCAAAACTCTGTGTCAACGTTTATGTGAAGTTTCTCCAGACTTGTTACCCTTTATTTCTTCCATATCTCCCCAGATGTTAGGCAAAGGAAAATATGGACAAATCTGCAGAATTTTTTTTATTTTCAACAGCAAGCATCGCATTAGACTGTCATCAATTTATCAACCTGAACTGAGCACTGATATTACTTGACGGATTTGTTCTAAAAAGAAATTTTTTTGAAAGCAGGACTGAAGAAACTCAATAGTAATGACATGAAAAGGAATTACTTTTTTAACAAATAAAAAGTGCTATGTGCAGACATATTGTTTGTAATAATTCAATGAGATATATATCTTTATGAAGTTTCCATTGTATGATTTTCTTGAATAAACATTTTTAAATAATTGGGCTACAAAAACTTATGTATGACACACTAAGAAGATTGTGTCTATGTCCCAGTTTTACCTAAAATCAGTCCTAGAAGAAAAAAATGAATAAATGAAATCCATTAATACCAACAAAAGTGCTGGGAAAAGAGCAAATAAAGTCAACTTGTGCTCACAGAAACTAACAAAGAGGCTGCGTGTGAAAGGCAGGCACTGATTACTGCTCAGCTCTATTCTTACTGCGCAAAGCATAATTCCCTCAGGCCATCCTGAAATTTAAAGACCTGCCTTAAATCCATCTAATTCCCTTTTATCTGGCTGATTGTACACTCGCCAAGGCCATCGAGCACTCACAAGTTGAGCTTCCCACATAGAATGATGTCAGAGAGTAGCGTACTAGGAAGACAGCTGTTGCTAATCATAGATTACACTAGATGGAGTTCCCTAGACAAATAGCTGGGCTCTGGCTTACAAATCAGTCCCTTCAGAGTCTGATGACTGTGAACCAGGTCAACAGGAGAACAACTGAAAAGTGCTGATAGCTGAAAAATCTTAGAAAAGGAGGACAGCAAAGCAGTGCAGAAACCAGTGTTTGTCTGCCCTTGCAATACGGGAAGAGAGAGTGAGCATCGAAGAAACACACAGCTCCTGAAAACAAAAGGGGGGCGGGTAAAATGCTATTTTTTGTGGAAGAAAAAAAAAGAATGCAAAATTTGAAAACACAAAGAGAAACAAAAGAATATCACTCATACTTCCTATCCAAAAGAAAAAAAACCACTCATTTTCCAAAGGAATAATATTGCTTTTTCTTACCCCATTTGTAGTCTCAAATTCCTCTGAAGATTACTTTTGGAGAAATATTTAGGCATTCAGGAATATGTCTATATGCCATGGTTGATGAAAAAAGAGGCCACAATTGTGAAAGGGAGCAAGGAGTGATGGGTGAGGAGGTTGGAGGGAGAAGGGAGAGGGAGGAGTGGTATGATTGTATTATAATCTCAAAAAAAAAAAGAGGTAATCTTTAAAAGGAGAAAGATTCTACTTTCAGAGTCACTTTATCCCAGTCTCTATCATTCTGCTACATAAGCAGGGATCTCTGGTGGGTATCGTCCATTCATTCAACCAAGAAAGTTGATTCAGGAAGCTCAGGACCCTCCTAACAGGAAGAGTCTGCCCTGAAGACTATGCTAGTACTAGCTAATAATTTAAGACTGCTGTTACTTAGGCTATCTCCACCACACTGTAGGACTGCATAAGACCAGTGCAGTGGCCAACAAATAGAAAGCGAAGTTTCTGTAAGGCAAAGGACACCGTCAAAAGAACAAAACGGCAAACAACAAATTGGGGAAAAAAGCTTCACCGACCCTACATCAGATAGAGGGCTAATATCCAATATATACAAAGAACTCAAGAAGTTAGACCCCAGAGAACCAAATAACCCTATTAAAAATGGGGTACAGAGCTAAACAAAGAATTTTCACATGAAGAACTTCGGATGGCTGAGAAGCACCTTAAGAAATGTTCAACATCATTAGTCATTAGAGAAATGCAAATCAAAACAACCCTGAGATTTCACCTCACACCAGTCAGAATGGCTAAGATTAAAATCTCAGGAGACAGCAGGTATTGGTGAGGATGTGGAGAAAGAGGAACACTCCTCCAAAGTTGGTGAGATTGCAAGCTGGTACAACCACTCTGGAAATCAGTCTGGCGGTTCCTCAGAAACCTGGGCAAGACACTTTCAGAGGACCCTGCTATACCATTCCTGGGAATATACCCAGAGGATTCCCCAGCATGTAATAAGGATACTTGCTCCACTATGTTCATAGCATCCCTATTTATAATAGCCAGAAGCTGGAAAGAACTTAGATGTCCCTCAATGGAGGAATGGATACAAAAAAATGTGGTATATATACACAATGGAGTACTATTCAGCCATTTGAAACAATGAATTCATGAAATTCTTAGATAAATGGATGGAACTGGAGAACATCATACTAAGTGAGGTAACCCAGTCTCAAAAGAACACTCATCGTATGCACTCACTGATAAGCGGATATTAGCCTAGAAGCTTAGAATACCCAAGTCACAATCCACATATCAAATGATGCCCAAGAAAAAGGAAGGAGTGGCTCCTGGTTCTGGAAAGGCTCAGTGCAGCAGTGTAGGGGAATGCCAGAACAGGGAAGTGGGAAGGAGTAGAATGGGGAACAGGGGGAGGGAAGAGAGCTTATGGAACTTTCAGGGAAGGGGAATCCAGGAAAGGGGAAATCATTTGAAATGTAAATAAAGAATATATCAAATAAAAAAAAAGTCAGACATTTATGTCCAATACAAATGCCAAGCAAGCTCCCAGGTGAATGGGAAAAAAAAATGTTAAAAGGAGGATTTGACTGTTCCTAGGTTTGTTATAGATATGAAGAAGAGCGGTCAGAGGCAGAAATATCTGGGAGAGTCCAGAACGAACAGGACCCTGAGCCAGACCATATAAGGAGATGGGTGTCACCAGGAGCCAGGAATCAAGGAGGCTAAGAGAGTAAATGGTAAAAGATGATGAAAAGGAACCAGTGTAGCAAAACTGGCTGGATTATATAGGGAAGAATAACCCAGCCCAGAGACTGGAGAAGCTTAGGGTAGTGGGCAGGTTATGCCAGCCACACCCTGTAACAGGTAAGCACTGAGGGATGCTGGGAGAACCTGGGGGCAAGGTTGGTCTTGATAAGGTAAATAGGTACCTCAGTTAACCTTTGTCCCAGGTTTGAGATCCAACATCAGGAAAATATCTACACACTCAAACAGAATAACAGGGCCAAAATAACCTGGCCAAAGAAATAGAGATACGTAGAATCCGCTTGGGTTTTTTTTTCAACTTTTTATTGATACTTCATGAATTTCACATCATGCACCCCCAATCCCACTCATCTCCCCATCCACCCTTGAAACCCCCCTAGCATAAAATAAAGACTAAATACATAGATGAACCATCTTGTTATGGAAGCTGGAATACAAAGTGTGTCATACTGTATACTCTTAGTCCAAACTCTTTGTCTCTTTACCTGCAAATGTTCATCGCAATGGTTCATTGATCTTGTTTGAGGCCTCTGGCTTCTGGTGGTACGCTGATTTATACTGGTACCTCACTTACCTACTCTTACTGTTGCTCTGTGTTGTGGAGATTCTGCAGCTTTGCATCAGCAGGACCAGTCCTTTCATGTGCTCCAGCCATTCACAGATGGGATAGATTTAGGGGTGGGCCAACTCAAATCCCTGGATCTGGGCCTGCGGTGCTAGCTAAGTTGGTCATCCCTTCATCCCTTCTGTATTCATGTACTTACTGGTGGAAACCAATACAAGTTCTCCTGCACTGCCCAGCTAGTTCCCCCAATGCCTTAGCTGGCAAGGGGTAGGGCCAGATCTCCTAGTCTCATGTCCACAGGGCTGGCTCTGCCCAGACAAGGTGCAGGCCTGCTCTCCAGAGTGTTGCAGCAGTCAAGGAGAGGGGCCAGCTCTCCTATTTTCATGAACTTAGGGCCAGATACAGCAGGTGGCAAGGGGCAGGCAAGTGGAGGAAGGCATCACTCCTGTGCCCATGCCACCTCATGACAGAGGATTGGTGGGACAGCTCTCCCATGTTCATACCTTCCAAGATAAGCAAAATATTTATAGCATAAATTGAACTTCTGAATCTATAGTTTATTTCATACAGCCAATAAATTTCTAATCTTGCTAAATTTATTGAAGGGTGTTTTTCTCTTCCTTCAAATTTAGTGGGAGAATTTTTGGCTTAAAAGAGCAATGAAAAAAATCCTTATCACCCACAGTAATTAAAGGGAAATTATTTTATTCAAATGCTAGGAACTTGATGGGGGTTGGGGGGGGAAGAAGCCATTGGATTCAGAGACATCCTCCATCAATGCCAATTTGGGAGTGCTAATTGAATATAAGTAGCATAATGTGCTTTTCATGCTTAAAAGATGTAAACTTGACATGTAATCATCACAGACCTTAGTAAAACACATTTTCTTAGGATGATGTCTACCAAATCAATCATGTTATTTCCAAGCTGAGACAGTAAGGACAAAGGTAACTCAAGAGTCAAAATAACTTGATAAGGCCTCACCATTATTGATCACCATCAACCAAAATAGAACAACAATTAAGAATGTCTGTGAAGCACTCCAGCCAGGGACACTAATCAGCGCCTTGCTCAGACACCAGCCTCCTGCAGCAGATGGGACCAAATGTGGAGACCCACAGCCAAACATTACGCAGACAATGACAGATCTGAGAATACCCCGCTCCAAACATTTGATGTCTCCATCAAATCCCTCCCCTAGGGTCTCAGGGAGCCCCACTGAGAAGAGGTATAAAGAATGGAAAAGCCAGAGGGAATGAAGGTCACCAGGCCAACAAGGCCCTCTAAATGAACATGACCCATGTACATGCGGAGTCTCAGGGACTGAGGCAGCAAGCACAGGGCCTGCAGGCATCTGCACCAGATTGGGGTCCTAGATCTGAAAGGAGAAATGGAGACATGCCTACATGAGCCCATTTTTAGCCCAGAAGTGATTTCAAGTTGATAACCACTTGCAAATGAAATTTTAGTTTCCTCCAAGGGAGAGAAAATTCTATTTTCAATAAAAGATGGGGGGAAAAGAATGTCAGTGTGCAAAAGGTCGAATCCCATACAGAACTGTTAACTGTCTCCAGGGGGTTGATTAGGCAGTTAGAGCTAGGGAACGCTTACGATTTTTCTTAAAAGTCATATAGAAACCGACTGCTGTAGAAGCAATCCTAAAATACATGCATATACATATATAACAAGAGTTAAAATGGAGACCCCCTAGACATGGGGAAAGTGCCCATACTAGACACCACAGGCTACCAACTAAAAAGCCAGTGCTAAAAATGACCTTTTTCAGTTGTTTCTAGGAAACAACTCAGAAACACCCAATCATTATAGGCTCTTGTCAATGTTCCTGGTTGTCCTCACATTGTCCTTGATACTACAACCCAAATTCTGAAGACACTCTATACTTGAATCATAGACATAGAGAAATAAAGATGATACTGAATGGAAACTTCATTGATGACTGCCTTTCATGGTGTTGAAAATACAGTGCACATTACCAGAAGAGAAAAGTAACCACTCTTACCCAGCTATGAACCCTGTGAACTATAAAAGGACCAGTCTCACAAGACATGCACACTGGCACGATTGTAGCATGACGGTCGAGAGAAAAACCAACCACCTTAAGCCTGATTTGTTCCATAAGAGAAAACCCGTACCTGGTACCATGACCTGGCCAAGAACCTTGGCTATACATGTCATGGGCTTACTGCTATCATTCTGATGAAAAGACATAGTATTAAACTGACTTCTAATTACTTCTCAGTGTTCATAGATTAGTGCATCTCTCAGCCCTCATCAGAAAAGCTTCTTTCTATAGTAGATGATCATTAACAGAGACCTATATCTGATCAAGGTGCAGAGAACAAGAGGCTGAAGCATTCTCAGCCCTAAATAGATTTTATATATACTCACATACTTCCCAGGGCTCATAGAATTGTAGAAGAGGAAAAAGGGCTACAACAGCCAGAAGTGGTAGTTTACTATAATTATAGTGTACTATAATTAAACAGTGTTTGTCGACACAACAGGGAAGTTGTTTCGTGTGAACGCATAGCAGGTATAACAGCATGCACAGACCTATACAAGTTCAAAGCCATAAAAAAGACTAGCATAAAGACAAAGTGGATATGAATAACCTACCTCTAGATAAGGAATATTGGCGGTTGATAACTACCAGAAGAGGGAGAGGGAGAGGGTCTGTTCTCTTTTAGGGTATGCCTCTAGTAGGTTGACTACACCCGTGCTCTAATGGATGGTCACACATCCAAGACTATATGGGTAGCACAAATTGAACATGAGTTTTAAAAAATAAAAAATTAAAACACATCGTGTGAAATTCCCAACTAATAACAGTAAGGGGGAAAAAAATCTGTTCTACCGTTGCCCCCTTAGCAGATGTCAAATCAGATATTTAGTGACATTGTAGACAAGAAGGCAATTTTCCTTAAGTACTTTGGAATTTAGGGAAGTCCAAAATAATGTAGTAAATTAAGCCATTTAAATGATGCAGCATGTAAAAAAGGTTCTGGTTGCCAAGCCTGACAACCAAATTCAGTCCCCTGGACCCAAAGGGTAGACACAAATTGTTCCCTGACTTTTACACACACACACACACACACACACACACACACACACCAAGTAATAATTAAATTACTTAATTGAGGAAAATTCCCTTGAAGGTATGCCCAGCCTCTTGGGTTTTAGTAAATTCCAGATATACCAAGTGTCACAGCTCACACCTACAATCCCAGCACTTGGGCTGCCATGGAAGGACACTTCTGACTTCCAGGCTAGCTTAAGCTAATTACAAGTTCTAGGCCAGTTTGCACTGCAGAATCAGTCTTTGTCTCTAAATGAACAACCAAAAAAGTAACTGTTAAAGGGATATATCATCACAAATTACTGAGATTTTATTAGTTTTCAATTATCAGTAAAATTTAAAAGATTCCTTCCTAAATAAAATGAATATTCATGGAGAAAATTACTTTTAAGGGCTTTAACCTTGTGTTAGTATCTCAGAGTTAAACTGAGACAATTTATGAAGTACTTATTAAAATATAGTGTTAAATCAAATTACCATGCTTGAGACATTTTATTGAGCGATTGGTGATTCCTGTTTAATGATAATCAGAGCAAACTTCTTTGTAACGCTCACAAAGTAACTAGAATTGCACTCCATGCTCCAGAAGAAAAAAAGTCCAGTTTGCTTTTGTTAATGAAGCACTTACTAAATTTTATATCATTTGCCAGTAAGTAAATTCTTATCTTTGCTGCCATATAAATGGATTATCCTGATGACTCTACGCCTTATTTCCCAATAAGGAATGGTATTTGCTATAAGTTGAAAGTATATAAACACTGGAAGATTTCGCCTAAATGCAGTAGACCAAACTTACTGGCGTCTTCCTGGAGGTAAGCCAAACACTAAAAGCCCCATATGGCCTAATGAGTATCTACCATCCTGCCAGACCTCAAGAGAATGGGTGCCCCTGATTGGGTGACCTGTTTTCTCCTTAGGCTAACAATTTTCTCAATTGCTAGGCAAGGCCTTGAGCCCATATGTTGAAAGTCTTCCTTCAAATAACATAGGAATCAAACTCTGAAATGTTTGACACTGACCGAGGAGCTGTTTAAAAGCCTCTGCAACTGTAATAACATTGAATCATGCATTTTTATTTTTCCATCTCAATAAATCATATTGCATATCTTCCTAGCTGATTTATTTTACTTATTAAATTAACTCAGTTATCTCCCGTGCACAGTTAAAACTTCAGGAACTACATGCCATAATGACTCTTTGTCTCTGGCAGGACTTTTGACATTTCTATAATAGTGTAAGTAAATACCACTAGGTTGTTGAGGGCCTGCCTTTATGTTTGCAGGATGTAAATTGTCTTTATTGGTGCAGGCAAAACAGATGAGCCAAAATCATAAGCTGATCAACCATATTGAAATCTTGTATAAAATTCAAATCTTCTGTGCTCTAATATTTGGGTGCTTATATATCTAACTAAACAAATATTTGGACACTAGCCTAAATTACTAAAATCTGGTGGGCATATACACTACAGTGTTTGAACTCTGGATGGAATAAGTATGCAAACTACATCAAGTTTGCAGCCCATTTTGATATACTCAGCCAAGAAAGGTGTTCACATGTAACTAAGAAAGTGGTTCTGTTGTAAATGGTTATAAAAGCATCCACACAATCTTTGACTTTTGCCTTTTGCCACAGAAAAACTAAAACAGTAACTAGCTCTCCTTAAATAAAACACTGTGCTGACCCCTGCTGTAGAATATCAGTGTTTTTACTAGAATTCTCCTGAATTTATCCAGGATATCTACTGCACTGTGTGCTCATACTCACACAGCTAAGCCTACTGTTCTCCAAATCACTGCAAATCACTGGTCTTCTTGCAGAAAACAAACCATTCCAAGACAAATTAACTACACACACACACACACACACACACACATATATTATATGCACACATATAATAATTAAATGTATATATATTTAAACATTTAGTTATTGTATGTGTAGATGTGTGAATATGGGTACATATATGTTATGGTACACACAAATACACATATACATATGCATACACATACATATACATATATTATAGAGTGACAGAAACAAGAGACTTGGCTTCAACAAACTGGCAGGCAAGAACTGGCTCCTGAAACTTGTTCCCTGACCTCCACGTGTGCACTGTGGCATGTGTGCATCCATATTCACACACACCTACACATACAATAACTAAATGTTTAAAAAATAGCATACGTGTAACCTAAGATATAAAAGTAGAGTTGCCAGGGCTGGAGAGCTAGCTCAGTGGTTAAGAGCACCAACTGCTCTTCCAAAGGTACTGAGTTCAATTCCCAGCAACCACATGGTGGCTCACAGCCATCTATAATGGGAACTGATGCCCTCTTCTGGTGTGTCTGAAGAGAGCAATGACATATAAATAAATACACAGAAAATAAATAAATAAATAAATAAATAAATAAATAAATAAATAAGGTAGAGTTGCCACCAGATACCCACCTAGCTTTGAGAAACAGACAACCTATCTCACCAGGTAGAATAATTTTCCAAAGGATATATCCTTAAAGAGTCAATGTTTGAGTTTTATACTGTTACCTGGCAAAGTATTAAAAATAGAACTAAGTTATATGACTCCAGTTTAATAGCTAACAATTTCCTAAAACATATACATTCTAATGAGTTTGCACATAACAAAATGTACTGCTGTTTATAATTCAAGTAAACTATTTGGGGGGCTGATATGAAAAAGTGAAAGAAATTATTAAAGAAAACCAACAAAACAAAAACAAAACCTAAAATATAAACATCACTAAGAATATCTACTGGAGTTATTTTAGACACATAATGAAACAGATGAGCTTCCAAAAAGAAATGGCATGTATTAACTCTAAGGAGGTAACAAGTCTTAGACATTACTTGATGGGTGTTTATAACTACTTAAATGTCCTTAGGAAAGGATATAGCAGAAGAAAAGCAAGGAAACTGGCCTTGGCACCATCTACGAGATAATCTGATCTGTACTGACAGCAGCTAGTCAAGATTACACACCAAGTACAGTTTCAAATGGTTCAGTTGAAGCTTGGAACAGGCTGAGAGGGTAGAGATTACATCAGTCCTTAGCAGACTCTCTCGGAGCACACAGAAGCAGTTAAAAGAAGTATATCTCCCAAGTGATCTCAAACAAATTCATAGCTGATGTTTATTCCCCGTGCCTGTAAAACAAATGAGTTGAAAATTACTTGGGAGGGTTGCTCACGCAGGCAAGGAAGTAAACTGCGAAGGACTTTGCCAGACTCTGACCACTGCTTGTTAGAGAATTACCAGTGACGCCCTGCATTCAACACTGCATTGAACAGAAAGTATCCAGGCCTCTCCGTGAGGCCAAGAGTGGCCAGTGACCACAGAGAAGCAATAGGCTCACTTGGAGAATGCTACTCTAAACCTTAACGGAGAATTAAAATAAACACTCCCTTGTTAAGCAGCACAAGATAGAAGGAAGACTGCCACCTTCTGTCCACCACAGCAATCCTGGATTCTTTTTTTTTTTTTTTCCAAAAATAAAGGTAAAAAATGAGAAAGAAAGAGGGTGGTATATAAGAGAAAAGAAAAGAAACAGTAGTCATGTCTCAGACATCAGCAAAGACCTTCCTGGAGTTATTGAAAAATTCCAGATAGCCTCTACTGTAAAAAAAAAAAATCCACTAATACAAAAAAAAAAATTATTGATGTCCAAGGATAGTAATTCTCTTTGTTATACAACTATAATGATCTCATATAACTACTGTTTTCTGTAAAGAAAAGAAGACAATATGTTGCTTTCCTGATCAGATGGTAAGCCGATCTTGAAGCTTGCCTTGCAGAATGGTCACTCTCTCTTCCTGACCCTGTCTTTTCTTTTATCTGTATGGAACATATCTGATTAAAAACAACCACTGCAATGAATAACAAGGAATCACATTTCCTGGAATTCAGCTTTAGTCCTGAATCAGCCACTGATGCCTTTAATCAAGATGGGTTATTGAGCATGGTGCATGTAACCTGAAAGGGGGAAAGTGCTGTATATTCACCATAGTGTACTAGTAGAAAATGTTCCTTGCATGAATTCCCTTTTCAAATACAGCTTGTTCACATGGGTAACAATTAAGGTCATGACTGAGGTCACATAAAACCTCTAGAAATAATTAGGTTATTCTATTCAAAAACAAAACTTTCAACAATAAAACACAATATAATTATGTGTGGCATTTGTATTCAATTTTCTGTACTCCCCTTTTGTTGTGTTCTGATGCCTAGAAATAACAAAGTGTCTTCTATAGTTTTTAATATGATGATGGCTAGATCTGTACTCCAGCTCTTGACTAATATAGACTCCAGAGCATCTACTGGCCCCTGAAATGGAGCTGCAAAGAACAAAAAGGCCCTTTCCCCCTGGAAACATGAGACATTAAAGTACACTGACGAGTTGAGAACAGAACAGCCAATAACAGCATAGCAATATGACAAATGCTTTTACAATCGTCTTTGCCCATGTATTGTTTTATGCCTGAAGATACTGTCAGGCAATGTTTCTTACGGTAATATTAAGGACAAAATTAGTCCTGGACAACTAAAAGGTGCTACAGCTCCAAAGGCCAATGTTATATAGCTTCTGGTTGTTCTTTTGTGTTAGAGAGGCAGCTATTGCAATTTCTTCACACAGTGAAATCTTCACACCAAATGTATAAAGATATCTCTTTCAACCAAATCATACCATTGGTTTTACAAAAGTTGGTTTTAACATTATCATGGTTGCCAATCAATCTGGTTTTATGATGGGAAAAAAATCTAGAAACTCTGAGAGTATATAAAGATTGTATTTAAAATCATCTTTGAGGTTCAACTTACAGTGAATAGTAGTTACTAAAGAGGCTCATAACTATTCAATGTTCTGAGAAAATCAACAGTAAATGTTCAGACATAGAGAAGTCATCTTTATCAATCTCCCACCAAAGGCACAGGGAACATTGCAGAAGATGGGACAGAAGAGATTAGAGGTCGAGGTACAGGTACAGGTAGAGGTACAGGTAGAGGTAGAGGTAGAAATAGAAATGAGAGGACTGAGCAGGGTTCTGTGAAATGCTATTCTTGGTACATGACCTGGATGTTGCAGACATGAACTCACAGCAGCTGTTTACCTACACAAAATCAAGCCAGTTAAAAATTCTAGCATGAAAAGTGGAAGAGCTTCTGAGAGTCTACCTCTTATGGACAAGCTATTGGCAGCTGATGACTACTCAAGGAAGGAGACTCACATTTCTTTGAGGGTATGCACTAGATCACTGTGCATGCCTAGTAGATGGAAACTTGTCTCTGAAATAATGGAGCTGTGTATATTTTAAAACCAAAAGGACAGTATGTTAGAAAGGAGACTGCTGAGAGAAATCTGGTACAAGTTAGAAATGGAAAATATGGAGAATAAGAGATACCTATGATCAAGATACATTCTATACATGTGTGTATGAAACTTACAAAGAATAAAATATCTTTCTTTTTATTTTATTTTTTATTCACTATATCTTTTATTTACATTTCAAGTGATTTTCCTTTCCTGGACCCCACCTCCCCAAAAGTCCCATAAGCTCTCTTCCCTTCCCCTGTTCCCCAATCCACCCCTTCCCACTTCCCTGTCCTGGTATTCCCCTACACTTCTGCACTGAGCCTTTCCAGGACCAGGGGCCACTCCTTCCTTCTTCTTGGGCATCATTTGATATGTGCATTGTGTCTTGGGTATTCCAAGCTTCTAGGCTAATATCCATTCATCAGTGAGTGCATACCATGAGTATTCTTTTGAGACTGGGTTACCTCACTTAGGATGATGTTCTCCAGCTCCACCCATTTATCTAAGAATTTCATGAATTCATTGTTTCTAATGGCTGAATAGTACTCCATTATGTATATATACCACATTTTCTGTATCCATTCCTCCGTTGAGGGACATCTAGGTTCTTTCCAGCTTCTGGCTATTGTAAATAGGGCCTCTATGAACATAGTAGAGCATGTATCTTTATTACATGCTGGGGAATCCTCTGGGTATATACCCAGGAGTGTGGTATAGCGGGGTCCTCTGGAAGCATTATTCCCAGTTTTCTGAAGAACCACCAGACTGACTTCCAGAGTGGTAGTACCAGCTTGCAACCCCACCAGCAGAGGAGGAGTGTTCCTCTTTCTCCACATCCTCTCCAGCACCTGTTTTCTGAGATTTTGATCTTAGCCATTCTGACTGGTGTGAGGTGAAATCTCAGGGTTGTTTTGATTTGCATTTCTCTGATGAGTAAGGATGTTGAACATTTCTTTAGGTTCTTCTCAGCCAGTCAATATTCCTCAGGTGAAAATTCTTTGTTTAGCTCTGTATCCCATTTTTAAGGGGGATATTTGGCTCTCTGAAGTCTACCTTCTTGAGTTCTTTGTATATCTTGGATATAAGCCCTCTGTCAGATGTAGTGTTGGTAAAGATCTTTTCCCAATTTGTTGGTTGCTGTTTTTGTCCTTTTGACAATGTCCTTTGCCTTACAGAAACTATGTAGTTTTATGAGGTCCCATTTGTCAATTCTTGATCTTAGAGCATAAGCTATTGGTGTTCTGTTGAGGAAATTTTCCCCTGTGCCCATGTCCTCAAGGGTCTTCCCCAGTTTCTTTTCTATTAGTTTCAGTGTGTCTGGTTTAAAATGAACCTTAAATGAAAATAAAATCACTCCTCAGCCATTGTACCAGATTTTCTTTCTTTTATTTTCTTTCCTTTTCCTTTGAGACAGGTTCTTGCCATGAGGCTCAAACTGGAGTGAAACTCATGCTCCTCCTGCCTCTACCTACACCGTCCTAGTATTATAAGTGTATACCACCGCAATGGGCCAGATCATATCTTAATAATTATAGGCTGATGTAAATATGGGACTTACCAACTAATCCCCAATACACACACACACACACACACACACACACACACACACACATTTTTGGAAATGTCCTATTGCTAAAGACAATACAACTCATTGAACAGAGGGTAGTGGAGCAGGTGCTTACTTAGAGCCTTCATTAATACTGACTAGTGTTTATAGCACTATGCACACTACCAAAGAAAGGTAAACACCAACCCATCTATAATGGTACAATAGTGGCACAAAAATCGTGACAGTAACCAACCATCTTCTGATTGGAAGGCCTGCTCCATGAGATGGAACCCATGCCCAACACTGATCAGGTGCCCAAGAACCTGAGACTAGTTAGGTCAGGGACCTCGAGTAAAACTACTACTGTTCTGATAAAGTAACATGTGGCAATAAAATGATTTCTAATGACATTCTGCTCTACTCATAGATCAGTGCCATACTCAGTCATCATCAAAAGTTTCCTTCTCAGGAAGGAAGAGAGGAACAAACCCAGAGACCCACAATGGGACAATATGCAGAGAGTAAAAGACCTTAGGACATTCATCCTTAAATGGGTTGAGTCCATCAAATTCCTCCCCTCAGTGCTAAGAGGACTCTGTAAAGAGGATGTGGAAAGATTTGAAGAGCAAGTGGGGATGAAGGACGCTAAGGAGGCAAGACCTTTTAGACACAACAGCACTGACACACATTTGATCTCACTGAGACTGACAGCATGTATAGACATACAGAGGTCTAAGCCAGATGGGGTCACAGCACTGAGAAGGGAAATAGGCACGAGCCCTCACCCCTAACCCAGAAGATATCTCCAACTGATAGCAGCTGGAAAAGGAAAAATTAGTTTTCTCTAACAGAGACCCACTAGGGATACAAACCACACTTAAGGGCAGGTGCCAGGCCCAGCAGTAAATAACTAACACAAAATGAATTCAATGGTATTTTTGGAGTATTTTGGTCTCACAATGCTTTCTCTGGGATTTTTTTTCCTTGCACATCTTTTGTTTATACATTATGGTCTCCGGTCTTGCATTTATGGGTTTTCTATGTGTGTAAATATATGTGTGTGTTCCAGATCTGTATGTGTTTCTTGTGCTTTTCCTTTGACTCTTTATTTTATTTTATTTTATTTTATTTTTTTGCTTTAAGTCTGTTTACTCCTATTCTGGTTGGTTTATTTTTATTTTCTTATTAGATGTATGTTTGTATTCTTATGAGAGAAAGGATGTGGATTTGAGTGGATGAAGAACTAGAGAGCACCTGAGAGGAGTCGGGAGAGGGGATACCATTATCAGAATATATTGTGTGAAAAAAATCTATTTTCAATTAAAAAAAACAAATAGACAATTTATATCCCCTCTGCAGGTAGAACAATGGAAACTTCAATCTTGGAGCTTGTGGGATATCTGACAATTTATAGCTTTTTGGTATCTGGAGACAATCTGTCAATAGACTCTGCTTCCTGTGGTTGTAAGAGAAAGATGGAGTTGTATTGAATTTTATTTAAGGTGCAAACCTAAAGAGGATGAGAAAGGGTACAGCAGCCAAAGAACTGAAGAGAAATTAGAAGTTAAGAAGCAGAAATACACAGAAAACTGCCCACAGACAACAAAAATTTTCAAACTATGGTCTAGCCAAGCCATTACTCACTCTCAGGGCAATAAAGTGGATAAAACTGCCTTCAGTCACTCACAATCTGCTAAAGTCAAATGATGGCTCAGAGACATACAGGTGTGCATAATCTATTTCTACTGATGCCAAGCTTGTAGAAAGGGAGGAAGTAAGACGTGCCCTTAAAAGAGGCTCTAACGAGGAACTAAGATGCAAAAATAACCATGATCAACAATTCTTGGAAGATAGTTGTCCTTCAAAGAAAGTCTGAAATCACAAAGGGCTCTGTGTGCTCTATATTGACAAGAACGGCGGCTAGACTCCTGTCACTTTAAGATTATTTATTCTATTACATTGTGTGCTTCATGCCTCCTTCCTTTCTGTGGTTGGAGCCATTACTTAAAGGCTAAAAGCAAAGGCGACAGACAGGTGATGATAAATGCAACAAGCCAAGGCAAGCTGAAAGCTCGCTGACTGAGGAGCCCAGAAGACAGGGGGCTAAAATGCCAGCCCGACCTTATGCACGTTCCGGACTCAGGAATTGAATGTATCTGGTACATCAGAAGACACAGGTGAGAGCGAAATTCAAAATCTATTAGGAGACTATGTATAGGAAAAATAGTAAAATGTTCAAGTCCACATCTACCCCAGTAGTCTCTTAACTTCTCTGCGTTGCCAACCAGATGACTGAAGGCTGGAGAAACAAGCTATGGGCCAGAGGGTAAAGGTTATTGATGATGAGCTTGAACCAAAGCAAGAGCATTAACGGAAGGGAAATCTATTGATCAATCCCCTGCCTCATCACATCAGCTTGACTCCTACTTCAGCTTCCCATACAATCAGGAAGTTTGGGAGTTCTCTTGGGAAATATATCGAATGAAAGAAAACACTGAGATATGGAGTCAGGGTCTTCAGTGAAATAGATGCTCCCTGTCAATCACCCTAGACATGCTCTACTTAAGGACCACAACTCCTACTCAGAGTTCTAGGTACTTGTACTGGCTGGTTTTGTGTGTCAACTTGACACAGGCTGGAGTTATCACAGAGAAAGGTGCCTCAGTTGGGGAAGTGCCTCCATGAGATCCAGCTGTGGGGCATTTTCTCAATTAGTGATCAAGTGGGGAGGGCCCCTTGTGGTTGGTACACCTCTGGGCTGGTATTCTTGGGTTTTATAAGAGAGCAAACTGATCAAGTCAGGGGAAGCAAGCCAGTAAGAAACATCCCTCCGTGGCCTCTGCATCAACTCCTGCTTCCTGGCCTGCTTGAATTCCAGTCCTGACCTCCTTTGGTGATGAACAGCAGTGTGGAAGCTGAATAAACCCTTTTCTCCCCAAATTGCTTCTTGGTCATGATGTTTGTGCAGGAATAGAAGCCCTGACTAAGACAATACTGATACTTGGAAATAACTAAAGATCTTCAGAAGTTTCAGAAAAAAATCCTTCTATTAATGCAAAGCAAACACATACTCATGTACACACATGCGTACATGTATACACATGCACACATGTACACATAAGCACACACATAATACATGCATGTGCATGCACACACATATGCACACACATATCATACATACACACAAACACATGCACACACACACACACACACAGACACACACCTACTTCAGAGATTGTGATGGTCAATACTGGTTGTCAATTTTATTTAATCTGGAATCAAGTTAAAAAACCTGCCTCTCAGAGGGTCTGTGGTGACATTCTCTGGGAGGATTAACTGAGGAAGTTAGACCTCCTTCCAAAGTGGTGGCACTTTGCAGTGGCAGCAGTTATGAGAGTAAACAGTTCTGAGAGAAAGGCAGTGCTTCTTTGACTCCCAGAAGTGTCTCTGCTGTTCCCGCAATGGTGGTCATCTTTTACTAACACTACAACCCAACTTATTCAATGATGACAGTGAAAGGCCACAGTGTGGCAGGCGTTCTCCAGGCTGTTAGTGCCAGACTGGGAAAGCTGAAGAAAAGACTGAGCAGTGATTTCTCAGCCTTGCCAGCAAGCATGGACAACCATTGTTAAACTACCCATACGCACCATGGAAGCCAATCTAATGAGTCGCCATATTCATTCTGTAATGTTCTGCCTCTCTAGAGCGGTGGTTCTCAACCTGTGGGTCACAACCTCTTTGAGGGTCAAATGACACTTCCACAGGAATCACATATCAGATGGTCTGCATATCCAATATTTACATTATGATTCATAATGGTAATAAAATGACAGTTATGAAGTAGCAGTGAAATAATTTTATGCTTGGGGATCACCACAGCATGAGGAACTGTATTAAAGGTTGAAATCTTAAGAAGGATGAGAACCACTGCTCCAGAGAAACCTAACAGAGAATAAAACTAAGACAATTAAAAATGGGAGACAATTGTAAGACCTGGAGTCTGTATTTTCAGAAAAAGAGAAAAGAAGAATATTCACATGGCACAAAGTGAGGAGAATTTTTGCCTCAAGACTTCAGTAAACTTTTAAAACTTTACCAATCATTTTAAAAATAAATGACTGGTAAAATTAAACTTAGAGAAATAATTGATGATAAAAATGTAATATAAAAGTTTTAAATCTCCTAGAGAGCAAAACAAAACATAAAAAAAAAAAAACTAAAGATGGTAGGGAAAATAAATCGAACCACTTGAGGACGTTAAACATCTGAACAAAATTATTTCAAATACAAAAATTATAAAAGGACAGGCAAGATACCGCCATATAAATCATAGAGTGAAATTTATTTACAGTAAAAGGCAGGTTCTAGGAACCAAAGTAACAACAAATACCCTACCAGCATATATATGTAATGAATTAGAAGATGATTGACCACTGAACTCAAAGTTATATAAAATGTATTTGCAAGCATGAATTTTTGTGAATTCAGAATACTTGTGAAGCACAAGGGCACGATAAATGTTTCCCAGGGGAAATAGGAAAGGGGATAACATTTGAAATGTAAATAACAATCCAATAAAAAATAAAAAATATAATAAAAAAAAAAAGGAAGAGCTGATTGGGAGCTGTAAGTTCATCTATTAACTTACTATGTAACAAAAGGTCTTCACAAATCCTAAGCAAAAGAAAGTAGATGTATTTGGAGACCATTAATCCACCTATCACAGTATGAGAAACTGAAAAGCTAGCTTAGTGTTCTGAAACCTAGAGGTAAATACCAACCAAAATAGCTGAAAGGCTGGGTGCCTTCTACAGAGATCAGTTCGGAAATGGGAAGAAGAGATTTCTATAGTTTCCATCTGAAGCATAGAATTATCTTATATTATAAATCATGCATACAAATTGGATTCATTAAAAAGCAATAATGAAATTCTGGAGTGCTGTTTCTCTTTCCTTCTAGCTTTTGTCCCTAACAGAAACTTACACCAACAGGCCTCTGAAGCCATTGTCAAGGGTTGTTGATGTATAACTTTTGATTTGTAAGAGGTACGCTTTTGCTGACTGAAAAAAAAAAAACAGAACCAAAAAATCAACAACAACAACAAAAAACACCTTGAGTCTAAGGAGGGGGCAGGACAAAAGCTTGTCGCTGGTTTATTTTTGCCATAAAACTTATCTGAAAAGAATATGGTGGTAAAATAAACAAGCCTTTGTGCAAGAGGTTTCACCCCTTTTCTTTCTGTCTAGAAGGGGGAAATTGAGCTTGCAGGGACCCTGAGACTCAGAACCAGGCCACTAAACCTGGTGGGACAAGAGAGCCCATCAGCAAGGACACCATCAGCACTGCTCCTCCACAGCAGGGAAATTTGTCTAAGAGCACAAAAGATCTACAGACCATCCATCACTTGACCGTGACAGAGGCAAGTTAGCTGCCCTAGAGGATGCCCCATCAATGCCTTAGATCTGCCACAGTGGCATAATTTACTTTCCCCTTAGTTTTCTGAACTTTACAACCTGTCCCTTGGTGACACCCCATAGGGGAGTCATGTGTCCCCTGCACTAGACCTTGCTGAATTGCACATACACACATTATACATGCTTCCTGTGGGAAGCAATTGTAAAGGACCTGCCTCATCCTCATGTGTATTTGAGAACCATGCATCCCTTTGTCATAGATCTTGCCTCCTACAGTACTAGGATCTGGCTCCTTTTCTATCTACATCCCTCACTAAACTGTGAAATCTTACACAGCAAGTAAGACACCTGCTGCCTCCACATCCCCAGCAGCCACTCAAGCCCCAATGCCACGAGTACTGGTCAGATGACCCCATAATGAGTGAGGGCTTATGATGGTCCAGGGTAAAACTTCTTCCAGACTGACTTACTATCATTGTCAGAGATTACATACATACATACATACATACACACACACATACATACACACATATACACATACATACACACATATACGCATACACATACATATATACATACATATACATATATACATACACACATACATACACATACATACATACGTATACACACATACATATATACATGCATACACACATACATATATACACATACATATACACACACATACATACATACACACATACATATATGCATACATAACACACATATATACACACACAGACATATATACACACACATGCATATATACACACATATACATGCATACACACATACATTCATAAATACACACATATATATACATACATACATACATACACACACACATACATAGAGTAATTCCCACATACAGAGTAAGTCAGCTTGGTTATAAGAAAATAAAGTAAGAGAATATTAATTTTGTCCGAATGTCTGCAGCAACATGATCTAAGAATTATTAGAGAAATGGTTTTTGAATCCAATGCCTTCTTATTTTCAGATGTGTATCGCACTTATTGCTCAGGCAGATTAAGGTTTAAACTTCTTTACCACATACTATCAGTGTCGTATTGAATTACTTTGTCTTCTAAAACACTATTTCCTTTCATATACTCGTATTTCCTTTTTATATGTAGGTAAGTTAATTAATCCCAATTGCATAGGTTGATGTGTTAATGAGATAAAACATGTTTATGAAAGAATATTAACTGCACAAATCAGATACATACATGTAGTAGACACAGAAGTACATACTAAAGCAAACCACATGAGCAGCTGCCCCTTAGTTCCTCATCTTTCCATATACTGATAATACAAGCTGAGTCTCTCATATTTACAGAGCCATGCATAATTGCAATAAATGGTTTATTATATTTATTATACTAAATAAAAAATATTTCTATAAATCAATTTGCTTTTTATGCATTACCCCAATTCCAATTTATTGGAAGATATTTACCTTTGCCCTTCAGTGCATAAAATCACATTTCTTACTTTTATTTTTTTTTATAATCTACTTGTCGCCCCCTCCCAGTCCACCCTCCCACAGTTTCTCATCCCATTCTTCCTCCCCTCTGTCTCTAACAGGATGCCTCCCCCACCAGGCCTCCCTACTCCCTGAGGCCTCAAGTCTCTCCAGGGTTAAGTGAGTCTTCTCCCACTGAGGCCAGTCCTCTGCTGTATATGTGTCAGGAACCTCAAACCAGTTCATGTATGCTGCCTGGCTGGTGGCTCTGTGTCTGAGAGATACATTTTATAGTTTCCTTTAAATTTAATAGTATATTACTTCTTTATAAAGGAAATTCCTTCTAGTTAATACAAGGAAGCTAGGAAACACAAATTAAAATGCCAGTCCAAAAATCTAAGAAATGAAAGGAACACTTAAAGATAAAACTTTTAAAGCATTATTAAATATTTACATCTAAACCCAGGTTTAGTATTCAAAGCCAAGGTGTTTTGTCCAAAGGAGTTTGTCCAAAGGAGTTTGCATATCTAGAATACACATGAAGACATTGCAAGAGGCATGAAATGAAACCAAATACAGCAAATACCAACTCAAAGCAAAAGCATTTGTTAAATATTATGGAACCTGACTGTACAACCATCAGCCTACACCATGAAGAATTTTATTCACCAGCTGCAAGTAAACCCCTTCCAGAGAAATCGTGCAGTGATTTGAATCTTAACCATTCCAGTATTTGAAGGGGCAGTACTATCACAGATATCTATAATAATTGACTTTGTAAAGCTCAAAAATCTTTCAGTCTCACTTACTTAGACACCTATTTTCAGCACAACTCCCAGGCAAAGAGCAGCTCCTAGCCGATACATTGGCTTCCCTGTTTCTCTGGCTCAATACTACAGCTGCAGATTTCCCCAGGCCTTACGTTTCTCCTCTCATTTTCAAAATATCCCATCATGACTCCCGCAAGGTTAGCTCCGGGCCAGACTCTGCACTAAACCCTTTTCACATGCCATCTCAGACTATGTTCACATCTCTAGTGAGGCACAGGTCAGCATCAAGGCATGTGACAATGAGGCTCAGTAGCCTGCCTAACATCGTCGACACAGTCGCCACCCGGTAGAGTACAAGCTTATAAGCCAAACTCAACCTTAACCGACTCACTTCATGGTCTTTTGCATCTTCCTTGACTTAGGGAGAATAGTTCATTTGAGAAGCCCCAAATATAGAAGTAGATAAATACACATCCAACCTACGTGGTAGAAATAAGATGCAATGCTCGCAGTGTGAAACTACTCCTATACCCTGTACTTGCAAAAGGAAAAAAAAATCTCCAATGGAAATAAACTAAAAGCGACTGCTCTTGATCCATCATCCAACACGTGCCCACTTAGCCAGTGAGAAAGCCATGACTTCTCCAGTCTGGTATGAAAGACTGACTTAGGTCCAATGTGATGTCCCGTTTAACCAACAAATGTGGACAGAATTTAGACACCTGACACTTGGCAGTTGCTACCGAACCCTAAAATCTTCTCATCACTGGGGAAACACCTGAAAGCAAAACTGAGAAGAGGCAAGGAGGAGAGAACAGAACATCGACAGACAGACAGACAGACAGACAGAGTCACATCCCTGACTTCCAGGCAGACTAATAGACAAGCACCTGCGAGCTCAAAAGCCATTCCCACAGTGAGCTCTGTGCCAGCCTTTTCTGCTCTCTTCTCTTCAATCCTTCTTTCTTCACTTTTGAATCCTGACTTCTCTTTACAGACCGCCTCACCTGAATCTCTACCTCCACTGCTGTTTTTCAGAGATTCAAGAAAGTAAGAACATATAGCTCCATGGTTAGATGCTACGGGAGACACAGCCGTAGCAGCTCATACGAATCCCGTCCAGTCCTAACAGGTTTCTCACTTCCCACCTGCTCAGCCTCCTCTCTAAAGATACCATGACTGTCCACGTGAAAAACCACAGGTGGATGATAAATGTAGAAACTTTCACTGACAGCTATTGTGGTCATTCGTAATTTTCCTAAAATAAATTTTAACATTACTGCATCATGCTGTTTCTCAATTATAACACAGTGGATATGCAACGAAACTATGGTTTTCCACCATCACTATTTCACAGAACAGTAGTGAGGATGACAGAGAGGACAGCAGAAAGCATGTAGAAGAGTGAGGCGCCAGAAGCCCACACCAGCCACGTGATCGCCCCCCCCACCCCCGGGGGATGATCAGATTTGGAATCGGTTGTCAAGATGGAAGTCACAAATGTGAATGTTCAAGCCCTCGAGCAAGCAGAAGTCAAAAATTAGAAATCGCTGCTTTCAGGTAGCTACAGACGGAGAGCTCAATTGCTCAAGCCTTTAAAGGTGTGTGCGGAGCTCTCTAAGCACCTTGTGCCTGAGTGAGAACTCCGTCTCCATCAATACCCATAAACGTAAAATGTGAGCTTTAAAACTTCAACATTTGGCCTCAGACTTTTAAAAAAATAAACCTTTAGAAAATTATAGGTGCCATCAAATTAATTCATCTCACTTTAGTAATATGTTTTCATTTTTGTGCCAATTTTATAGGTAAGAGATCAGGTCATAAAATTATTCTCAAAGTTGAGAGTCTGCAAAAGTGAATCACTCTGTAAAGAGTATAGAGAATCTTTTTCTTCCCTTTGTGTACACATCGATTTTATTGTAACCAAGCAACTTTCACACTTCAACATCTAAAATGAGCGTCTTTCCCCTTCCAGTGAAAACCAAAACAAATTTTTTTTAAACAAACAAAAAAATTGAAGATAAAGTTACAACAGAGAATGCCAACTCCAAATAAAACTTCACAGGTTCTGCTGATTCTCCCACTGAGTGGCAGGGCTCAAGTCTTCATAAGAGAGAATTTTATTTTAAAAGTGTCACCTTCCCAGAGCTCCCAGGGACTAAACCACCAACCAAAGAGTACACATGGAGGGGCCTATGGCTCCAGATGAATATGTAGCAGAGGATGGCCTTGTTGGATATCAAAGGGAGGAGAGGCCCTTGGTCCTGAGAAGGCTCAATGCCCCAGTATAGGAGAACACCAGGGCAGAGAAGAGGGAGTGGGTGGGTTGGTAAGCAGAGGGACAGAGTATGGGATAGGAGGTTTTTGGAGGGTGTACTGGCTAGTTTCGTGTGTCAACTTGACACAGGCTGGAGTTATCACAGAGAAAGGAGTTTCAGTTGGGGAAGTGCCTCCATGAGATCCAGCTGTGGGGCATTTTCTCAATTAGTGATCAAGTGGTAAGGGCCCCTTGTGGGTGGTACCACCTTTGGGCTGGTGCTCTTGGGTTCTATAAGAAAGCAGGCTGAGCAAGCCAGTAAGAAACATCCCTCCATGGCCTCTGCATCAGCTCCTGCTTCCTGGCCTGATTGAGTTCCAGTCCTGACTTCCTTTAGTGATGAACTGCATCTTGGAAGTGTAAGCTCAATAAACCTTTTGCTCCCCAACTTGCTCCTTGGTCATGATGTTTGTGCAGGAATAGAAACCCTGACAAATTGGTACCAGCGTAGTGAGGTATTCCTGTGACAACCTGATCATGTTTTGGGGAGGATTGTGGAAGGACTTGGAACTTTGAGCTAGAAAAGCTGTGGAAAGTTCTGTAGGAGCTTGGAAGACAATGTTACGAACAGTGCAGAAGATGGAGGCTTGGCTTGTGAAATTTCAGAGGGAATATTAAAGAATCTTAAAGTGGCCATGTTTTGATTGTGAAGATTCTGTGGTTTTTGGTTAGCTGGGGTTGAAGAATCGGCTGTAAGTAACAAGATACCAGAACCACTAAAGCAAACCTTTGTGTTACTGGGACTATTGATGCTGGTTAGCTGGAGCTAAGAAATTAGCAGTGATTAAGAAGAGACCAGCATCACTGAGATGAAATCTTCTTGGAAGTGTTTGAGAGCACAGAGAGTGTGTTCCAGAGATAGCCACAGTTGTATTTTGTGCTGTGGCTGGACTTGGTACTGTGTAAGAGTCACCCAGATGGTACTGGTTTTGAAGGCATGAAGGGGTCATCAAGAGCAGCTGAGGCTCTTGGCACAGTGAGAGGCCACGGAAGGCCATTGGTGAAGGTGCAGCCTCAGTTGCAATTGACAGCCCAGGACTTGAAGGGATCATGCATGGGAACAGAGGCTTGTCACCATGAAAGGAGCCTATGAGACGCTATTGGTGAAGCCTAATTACAGTGGAAGATAGCAGCGTTTTGGAGATGCCAGTACCATGTGATGGCCACCAAGAACAGCAGCAGCAGTGGAGTACAGGCAGCTGGAGCCTAGAAGACAAGCTGTGTGCTACAAAGGGCAGAGCTGAAAAAGTGACCCAAGCCCTTGGAGGAGCCCAGAAGATGGTGAGTTGGATCCCAGACATTGAACTATTGGAGTTTGAGTTTTGCTTTTGGTTGTGACTGTGCCCTGATATGTTTCCCTCTTGAAGGAAGAAAGTATTTTAGTGGGGCCCACAGTTGAGAGACTTTGAATTTTTAAAAGACTTTGAATTTTAAAGATATTGGATATTTTAAGGTGATTGAACTTTTAATATGTAAAGACTGTGGGACTTTTAAAGTAATTTAGATCTTAGGGATGAATAACAAAGTAAGGGTTGAGACTTAATAATGATGTGTTTGTGTGTCAAATTGACAAGTGGTCGATTGTACTGGCTAGTTTCGTGTGTTAACTTGACACAGGCTGGAGTTATCACAGAGAAAGGAGTTTCAGTTGGAGAAGTGCCTCCATGAGATCCAGCTGTGGGGCATTTTCTCAATTAGTGATCAAGTGGTGAGGGCCCCTTGTGGGTGGTACCACCTTTGGGCTGGTGCTCTTGGGTTCTATAAGAAAGCAGGCTGAGCAAGCCAGTAAGAAACATCCCTCCATGGCCTCTGCATCAGCTCCTGCTTCCTGACCTGCTTGAGTTCCAGTTCTGACTTACTTTAGTGATGAACTGCAACTTGGAAGTGTAAGCTCAATAAACCCTTTCCTCCCCAACTTGCTCCTTGGTCATGAAGTTTGTGCAGGAATAGAAACCCTGACTAAGACAGAGGGGAAACCAGAAAAGGGGATAACAGATTGAAATGTAAAGAAAATATCTAATAAAAATGTTACCTTAAACTGACAAGATGTCTGTTAAACATCACAATTAAACACACCAAAGGAGAAGGCATGTTGTCAGATGCCCACTAACCCCAAGACACCTCAAGCCCATCCTTGCTGACCATCTATACCCACCCTGAACTTTTTTCTTTTTATTAAATAAGAGAAAGTAGGCAGATACATGTTGGTAAGTGCTAACCGTCTGTATTTGCACAGAGACAATGTGATCTCTGAGTCCAACACAGAAAGGAAAAGAGCTAGAATTCTGGGCACTGCACAGGGACCCAGCCCCCTCCAGCCTCCAACAGAGCCGGGGGAACCGGTGGGACTTTTCTTTCTTCCCACAGAGCTTGGTGGGGGTGTTGAAGCCACAGTTTTGGGGACAAGAAAAGATAAAAATGAATTTAGAACAGAAAAGTGGAGATTCTTTCTCTGGTGTGTTTTGCCTGAGGTATTTCCCCCCAAAATTAATGGAGAATCATGAAGTTAAGAGACGTCAAAAACAGGGAGATTGGCAACAAGAGGGACAGGTCGTGGAGAAATGACTGCAACTTGCTCCTAGGAACTGGAGAAAAATTAGAAAAAGAAAAAGAAAAAGAAAGTGAAGAGAAGGTTGGAACCTATCGTTCTCTGGGATAGTCATCCTCTTCATCCTCCTGTCCTCCCTCTGCTTCATCATCTTCTTCATAGTCTTCACCTTCATCCTCATCTCCTTCTTCATCAATATCTTCCAACCCTTCCTCCTTCTCCTCCTCTTCCTCTTCCTCCTCCTCCTGGTCTTTATCATCTTCCTCTGCCTATCCTTCTTCACCACCCATATCAGGAACCAAATGGTCCTGCAAAAGATTTGGCCAAATACAATCTTTGATGACATCCCCTAAATCGTCTGCATCTGCTTCAGAATGGTCAGTAAACCAGGGAAAGAAGCTCTCTGGCTCTTCACGCTGCCTCTCCCTGCTGGCCTTATCCTGCGTGTGACTTGATCGTTTAATCAAATCCTTTCCAGATTTCCATCTGATATCCTGCAGATTTTAAAGATAGGTCACCACTCTTGTTCAGATGAAATTCTTCATTTTCAAAATAAGGATTTCCACCAAAAGCAAAATCTGTTCTGTAGCCCGATTAAATGTGTTCGGATCCTGTCACTTCAACTCTGGTCAAATAATGTAGAGCCTCCTTGTCTTCCTTCCCAAGCAGTGCAGGCACTTGTGGATGGTTGACAACTATTGTTAGCCAAAAAAAATCTGGGATTTTGGCGATCAATTCTGACCTCTTCTGAAAAAATTGGTTGGCACAGTTTGTTATATTTTTGTCCTACTTTCAAAATTCCCTCACTGGCTTGTTCATTAGGTCCGTCTATTTCATTTTGTACTTCATCGATTGTTTCTTGCTGTTCTTTTTCTCCCTTCAGCAGGCCGGGAAGTGGGGGCGGCGCCCTCCCCCCCCCCAACCTGTCCTCCAGCCTCCCTCGGGCAGCAGCCAATCTGAGTTTCTTGGGCTGAGGCAGGATCACAGATTGCCGTTTTCAGGGCCATGGCGCAAGGCAGTGGTTAGAAAGCAGAGACTCGATGTTCTCAGCAAGAAGAGACTCACAGAACAGAGAATCATTTTTAGTTCCTTGTCTTAGATTTAGGGTTTCCACTGCTGTGTCAAAATGCCGTGACCAAAAGGAACTCGGAGAGGAAAGGGTTTGTTTGGCCCAACAATTTTGAGTCCACCGTCCACGGAGGTGAGGGCAGACTCCACACAGAAGAATATCTGCTGCTCACTGCCCTTCTCTCCACAACTTTCTCAGCCTGGTTCGCTTTCTTATCCATCCAGGCCACCAGGAGAGGCCCTGCCCCCAATGAACTGGACCCTTCCACATTAATTATTAATCAAGAAAATGTCCAACAAGCACAGGCACAGGTCCAGTCCAAGTTCCCTCTTCCCAGATGACGCTTGCTTATGACAAGTTAACAAAAGTACCCAGGATACACCTCATAAGTTTCAGTTTCAAATGTTTCGAGTTGATTTAGAAAACTCCAAAGCCTGCTATGATCTAAAGGTAACTTCCTCTTCAAGGGAAAGTTTGATATTATTCATCATTTAATTCAATACGGCTCATTCAATATCCAATTAACATTTTCTTCTTCTCACCTGCTTATAACTGGACATTACTGTATCCTACTAAAATAATAAGACATACTTAAACGCTAAAAGTCTAAAATTAAGAACAAACCCATTTTAAAGAAACTTAAGATCTCTGCCTTTATTTCACAAAACACAGAGTATGTATTTCTCAATAGTCCTGGTTTGCTTCCTGTTGCTGTGATAAAACAGTGAACAAAATTAACCTGGGGAAGAACTGATTTCTTTGGCTTACAGTTTCCACTTTCACAGTACACTATTGAGGAAGTCAGAGCAGGAGCACAAGCAGGAAGGAGATGCTGAGGCAGAACCAGCAATCACTCTGGCTGTCTTAATGGTCACAGCTAGGTCAGTTGCTGGCTTGTACCTGGAGCCAGGAGCACCCCGGCCTGGCCTGACACTGCACGATACAGACTGGGCTCTATCACGTCAATCACTAACCCCTTACACGCCTGCCCACAGGCTAATCCAATGGAGACAATTCCTGAGTTGAGGTTCCCTCTTCCCAGGTTTCTCTGGTGTGAGTCAAACTGACAAAAAACTAACCTGAAGTGGACGTTTAAGGGTTCTTTGGAAAGTCAGTGGTGTCGGGTGGTGTTTTGCTGAAGCAGACACAGGTGAAAGGATGTTTCACTAAGGTAGACTTGAGAAGGAATGTTTCACTGAAGCAGACACGGGTGAAAGGATGCTCTACTAAAGCAAGCACATAATAGGACACGTGATGAAGGACTCTTGGCTAACAGCACACATGTATTGGTCCGCCTTACACTGCATAGCTGAGCTCTATTTGTTAGGACTCCTAAGAGAGAGATGCACTGAAAACTGCTGTGGACTTGGGCCAACTGGCAGAGTGATGTCTGCTGAGACAGACTCACATGCTCAGGCAAGACCTGTGGAGGACACGGGATGTTTAGAAGGAGATAAATAGGACTCAACAGACTGTGAGAGGGACTTGCTGGTAGAGCTAGCTCTTCATTTTGAAAGAAGCACAGCGAAGAACTTCTCCTGGCATTCCTGCTGGTCCCTCCTGCTGACTCGCACCTATTCCACTGACACCTGACTATTCCTGCTAGGTCACACCATCACTGCTGCTATCGTGAAACTACTGAACTGGACTGCTGGTGTGTCTGTGAAGTGTCTGCAGGTGTGCTGATTTCCATACAGAGCAGATGGGATTTGCTCCAAAGGATCATTTCTAAACAGGTCCACTTCCATATCATAATAAGCTTTCTTTTCCACTACCTCTGGTGGGTGGTGGGCTAGAAGGGAGGTTAAATCACGTAAGAACTATCATTAAAAGTAGGCATTGAAAAAATTAAAATTACAGCAACCAAATTAGAATACCTGTTCAACTAGTTTGATTATATGTGTTTATGTGGATGTATACTGATATATACCTTAACTTGTTTGTGTTGGTTCTAATTTTTTGTGTAAGAAATCAAAGTATAAATACCCTTACTTCATAGTGATATAAAAAAAAATCACTTTCTTTTTTTCCTTTTTTTATGTTGGGGAAAAAGTTGATTCTAGCATTTTACACATAGGTAAGTAAGTGCTCTGCCAGTGATCTATCTTTCCAGCCCTAATTATTTCATTTTTCACAGGCTTAATTTGGAATCCTGTCTTGTCTTCTGATTAAGCTGAAGATATTGTTTCAGGAGAAAATAAATGTGATAGAGAAGTCAGCATTCCGCCCTGCACACGAGGACCTTCCACCCAAGGATCTTCTCATCTACATTTCCAGAAATTTTAAACAGCCCTCCCATGGAGTAATCCAAGTTGGGGGGGCCTAATTTATGCTAAGTATTGTAAGAGTCTAAATAAATACAACATGATTTCATTTTTTATAATAATAAAGAACCATTCATGAAAAAGAATTTTGTATACTCTATAAAGACAGAATTAGGCTTCTTTAACTAAGTAATGTAAACCCCAACTGAGACATGACATTGAAGTGGAAACTCCTGGTTTGTCTGGAAAGTCTGTTATATCACATGATGTTTTGCTGGGGCGCACAGGTAAAAGGAAGTCATCCTAAAGCAGACACGTGAAAGAATGTTTTCCTGAAGGAAACATGTAAAAGGACCTGTGATGAAGGAGTATAACTATGACCCCATAGACAGTGAGAGAGAAGCTTTGCTCTGCCTTGCTATTCTTTGCTGGCAAACTTTATGTGTTGGTTTGCCTTATATAGCATGGTTGAGTTCATCTTATGGTAGCCAACATTGAGAGAAACTTGCCCAAGAACTGCTCCTGAGTCTCCTATTGGTTTATACATGGTGACTGCCTACTGAGAGGACCAGACTGGAGCTGCTGGTTTGTGTGTGGTGTCTGCCTGAGAGGACTCATCTGAAGCTGCTGAGTGGTAGTTGATGTTTGCTATGGGACCGAACTGCTGCCAAAGAAGATTAAGCTTGCCAGGGCCAGAGAGATGGCTCAGTGGTTGAAAGCACTGACTGTTCTTCCAGAGGTCCTGAGTTCAAATCCCAGCAACCACATGGTAACTCACAACCATCCATAATGGGATCTGATACCTTCTTCTTGTGTGTCTGAAGACAGCTATAGTGTACTCATATACATAAATAAATGCTTTCTAACACAAAAGAAAGTTTAAAAAAAGAACTATTGCTAATCAGGTCCACTTCCTCCTAATATATCCTAATAACTTTTCTCTTCCACTACATCTGGTGGGTGGTGGGCAATGGAGAGATTGAACACTTATTAAAATAGGCTACAAAAAATTATGCTTACACAAGATCCTGGCCATCTGTTGTTCATCAAAATGAAGCTTCCAGTCCCTGGATTGGGATACATCTGATTTTCAGCCTCATATACAAGATATACACACTTACACACACACGCACACACACACACACACACACACACACACTAGCTAAAATATTCTTGAATGATAAAAGAACTGGTGGAGATATCACCATCCTCCATCTCAAATTGTACCTAGAGCTACAGTAATAAAAACAGTGTGATACTGTCACAAAGGCAGACACATCGACCAATGGAGTCAAGCAGAAAACCCAAAAATCAGTCCATGCACCTATGGATACCTGGCTTTCTGATAAAGATGTCTGAAATACACACTAGAAAAAAGACAGCATCTTCAACCAAACAGCACTAGTCAAATTGAAAGACTTCATGTAGAAGAAACCAATTAGATCTAGTCTCCTGAAATACACACTAGAAAGACAGACAGCATCTTCACCCAAACAGTGCTAGTCAAATTGAAAGACTTCATGGTGAAGAAACCAAACTCAACTCCAAATAGGTCGAAAGCCTAAGCATAAAACCATATACACTGAGCCTGAGGAAAGGAAAAGTGAGGACCGGCCTTGAACTCATTGGCACAGGAAATACTCTCTGAACAGAACACTGATAGCACAGACACTAAGATAAACAATTAATAAATGAGTCCCCATGAAACTGAGAAGCCCCTACATGGCAAAGGACACCGTCAGTCAAAGTTTATAGTGGCACAAAGTTTGTGGAAATAACCAACCAATATATGACTGGAATTAAATCCCACTACAAGAGATGGAACTCATTCCCAACATGGCTTGGGTAACCAAAAGCCTGAGACTAGATAGGCCAGCGACTGAGGCAAAAACCAAAAGCCATCGTTCTACTAAAGGGAGGCGGCCATAAAATGAGTCCTAACGATATTCTGCCAGGCTCACAGATCAGTGCATTACTCCTAGCTCCGCCGTCCTCAGAGCAGCTTCCTCCTCAGCAGACAAATGCAGAGATCCGCAGCCAGACAGTGGAACACTCAGTCCTAAATGGAATGTCTCCATTAAGCCCCTCTCCTCAGGGCTCAATGAACCTTGTGAAAGAGGCCGAAAGGTTTTTAAGAGCTGGGGGGAATGGAGGACATCAAGGAAACTAGGCCCTTCTAAACACAGCATGATTGAGTAACGTAAGAGCTCACAGAGACTTCGGCAGCGTGCACAGACCCTCCGCAGGTCGGCGCCAGATGAGGTCAAAGGCGAGGAAAACTGGGCACAGGCTGGAGAGATGGCTCAGCCACTAAAGGCAAAGGCCCGGACCGAGCGGATTCACAGCAAGAAGAGTGGACGCAAGACCCCATCCGTAACTCGGCAGCTATCACCAAATGATAATCCCTCACAAATGAAAATTTCATTTTTTCCCAATGTAGCCTCACTGAGGATACAAACCGTTCTTAACAGCAGGCTTCAAGCCCAGCAGTAGATGGACAACACAAGATGATCTCAGTGGCATCTTTGGAAGTTCCTTGTCTCATAATGTTTAGTCTCTTATTTTTTATTTTTTAACTTTATTTTTTTACCTTACAGGTCCTTTGTGTATATAGTATAGTTTCTGGTTCTATGTTGTTCTAAGTCTCTGTGAGTATGAACATGTGTCGCTGAGACCACATATCTACATGTATTCCCTGTGCTTTTTCCTTTGGCCCATTTTCTTCTGTCTGTTTTTTCCTATTCCAATTTGTTTATTTTGGTTTATCTTAAATTTTTATTTTATCATTATTCTTTGGTTGCCTATTTGTCTTTGAAAGAGAGACAGAAGGGCATGGGTTAGGATGAGAGGGGTGGTAGGGTGGATCTCACAGGAGTTATGACAAGGAAAACCTTAATCCAAGTATATTGTATGAAAAAAAAACATTTTCAGTAAAAGAGAAATAGAAAAGAAAAAAGAAAGACATCCTCAGGAATGCCAGGCTCCTTGTTCTCTTAGCTAATTCCAGATGTGGTCAAGTTGACAACCAAGATCAGCCATCAGACCAGGCCTCCAAGTGACACATTTAGAAATCCTTACCTGGACAGCATCCTCAGCTCCCCAATCTGATCCTTGGTGAATTCAGTCTCGGGAGTGTTCCATTACAACTTCTCCCAGCAAGTCCTTGTTTTCATTCACTGCTCTGTCTGTTGTTCTAGTAAGGCAATAATTCTCAATGTGATAGCCAGCAACTAAGGAGAGATTTAATCTTAGCTCTTTGTTATATCACATTAAAGCAAACCTGGAGGAGCCATCTGTCTTAGCCTCTCCTAAGAATTTGTTTGCTTCCGATGTATTTTTTTTTTCTTAAATACAAGTGGGCCAGCAGATGGGGCTTGGAGCTACTAAATGGGATGCAGCTATATTCATCTTGATATCATTTGTTGCATTTAAGTACATGTATAATTAAATAAGGGGTGTGGGGATTTTGAAAAGCTTAATAATGTTGATATGAACCACAAATGCATCCTTGCATATTCTGTAAAGCAGAAATACATTTTTTTCATTTGCCACTCATTCAACCTACTTTCGATTTCTTTTGCTCCCATTTCTTCTTTTGGTGATATTCGCTAGTCAGTAAAGTCAGACAAACAGTTAAAATAAACAAATAAATACTGAGGAAACATTCATTGGCTTCTGAAGCTCACAGTCAAGTTAACGTTAGCCCCACTCTCATGTTGACTTTGTGTCGTTTTTTCTTAGTGATGCACAGCAATAAATGGAATTCTTTCTCTCTAATAATTGGTGCAACAGCATAGTAATTGTATTTTTCACAGGGCTGTATTGCTTTCTGACGTATCTACGAAGCAATTTCTCAATGCTATAATGACCGAAACTGCAAAGCTAATTTCTACTTCAGCATATGATGCAAGCTAGCTCTATATGTGTGTGGCTGTCAATGTTGCATCCTAGAGCAATCCAGAGAGTCCCAGTGGCTGAACGGAGCCTTTCTGGATCTATGCACACTTTGGGACCTACTGGAGAGAACAAATTAAGTGCAGGCCTAAATTCTGAGTCTAGAATTCAGGAAAAATTATTCGAACCCAGATAACTCAAAGCACCCCACTATTCATAGTGTTCACTGTCCTCAGCTAAAATACATTCGAGAGCCAGCTGAACATGGTGGACACAATTTTGCGTTATCATCTAGCTAACAAGGGCCACCCCTATCATTTCTTCCAGCCACGGACCAATTTACCATGCTACTGGCACAGAAAAAAAGAGGCTTTTGCCCAGTTTCTTTTGACCCTGAGAATGGATCAAACAATCCTAAAGGCCTTGTCAAAATAGTAATTTATATGTAAATTATACACATATGAAGACAGATGATAACCCAGAATAAAGCCATTTGAAATTGAAACCGATCATTAGAAGGGTTTTGCTATCCCAGTCATCTTGGTTACGTGGCACACACTACAATCAGCTCAGACTATTTGTCAAATCGGCTACAAAGATGGAACATAGAGGATATATGCATAAATTCATAGGCATGCATACATCTCAAGCATCTTTCAAAAATAAAATCTTTGATCCTCTCACCCCCCCCCCAACTACTGGTACACTTTGTCACTTTCTCTGCACAGGAAATGCCCCTAACAGAAATAACTAATTAGGTCAGTCTCCCCTCTACGCTTTCCGCTCAATGTGTTTTTGCGCCTTCTGCTCCACCAAGTTATTCTTTAAGAATGACTACATCCCCCCCATTTGCTAAATTTTCCAATCAGCTTCTCATCCCCATGTTTCTTGACCTTACAGCCAGATTTCCTACCTGATATATCCATATGTGTATCTGTTAAGGAATAAAGTGTTGACTAGCCACAAGAATACAGGAAAAAAGCACCAACTCTACCCATGTGTCTTTACTTTTAAGGTGAAAAACAAAATTAACTTGGTTAATATGACTTAGATCACTAAGCAATGGTGCTCTATCTTGACCATGATGTTATGACCCATAATCACAAAGTATATTTGAAATATCCAGAGAGAAAGGGTAGGACCCTCAGACTCGAGTTCACAGTTAGAATGAGGCCACAGTTTAAAAAGATGCACTGTGGTTTTTCCAGGGTCAGCAATGGGTTTATGGATTATGTTATCTATCTTAACTAACTAACTATATAATATTTCTGTAATGAAATATCAAATAAACACTTTATTTGGCTCAGGAATAAATTATGTGGCTCCAAAACTAGTGATAAACTTATACTAATAGTCTCACAACTGGGACTAGAGAGATGGCTCAGTGGTTAGGAGCATTGGCTGCTCTTCCAGAGGATGTGAATTTAACCTCCAGTGCCCACATGGTAGCTCACAGCTGTCTATAACTCAAGTTCCAGTGGATCTGACTCTCTTGCACAGACATGGAAGCAAACACAGACACCAGTATACATAAAAATAAAAAGATAAATTAAAAATAAGAGTTTCACAACTTAGTGAAGTCTGAGAATAGTTAGAATAACAGGTCAATTCTGCAAAGAAATAAGATGCATCAAAACCAAGCCTTCTTCCATCACAATACTTTGCTGATAATTTTAATTTCATGGCAAAGTGAGCAGAAGGTAAATATTTCCCATATACCCTCTGTTTATACTTCATCATTTCAACTGCATCTGGCCAGAATTGTACACAAGTTACAATTGGTGACCAGAAATACATTAACTATTACTATTATCATTATTATTATTATATTATTATTATATTCATAATGTCCATTGACTGTATAATGATTCACTCCTCCATCTTCAGTAAGCCCAAGAAACCACTGACCTGTTTTGCATCTTCCTATTTTTGCCTTTCCCAGAATGTCAAACAATTTGATCCAGGTATATTGGTACATACTTGCATCTAAGCACTTGGGAGATGGAAGACCACCTTGGGAAGATTAGGATTTCAGATAGTGAGGTCTCAAAAGAACAGCAAAAAGTTGAAATCATATTGTATGTAGATTTGTCTGTTGCTTTGACAGAGTCTTACATAGTTCACACTGGTCCCAAACTCACTATGACTCAGTCAATATGTAGTTGGTAATTACCTTGAACTTTTGACCCTCCTTCTACCTCCCAAATCCTGGGGTTGAGGGTATGACCAACCATCCCTGCATTCTGTGGTGCTGGAGTTTGAACCTAGAACTTCATGCACGACAATCAAGCCCTCTACCAACTGAGCTACATCCCAGCCTCAGCATACGGACCTTTCATAATGGTTTCTTTCATTCGGCTATATGTGTTTAAGTTTCCTTCATTGATGTTAATGGCTTGATAGCTCACACCTTTTTTAGAACAAAATATTCTGCTTTTTTTTATATAAACTATAGTCTATTTCTCCATTTATCTACTCAAGAACATCTGAGTTCCAGCAATATAAATAAAGCTGAAAAACACACACATAAGTTTTCAATGTGCTTCATAATTTTCAATGATTTTTATTTTATATCTCTAATCATATTCTTTTTCAGATTTATTTATTTATTATATGTAAGTACACTGTAGCTGTTTTCTGACACACCAGAAGAGAGCATCTGATCACATTACAGATGATTGTGAGCCAACGTGTGGTTGCTGGGATTTGAACACAGGACCGCCGGAAGAGCAGTCGGTGCTCTAAACCACTGAGTCAACTCTCCTACTCTTGCTCTGGCCCTGCTCACTCCACCCCACTCGCTTCAGACACCCCAGAAGAGGGCATCAGATCTCATTACGGATGGTTGTGAACCACTATGTGGTTGCTAGGATTTGAACTCAGGACCTTCAGAAGAGCAGTCAGTGCTCTTAACTGCTGAGCCATCTCTCCAACCCTCTAATCATATTCTTGGCAGAGATCTTTAGAAACAACTTGGGGTCAAAAACATGAATGTAATATCTTTCTATTGCTAAATAGTTACTAAAATTGTGGGTCACCAGCTTACCAGTTGGTATTGATGCCTGTCTAGTGTATCCCTATCAACAGTAAGCATTTGTTAATTTGATGGCAAAACAGAAGTATCTCAAAAATATTAGTTTTGTAATTATTATTTACTTACATAATAAGGACAAATGACACATTTGTTATTATTAATATTATATATTTCAGGGGCTAACAGGTGCTGGACACAAAATAGATATATTTGTTAAGTATATATTCTTAAATAAACATGTCATAGCCAGGCAGTGGTGGCGCATGCCTTTAATCCCAGCACTTGGGAGGCAGAGGCAGGCGGATTTCTGAGTTCGAGGCCAGCCTGGTCTACAGAGTGAACTCCAGGACAGCCAAGGCTACACAAAGAAACTCTGTCTTGAAAAAACAAAACACAAAAAACATGTCAATATGCTGAGGGTTAGTTAATATATATTAGTTAGTGGTAGCATTTTTTGCAGTTTTTGCTTTATTTCTTCATTTGTGCTAATTTATATATTATGTTTTCATATTATTTTATGTTTTACCAATTGTCTTTTGATATCTTAGTGGTTCTTACAATGAAGACAGGATAACTTGGAACATTTTTGTGCACCCAGTCACATAAACACAAATCATAATGCAAACTAATGAAAAAATTTCTGAAAAGAAACTCAATCTCAAGGGAATACTTTAATTTTCAATTATATTAATTCAAGTAAATAAAATGTTAGAAAATGGAAATCAGTAATAAAAAGATAAAATGCTATCCCCCTATAAGCAAAATATTATATACTCATAAAAATTACTATTGTGTTATGTTGCAGACCACAGTATGCATGGCAGATGTTCTGAGCCGATTCCTCCCACCCCTTGAAGGAGCTTTCTGGAGTCGATCAGAGGTTCCTTCGCTGAACCATCCTAACTTCATGCTCTGTGACATGAGTAATGCATTCTCCACCGCTCTGTTCCATGACATCTGCTTATCAGTCTATATAGATGTTGACCATTGCAAATCTCAGTCTCTGATTTAGACCACACCGCAAGCTGACCTGTCCTGGCTTGCTGTCTTAAGGTACCTACGCTCTTCTAGTAGGAACACTGATAATTCCTGTGTTCTATTAAAGCACTGGGCAAATGTGTCTACCATAACACCATTGACTATAGTATCTCTGCCAGGTCTGAGGCAATCAAAACCCTTGATTCTCGTGTTTCACTGTAGTCATGCACAAAGTTTGCAAAAAAAAAAAAAATCCTATTATCTATTTATAAGAAAAATTTCTCCGAAAATCTTTCTCGCTATTCTGACCTGTATATTTTAGCAGACCATAGGATCCAAGAGCCATTGATATGTTTCTTAGCATTGGTCCTTATAATTTGTGAATGCGGGACTCTAACTCACACTTCTTGCCAAGTTCTATTGTATTGAAGCCCTTTCCAAAGTCAACTAAAACAAAATGCAATAAAATATGTGCAATAAAAATGCACAGTATTTTTTTTTTGATGAAAGGGAAACCTTTGAGTCCAAGCATAGAGCACAACGGACTTCCAAAAGCACAGTCTGGCATCTTCAAATATAAGAAAGAGGAAATAAGGAAAAATGAAGTAACCAAATAAGTAATAGCCAGATAATCACAGCCTGCTATGAATGGTGCCCACCCCTAGTGATAACGCCATTAAAGAAATGATTTGGACCCAGTCACTCAGCGGGTCATCTACAGCAACAGACAGGAGAGAAAGAGCCGCAGCCCAAACGCAGGCTCCACTACGCTGGTGAAGAAAACGGTGAGAAAAGGTGAAAGAAAATTAAAGAAGAAAACACCATCTGCACCATCTGGGCTGAGCACTGGTAACGGCCAAGCTCCATTAGAACACAGACAGCCAGGAGACCATTGATACAACCCACGTAGTGACATTCCCAAGGCATGTGGCAGAAGCGGGGAATGGGAAATAGATCTAGGCACAGGAATAGAACACAATCTGCCTGTTTTTTAAGTACATAAAAATGTTCCAGTTCATAGAAGGGCTCAAATGAAAGATTATATCTTAGCATTTGCAAGAGGACTTTCCTTCACCACTGAACTCGAGGAAGTAAATGCATTTAATAAATACTTTCAGTGTTTTAAGAGATTTTAGGAAGTCACAAGCCAACTTGTTTACCAAATAAAACAGAATACTTTGACGAACGAATGCTGGATGGTTTCATTGTGTTATTTCTTACTCTAAAATTGACGAACAAGAGTCTCACATCTTTATATTGGAAACATTCTAAAAATTTCTAGCATATTTTGAAATTCAGCAAATAAAACATCTGAGAAGATTCCAGAGATATTTCTGTCTTGCTTTAGAATAATATTTTTAAATTCTTGGTAGGCAAACAAAAAGTATTCTAATAAAAGATGCTAAAATGTAGTGCTTTTTAAACTCAAAAGCTTGTGAAATTTATGGTGATTTTCTATGACTATTATTAATAAATATAGTCAAGGAACCATTTCTTTAGTAGATATCTTCATGAGCTATCAGTCTATTAAACACAATTTTTGAAATAAATTCAACTTAGGATCAGAGTTTAAAATAACAACACTACAAGGCTAACCAAGCCTTTCAATTTTAATGAAATATATTCCTTATCTGATGATAATACTCTTATTTAGAGTAAAAGCAAATATTTTTAATCTGTGTTTCATTTTTATTTCTACCCTAAGTTTCTGTCTTAGATAGGACAAGGACAACTATTGCTGTGATGAAATACCATGACCAAAGTAACATGGGGAGGAAAGGGTTTATTCAGCTTATATTTCCACATCAGTTCATCATCAAAAGAGATCAGTCAGGACAGGAACTCACACAGGGCAGGAACATGAAGAAAGAACCTGATGCAGAGGCCATGGAGGGATGTTTCAGTCAAACACCATGACCAAGAAAGCAAGTTGGGAAGTAATTTTATTTGGCTTACACTTTCGTATCCCTGTACATCTTTAAAGAAAGTCAGCATAGGAACTCAAACAGGGAAGGATCCTGGAGGCAGGAACTGATGCAGAGGCCATGTAGGGTGGTGCTTACTGGCTTTCTTCCCCTGGCTTGCTCAATTTGTTTTCTTATAGAACCCATGACCACCAGCCCAGGGATGGTGCCACCTACTATGGGCAGGGTCCTCCCCTATAAGTCACTAATTGAGAAAATTAGTGAGAAATTGTTCTATAGGGTTGCCTACAGCCTGATCTTATAGAGTCATTTTCTTAATTGAGTCTCCTTCCTCTCTGATGACTCTAGTTTGTGTCAAGTTGACATAAAACTAGCCGGCATAGTTTCCATCTGCATATATTTTTATAACATACAATAATGTGTGTAACTTTAATTTTTTTCAAATCCTATTTTCAGTGATGGTTCTTGAATGCTTTAACTTCCCTTGTAGCCAGCCCACCACCCACCAAAGGTAATGGGGAAAAGAGGATATGGGGGAAGTGTACCTGTTTAGAAAAATTCCTTGGAGCAACGTCCCATGTTTTCTGGAAATGAACAGTTCAGTTCACAGTTCTCCTGCAGTTATCAGCTGCAGCTCGATCCACTCACAAAAAAATTCATGAAAACACATCAATCCAGTTTTGTAGAGTGGGGATAGCGAACACAAGTCAGCAGTGGTGGCACTACCTAGCAGAGACAGCCAGGCCTCTGCCTCAGCACGTGTCAGCAGCAGGAGGGACCAACAGGAACGCCAGAAGTTCTCCGTGACTCTCTCAGCAAAGCAAAGATCAGTGAAGACTTGAGACCAACAACCTTTGTCTTTGCATAGCTAGCTGTACCAGCAAGACAAGCTCTGCCTCCATAACTGTTCACCAAGTCCTACTTATACCCTCCAAACATTGGGTCTCACCTCAGCACATGTGTCTGTCTCAACTGACATCGCTCTGCCAATCAGCCTGAGTCTGCAGAAGCAGCAAGAAACTGCAGCACACCACCAGAAGTTTTTTGGTACCTTTCTCCCTATGGAGTCCTGACAAATGCATCTCATCTATGCAATGTAAGGCAGACCAATACATGCATGTTGTTAGCAGAGAAGCCTTCAACATGTGTCCTTTCACATGCTTGCTTTGGCAGAACATCCTTTCTCCTGTGTCTGCTTCACAAACGTTTCCTCACAAGTCTGCGTTAGTCTTTCACCTGTGCCCACTTCAGGGAAACACTCCTTCACGTGTTTGCCCCAGCAAAACACCATCCAACTGACTTTCCAAAAAATGCTTCCACTTCAAATGTGCTATATAGATTTAGAATAAATTAAAAGTAAAATAATGTGCAGGTGTAAGTTTTTTAATGATTTACTAATAAGAGGTACACTTGGGGAAAATGTGATTATAGCTTCAAATATGGCATATTCAGTTATGTTTTCTCCTTAAGTTAAAAATAAGGAAGGGCAGTCAAAACTCCCTTTTCTGAACCATTCAATATAAAACCATCCTACTTACATGTAAATAACTTGATATGGTTTGTGTTGGTAAGGCTTTCTTGTGAGCACCTGTAAACCTTCCGTCTACCACACTCCCAAATTTAGAGGTGTGTGTGCTTTGTCAAATTAGCCTCTGGTATCACTAAGGCTGAGTAATCTGTTTTCATGAAACACTGACTCAAAGACTGCTGCTCAAAGAGAAAACAGTTTGTCAACACTGCAATAACCATATTTGTGTGAAATTTCTTTCAAACCTATGGCTTGCAGCAGACCAGGGAAGGAAAAAGAATCCATGGACTACCCAAAAGCCTTTGATTTAGATCAAAGTCTCAAGAAGTACTAAGCCCAATTTAAGCTTTTATAGTATCATATTCCCAAGCCTTTTTGCTAAAAAAATGTTTTGTTTCTCCCAAAACACTGCTGTACACTTGTAGATTTATCTTGCTTGTAGGTTTGGTTTTCTAAAAGTGTGAAAATAAGGAATAATCGCTATGCCTATATGTCTATTTACAAGATTTTTTTCACCTTCCTTACTTGTTCTATTTTTAATAATTTAAATTTTTAATTTACTTTTTTTTACTTTTCACTTTACACCCCTCTCACTACCTCCCTCCTGGTCACCCCTCCCACAATCCTTCCCCCATCTCCCCTTCTCCTCTGAGTGGCTGGAGGTCCCCCTGTGTATCCCCTTCCCAATGCTAGAATTTCAAGTCTCTCTTCTCTGCGATACTAGGAACTTCCTCTCCCACTGAGGCCAGACAAGACAGCCCAGTAGAAGATATACCTCATTGGCAACAACTTTGGGATAGCCTCTGTTCCAGTTGTTCAGGATCCACATGAAAGTCAAACTACACATCTGCGACATATGAGTGGGGAGGCCTAGGTCCAGCCTATATATGTTCTTTGGCTGGTGGTTCAGACTCTGAGAGTCCCAAGAGTCCAGATTAGTCAATTCTATTAGTCTTCCTGTAGAGCTCCTATCTCCTGTAATCCTTTCTCCTATTCTCCATAGCAGTCTCCAAGCTCCATCCGCTGTTTGGCTGTGGGTGTCTATACCTGTCTGAGTCACTGCTGGGTGGAGCCTCTCAGAGAGCAACATGCTGTCTGCCAACATAACAGAGTATCATTTAGACATTGGTGCTTGCCCATGGGATGTGTCTCAATTTGGGCGGGTTACTGGTGGGCCATTCCCTCAGTCTCCCCTCCATCCCCCATGCCTGCATTACTTATATATAGGATAAAGTTTGGGTGGAAAGTTTTGTGGATGGGTTGGTGTCGCTATTGCTCCACTGAGATTCCTGTCTGGATACAGGAGGTGGCTTTCTCAGGTTCCATCCCCAATTTAGTGAGTCACAGCTAAGGTCACCCTTGGGTGACTCCCTTATCCCAAGTCTCTTTCTCATCCTGGAGATTTCTCCCCACCTGCTCACCCCCATCAGTTGCCATCTATCTATCTAGCCATCTCTCCTGTCCTTCCCCACATGCCCCATTCCCCTCCCCATCCCTCCTCTTTCCCTGTTCCCTCACTCCATCTGCCTTGTATGACTATTTTATTCCCCCTTCTAGTGACATTTGAGCTTCCTCACTTGGACCTTCCTTGTTTAACTTCTTTGGGTCTGTAGAGTGTAACATTATACCTGTATATTTTATGGCTAATATTCGTATATAAGTGAGAATATACCATGAATGTATCAACAAGATTTTAATCAAATAAAAAATATGAACAGCTATGACTTAACAGGCAAATTTTGCCACCAAGTATAACAGCCTATGTACTCTTTGCATTTGTGTGACTGAGATATACTGTAGTCTTTGTAGACTGTGTTTTGGCCCTTCTCTAGACCCTACAAACCATTTAACAAAATTACCACAAGTTTAGGATTCATAAAAATGGGGATTTGTGAACCATATGCTGTGCCTGGGAAAATTACTTAAAGCTTTCTTCTCTGTGATTTTAAAAATTAGTGAAAACCCTTATGTAAAGTTGACTCTGACAGGTATCTTAGGCATAGAGTGAGTTCACATGGCATTACCTTTAGTTATCCTAGACTTTCTCATCACTTTCCACCAGTCCCCCCTTAAACAATGTTGCAAGACAGTAAGATCAGGACACTATCTTATCCCAACTGGGAGACTCCATTTGTTGTTAGTTTCAGTTTGCATGATGTAGATGATGTTTTCTTTTGAAAACATTAAAACAGTAATTGGTCCAAGTCCCCCATGTGAGTCAGTGACTAGTTATTTCACTTTTGAGTTTCACTGCAGCCAAAAGCTAATGGTGGGTGTGATGATTTGTATTTACTTTGCCCAAGGACTAGTACTATTAGGAGGTGTAACCTTGTTGGAGTAGATATAATCTTATTGGAGGGTGTGTGCCACTGTGGGCATGGGCTTTAAGACCCTCATCCTAGTTTGCCAGGAAGCCAGTCTTGTCCTGGCAACCTTCGGATGAAGATGAAGAACTCTCAGCTCCTCCTGCACCATGCCTGCCTAGATGATGCCACGGACCTGCCTTGATGATAATGGACTGAACTTCAGAACCTATAATGCAGCCCCAATTAAGTGTTGCTCTTTATAAGAGTTGTCTTCGTCATGGTATCTGTTCACAGCTACAAAACCCTAACTAAGACAGTGGATTCATAAGATATGTTAACCAGAAGCTGGAAAGAACCCAGATGCCCCTCAAAGGAGGAATGGATACAGAAAATGTGGTATATTTACACAATGGAATACTACTCAGCAATTAGAAACAATGAATTCTCAAATTTTTTAGGCAAATGGTTTGATCTGGAAAATATCATCCTAAGTGAGGTAACGCAAGCACAAAAAAATGCACATGGAATGCAATCTCTGATAAGTGGAAATTAATTAGACCAGAAGCCCTGAATACCCAAAGCACAAATTGCATAACAAATGACTCCCATGAAGAAGTATGGAGAGAGTCCTGATCCTGGAAAGGATTGACCTAGCATTGGAGGGGAATATAAGGACAGAGAAAAAGGAGGGAGGTGATCAGAGAATGGATGGAGAGAAGAGGTTTATGGGACATATGGGGAGGGAGGATCCGGGAAAGGGGAAATCATTTGGAATGTAAACAAAGAATATAGAAAATAAAAAATATTTAAAAAAAAAAAAAAAAAAGATATGGTTGCTCCGGCGGCACGGAAATCCTCTGGCAGGAGCCCTCAGATCGCCACTTCGGGATCCAGAACAGCCCGGGCTGCAACGCCACATCTCCAGGTCCTGCAAGAGGCAAGAGGGGCATCCCTGAGGCTGGCTGGAAGGAGTCAGTGTGCTGTGATGAGTCCAGCAGGCCCCAGTGGGAGCCTTCAGGTGTCTGCTTAGGGATCTGAATAGCCTGGGCCACAGCACTCGGTCTCCAGGAAGTGCAAGAGACCTGGTGTGCACCCGGAAGCAGACTGGGAGCGCACAGCTTGCTCCAGCCGCACAGAGCTTAGGTTCCAGTCCTGAGGCCTCTGGCAGGAGCCCTCAGATCTCCTCTTTGGGATCCAGAACAGCCTGGGCTACAATGCCATATCTCCAGGTCCTGCAAGAGGCAAGAGGGGCATCCCGGAGGCTGACTGGGAGAAGTCAGTGTGCTCTGGTGAGTCCAGCAGGCCCCTGCGGGAGCCTTCAGGTATCTGCTTCGGGATCTGAACAGCCTGGGCCACAGCACCCTGTCTCCAGGCAGTGCAGGAGGTCAGCTGTGCACCAGAGGCCACCTGGAAAGAGGCAGCTTGCACTGGTGAGTCCAGCATTGACAAGACCAACTAACACCAGTGAGAAGTAGATGGCAAAAGGCAAATGCAGGAACATCACTAACAGAAATCAAGGCAATATGGCAGTATCTGAACCCAATTCTCCTTTAACAGCATGTCCTGGATACCCCATCACACCAGTAAAACAAGATTTGGATTTAAAATCACTGGTCATGATGCTGGTACAGGAACACATGAAGGACATACTTAAAGAAATTCAGGAGAAAATGGATCAAACGTTAGAAGCCCTTACAAGAGAAACACAAAAATCATTGAAAGAAATTCAGGAGAATACAAAAGCAAATAAGGAGGAAACGCAAAAATCACTTAAAGAAATACAGGAGAACTTTGGTCAGCAGGCTAAGGTCATGAAAGAGGAAACACAAAAATCTCTTAAAGAATTACAGGAAAGCACAAATAAGCAAGTGAAGGAGCTAAGCAAAACCATCCAGGATCTAAAATCAGAAGTAGAAACAACTAAGAAAACTCAAAGGGAGACAACTTTGGAGATAGAAAGCCTTGGGAAGAAATCAGGGGACATAGATGCAAATATCAACAACAGAATACAAGAGATAGAAGAAAGAATCTCAGATGCTGAAGATACCATGGACTCAACAGTTAAAGAAAATGCAAAATGCAAAAAGCTTGTAACCCAAAATAGCCAGGAAATCCAGGACACAATGAGAAGACCAAACCTAAGGATTATAGGCATAGATGAGAGTGAAGATTTACAACTTAAAGGGCCAGCAAATATCTTCAATAAAGTTATGGAAGAAAACTTCCCTAACCTAAAGAGAGACATGCCCATGAATATACAAGAAGCCTACAGAACTCCAAATAGACTGGACCAGAACAGAAATATCTCCCGTCACATAATAATCAAAACACCAAATGTACCAAACAAAGAAAAAATATTAAAGGCAGTAAGAGAAAAAGGCCAAGTAACATATAAAGGAAGACCTATCAGAATCACAGCAGACATTTCACCTGAGACTATGAAAGCTAGAAGATCCTGGGCAGATCTCATGCAGACTCTAAGAGAACACAAATGCCAGCCAAAACTACTATACCCAGAAAAACTCTCAATCACCATAGATGGAGAAACTAAGATATTCCATGACAAAAACAAGTTTACCCAATATCTATCCACAAACCCAGCCCTACAAAGGATAATAGGAGGAAAACACCAGTACAAGGAGGGAAACTTCACCCTGGAAAAAGCAAGATAGTAGCCTTCTCTCATCAAACCCAAAAGAAGTTAACCAATCAAATTTAAAAGATAACATCAAAAATGACAGGAAGTAACAATCACTATTCCTTAATATCTCTTAACATCAATGGACTCAATGCCCCAATAAAAAGACATAGACTAACCGACTGGATACGTAAACAGGACCCTACATTTTGCTGCATACAGGAAACACACCTCATGGTCAAAGACAAACACTAACTACCTTAGAGTAAAAGGCTGGAAGACAATTTTACAAGCAAATGGTCTCAGGAAACAAGCTGGAGTAGCCATTCTAATATCAGATAAAATTGACTATCAACCCAAAGTCATCAAAAGAGACTCTGAGGGACACTACTTGCTGGTCAAAGGAAAAATACAACAAGAAGAACTCTCAATCCTGAACAACTATGCTCCAAATGCAAGGGCACCCTCATTCATAAAAGAAACTTTATTAAAACTCAAAGCACACATTGCACCTAACACAATAATTGTGGGTGACTTCAACACTGCACTTTCCTCAATGGCCCGATCAGGAAAACAGAAACTGAACAGGGACATAATGAAACTAATTGAAGCTTTGGACAAATTAGATTTAACAGATATATATAGAACATTCTATCCTAAAGCAAAAAAATATACCTTTTTCTCAGCACCTCATGGTACCTTCTCCAAAATCGACCATATAATTGGTCACAAGACAGACCTCAACAAATATAAGAAGATCGAAATAATCCCATGCCTCTTATCAGATCACTATGGAGTAAAAGTGCTCTTCAATAGCAACAAAAACAACAGAAAGCCCACATACACATGGAAACTGAACAATACTCTACTCTTGGTCAAGGAAGAAAGAAAGAAAGAAATCAAAGACGTTTTAGAATTTAATGAAAATGAAGACACAACATACCCAAATCTATGGGACACAATGAAAGCAGTGCTAAGAGGAAAACTCATAGCCCTGAGTGCTTCCAAAAAGAAAATGGAGAGAGCATACACTAGCAGCTTAATGACACACCTGAAAGCCCTGGAGCAAAAAGAAGCAAATTCACCCAGGAGGAGTAGAAGGCAGGAAATCATCAAACTCAGGGCTGAAATCAATCAAGTAGAAACTAAGAGAACCATACAAAGAATCAACAAAACCAGGAGCTGGTTCTTTGAGAAAATCAACAAGATAGATAAACCCTTAGCCAGACTAACCAAAGGGCACAGAGACAGTATCCAGATTAACAAACTTAGAAATGAAAAGGGAGATATAACAACAGAAACTGAGGAAATTCAAAAAAATCTTAGATCCTACTACAAAAGCCTATACTCAACACAACTGGAGAATCTGGAGGAAATGGACAGTTTCCTAGACAGATATCCGACACCAAAACTAAATCAGGATCAAATAGATCAACGAAACAGTCTCAAAACACCTGAAGAAATAAAAAGGGTCATAGGAAGTCTCCCAACCAAAAAAAGCACGGGACCAGATGGCTCCAGTGCAGAATTCTATCAGACCTTCATAGAAGACCTAACACCAATACTCTTCAAACTATTCCACAAAATAGAAACAGAAGTAACTCTGCCCAACTCTTTCTATGAAGCCACAATTACGCTGATACCAAAACCACACAAAGATCCAACAAAGAAAGAGAACTTCAGGCCAATTTTTCTAATGAATATTGATGCAAAAATACTTAATAAAATTCTTGCCAACCGAATCCAAGAACACATCAAAATGATAATCCACCATGATCAAGTAGGCTTCATCCCAGGGATGCAGGGATGGTTCAATATAAGAAAATCCATCAATGCTATCGGCTACATAAACAAACTCAAAGAAAAAACCATATGATCATCTCATTAGATGCAGCAAAAGCATTTGACAAAATTCAGCATCCTTTCATGCTAAAAGTCTTGGAAAGAACAGGAATTCAAGGCCCATACCTAAACATCATTAAAGCAATATACAGCAAACCAGTAGCCAACATCAAACTAAACGGAGAGTATAGGAAGGCAACTGATTTGCTTGAGTTGATTTTCTAACCAGCCACTTTGCCGAAGTTGTTTATCAGCTGTAGGAGTTCTCTGGTGGAGGTTTTCGGGTCACTACAGCTGATAAACAACTTCGGCAAAGTGGCTGGTTAGAAAATCAACTCAAGCAAATCAGTTGCCTTCCTATACTCAAAGGATAAGCAGGCTGAGAAAGAAGTTAGGGAAATGACACCCTTCACAATAGCCACGAACAATATAAAGTATCTTGGGGTGACTCTTACCAAACATGTGAAAGATCTGTATGACAAGAACTTCAAGACTCTGAAGAAGGAAATGGAAGAAGACCTCAAAAAATGGGAAAACCTCGCATGCTCATGGATCGGCAGGATCAATATAGTTAAAATGGCCATTTTGCCAAAAGCAATATACAGATTCAATGCAATCCCCATCAAAATCCCAACTCAATTCTTCACAGAGTTAGAAAGAGCAATTCTCAAATTCATCTGGAATAACAAAAAACCCAGGATAGCTAAAACTATTCTCAACAACAAAAGAAATTCTGGGGGAATCTGTATCCCTGACTTCAAGCAGTACTACAGAGCAATAGTGTTAAAAACTGTATGGTATTGGCACAGTGACAGACAAGTGGACCAATGGAATAGAATTGAAGATCCAGAAATGAACCCACACACCTATGGTCACTTGATCTCCGACAAAGGAGCCAAAAACATCCAGTGGAAAAAAGGTAGCCTTTTCAACAAATGGTGCTGGTTCAATTGGAGGTCAGCATGCAGAAGAATGCGAATTGATCCATTCTTATCTCCATGTACTAAACTTCACTCCAAGTGGATCAAGACACACTGAAACTAATAGAAAAAGAAACTGGGGAAGACCCTAGAGGACATGGGCACGGGGGAGGGGGGGGGGGAGTTCCTGAACAGATCACTAATAGTTTATGCTCTAAGATCAAGAATTGACAAATAGGACCTCATAAAGTTACAAAGTTTCTGTAAGGCAAAGAACACTGTTAAAAGGACAAAACTGCAACCATCAAATTGGGAAAGGATATTCACCAACCCTACATCTGATAGAGGGCTAATATACAATATATACAAAGAACTCAAGAAGTTAGACCCCAGGGAACCAAATAACCCTATTAAAAGATGGGGTACCGATCTAAACAAAGAATTTTCACATGAAGAAATTCAGATGGCCGAGAGACACCTTAAGAAGTGCTCAACATCATTAGTCATTAGGGAAATGCAAATCAAAACAACCCTGAGATTTCACTTTACACCAGTCCGAATGGCTAAGGTCAAAAACTCAGGAGACAGCAGGTGTTGGCGAGGATGTGGAGAAAGAGGAACACTCCACTGCTGGTGGGGCTGTAAAATGGTACAACCACTTTGGAAATCAGTCTGGCGGTTCCTCAGAAAACTGGACATGACACTTCTGGAGGACCCTGCTATACCTCTCCTGGGCATATACCCAAAAGATTCCCCGGCATGCAATAAAGACACATGCTCCATTATGTTCATAGCAGCCTTATTTATAATAGCCAGAAGCTGGAAAGAATCCAGATGCCCCTCAAAGGAGGAATGGATACAGAAAATGTGGTATATTTACACAGTGGAATACTACTCAGCAATTAGAAACAATGAATTCTCAAAATTTTTAGGCAAATGGTTTGATCTGGAAAATATCATCCTAAGTGAGGTAACCCAGTCACAAAAGAATACACATGGAATGCAATCTCTGATAAGTGGATATTAATTAGCCCAGAAGCCCTGAATACCCAAGGCACAAATCACATAACAAATAACTCCCATGAAGAAGTATGGAGAAGGTCCCAATCCTGGAAAGGATTGATCTAGCATTGGAGGGGAATATAAGGACAGAGAAAAAAAGGAGGGAGGTTATTGGAGAATGGATGGAGAGAAGAAGGTTTATGGGACATATGGGGAGGGGGGATCCGGGAAAGGGAAAATCATTTGGAATGTAAACAAAGAATATAGAAAATAAAAATATTTTTAAAAAGATATGTTAAAAGAAAAAGTTTATGCCATAAGATGTACCTATCCAACTGAAGAAAAAAAAAAGATTGGGGGGAAAAAACAGGTGAAGAGGGCAACAGGTGTCCAGTGTAAAGAAAAAATACTTGCCAAAAAGTCACCTGCTACAATATTGTACCGTTGCATCAGAGCTGCTGTCGTGACATTAATAGGGCCGGGCAGCATACCTCCACAGAAACACTTTGGCTCTGTGAGTAATGAGAAGTGTACAAGCAACTCTGTCCAGCGAGGCAAGTAGATCAACTGCAGAGCTTCACCTCTTCCTCCTTGCCTCCAAATCTCAATCCCCCAGTCTCATCCTAAGCGCGATAGCAGACCACGTGATTTGGTCTCCTTCCTTTGCTCCCCCACCTCCAGTGGCTCATGCCTATCTTTTTCTAATATTTCCTTCCCCCTGATCATCTCATTATCCCAGTCCTGGACTCCATCAGGCATTCCCTGGGAACCTGAAGGCCACACCAGCCAGGGAAGCAGGTACCCTAACTGCCTGTCTTCCCCGCTTCCTCCTCTTCTCCAAATCCAATCCTCAATTCTGTAGCAGACCACCTGCTGTGGCCTCCATCTCCTCTCTTCCTACATCTCCAGTGGGTCACACCAGCAGGCACTCCTGGGAACACTCCAGCAAAAACTAATAGAGGCCTACCTGTTAGACTAACACCTGACTTCCCAAAGAGACTCTAAAATCCAGAAGGGCCTGGGCAGATGGTCCACAAATCCTAAAACACCCAAGATTAAGGCTGAGCAGACTGTTCTCAGAAAAATATTCAACAGCAATAGATGAAGAAAATAAAACGTTCCAGTAAAAAAAAAAAATCTAACACTATCTGTAGGCAGATTTTTCTTTACAGCCTACTTTAATATGGGTTCAACCTCCCCTCTAGCCCACCACCCACCAGAGGTAGTAGGAAAGAAAGGTTATTAGGGCATAGAGAAGAGGACCTGTTTAAAAATAGTTCTTTGGAGTGATTCCAATCTTCGTTGGTCTCAGTTCAGTCCACTAGGCAGACACCACACCACACACGGATGAATCAGTAAGGGCAGTTCAATCTAGAAGAAACCGCAAGGCTCACCAACTGGCCTGGGTCTGTGGATATAGCAAGAAGCTGCAGGGACCTCACGAGAGGCTTTTTGGTGAGTTTCTCTCTATGAAGTCCCCACAAGCAAAGCTCAGCAATGCAATGTAAGGTGAACCAATGCGTGCATGTCGTCAGCAAAGACTAGGAAGGCAGAGAAAGCAAACCAATGCTCAAGCTCCCACAGTCTGTGGGGTCACATTTATATTCCTTCTAAACATCATATGTCCTTTCACATGTCTGCTATAGAAAAACATCCTTTCACCTGTGTGCCCCACAAAACGTCATTTGACATAACCGACTTTCCAAAGGAACCACAAGTTTCCACTTCAGTATCAATCTATGGTACACAGATGGAATTAGAGAGAAAAATTTTACCTGAAGAGGTTAACTATACCAACACACACACACACACACACACACACAAATAAATAAATAATATCAGACAAATCAAAACAGGGGCAAAAATCCACACCTCATAATAAAATGAGGGGATTCATACATTGATAATTAATATCTGTCAACATCAATGGTATCAATTCCCAAATAAAAAGATACAGACTAACAGAATGGATTAAAAGAAAAAAAAAAGATCTATCCTTCTGCTCCACCCAAGAAACACACTTTAGCATCAAGGACAGACATCACCTCAGGGTAAAGGATAGAAAAAATATTTCCAGCAAATGAAGCAAAGAAGCAAGTTGAAGTAGTTATTTTAATATCTGACAAAATAAACTTCCAACAAAAACTAAACAGAAAAGATAGTGAAGGACACTACATACTCATCAAAGGAAAACTGAACTCTCATATTTTAAATCTTCTTCAAATTTTCAATATGCTCATTAGAGAACAGAATGAATACATTGATCCATAATCACAGGAAAATATCAAGAGACAGAGATATTAGGCAAATGTGAAAGTTGGGCTTGGAAACCAATTCTTCCTTTTCTTTTTTTTTTTCTTTAGAAACCAATTCTTACAATGCCTAGGTAATTATATGAGTTTGAGTAGTTTACAGTGAGCTTTTTATCTAGAAGCTGAATTCTTATTTATGAACTAATATTAATCCATCAACATATTTTACCCTGCAACTAAAGATGTGTCAGGAGAGAAAAACTGTTCCAAATTACATCTCAAAAACTGGGTGAGATCTACATTCCTTATTATGGTTACAAAGTGAATACACTGCAAATCCAGATCAGGACCACCACCTCTGGAGAGAATGCAGAGCAGACGGCTCACTGATTCTCCTGCGCACACCTCTCCAATTTCCTTTTCCACTGTTAGTGTCTGTATCCCATTACAGTGCAATCAGTGTAACGAACGCTGGGACACAAAAGCAAAATAAAACAGAATGAAGCAAGATTTGCTCACAGGGATACTTGCAACACATCCAGGAGAATTTGCTTTTATTAAATTAGCCACAGGAGGGTTTTTTTTATTACTTCTCTTTTGCAAGAAAAATATCCAAATCAAATAAAATTCATCTTTTAACGACTAAATATTTTACTTAGAGTTAAAGCACATACTTATAGTATAGACCTAATATTATATGCATACAACTCTGGGTTTTTTTGTTTGTTTGTTTGTTTTGTTTTTTTCTGAGGCAGGGTTTCTCTGTGTAGCCCTGGCTGTCCTGGAACTCACTCTGTAGACCAGGCTGGCCTCAAACTCAGAAATCCACCTGCCTCTGCCTCCCAAGTGCTGGAATTAAAGGCCTGTGCCACCACCGCCAGGCTGCTTGCAACTCTTGATACAATGTAACCTTTAATTTTCAATTAAAAGTGAAAATTGCCTTAAGATTTTGGCTACTTGGATTTCTCTACAACTAAATATGACACTAAAATTGCACGATGCTCAAGTGTGTGTAATAAAAACAAAATGATGAACTCAGCCAGCTTAATGGTGTATCATTCAGGGGTTTTTTTTCTGATTGGTTTATTGCTACTATTAATAACCCCATTAACCAAGATACCAGCCGAAAACCAAATGTATCCTATGTATTAAAACAGGAAAAGTTCTGAAGTCATGTGGAACTGACTTTTTTTATTAATCATTTTATTCATTTACATTTCAAATGATATCCCCCCTTCCCGGTTTCCCCTCCACAAAGCCCCCATCCCATTTCCCCTCTCCCCCATCCCCTTTGCCTCTATGAGGGGTGCTCCTCCACCCACTCACCCACCCCCGTCTCACCGCTCTAGCATCCCCCTACGTGGAACTGATGTTTTAACCCAGCAAAATCAGTTGATAGTAAGATGATCTCAAGCAAATTGCTTGGCCCCGCTTAAGGAAGGACGTGTGTGGGGCATTCCCGTTCTGTACACAGCACGAACTTAATTCTCAGTGTCGCTGTTAGCATTGTTAGTATTCCTGTTTAGCCGCAGCTTCATAAAACTGACATTTTACTGGAATAATAACCAAGGACAGTTCCCTTTCAATACATGGTCCAACGGTAGCTTTTAAATGTTTTCAGTACTGATTTGTTTGTACACTCAGCAAACATTCAGTCCATTACAACGATATATCCGTTGATTTTTTTTAATGTCACACAATCATAAAAGAAACAAAATACTTTGTGCTAGGAGAATTTGGATCATGTTCAATATTGAAAGGCTGCGTGAAACACGAAGTGGACTGAATAAAAATGGGAGCTGAAGAGAAAAGGCAAAGCGCTATACTTGAGGGACGCAGCGTGTCCTCTGCCGGCATCTACTAGGTAGTGACGTTTAAGTAAAGGTACAAGAGAAAGCCAGGTAAAGCGGTTAGATCGTGCTTCGTTTTGAAGGAAATTGCAGTCACGTGATCAAGGTGAAGCCAGTAAGGTTTCTTCAGGGGTTGGATATAGGTTATTTATACACGAAATGGGCTCTTCAAAGACGATGCCCAAAGGCACTCAGTCGCTGCCATGGGCTTTCCTATAATAGGCGTCATAGGCTTTCCTACAATACAGTCTCTAACAAAAGTAGACTGTCTTGAATCAGTGGCAAGAGCATCGTTTCCTTAAGACCAACAAGGTTAGAAAACGCCAAAATCCGCTTGTGCTATTTACCCCGGCAGACCTTGCATGCTTCATGCTGTACATCTAAAGTCCTTGTAAGAGTATCTAAGACAAAGCTCGTCAGCGGGGCCTATGTGTGTGTGAAGTGTTTCCAGGATGGGAACTATTATAAATGTGGGAAATGGGGTAAGGGTACCGATGTCCATTTGGAATATACATTTGAGAAAATATCAGACATACATGCAAGATTTGAGATGGTCAATTACATTCATTATAATTGAAAACGGGCGTCCTGGAGTTTCTCACAACATATAACTACTGGACTCATGAGGAGTTGATTGCCTAGAGCGCAGGGTCTTAAACTGTGGGTCATAATCCACGTGTCTGAACGAGGGCGCCATGAAAACTTAATGACAGCAAAAGCTGTCTGGATGCACAGGGGTTTGACATCCATTTCAAATCAATTGCGTAATGAAGCCTGAGTGCATCTGACCACAGCCAGCCTCGTGGCATCACGAAACTGTGGTTTTGTTCTTACACATGTAAAACATGCATGCGCACTGCGCATGCTCTCTGAACCAATCATGCTGAAGAACAAACACTGCCCGAAACACTCCGGCTCGCATTTTCACGTTATCATGAATTCCAGTGCTTCCTCCTACTGTATACACAAAGTTGTCTGACGTCGTGAGAGCATAATGGTTTAATCACAGAAAACAAAGACTGCTAATATTTCCCTATCATTCATCAGCATTTAAACAAAATCAATATATTGTGTTGTATTGAAATGTTTGACTTTAAAAATTACTCTTTGACCTGAATTTCAAAAAACAAAATTTTTAATGAATTTTGGCTGGGATTAGGACAAAATTTTCCAACCATTTCTCAAACAGCCCAAAATATAATTCTGCTGTTTTGTCCTACATGTTTTTGTGAAGCAGTATATTCAAGACTGACAATTATAAAATCAAAATATCAATCAACTCTAAAAAATGTTGAAACTGATCCAAGCCATGAAATATCAAATATTCAGCCAAGATATAATTACTTATGTAAAAATAAATAAGCACATCATCTCATTCGTATGCAAATCGATTTTTAGTGCATGAAAAATAATATGCATACCAGAGAATTGTTTTGAAATATACTTCTTTATGATTATTATCAGTAAATATTTTGTTTGTATATGTATCTTATGTAACAAAGCTGTGATAGAAAAATTAAGAGGTTCATAGAATAAGAAAAGAGGATTAAACTTCATGGGCATGGAATAGTGAAATAATAGGGGAAATTAGATTTCATTGTCTGAGAAGACAGGAGAAGGAGATGAGTGTTGCTTGGTGGTTTTGATGAGTCAGGTATCATGAGGACAGAGAAGCACCCATCAGCTTTAGCTACAGATAACCTTTGGCTTGCAATGGGTTAACATTCCAATAAGCTAAAGTTACCAATAACCTCAGTAATATAATGCTGCACTGAAGTAGTGCAATCCAAAGCAGATACTGTGACTTAAACAGAAACGGAGGCTGCAATCATAGAGAGTTCCCACAGAATCTCACTGAGAAGGAGCAATTTGGTGGCAATGGGAAGGAATATAAATGAAAAAAGGGTTTGATGGGGGTGGTTGCTGCTGTCATTTTTACAATGATAGACGTTCCCGCCTGTTGTGTACTGATAACAGTTTAATCAATAAGGAAAGCTGGTGATGTAGAAGAGAGCCTGTGAGAGTAATTAATTTGAGCTATGAGAAAAATGAGTGATAGATGGTGAAAAGCAGACCATCGATGAGATGGGATAGCACTGTGCACTGGTCAGGCATGCGCTAGCAGTATGGACAGCAGTAGACTCTCCTAAGAATTCCCTCTCGTTATTTCCAGCTTCACAGTAGTATACAAAGTGATATCAATAGTTCAGATTCATGTTCGGTGGGTGTGAGAAAAATAGAACTAGATATGAGATGATCTATTTCATAGAGTGAGAAAGTAAAATTAATGTGGGAATAGAATACATCACCTGCAGTATTGAGACTCCAATAGGCATAAGTGATCAAAAATTCAGATTCTAATTATGAGTTAAAACACCAAGTGTGGTATATATGTATAGCTCTAAAATGAAACAAAAGTCTGACTTATGAGTGAACCTTGAAGGCATTATATTGAGTGAGATAAATGAGTCACAGAAAAGATGAACCCTCTGTTTTCATTGGCGTCAAAGAGGTCAGATTCATAGACATAGGCAGAAGAAAAATGATTGCTGAGAGCTACAGATGAAGGAGGGATGAAGGGTTATTATTCAATAGGAATTAAAAACTGAGAAAGTCTATTACTGAGGCTATGGAGCGCTCACAAAAAGGGACCTAGCATGACCACACTCTGGAAGACCCAGCAAGCAGCTGAAGGAGTCAGATGCAGATATTTGCGCCCAACCAATAGACAGAAGCTGCTGACCCCTGCTGTTGAATTAGGAGAAGGTAGAAAGAAGCTCAGGAGGAGGACAACCCTGTAGGAGGACTAGCAGTCTCCCTGAGATTTTGCAAACACTGGACACTAGCTAGGCAGCATACACCAGCTGACATGAGGCCTCCAACACATATACAGCAGAGATGATGTTCAGTCAGAGATAATGCACCTAACCCTCAAGAGACTGGAGGCCCCAAGGAGTTTAGAAGTCAAGTGGGGGCAGGGATAAAATATGGAGTGTAAATAAATAAATAAATAAATTTTTTAAAAAAATCTACCAGAAAAAAAGATAAAGCAACTAAACCATAAAAGAAAAAAATTGGGAAGGTAAAAAAAACACCACAAATAAATAGTAGGAATTCTGACAACACTAATAAACTCTACTACACTGGTAGATTTTATATTATATTTTGAAATATTTAAAGTAATTTGTCAAACTAAAAACATTAAAAAATGGGGGGGGGGGAATTGGGTTGTATGTGGATGGGTAAAACAAAGAAGCCAAAAACCACGCAATGGAAAAATGAAAGCATCTTCAACCAATGATGCTGATCTAACTGGATGCCTGCATGTAGAAGAATGTAAATGGATCCACACTTATCACCCCACACAAAACTCAAGTCCAAATGCATCAAAGACCTGAACATAAAGCCAGATACAGTAAATCTAATAAAATAGAAAGTAGGAAATAGCCTTGAACTTGTCAGTACAGGAGACAACTTCCTAGAGAGAACACCAACGGGTCAGGCACTAAGGTCAACAATTAATAAATGGGACCTCATGAAACTGAAAATCTTCTGTAAATCAAAGGACACCATCATTAGGACAAAATGGCAGCCTGCAAATTGGGAAAAGATCACTAACCCTGCATCTGACAGAGGGCTAATATCCAAAATATATAAAGAACTCAAGAAGTTAGATACCAACAATCCACATAACCCAATCATAAAATGGGGAGAGCTAAACAGAGAATTTTCAACAGAGGAATACCGAATGGCTGAAAAGCACCTAAAGAAATGTTTGACATCCTTAGTCATCATGGAAATGCAAATCAAAATAACTCTGAGATTCCACCTGATACCCATTAGAATGGCTAAGCTCAAAAAATAATCAAAAGACAGCATATTCTGGAAAGGTTATGAAGCAAGAGGAACACTCCTCCACTGCTGGTGGAAGTGCAAAATTGTACAACCCCTCTGGAAATCAGTTTTGCAGTTTCTCAGAAGATTGGGAATAGTTCTACCTCGAAACCCAGCTATACCACCCTTGTGCATATACCCAAAAGATTCTCCACCATTCCACAAGGACACTTGCTCAACTATGTTCATAACAGCTTTATTCATAATAGCTAGAAACTGGAAACAACCTAAATTTCCTTCAACCAAAGAGTGGATAAAGAAAATGTGGTTCATTTACACAATGAAATATTACTCAGCCATTAAAAACAAGGGTATCATGAATTTCCAGGTAAATGAATGGACCAGAAAATATCATCCTGAATGAGGTAACTCAGACCCAAAAAGACATGCATAGTATCTGCTCACTTACAAGTGGATATTAGCCACTAAGTATAGGATAATCACACTATAAACAACAGATTCAAAGAAGCCAAATAACAAGGAGGGCCCAAGGAAGGATGACTGAATCTTTCTTGGAAGAGGAAACAAAATAGATATCAGAGGTTGATTGAAGAAGGGAAATAAATGGAAGAGGGGATGGAAAGGGCAGGGGGAAGGGGGTAGGGGGCAGGGGGCAGGGGGGAGTCCATATGTAGGGAGAGTAGAGAAGAGAGAGGGGAAATTGGCAAGGGGGGAGGCATTCTCTAGGACTTACCAGAGACATGGGATGAGAGGAGGCCCCAGAGGGTCTATGGGAACTACTCTAGCTGAGACTCCTGGCAGTGGCAGAAATGGATTCTGAAGTGGCCACTTCCTGTAGCCAGGTAGGACTCCCAGGGGAGGGGTAAGGATAGCAACCCACCCACAAAACCTTCCACCCAAAATGTGTTCTGCCTACAGAGATGTTCAGAGACAAAGATAGAACAGAAACTGAAGGAGCTGGAGAGATGGCTCAGTGGTTAAAGAGCACTGACTGCTCTTCCAGAAGTCCTGAATTCAAATCCCAGCAACCACATTGTGGCTCACAACCATCCATAAAGAGATCTGATGCCCTCTTCTGGTATGTCTGAAGAAAGCTACAGTGTACTTGTGTATAATAAATTTAAAAAAAAAAAACTTTTAGAAAGGAAGGAAGGAAGGAAGGAAGGAAGGAAGGAAGGAAGGAAGGAAGGAAGGAAGGAAGGAAGGAAGGAAGGAAGGAAGGAAGGAAACTGAGGGAATAGACAACCAATGACTTCCCCAACTTGAGACCCATCCCATGGGTAAAAACCAATCCCTGACACTATTAAAGATACTCTGGTATGCGTGCACACAGCAACCTCTGCTGTCCTCTGAGAAACTCTACCCAACAGCCAATGAAAAGAGATAAAGAGACACACAAACAAACATTAGATGGCATTCAGGGAACCTTAAGGATAGTTAGGAGAAGGATTGAGGGACCCAAATAGGACAGGGACTCCAAAGAAATACTAACGGTCAACTAACCTGGAACCTTGTGGGCTCCCAGAGACTGAATCACCAACCAGCGTGAGCATAGGCTGGACCTAGGCCCCCTACACATACATAGCAGAAGAGCAGCTTGGTCTTTATGTATGTTTCCCCAATTACTGGAGCGTGGGCAGTCCGTGAGCCCATTATCTGCCTGCCTGTGGATCCTGTGCCCTTAGACCACCTGTCTGGCCTCAGTGGGAAAAGATACACCTCACCCTGCATCGAGGAGGGCCTTCCCCTTCTCAAAAGAGAAGAGGAAGGTGGATTGGGAGTAAGAGTTGTGTGAGGCGTACTGGGAGGAGAGAGGGGGTGATACCGGGGTGTAAAATGAATAAATAAATAAACTTTTTAAAAATATTTAAGCTAATTTGTCAAATTAAAAACAAAACAAAAAGAGGATTGGATTGTATGTGATATACTTTTCTCTAGCCAGGTTTATCTATGTGAAAGAGTAAATGGTGCATTATATTTAAAAATCATTTCTGTTTTACTGTTTACCTTCAAAGTAATACGTCACTAAAACAATTGGATGTATCATTTTAAATGAAAATTATATAGCTGAGGGTAACAAGAGTTACAGGTACCAATGGGTTGATGAACCATACTTGTTTGGATAAGATTATTGAGTTGCAATATTAGAAGACATAAACTGGAAAAAAATAAAATATTGAAAGGGAAGGATGCTTGAAGCAGAGGTTATAGAGGGGTTAAAATCCTGTGTGCTAGCAAAGCTGAAGATACCATTTAGAAGTCAATGATTTGGGGTTGTATGGAGGCCAAAATAGGAACTTCAAGAACAGAGACGGTAGAATATTAGAAGTGTCATCTAGGCCAGTATTGGATCCACAGTGAATTATGACAGACTGTAAGCCCCTTGAGGCACACGAGTGGCCTGGTTCCTCCCCTGAGGACCTCCAACCACCAGGTTCCACAGACTGAATAGTCTAACTGCCCTAATAGCCAGACCCAGAGCACACACTATAGAGTAAAGAGCCCAAGCTTGAGACTTGAAATCCTCCCAATCCCAACCCTGCAAAGCAGAACCATAAGAAACCCTACACAAATGTCTTCTGCTCAGTTCTCTGCTGCTTCTCACCAAAACAGAGGCAACAACCCTCTGGGGTTTTTCCCTCTTAATAAATCTCTTGTGTGAGGTTTGTTGTGCACTGTGAGTTTTGTGGTATTCCTTGACTCCCAACTGCCAGGATATCTTTCCATCTGAGCTATAGCACTTACACACACTAGGATGCTGGAAGTATCATCCATGCAGATGCTAACACCACTGCAAATGACAACATTGGTTAAAATGTCTATAGTCCAGGAGCTGAAGATAGAGAAGAAAAGGCATGGGGTGAGGTTCAGGCAGTTAATAGAAGACATGTTTAATGTTTGCAAAGACAGTCTGGGTACAAGAATACAGTCTGGCAAAATGGTATCAAAGACAACGTTTGCAAGGAGAAGAGGAAAGATCGCTCTGGAATTGGCAGAGGACATCTACTGCCCACAGGCCCAGTGATATAAAGAGCATGGAAGAACATGTCCTTGTCCTTAGAGGGCAGAGCACAAGCTCCCATTGCTTAACAAGTCAGTTAACCAATGACATTGTTATGAGAAAAGCATTGGTGAGAAGGGGGAATTTCTCAGTAATTGATACTAGAGCCTAGTCACTCTTTGCCCCCTTTCCAAAAAGAAAACTGTCTGTGATGCTGCAGAATCAGATGCTTTGGTACAACAAAGAATTGTTGTCTTCCTCAGACAACACGGAGTATACCTTCCATCAGTAGGAGGAACGTGTATGTTCTGGTTTCTGACTTTTATTCCCTGTTTCTTTTGTTTCTGAGACAGGATCTTGCTAGAAAGCCCTACAATGTAAGCAATCATGATGATCGCCCCTGAGTTCTGGGATTACAAATGTGGTTTCCCCCGCCCGCCCCACCCCCCTCCCCAACCCCACCCCCGAAACTGTAAGAGATCTTCCTCATGCCTAGATTGGAAAAGGCTTTTAGAAAGTCTTGAGTGCCTACTGAAGGAGGCTCTGTAAGCCTGAAGGAGAGCAGGGATCGGTTCTAGATTGGTTACTGTGTCCACGGGAGAACTTGGACAAACAAGACTTAGCTGGGTATTAGGTATTTTCAGGCAAGAGCAGCTTAGCAGTTAGCAACTTTCAATAATAAATAAATACAGCAAAGTTTGTCGATAGTGTCATGGGTAAAAGAGCAATTATCTAATGCAAAGTAAATTTTCTTTGATAAGGGGTGGGGACTGCACCTGTCTATGAATATCCCAACAAACATTTAGAGTGTTGTTAAGGAATGTGCTAATTTAGTAAAGTGGTGGTTATAGGTTCTCCTCCAAGATCCAAGACTTCACTCGTTCTGGGCAATTGGCTAGGTTTCCAATGCCAGGCAGGATTTCCCTCCTGTTGAGCTTAGTTTAAAGTCCAAGTAGAGAGCTGCTGGTTACTGCAAGTACGCATGCCACCACTGTGCCCTTAGTTACAATGCTATGCTGGTCATTATTATACAGAAAACCACAACAAAGTTCAGAGCTGGGGAACCCAGTCCCACCAGATATATCTACAAAGCAACTCCATACCTAAGGCTCAGGGAATAGTGTGCAAGAGGGGGCAGATATATTTCAAAAGCCTGCGGATTAATTAGTTTGCTAGGAGATTGTGTCTCTTGGCAAAGTCAGAAGCTACAACCATAAAATCTTACCAACATGACTGCCCAAGAATGAGCTGATTGTCAGACATTACTCACTGCCCTGGACAGTTGCTCCACAATTACTGTATTTTCTTATGGGTCAACAGTTCACTAAAAACACACAATTCTGCTTTAGTTAAATATCCAAATCCAAGAGCTACCTATGACAATTGAAAGATTTACTCCACATTTGTTGTGCATATAATCTAGCCATTGTTGAGCATAGGGAGTCTTCCAGGGTCTATGCTAATTACTTTATATAATACTTATGATTGCCTCCTCCAGGTCCTATACTAAACATTTTGTATATACAGTAAGTTATTTCTTTCTCAATACACTTTAATTCATTAATATGATTTTCTATTATGTAAATGAAGGAACTTGGAATTTTAAAAAATGCAAATGACTCATTTGGGATAATGAGTTTGATGAAAAGCTGGAACTCGAACTAAGGTCTTTTGGGTAACAAATGTAATATTCACAATGGTTGATGTGAATTAGGAAACACAGAGGCCTAAGCAAATACAACACCCCCTTCACGAGACACAAAATTTTAGCAACTGCAAAACAGATGATAGCTGCACACCGCGATGCCACGTTGAATAAACACTGACCACAGACTGGAGCTACTGGGGAATGCATCTCCTGGATGAAACATGCAAAACGACAGAAGGAACTAAGAAGAATATTTTAGGCTAAAGGGAGAGTGAAAGACAGATACAGTGCCAGATAGCTCCATAGAGAAACAAACTCTGATGCTTACATCTCATTTTAACTGGAACATATATTATTTGTCAACTTGGAGATGCTGAAGTTGGGCCTTCATCAAGGCTCCATCCAGCATCAATAGCTTCCAAAAGGATGGCGTAGCAACAGAGATTCCTGACTTGCACAAACACCTGAAATATGCCCTGCAGGGATTATGTTTACACATGCTTTTTAAAAGAGTCTCACATTTCTGTTACTCTGCATGATTCATGTGGTGACATCTTTCTGAAATGATAGGTATAATTTGTCCTTTACTACCTCTGGGCTTTCAGCATTAGTAGTCAAACATTTCCAGTTTGTGTCTTAAAAAAAAGAGGCAGATATAATAATAAGTCTTTTTAGATCAAGATTTAGATAAAAACTAACAACTCTTGGGCCTGTAGCCTCATAAGCAGGTACTACCAACACAGACCAACCCACTCTCCAATTCCACTCCACCAAAAGGAAATTTGTGTGAACATAATATGGAGTTTGATATTTGGGGTCTAGCCCTTTAAGACTCCCCCAACATTAGTCCTGCTAATATAGTCAATGAAAGGGAAAGGTTTTACAAGGAAATGTGCAGTGGTTAACCTTATTTCTGAAATAGAGGATCACTGTTGGGTACAAAACATTTGTCAATTCTTCCATAATGAGACAAAGTCCTTTGGTACTGCATTCCCAATGTGGGAGTATGAACAGTCATTACAAGGCTTTGGGCAGAATGTTGAGAGCTTTTGGTGCTGCTTCTAGGATTTCGGCATTTGTCACTGGCCTTGGACAAGGAAGTAGGCTCAGAGAAGAGTATTAGAAGCATCGACCATGGGGCTTTGTTTACTACTTTGCTGACCATTTATGTGATCTCTTTGCTCGCTACTTTACTTGTTACCTTGTATGATCCCTTTGCTTACTACTTTGCTTGATTACTATCTTATGTGATCTCCTTGTTTACTACTTTGCTTGATTGGTTACTTTGTCTTTGATCTAAGAACTGACCATTGTTTTTTGAATATAGCTAGAATGATATAAAAGCAGGCTGGAGAGAAATAAAGCTGCTTCAGCGTCAGTACGGGCTGGAGTCATGTTATAATTTTGTCTGTTTTTATTTTTCAATCCTCACTCCTTCGCTTGAGAACCTATTGTCTGACTGAGTTGGCTTGGTCAGCAGAATAGACATCTCAACATAAACAATCTAAGGAAGAAGGGGACTCACACCTCTGAGTGGCATCAATATGCCCTTATGTTGTCTCTTTTAGAGGCTAAATGAAATAAGAGACAGAAGGAACACATGCCTAAGAAGAAAAACAGAATAATAAAAGGCAAGGAAGAACCTTTATGTAAGGGAAAGAGGGGGGTGTCCCTTAGGAAGAGCAAAACATTTTAAGCCAAGAATGCATGGGGATTATGGAAACATAAAATGGAAACTGTCCTAGTTAGGGTTTTACTGCTGTGAACAGATACCATAACTAAGACAACTCTCATGGGGAGGACAACATTTAATTAGGGCTAACTTACAGGTTCAGAGGTTCAGTCTGTTATCATCAAGGCAGGCAAGGTGCAGGAGGAACTTAGAGTTCTACACCTTCACCTGAAGGCTGCTAGGAGAATACTAGCTTCCAGGCAGCTAGGTTGAGGGTATTAAGGCCTATGCCCATAGTGACCCACCTACTCCAACAAGGCCACACCTACCCCAACAAGGTCACACCTACCCCAACAAGGCCAAACCTACTCCAACGAGGCCACACTTACTCCAACGAGGCCACACCTACTCCAACGGGGTCACACCTAGTCCAACAAGGCCACACCTCCAAATAGTGACTGGGCCAAGCATAAACAAACCATCACAGAACCTGAAGTACATTTGTTGTTCTACACCTGTCCTGGTGCACTGTCACACTTATAAACCAGAAAGAAACCATAAGACAGGATGTCCCACCAATGTAATCCCTAAAGTTTAACTTCTCACAGCATGTAGTATCACAGAAAGATAGCCAGTGGATAACAGTGAATCTGAAAATGCAAAGCAGCTAAAGGCCCCCATCAGTTAATCTACCTGTGTGCGCATGAAGCAGCATACAAAGCTTTTCCTAGTCTCATCCTATCCCTAGCAGTATCTTCTATACACTTACAGATGCCTGAGAAGTCATTACATCCTCAAAGAGCAAACCAGAGGTGTGATTATGCCTTGTTATAAAATTCTTCATACCAAGTAAATAAGAACAACTTATAACAATAACTAAAATTTTGTGGTAAAGAAAATGAGTGCTTTCATTGAGGATAATTCTTCTAACTAACTTGCTTAAGGTGTTTATAAGCTGTAGGGGTTCTCTGGTAGAATTTTGGGGGATCACTTATGTATACTATCATATCATCCACAAATAGTGATACCTTGACCTCCTACTTTCCAATTTGTATTTTGTTGATCTCCTTTTGTTATCTTATTGTTCTTCCTATAACTTCAAGAACTATATTGAATAAATCAGGGGAGAGTGATCAGTTTTGTCCCTGACTTCAAAGGAATTGTTTTAAGTTTCTCTTCATTTAATTTGATGTTGGTTATTGGTGTACTGTATATTGCTTTATGTTTAGATATGTGCCTTGAATACCTGATTTCTCCAAGACTTTTAGTGTAAAGGTGTGTTGGATTTTGTCAAAAGATTTTTCAGAATCTAATGAGATGACCCTGTGGGTTTTTTTCCTTTGAGCTTGTTTATATAGTGGATTATGTTGAGGGCGGACTTTTTATATATTGAATCATCCGTGCATTTCTGGGATGAAACCTACTTGATCAAGGTGAAAGATGTTTTCGATGTGTTCTTGGATTCTGTTTACAAGAATGTTATTGAGTATTTTTGTATCACTGTTCATAAGTAAAATTGGTTTGATGTTCTCTTTCATTGTTGAGTCTTTTGTGTGGTTTAGGTATCAGGGTAACTATGGCTTCATAGAATCAGGTAGTGTTACTTCTGTTTCTATTTTCTGGAACAGTTTGAGGAGTATTGGTATTTATTCTTCTCTGAAAGTCTGGTAAAACTCTGCACTAAAAGCATCTGGCCCTGGGCTTTTTTGGTTGGGAGACTTTTGATGACTGTTCTATTTCCTTGGGGATTATGAAACTGTTTAAATACTTTAACTGATCTTGATTTAACATTGCTATGTGGTATCTATCTAGATATTCATCCACTTCATTTATATCCAGTTGTGTGGAGTACAGGCTTTTGAAATAAGACTAATGGTTTGGGGGAGATTTCCTCAGTTTCTGTTGTTATGTGTCCCTTTTCATTTCTCATTTCTGATTTTGTTAATTTGGATACTGTCTCTGTGCCTTTTAGTTAGTGTAGCTATTTTTGTCTATACTGTTGATTTTATCAAAAAAAATCATCTCTTGGTTTGTTCAGTCTTTGTATTGTTCTCTTTCTTTCTATTTGATTGAATTCAGCCCTAAGGTTAACTATTCCCTGCCTTCTACTCCTCTTAGATGTATTTGCTTCTATTTTGTTATAGAGCTTTCCAAGTGTGTGCTATTCAGTTGTTAGTAAGAGATCTCTCCAATTTCTTTATGTAAGGACTTAGTGCTAAGAACTTTCCTCATAGCACTGCTTTCATTGTGTCCCATAAGTTTGGGTATGTTGTGACTTCATTTTTATTGAATTCTAGAAAGTCTTTAATTTCTTTATTTCTTCCCTGACCAAGTTATCATTTAGTAGAGAGTTGTTCAGTTTCCATGAGCATGTGGGCTTTCTGTTGTGTCTGTTGTTGAAGTCCAGCCTTAATGTGTGGTGATCTGATAGATCGCAAGGGGTCATTTCAATCTTCTTGTATCTGTTGAGGCTTGCTTTGTGCCCAATTGTATGGTCAGTTTTGGAGAGGGTTCCATGAGATGCTGGCAAGCATAGTCTGAAGCCACAGCTGAGAGCTTTGCATCATCATCAGCAGTCCGCGGGCAGACAGAGACTAACCGTTCAAACCCATGAGCCTATGAGGGCTAACCTCATCCACACCACCACAGTCTTCAACAGGAGTTTTGCACATGTGAAAGAGGAAATTGACTATTTACATGGGATCAATTTAAAGGAAACTTTCTTGGAGTGAGCAGAATGTCCATCAGAAACTCCTCTTTACAGCATACATGACCAAGATAGGTGTAAACTGAAAAGTATACTTTTCCCAGCCAGTCCTACTCTGCTACCTCAGTGTACCTGTTGATCACTGTGAAGTGCTCCATGACACTGTGAGAGGGATTCCTCACATTCTGCTAGGATCTCTGTCTAGTGAGGTCTTCCTAATGCTTCATTCAGCGTGTACTCAGCTAAAGCATAAAGAACAACGCTCAAATGTTCAACAAAAGTAAATATTCCAATAAACGCAGCCAGCGTCCTGGCTCCCTCGCTCTCAAATTGAAGTAGCACTTGGGTAAATCCAGTGCATCCTGGGTGGTTTCTAAATGGTTTCCTTCCTTCCTTCTTTTCCCCTCCCTCACTCTATCTTTCCCTTCTGGTTTGATTGTCTCTTTCTCACACAGATTTACAGAATTTGACCTACTATGATATATTTCAGAATTATGTTCACCAAATATTTACTGCCAGCATTTATCATTATCGATAAAATATATCTCTCTCTTTAGGCGAGTTGACATAAATACAGCACAAGTTTCAAATTAATTATACAAAATGGGAAAACATTTGCAGTTCTGTTTTCACATCTCACAATTTCCTAGAAAATAATTAAACTGAGAGAAAGCTGCAGGCTGGCAGACTATGTTGTTCCGCCACTAAATAACTTGTAGAAAAGTCCTGGAATGTAGATGATTTGATGAACTGCATCATAAAATTGCATTTTTAAAAACTAAAAAAAAAATAGAGAGAGAAAACACATATTTACATTTTTTAAAGTCCTCTTGACTAGAAAGGCCTCAGTATGGCCTCAGTTGGCTACACATGTCACACCAACATGCCCACCTCCAAGACATGACTAAGGCATTAGGCAGTGGCATAGACTACATAGGTAACCACGTGGTTTTCAGACCTCACTGTGGCCTGGAGCAGCAGCATGGACCACAGACATAAACATAATGTCTGGTGGCATCACAGACCTCGGGTGGTCATTCAAGGACATCCAATCGAGAAAGTGAACCTTGCCACATCTCAGGCCTCCACCATTGCCCAGAGCCAGGTGATCACACACCCATGCTCAGTGGCTAACTAAGCTTCAGGCTGCTGTATACCAGCCCACCAACCCTCCTGGGCAAAGAGAGCAAGTCACTCTCAACCTCTCTCACCTGTCACCCTATCAGGTCTGCAGTGCCACCTCTCTCCACAGCACACACCTATTCTGCTTTTTTATCCTTTCACTATAGCGGTGGCCTGTTGATTATTTATATTATTATATTATATTATATTATATTATATTATATTATATTATATTATATACATATAATATATTATATTACATTATATCACATATATTACATATAATATAATTATATTATATTATTATAATATTATTATATTAATTATTATAGTATATAAAATTATATTATAATATTATTAGATTGTTGTATTTATCATATTATATTAATTATTATATTATATTAAAAATTTATATGTGGGGGAGGTAATGTGCATGGGAGAACAGAGGCCTCTGGGGCTGGATTTATGTTTATAACCATCTTATATAAATGATAAGAACTTAAGTCCTCTGCTAGAATACTATATGCCCTTCACCACCATCAATCCCTCTCAGTCCCTAAATAAATTGCTTATATCACTGTCCTATCAAATGATAGCCTTTATTCATATATGCCTTTCTTGTTTTTAATTAGCTGAATTTACTTCAAATTTACATTTCAGTTTTTTGTATTCTGATTTATTTCATATCGAGTCATCAGTATCATCGTGTGGCTCATCCTTTATCCCCTTGACAGATGGTACTGTCAAAGAAGTCTTCCATCAGCCCATAGTTTCTACTGAATAGGATGAACAAGAGTGACTTCATCTTTATGTGTACTATTCTCCCCTGACCCCAGGAATCAGCGTACTCTGATCCTACTCCACTATCCATCTTCAGTATCCTACATTCCACGCATGTTGTTTTTGTGTCCACGTGACACTTCGATACCATCCAATGTCGTTTCTGTTTAGGACTTCTGCCCATAACCTCTATTCACCCATTTCTCACACATCATGAAATACCTCTTATGGCAGACACTCTTCTGAGGTCCAGGAGATGATAGCCACAATACCAGCAACAGCTCAAACTCCTTCCAGTCACATCCAAAACGTCTTTCATTTCTCTGGTACCCAAAACAAGGAACATCATCAACATGTGAATTTGGAAAGTAGCTACAGAGATTTCATTTTCTTTTCTTAATTATTTTATCTTTTAAATTATAAGTATATCATTTACCCGTTTCCCTCCTTCAAACCCTCTCCTCTACCCCTCCTGTCATTTCCAAACTCATTTATTAGTTGTTGTTATATATGCAGTAATTATATGTATATACATGCACATATACACATATACATATTTGTTTGCATGTATATGTGTATATGTGTGTAATAATATATGCATATAATATAATATATATTCCTAAATACAGTTTGTATAATGTTTCTTAGCAAATAAGACAGAGCACTTCAGTTTCCATTCCATTGGTAATAACTTAATCTGAAGGGATCAAAGACCAGAAGTTTTAGAAAATGTAGTAATTTATCTTAGTGAACTATGCTTACAGAGAGAGAGATTGAAATGGCAGAAGAAAAAAAACTTTTTAAAGTTTACTTAGGCTGTCTGCCAAAGCACACTGATGCCCTGGGTGTTCAGTCCACTTATCTGTAACACAGTGAAGAATTAGCAAAAGGGGTTATAACTCTAAGCATTTGCCTATGACGGAACAGTGTCACACTCTGTTCAGAAGTCCTTTTCAAGGTTGTACAGATGCCCTGAAAGGAGGCTGACGGAAACAATGTTTGTCACTAACCATTACGTAATATGAGCAGCTGTTGACTCGCTGTCTTACTGTTTGGAAAATATGTACAAGAAATAGAGTAACCTCAAAAACATCACTCCTAAGCAATGACCAGAACACTGTGTACACAGAACCATGGGTTCTGGAGTGTAGACATTGGCCCATGAGGAGGAAGGGATGCCATCCATTCCATCACACAGCTCTACTTGAGCACTTGTTATTTTTCAAGAATAACACCAACTCCCTTTAAGGGGTTTTCTCCCCTTAAAAAAAAGAATTATGCCTGAAAAGTCTGAGGATTTATTACCTTTTCCAAGTAAGAATCCTGCAAAGGAATATGTATATTTAATGCAGGTTTGCTGGGAAAAAATCACCCCAAAGGCCTGAATGCATAACAGCATTTCAAGATTGAGATGTCTGCTTCAAGGACCCATTAAAATAATCCCAGCCTTCCTAAGTCTTCCAAGCCTATGTTCAAAGGATGGTTAAAAACTTGCTGTGATGGTGCTAGGAAGCTTTTGAAGCAAAATCTTAACATGGAAAAATGTATTACAGCTTTTTACTGTTGCATAAAACAGCAACTTATTCTGTAATCTCACATTTCAGGCTTGATGTGAATTAGCCATAAGGGTGTTTATAGAGTCTCTATCGAACTGACTTCTGAGATGACACACCAACACCTGGCGAGTGTTACTGGTTCCTCAGCAGGACATATGCTGAAGTTTACTTCTATCCACTAGAAAGCAGACATCAGAAGTGGCCATTCTCCTCCAAGACCCAAGTCTGAAAACAAGCACAGTGTGACCTCCTCAGGTCCTATCATCAAAACAGTCCCAGAACCCACCTGGGCACAAGAGGAGGGCCATGGCCTCTACTTATTGATAGAGAAGTATTAAGGAATTTACGGACACATTTAATGAATCACTCGTGGCTATATATTCACTAAAGATTTTTTTAAAGCACTGATCATTAAGAACCTTTGTTAAAAAAATTTTTAAAAGAGCCTTTGTTTTTAACTGCAAGATAATTGAACTAAAAGTTATATTTCACAACAAAATAATTGACTTTAAATTACTGTAAATGAAGTTCATCTGGTTTCTAAGGAATTTTTTAAAAGTCCCATTGTGACAATTAATTTGTAGGTTACAGGATTCTCTTCAACAGAAGCAAAACGCTTGATAATTAAAGTGAGATCCTAAGGCAGAAATAAATATAAAAATTAAAAATGTAATGATTGCATTCGTAAGTCTTTAAGTTGTAAAAAAAAAAAAGAAAGAAAAAAAGAAAAAAACAAAAGAGAGGGAGGGAGGGAGAGAAAGAGAGAGAAGAAGGAAGGGAGGAAGGGAGGAAGAAAGAAAGAAAGAGAAAGAAAGAAAAAGAAAGAAAAGAAAGAAAGAGAGAGAGAGAAAGAAAGAAAGAAAGAAAGAAAGAAAGAAAGAAAGAAAGAAAGAAAGAAAGAAAGAAAGAAAGAAAGAAAGAAAGAAAGAGTCAAGTCTTTCATGAAAAGGCACTGAGGACAAATTAACTAATACAGAAGTTCATGATTCAACATGAATCTAGATAGAGAGAACTAGTTCCCAGAAGATATTCTAATTAAACATAAAACATTTGCAAACAAAAAGACAGAGACAGGCTGCATGCCATTTTCCCTTCCTGAACCTCAGAAACATCAGGTCAGTATCAATTGCCTTCCGCAATCATTCTCCAAATTAGCTGTTGGTGGCTGGATCTCATGCTGAACCTGGAGTTTACAGATTCTAGACTGTCTTGCCAGCAAGCCTCGAGAGAGCATCCTGTCTCTGCCTCCCCAGTGCTGGGATTACAAGCCTCCTACCATTGTCGCCAGCTTTTTGTATGGATTCAGGGATCAAATTCAGATTTCCTGTGGTGGCAGTAACCCACCTCCTCAGCCTTGCTTAAAGTGTGTTAAAATTCAAAGTTGATAGGCATTGTAGAAGTTATCTAGCTGCTGTAATTTCTTGATGTCAGTAACCACATACTTCTAATAAGCAAACTACTCTCGAACACCTAAGAGAAGCAGCTGTGTAGAATCCAGTGTTGCCATGACAGCAAGAACCTAATTTCCTTACAGAAGGATAGCCAGCTCTGGTATGAAAAATAAACTTCTCTTCCAGGCAAGGTTTTAAAACTGTTGCATACAGGGAGAAAAGTCTTGAACATCTCACTCAGTCTAACTGATTACATCCTTTGGAGCCATCGGTACCAAATGTGTCCAACAGCAAAAGCTGCTTTGGTTTCTTTGTGTCTTCCCTGAAATTCAAGTAGCAAAAGAATGGAACTTGGAGATAATTCTTGGTGTCTTCAGCCATGGAATACAGGAGCTTCTCCTTAAATGGTAACAGTTCTGCCAGCTCAATAGCTTCCTCAGAATAAAATGCTACAATAAACTAACCATAGGAATAAACTCATATCTCAAAGGTCTGGGTGTTTTCAGTAAACATACTCTTCAAGTGCACATGATATTGGCTTCTTTGAGCATTCGGATAGTGATGTTTCACTAACAGGCCATTTTAGAAATAGAACTAACACTAAAAATTATCCGGTCCAAGTTCTTCACAGTGTAAAGATGTGACTCAGATGTCAAGAGCTCAAATAAAGCCACTGTTGATTCTATTTTCACACCGTGCAATATTTTCTGTCGAAAATAATCCAAGTGACCCTACTTGAGAAATTGCTTCAGAAGGTTTCCACGATCAGTATCCTAAACTCTAGGGGTTTTTTAATCTCTTACCAAGATAATGCTGCAGCATGGAACAGTTACATTTAAAGTATTCTTTCTAGCTATAAAGAGCTTAATAGAATAAATTGGTCTCTTGACTTCTTCAAAATCTCCCTTGACCTTTTACTGTTCTTTGAAAAAAATGATACTTCATAACTTTATCATTTTATCAAAAAGAAATATCTTACCTAAGGAAAAGTATTCATGCTTTTTATAGTTGATATTAAATATAAAGCAATTTTAAGTGGTAACCTTATTATGTTAGATGCATACATTACCTGAACTGCCTTACATTAAAGTCTTGCTTTAATGAACACACAGGAATTTTTTTTTATTCCTGAAATAAATCAAATCAAATTTACGTATTTATAAATAGCAATTACATTATACTGTATATCTAAAGTATTTCTAAGCAAGGTAAAAACAATTAATTTACCTAATTAGGTGAATGTGCCATGAAAATTTCACTTGCAACTAATTTCTTAGCAAACTTTTCAGCTGAAAACATAAAGATGAATTTTATTTAGGCCCTTATTTAAATGTAAATTTATAATTCATGAAATTCTAAAATATTCATATATTAGCAGTGAGAACATTTAAATGAAGAAAAATAAGTCTATAGAAAGGAGGTTATCCTGATTTTATCTAAAACACAAAAAGTTAGAAGCCTAGCATACCTAATGCAGGCAGGCCTGGTGGCTGACTTCTATAATCCCAGATCCCAAAGGCTGAAGTTGGAGGACCTCGGCTGTAAACTAAGATGCTTTCTCATAAGAGTGTGCAAAGGAAGAGGCTTGGGATGTAGCTAAATTGGAAGACTACCTGTCTAACACACACAAAGCCCTGGTCTCAATCCCTACCACTGAGTAAACTGAGCATGGAACTGCGTGTCTATAATCCCAGGAATCAGCAGGTAAAGGGAGAATGAGAACTTCAAGTTTATCCTCAGCTCCATAGCAAGTTCACATCCAACCTGAGACAAGTAAGACCCAATGAAATTGATTAGATAGATCACAGATAGATATATCACAGATAGATGATAGGTAGATAGATAGATAGATAGATAGATAGATAGATAGATAGATAAAAAGAAAGATAGATAGATAGATAGATGATACATAGATAGATAGATAGATGATAAAGAGATAAATGATAGATAGATAGATAGATGATAGTTATTGATAGATGATTTATAGATTGATTGATTAACTTATAAATAAGAATTCCTTTTCCATTAGCTTTTTCCCAACTCTACTTTCAAAGATCCAAGATCCAGCTTTGAAGGTTGCCAATTTAGAAGCTGGTCTACCATTATTCTGCTTCAGATAATTTCTCCTATTCTTGTTCATTTGTTTTTGCTTTTTCAAAATGATGTTTATCTGTGTAGCCCTGGCTGCCCTGGAACTCACTCTGTAGACCAGGCTGGCCTCAAACTCAGTAATCTTCCTGCCTCTGCCTCCAGAATGCTGGAATTGAAAAATAGGAAAGCAAAACCACACAGCCAGGCAAGCAGAGGCTGATAACAAGGAGGTTCCCATCATTGCCACCAGCACTTTTTACAATTTTCTGGATTTATCACAATATACAATATATCTACTTTATACCATAACCCAAAGTACATCTATCATAAGGATGATCAGATCCTTCTTCACACACACTCCAAAGTACAGAGAGAGAGAGAGAGAGAGAGAGAGAGAGAAGAATGATTCACTCTTACTGTGATTATTTGGTTTGAAAAAGGATAAATTCTGAATAAAAACGGAATCAATGGGCTCTGCATAGGCTCAGCTCACCCCTGCCTTATCACACCCCATCTGAAGTGTTGAACTGTATTTAATGTTTCTTTGGATTCAATCCTGTTTACATTCTGATGAAGTGAATATGGCTTGGAAATAAATTATTATTCCCACTTTAGTTATAAAATAGAGATAATAAATACTCATAAGGAGAAAATGTAATGATTTGACGATCCAGAGAAATGTTGCCAATTGTATAGTTGATTATTCATATGCCTATGTTGAGATATTGAGTGGATCACAATAATATAGGACAAAATAAAAAATTAGAAAGCCTGACTGGTGACTAGTCCAAAATATTTGTCTCTATCTCATTGTAAAATGTAAGACAACCACAAACAACTGTAACTCTTTGCATGTAGTCTATTTTGCTTGGTCTCATTTCAAAATACTGTTACTTGGTAACTTAATATATGCAGGTCTATCAGTAAGGTATTAATGTAGATAATAGAAATGCAAAGCTAACTTTAAAATTCAACTCTCTCTACCATAGTCAGACGGTGGCCTTCTCTCCATACCAACAATCACATTCTCTTTGGAACACTAAGGTCTTACCCTGATGTGGGACTCTGGGGTGAATCTTCCTCTTTGCCCGAGGAAGGCTCTCAGGGAAGAAATGTCTGACTTTCCTTCTCTGACTTCTTTCACTTTCTTCTATGATTCAGCAGGAGCTCCTTGGCATTTTGCTACAGAGCTAAGTCGGTCACAGTTAAAGCAGTTCAAGACTGAGCTTGAAAGCTAATGAGGTAGAAAGAAGAGAGAATGTAAATAACACATCACCTAAGAACTTAGTGGGAACAAATGAGTGGGAGAAAGCCCTTCAACTAAATGAAAGCAAATGGCCCTACTCTGTGACTACATTGCTATTATCTAAAGACACTTGCTGAAGTTCAAAGATAGAAAAATACAAACAATAATATTGGCTCCCTCAACTTTAACAGACCACATAAAGCCACCAAAACAGCGGACACTAGCCAAAGATCCCGCCACCCTCATAAGGTAGAGTGTAGATTTATAGATTCATTTACTACGTGGAGAGACGCTAAGGATATAATGGTAAAAAAACACATCAGAACTTCTGGCTTCCATCAAGCATTGCTGTAAGGGCTTTGTAATATACTTGCAAATATATTTGTACTGACTCATTTTTGTGTCACCTTGACACAAAGCTAGAAGCTGTAGAGGAATTTTAATCTAGCAACATGGCTGCTCTGACAAGAGATCATCTCCAAATCCTTCTAGGGCTGTGTGATCTGACTGGAATGCAGACATGCCTCACTCCTATAATCCCTCTGGCTGGAGTACAGACACGCCTTTAGTGCACACCTTTAATCGCAAATTGAGGGACAGACAAAGTTACAAATCAGTGAAAGATTTGACACAATGAGTCAGTAAGATACACCCAACAAACAAGACAGAAAGGTGATTTAAAAGCAGTGCAGAAGGAGTTCTGTCAGATCAGTTCATGGACTCGGTTCAGATGGTGAAGTTCAGCTGAGGGCAGCTGAATGCAGTTGAGTTAGTTCATGCAGTTCCATTCAGTTCCATTCAGTTCTGAAAGTCAGTGAAGTCAATGCAGTTCAGTTTATGGAAATCAGAAGCAATTTTTTCAAGCAGAGCAATTCAGTCAGAAACCAAGAGAAGCCAATTTGAATCAGTCATCTTAGAGAAGAGTTTGCGCAGAACAGCTGAGTTGACCCAGTCAGCCAGAGTTCAGAAAGCAGTAGAAAGAGAGCTGATAAGATGTCCCAGCAGGTAAGAACACTGACTACTCTCTGGAAGGTCCTGAGTTCAAATCCCAGCAACCACATGGTGGTTCACAACCATCTATAATGAGACCTAACACCCGCTTCTGGTATGTCTAAAGACAACTACAGTGTACTTACATATAATAATAAAATAAATCTTTGGGCCAGAGCGAGCAAGGTTAACAGGAGCGAGCAGAGGCCTAAATTCAATTCCCAGTAACGACATGAAAGCTCACACCCATCAGCACAGCTACAGTGTTCTCGTGTACATAAAATAAATAAATAAATCTTTAAAAAAGAAAAGAAAGCACTAGACAGGGTGAGCTTATTCGGCAGTAAGCCTCCTACAGTATGACCATTACATCTGTCTAATATAAAGTTATTATTACAAGAGGCATCTGAGAAGAGGGAGCCTCAACTGAGAAAATGCCTCCGTAAGATCCAGCTGTAAGGCATTTTCATAATTACTGTTTGATATAGAGGGGCCCAGCCCACTGTGAGATGTGCTTCTCCTGGGTCAGTGGTCCTGGATGGAGAAAGAAAACAGGCTGAACAAGTTTGGGAGATCAAGCCAGTAAGCAGCACTCCTCCCTGGCCTCTCCATCAGCCCCTGTTTATAGGCTTTTATGCTGCTTGACTTCCTACCATGAAAACCCTTAGCGGTAGAGTGAAAAAAATAAAAAAAAATAAAAAAAAAAAACCTGTAAGCTTTCTTCCCAAAGTTCCTTTTGGTCATAGATATTTTTTTATTTTGTTTTGTTTTTTGAAGATTTATTCATTTATATGTATAAATACTCTTCAGACACACCAGAAGAGGGCATCAGATCCTATTGCAGATGGTTGTGAGCCACCATGTGATTGCTGGGAATTGAACTCAGGAACTCTAGAAGAACAGTCAGTGCTCTTAACCTCTGAGCCATCTCTCCATGTCATAGTTTTATCACAGCAATAGAAGCTCTGACTCACCCAATACTCTAAGGTCTAACTTTTGCCCATGTCTTTATGACTCTAGCTAACTTCTTGCAATGTTATTTAATATTTTTACTCTAAGTATTTTTACGTGGGCCACACACTGAAAAGAACTTAAAGATGGTTGTTCCTAAAGTATTCATAGAAGCACTGGCTATAGCATAATGAATGCTCCTACAGAGGAGTCTGCTTTGCTGACTACCATCTGTAATTCCAGTTCCAGGGGATCCCATGGCCTCTTCTGCCCTCCTGAGGCTCCTGCCTACATATGGTACACATAAGCCCATGCAAGCAAACACACATACAAATAAACAGACAATAAATATTTTTGAAGTTTTAAAAAATCATCTCCATTTATCAACCAAAAGTGTTAGGGAAAAAAAGGAAAATACAAACAACCTCGAGTTAACATGGACAAGAGGACACTTATCTAGAAATGCCATCCTGTTTCTTTTGTTCTGAAACTGCACAAATTCACTACTGAGAATCCACTTTTCCATGCATTGCTTCTTGGGTCAGAGGTAATCCTAACCAGGTCTGCCCAGCATGTACGCCCATATCCGGTCATTCATTTAAACCCCTCTGCTCTCCTTGGCACACTCCCTTGAGGAGCAATCACATCCTGGGTGTTATGCAGATCAGGAAAGTGGAATCCAGAGAGACTCTACCATTGCCTTAGAACTTGATTTTATTTTTCTGGCCAAGGTGAGCTTTAGAATTCTTTGAACATTGTGTCAAATAACCCAAATGCAATATCAGGAAGCAAGCGACACTCAGCTTTCTGCAGTAACTCTTCTCTCTACTTCCTTTTAAGAAAATTTACAATGAAAACATGATTGCAGTGGTTTTTCACCTGTACCCCAAGCACTCAGGACTCAGAGGAAGGACAACAGAGACTTGGCAGCCAACCTGGGCTATGTAGTGAGACACTGTCTTGAAAAGTCAAAAGGAAGAAAAAGAAAGGAAAGGAGAGGAGGGAGGGAAGACATACAATGATATCAGTGTAAAAATAAAATATATGCATATGTGTGTATATGTATATAAGGATAAGAACAGTAGATTCAAAGGCAGTATGCCACCAATTCATAGCTTCTAGTTTGTTATTTATATTTATGATGTTTTCCCCTCTTTAGAGTTCATTTTATTACAAAAATACACTTTTAAAGTTTTCGGGATTTGTTTTAAAGAAAATCCTATATGAATCTCTTTGGGGGTTTTGTTTTGTTTCGTTTTCTCCCAGCAGAACAGCTATTCAAACTGAGACACCCCCAAAAAAAACCCTGAGACCCCAAAATCCTACAAAGGTCACAAATAAGACCAGTGCAAGTCCCTGCGACTGATTTCTTCTTATCAGCCTTCACCTGCTAACTGTCCTGGGGGGAGGGAGGAATATGCGCGCACGCGCGCGCGCACACACACACACACACACACACACACACACACACATACACACACACACACACACACACACACACACGATTGTTCCCTTCCTTTTTTGCACCTGTGTGTTTTTCAGAACATCAAACACTGTCCTCTATACTAACTGTACTTTTAATTTCAACCATTTCCCATTAATAATTTAAAACTGCATGCTTTAATTTGAAGTCTGAGGAAACTAGTTGCCAGAAATCAGTTTGTTACACATTTGGCAGATTTCTTTTTCCCCTATAGGCTGTGGAGCTGAGGACCTCTGCTGGCAATCTTGCAGCTTACACATGATTTATTATTATTTTAAGTTGCTGGAAGAGATGAGGTTACCTGCTTAACCCAAGCTAATCCTCTTTACTTAGAATCCTTTAATTGGCTTCTTAGAGCTGTGGTGATCCTGCCACGTTTTCAACAATTTGAGCCTTCCATCCCACAATAATTGTTTTACTTGCATGAAAGAAATCCTATTAGGCAAAAATGCATTTCAATATTATTAATCTTTTTAAAATGGGTTAAAATTTTCATATAAAATGCCTATATTTTTCTTTAACCTATATACATGCCTGTATATTTACACACAGAAATGTGTGGATAGATTCAGATAAATAGAAGATACAGGTAACTCCTCAAAACGTGGGCCATGGAGCTTAATAAAACATTGAAGGAAATGTTATGAGCATAATCGAAGATGTTCCTCGCTTTTCTGAAATCTAGGGTTATTTCTCTGTGATCTATTCCCACCTAGCATTGGGAGCCAAAATTTTGTCTAAATGCCTATGGTGCACATGTAAAGCTTGACGACTATGTAAAGCTACCATGTCAATTAAACATGTATAAACTCACGAATGCAATCACATTGGCTACTACCCCATCTCACAGCTCCCTTGTAACTCCTCTGTGCACCGCCCCAATATATAAATTTAAAGATGATCACCACTGAGACGGACCCTAGAAATCATGATATCTAACCCTAGTCCAGCATCACTAAACTTCAAACCACGGAAGAACTGTGAGAAGACAACAGCTACAAAGTACCTGCCTGACTCACTCTGTATCATTTAAAAGCCTGGCTTTAGCCCCTCCAAGAGATGATAAAACAAAATTGAGGTAAAGACACCCCACATGGTGGCTCAGGGATTTAATCCCACCACTGGGGAAGCAAAGGCAGGTGGTTCTCCAAGTTCAAGGCCAGCCTGGTCTACAGTTAGCAGTCCCTCACTGTGTGTTGGGTTAAAACTCTGCCTGGAAAGCACTGGCCACAACTTAGTGTTCACTTTCCTAACCTTCTAAATGACTGGTATGCACAGCCATTACTTACTGATTGTGACCTAACTTACTCAAGTTCAGTAACTTAAATCTTTATTTTTATAGTTTGAAGGGTTCAGGAAATGAGGGGTGGTTTAACTCAGTGGTTCCAGCTTGAGTGTCAAACAAGGCTACAGGCGATGTCAGATGAGACTGCGGTTTGCTGAGGCTCAGCTGGGTCCAGGATTTGCTTCCAAGCCATTCCACAGATCTGTGGCAGGGGAGCGTCTGCTCTACACTACATGAGTCTCTCTGTAGGATTACACGCAACATGGCTTTCCCCAAGAGAAGTGAAAAGGGAAAGAGAAAGTGGGGAAGAGAAAGCCACACAGTGGAGAAAATTCACCAGCTACTCAACCAGTGGGAGCATTATTACCCAGAAAGTTCTGTACTAAGAACTCAGATTAAAGACCAAAAATGTCATGTGATAAATAAATGAGCAAATATATTAAGACAGTTCTTGAGAGAAAGAAAGAAAGAAAGAAAGAAAGAAAGAAAGAAAGAAAGAGAGAGAGAGAGAGAGAGAGAGAGAGGGAGGGAGGGAGGGAGGGAGGGAGGGAGGAAGGAAGGAAGGAAGGAAGGAAGGAAGGAAGGAAGAAAGAAAGAAAGAAAGAAAGAAAGAAAGAAAGAAAGAAAGAAAGAAAGAAAGAAAGAAAGAAAGAAAGAAAGAAAGAAAGAAAGAAAATACTACCATTGGCCAATAAATGTATTTAAAAGTTTAAACATCAGGAAAATGTCAATCAGAACTGGGTTAAGATTCTTCCATGGCCCATTCAAGGGGAATTCTTGTGTGTTGCTAGTAAAACTATAAACTAGTGCAGCTAGTATGGAAATCAGTAAGGATGTTCCTAGAAATACTAAAATTAAGACTACCATGTGTTCCAACTATACCACTCATATGGTCCCAAAGGACTCATATAAGTCAACACACCACAAAACACTTGCATATCAAAGTTCATTGCAGTAGTATTCAAAACAGCTAACTTGATAGCTATTAATGGATAAGTAGAGAAGGTACCATGAGGTGCTGAGGTTGATTGAGTGCATTGTACTTTTAGCTTCAGAAGACATCATGTATATTTAAGTGGCATTTAACTATTATAAATTATTTTGATATAATAAATATAGCCACAAAGAAGAACAAAATTTCAGGGAGATGGATAGAACTGGAAATCATCATATTAAGCAATAAGCGAGACTCAGACAGAATCTCTAAGTCCTTTCACATGTGCGATCTAGATTTTTACAACAAGACAGGAAAGGTCAATGGGTACTGCTTAGGAAGTGAGCCAGACATGAGAAAGGAACAAGAGAATATAATCACGGGACATGTATGAAGACATTGCAATGACACTGAATCTTACTCAAATAATATGCCCACTTAGAAAGAGCCGGACACAGCTATTATGACTGCTTTTATCATTTTTTATTATTTTCCTAGTGTATTTTTGCCAGTGGTAGTTAATTGACATGCCTCCGACACATGATACGAAAGAAGAAGCAAGTGTTCCCACAGAAACGATCATTTCACTTGTCTGGCTTTCCTTTGGTTTCCATTTTGATTTGGGTTTTGGTGATGGTATAAACTAAACCCATGGATTTGCCCATATTAGGCAAATACGTCACCAGTGAGATGCACGTCTCATCCGTATCTTCTCATAAAGACAAACCTCACAGTTCCTGGACACCATAATGAACTTCTGTTGACTCCGCCTACCTTTCTGGTGCAATATTTCCTCTTTCTTTCCTTTGTCTCTTTCTCTTGGGTTCTCTGAACCTATGTTTGCATTTTCACGAGCTCTGGGCTTCCTCTCTTTGTCTTCCTGCCATGTGGCCGCCTACGGCCATATGGCCGGCCTCCATGCAGGCTTTACTCAAACACCACCGCGGCTTCTTCTTTCCATTCTTGGCCAGGCAGCTAGCTACCAAGATACAGCTTGCCTGTCCTGAAGATTTTCTTTTAAACTCTAGTAAAATTGTCCTCGGGTTTCAAGAAAACAAAATCTCTACAGCTAGAGGAACTGGCTTATGAGATATGCACTGCAAATGCTGTGCACGAAGTGGCAAATTCTGGAAACAGTATAAACCCCACAGCATACCGAACTCAGTGATGCTTTTTGAAATGTTTTAATTGAAATAGAACCATATCACTTACCCCCCCCCCATCTTTCCACCCTCTAGCCCCTCTCAGCTATGCTTTGAACCCCCTTGTACCCTAACTCTTGAGCTGATAGCTTCTAATTCTTGGATCACTGTTACATACATATAAGTCTATATGTATGTGCATGCACGCAGATATACATAAATAAAACCTGTGGAGTTCCTTTTGGTTCTTTGTGTGTACATGGCTTCAAGGCTGACCACTCTGCACTGGACATCCAATGATGGTTCTGTGCTAGAAGAAGCTAGTTCTCCTTCTCCCAACAGTCGTTAGTTGCCTGTATAGTTCTTTGTCCAGGCATAGGACCCCTTGATATTTTGACCCTTCCATATTAGCATGTTCATTGATATTGTTCTTGTTCTGGTCTTGTTTATACAGCCATTACAGGAAATTTCAGAGTTCCTGGCATTCTAACTCTCTCCATGTTCTCCTCCCTGACCTTCCATGATATTTTCTGAGCCATACATGCAGAGACTGTAAAGTGCATTTATCCACTGGAACCGTATTCTCTCAATCTGTTGATCTCTTAATGGTGTCCAGTTGTGGTTTTCTATGATGGCCTCTATTTGCTGAAAAGATAGTCATCTTTGGTGAGGGATAGTACGTTCACTTATCTATGGGCATAAGAATAGAATTTAGAATGTTGTAGGAAATTATGCTGATCTTATTAAGTAGAGGCAGTAAATTGTTTTCTAAGGTCCATGACCTCATTAGCCCTAGAAAGCTGGCGAGGCTTCCAGTAACGGGTATGATTTCTCTCCAGTTTAGTGGGCTTTGAGTCCAATTAGGCAGCCACCAAGATGTGAGAGCCACCGATTATGCATATCTTGACATGCTAGTAATTGTTCATAGATGTTGCAGTTTGGTAAAACGTTTTAGTTGCTTCCATCCCTTTGCCATTTGCATAGGATTCTCTGGAACCATGAAGCTAGATTGCATGATATGGCAACCTGTCTGCAAGATATGAAGGTGCAGTAGTGGCACCAAAGTTGTAGGAGTAACCAGCCACTCTCTGGTTGGGTTTCAGGCCAATGAAATGAAACCCATGCTGACACTGCTTGGGTGGCCAAGGTCTAAAACTAGAAGAAGACAAAATATTGTGGTTCTGTTTGTGGAATATAGTAATAAAATGACTCCTAACAACATTTTCCTGTTGGGTGTAGCTTTTTCTACTCGGCCTAAGCTCCAGGAATGGACCACACTACCAGCCCTGCTCAGGGAATATTAGATCTGCAGGTGAAAAACACAAATACACACAGTTGTTCAGTTTCAACTTGCTTCATTAGCACAATTTCTGAGTGCCCTTACCCCTGCCCCCGCCCAGGCATATTGGATAGTGTGGCCAATGGCCACCCCAACTGAAAACTCCCATGGCTGATTGGCATCATCTCCTGCTGCCATTTTTCCTTCTCTTCCTCCTCTTCTGCGTCTGTTAGCTTGCATAGGGGAACCACAAGTCACCCAGCTCATTGGCCACTAGCATCTTTATTGATGGATCAAGAACCAATTGGGAAGCAGGACCTGAGCATCAGAACCACCCCTACATTTAACTATACCTATATAGATCAATGCTCCGTTCAGCCATCACCACAGAAGCTTCCCCTTGCAATAGGTGAGAGCTAATGCAGAGATGCACAATGGGACAATGTACAGAGAGTGAGAGACCTTGGAACATTTGATCCTAAGTGGGATGTCTTAAAAAAAACTCTGTCCCCTCACATCTCAGGGAACTGTGTGGAAAATCAGAAAGGACTGTAAGAACCAGAGGACATGGATGACACACCAAAGAAGCAACGTCTCCCAGGCACAACAGGACTAATGCAAATACGAACACAGAGACTGTGAGAGCATGCATAGAGCTTGCACAGGTCCAAGTTAGACAGCATCCCAGTGCTGAGGAGGGGAAGTGGACAGAATTCCCACTCCAAGAAGTTATCTACCTCCAATTGACATCTGCTCACAAAGGAAAAAAAAAAACAGTTTTCTCCAGTGCAGTCTCATTGGGTACACAAGCTACATTTAAGGGTAGGCCTCGTTCCCAGAAGAAAACGGTCAACACAAGATGAACTCAGTGGTATCTTTGTAGCTGTTTTGTCTCATACAGCTTTGTTTTAAGTGTATTTTGTCTCACTGTTGTAATCTGGACTTTTGCTTGTATATTATGGTTTCCAAACCTGTGTTTCTGTGGGTTGTTTATTTGGGTATGCATGTGTGCTTTTTTGTGATTTTTCTTTGTTTTCTAAATAGGAAAAAAAACAAGAAAGGGATTGGTGGGAAGGGGAAATCTGAAGAAAATCAGAGGAAGGAAAACTGTGATCAGAATATATTGAATGAAAAATGTTATTATATAAATGTGTGTGCATGCACACATTCACACTAGCTCAGGAAACAGTCACTGGAGTTTGGGTATCACAGCTGCCTGATATCAGACTCCAATGAGAAGCTTACTTGCCAAGTGCAGCTGGTCAAGCTTTCTGAAGAGTGGGTCAAGAGTTTGTTCTATTGAATTTAATGTGGTCCAGGCACAGAGGGCAAGTTTCTTGTTAGCTGTCTGTAGTGGTTTGAATATGCTTAGCCCAGGGAGTGGCACTACTGGGATGTGGAACCTTGTTGGAGGAGGTGTGTCATGGTAGGGGTGGACCTTGAGACCCTTCTCTTAGCTGTCTGGAAGCCAGTCTTCTCCTAGCTGCCTTACAATCAAGATGTAGAACTCTCAGCTCCTCCAGCACCATGTCTGCCTGGATGCTTCCATGTTTCCCACTTTGATGATAATGGACTGAACTTCTGAACCTGTAAGCCAGCCTCAATTAAATGGTGTCCTTATAAGAGTTGCCTTGGTCATGGTGTCTCTTCTCAATGGAAACCCTAAGTAGAACACTGCCCCACCCAAGGAGATTGCTGCCAGGGAGACAGGCTAGCCAAGTGTGACTCCTGCATAGGAGCTTCAATTTTTGGTAAAGGGCATTAAAACACATACAAGGTCTGTTTTCAACTCAAAGTGAATATAAACCTTGAATTTTAAAATATAAAAATAATCATATTTAAATGAATGTTTACAATGCATTTTAGTATTCAAATGTTTTGTTTTGTTTGAATTTAGCATGTATTTCTTACTGAAAAAAAATGGGAAATTGCATATTAGAAAGTTCTAGGGGGTTGTAGAAATGGTTCAATGGTTGAGATCATGTGTTGCTCTTCCAAAGGATGCTTCTTCAAATCCCAGCACACACATCAGGCAACTCACAACTGCCCGTAACTCTAGCTTCAGGGAATTCAATGCCCTCTTCTAGCCCCTGATGGCATGGGCAGGCATAGACACATACAAATAAATAAAATAAATATTTTAGCTCATAACAAGAAAGCAGTCACTGGGGGTGGGGCCAGATGGAAGGAAGGACCTGGGTGGGAGAGGGGACAAGGAGGGGAAGGAGAGAACATGATCAGGTATTGGGAGGAGGAACAGCATTGAAGCCCTGAGGGCCAGCAGAAAGAATGGAAAAAGGCAACCTTGGGAGGCAGGAGATGGGGGAGCCTCTAGAATATACCAAAAACCTAGGAGGTGAGAGACTCTCAAGACTCAAAGGGAGGAACCTAGGATGAAGTGCTCTAGAGTGGAGGAACTTATAGAGTCCACCTCCAGTAGAAGGACAGGACATCAAGTGGAGGGATAGGGTTGCCATCCCACAGTCAAAAGCTCTGACCAAGAATTGCTCCTGTCTGAAGCAACTGCAGGGACAAAACAGAGAAGAGCATGAGGTAAAATATGTTTTCTTTACCTGCAGCTAATGACACTATTAAGGAACACTGCTTCTCCAATGAACAGCAACACATCTAACACTGAAGTCTAAATGTCACAATTTTTAAAATGTGAAGCCCATAAGGGAAATGTGTGAAGCGAAGCAGGAGGATCATGAGTTCAATGCTTGCCTGGGATAAACAGGAAACTCCAGTATTTTTTTTCCATGTAAATACATCTGATGTGTACAAAATCCTACAATAAATAAACTAGAAACACATGATATCATCTGAAATAGAATCAAGTATATGTATAAATAACACCCTGAAATAATATCAGTAACTTGCATATGTGTGTATATGTGAATATATAGAGAAGGGAGAACTGTTTAATATAATTGAAAAGCAAAGAGCTTTGTGTTTGATTCATTTTCCATTTAACTAATTTAATTCACAATATGTAAGATAGGTTGTGATGTGGCTCTAAAGCCAACTTGTTAAAATTTGCTCTCTGAGCAAATGCTGAAGGAGTCGTCACTATCTAAATAATGAGCAGTTGTACATGTGACTTAAGCATAAAACAACTTACCATTTGCTTTAATGTCTAGAGAAATATATCGTTTCAACTGCTTTCAGTCAGATGTGACATATTTTGTATGTCGATACACGTGTTTTCAATATGCACAGTCTTGATATGAAAAACTGTTTTTTTCCTTTGACTAAAATGAATTATCACAGTGCAACAGCTAGTCCCCCCAGCTGTCAGTTCCATGTCCATCTGAGCGCTCATTTAGCCTAGCATCGCCGCTTTTTAAAGCAATGGTCAGTGAATATAAGCACACTTCTTATTTGCAGGGCAGCTTCCTCCTGATCTAGGAGACGACTTCCTGCCCGCACCCTGTGGAGATCTATGGCCTGCGTCGCTCTCCCTGCCCACATCTGCTCACAGCAGCTTCCTCTGGAGAACACCCACCGGGCGTCCCCAGTTCCTACCAGGCGAGAGCACATGATCATACCATAGGCCTTCCAACTGTCTGATCTCAACACACAGGCAAATGAATAAAAGTATCCATCCCCAGGCCACAGGGAAAGCTCTGGATTCGTGGCATGGCCTGCTGAATAAATTACAATCATCCTAATGGAAAGAGAGGGAAAGTGAAGACCCCTGTCTTTGCTTCATTCTGAATCTTGGATTCAGCTGAATAAATCTAAAGATTCACTCCTGAGCCATCCATTACATTCAGGTCATTCACTTGTAGCCAAAAAAGCTCATTTTGTTGTTTCATTCTTTGCTTGTTCATTTGTTTTTATAAACTTTATGATTAAAAAGTCCTGGAAATAAAAAAAAAATCACACACCAAAATTAGCCAGACCCAAAGTCTTTGTATCTCAATGAACAGAATAGCAGCTATCAAGCTATGGGTCTTCACATTAGATTTTATACTTTCACTATAGAATAGATTTCTCATGCATGTAAATCCATCAAAAACAAAATTCTGCATAAATTGCAGCTATCTAAATAGTGAATAATTTGTGCATGTGATTTCAAAAAAGCTCTTGTTAAGTGTACCTAGAACCTGCAAATATTTTCCACTTGGACAATGTATTAATCAGAATAAAATAAATTCTGTCATTGAACAATATTAGATGATCTGCTTTCCTCTACGTCATGGGTATAACCTCTGAGAAGCTGGCTCCCAAAGTTCTTACCATCAGAGATAGAGAGAGAAGGCACCCTGGAGCCTCACCATTTTGAACTAAAGGTGACACAAGTCACTAATGCTCACAGCCATTGTCCAGTTCCATCACTAAGCATAAAATTAATCTCAGGAACATCTTGGAAAATTCAGGGTAATTCTCCATCCTTACTGAGGAGCAGCTGCCTGTATCAGACGGAAGTCTCCAGAAGAAAAGAACCCAAGGCACAAAAACGTATGAGTGAAAGAGACAGAGAGAGAAAGAAGACAAAGAAGGAGGGAGTGGAGGGAGGGAGAGAAGGAAGGAGTGAGATAGGGGATAGAGGGAGAGAAGAAGGAGTATGTCAAGGAATTGGATCACTTGTTTATGAGGGTTTATAAATCTAAACTCCACAGACCCATAGGCTAGAGTCATAGCAGGATTAGAACTATTGTTGTGGCAAAGATATTATTTTTTTAAACTAGCTCTAGGGCTGGAGGGATGGCTCAGTGGTTAAGAGCACTTGCTCTTCTTGAAGAGAATGTAGGTTCAGTTCTCAACAGCCACATGGTGACTCACAACTATCTATAACTCCTACTCCAGGGGACCTGGTGCCTTTTTCTGGCACTCAGCACACATATGGTGCACATAAATGCTTACAGACACTCACACATACACATAAAATAAAAATAAATATTTTTTAAAACTAGTTCTTACTTAGAAGGTTGTGATTGAATATATAGGACCTAACTATATTACCTAAAGTTTATTGATTGCCTTGTACAGTAATACCTAGATTGGTGTTTGATGACCATGTGCTGTAACCAAGCAAATCTGACACAAAAGTCACCACCACACTATGACTCCACAGATCTGACATACTTCTTTCATTTTTTTTCACAATATAGCCATTAATATACATTTCTTTGCAGTATGGTAAGAGATTTGAGTCTTATACAATTGCTGAACAAATTCTATACATCTAACACATGGTGGGGCTATTGTTTTAATATTACAAAGCTTTCTCAAAAATGAATCTGGTCTCTTGTAGCAGGAGTCTCAACCTGAACCAGTCACTGGTCAGCCACTCCCACAATTTCTGTGCCACTTTTACCATGGCACATCATGCTGGCAGGACAAATTGTAGGTCCAAGGTTTTAGGAATAGGTTGGTGTCTCAAACCTTCCACTAGAAGTCTTGCCGGGTTGTAGAAGATAGCAAATTCAGGCTCTGCATCCCCCATTACTAACAGTCTTAGCTAGGGTCACCCTCATAGATTCCTGGGAGTTTTCCATTTCACTTCCTGAAGATGAGAAACCAGAGGTTGAATGGTCCAGAGACTTAGGATAGAACCAAGCAGCACTGGCACAGAGCGGGGAGAGGACAATGAAACAGTTCCTAATGATATCCTTCTATACTCACAGATTGGCATCTAGCCTAATTGTACTCAGAGAGGCTTCGTCCAGCAACCAATGGAAACAGGTACAGAGACCCACAGTCAGACGTTAGGCAGAGTCCAGGAGTCCCACTAAAGAGAAGGAGGAACTGTAGGAGCCAGAGGGGTCAAAGACACTACAAGAAAACCCACAGAAACAACAAACAAAAAACACGGAGACCGAACCAACCATCAGGAAGCCTGCATGGTCTAACCTAGGCCATCTGTATGCATGTTACAGTTGTGTAGCTTGGCGTTTTTGTGGGACTCCTAGCAGAGGAAGCAGGGCTGTTTCTGATGTTATCTGCTTTTGAGACCCTTGTTCTCCTGCTGGGTTGACTTGTCCAGTCTTAACAGGAGGGAAACTGCCTCATCGTATTGCAACTTGCTATGCCATGTTTGGTTGACATCCCTGGGAGGCCTGCTCCTTTCTGAAGGGAAACAAGGATTGGATGGGGAGGAAATGGGAGGGTGGAGGAGGTGAACCTGACGGGAGGGGAAATTGTGATCAGGATGTAATAAATATATGAGAGAATAAATTAATTAAAAACTTTTATTTTAAAAAATTAATCTGGTCATTTATATGCTAATTTGTTTCTGACGTCTTAGCTAAATTCTAGAGCTATATCTCCATCTGATTCCACTGACATTAATTCATCCAGATAATGTTTTAAAGTACCTTCTATAACCCAAGTATACCAAAGATCATGTTTGCAAGTTAGATGACTGTATTTCAGATAAAGGAGGGATAACCAGCTATAGTATAAACATTTAAAGCATTGTGACAGATGATTCCAAAATTCAAAAGCTTAAAGAAAGAACATACTGTACTTCATAGCTTCTGTAAGTCAGATTTTGGAGCAGCCCCACTGGGTGATTCTCCCAGGTCCTTTACTAAATGGAGCCGTAGGTTGTTTGTTGCTACGGTTATCCAGGTTTGCCTGTTGCTGCTTCCAAGGTAGATCAATCATGTATTTATCTGGCAGTTGAGTGGTAGCTTTAGGTTTTTGCCTTGGTTGCTCTGAGTGAGCTTCCTCAGAGGACTGCTTCAGAGACTGCTTTGTTCTTTCTAGAATGAGTAGGCCGATGCTTCGATATCTATCTCTTATAGATAGGCTTTGAAGTTATAAACCACCACCATTGCTATACTCTGCTAGCCATGCAGACCAGCCCTGCTCTGAATTGGCATGAGAGGAGATGGGTGAAGGAGCTAGATCCTAGACAAGGATTATCAGACGCCACCCACAATGTGCAACCCACTACTTGAAATGGCTATTACTTATGAATGGACTGCCCCACCCCATCTAATAGTCAGCTTCCGCAATCCACATGTTCTGACTAGACCGTGAGCTAAGGCTTCCAATGTGTTTAATAGGACCTAGAGTCTCTGAATTAGGTGAGAATAGTACATGAGGAAACATGCCAGAAATCTCCTGAAGACTTATGGATAGAGGTTAAGGATGTCGGATATGAATAGACACACACCAGGCATCTTCCCTCAGCTCCAACGTAACTCCCTTGAAGCCCAATACCTCTTGCACATATAGAAGTTCATGGTTTTTGATCAATACAGCTAGCAACTATTATTTAGGCATTACACTTATAAGAAAAAAGTTTAAATAAAAAAAATAAAGTTTAAAAAAAAAAAAGCCAGGCATATCATATGACTTTAGCCCACCACTCAGGAGGCAGAGGCTAACATATCTCTCTGAGTTTCAGGCCAGCCTGGTCTTCAGAGTGAGTTCCAGGAAGCCAAGGCTAAACAGAGAAATGCTGTCTTGAAAAAACGCAATTGAAAAGAAAGGAAGGAAGGAAGAAGGGAAAAGGGAAAAGAAAAAAGAAAAATTATATAATACTGGCTTACTTCTAAATCGTTTGCTGCGATTTCTATCTTGCTATAATTAAATATTCAAAATGTTTGGTGTCATAGAAAACATAAGCAGTAACAGCATTTTGTAGATTTCATTATGATAATACAACTTTTAAATAGGACAAATAAGATCATGAAGTTACTTAGACTCTAATAGGATTGTAAAATGTGATGGCAGCCACTATGAGCACAACCAGTTCTGGGCTGAGAAATGTTAACAGTTTAATCCCACTCTGTATATGAAGACCAGGCACACCAAATAAAAAGAGAGAGGGCTCTCAATTTGAAAATGTAAGTGTGTGCAGTCACTGTGGAAACCAGTATGGATATTACTCAAACAGCTGAAAATAAAACTACCATATGATACACCAGTATAACTTCCTGGGCATATCTCAAGGACTTGCAAGTCAAGCTACTACAAAAGTACTTGTACATCCATATTTATAGCCACAGTATTCATAATAGCCAGGAGACAGAACCAGCCTAAATGTCCATTAGCGGGGAAAATGGATAAAAATGTACACAGTTAAATTTTGTGCAGCAATAAAGAAAAATTAAATCATGACATTTGAAGAAACATTTGAAGTAACTGCAGATTATTACATTAAGCAAAAGACACCAGGCTCAAAAGACAAACACCATGTTTTCTCTCATATGTGACTTAAATTTTAAATTTTTATCCCGGAGGCCGACTGGGAGCAAGCAGCGTGCTCGGGTGAGTCAGGCCCTGCAGAGCAGAGGATCCAGCCCTGAGGCCTCTGGTGGGAGCCTTCAGGCCTCTGCTTTGGGATCAGGAGCAGCCTGGGCCACGAGCAGCCTAGGCCACAGCACCCCATCTCCAGGAAGTCCAAGAGGCCAGCAGTACACCCGGAGGCCAACTGGGAGCAAGCAGCATGCTCTGGTGAGTCAGGCCCTGCAGAGGATCCAGGCCTGAGGCCTCTGGCAGGAGCCTTCAGGCCTCTGCTTCAGAATCAGGAACAGCCTGGGCCACTGCACCCAGTCTCCAGGTAGTGCAGGAGGTCAGCTGGGCACCTGGAGGCCAGCTGCGAAGAGGAAGCTTGCACTGGTGAGTTCAGCATTGACAACAAACCAACTAACACCAGTGAGAACTAGATGGCAAAAGGCAAATGCAGTAACGTTACTAACAGAAATCAAAACAATATGGCAGCATCTGAACCCAATTCTCCATTAGCTGCATGTCCTGCATACACCAGCACTCCAGAAAAACAAGATATGGATTTAAAATCACTGGTCATGAAGCTGTTACAGGATCACATGAAAGACCTAAATAAATCTCTTAAAGAAATTCAGGAGAAAATAGACCAAAAGTTAGAAGCCCTTACAAGGGAAACACAAAAATCATTGAAAGAAATTCAGGAGAATTCGGAAGCCAATAAGAAGGAAACACAAAAATCACTTAAAGAAATACAGGAAATCTTTGGTCAACAGGCTGAGGTCATGAAAGAGGAAACGCAAAAATCTCTTAAAGAATTATAGGAAAACACAAACAAGCAAGTGAAGGAGCTAAGCAAAACCATCCAGGACCTAAAATCAGAAGTAGAAACAACTAAGAAATCTCAACTTTGGAGATAGAAAACCTTGGGAAGAAATCAGGGGCCATAGATGCAAATATCAACAACAGAATACAAGAGATAGAAGAAAAAATCTCAGATGCTGAAGATACCATAGAAACCATGGACTCAACAGTTAAAGAAAATGCAAAATGCAAAAAGCTTGTAACCCAAAACATCCAGGAAATCCAGGACACAATGAGAAGACCAAACCTAAAAATTATAGGCATAGTGAAGATTTACAACTTAAAGGGCCACCTAATATCTTCAATAAAATTATAGAAGAAAACTTCCCTAACCTAAAGAGAGAGATGCCCATGAATATACAAGAAGCCTAGAGAACTCCAAACAGACTGGACCAGAACAGAAATACTTCCTGTCACATCATAATCAAAACCCCAAATGTACTAAACAAAGAAAAAATATTAAAGGCAGTAAGAGAAAAAGGCCAAGTAACATATAAAGGAAGACCTATCAGAATCACACCAGACTTCTCACCTGAGACTATGAAAGCTAGAAGATCCTGGGCAGATCTCATGCAGACTCTAAGAGAACACAAATGCCAGTCAAAACTACTATACCCAGCAAAACTCTCAATCACCATAGATGGAGAAACCAAGATATTCCATGACAAAACCAAGTTCACCCAATATCTTACCACAAACCCAGCCCTACAAAGGATAATAGGAGGAAAACAGCAACAGAAGAAGGGAAACTTCACCCGGGAAAAATGCAAGATAGTAACCTTCTTTCATCAATCCCAAATGAAGATAACCAATCAAATATAAAAGATAACATCAAAAATGACAGGAAGTAATAATCACTATTCCTTAATATCTCAACATCAATGGACTCAATTCCCCAATAAAAAGACATAGACTAACCAACTGGATACATAAACAGGATCCTACATTTTGCTGCATACAGGAAACACACCTCAGTGTTAAAGACAAACACTACCTTAGAGTAAAAGGCTGGAAGACAGTTTTACAAGCAAATGGTCTCAAGAAACAAGCTGGAGTAGCCATTCTAATATCAGATAAAATTGACTTCCAACCTAAAGTCATCAAAAGAGACACTGAGGGACACTTCTTGCTGGTCAAAGGAAAAACACACCAAGAAGAACTCTCAATCCTGAACATATATGCTCCAAATGCAAAGGCACCCTCATTCATAAAAGAAACTTTACTAAAGCTCAAAGCACACATTGCACCTAACACAATAATTGTGGGTGACGTCAACACTGCACTTTCCTTCCTCAATGGACCGATCAGGAAAACAGAAACTAAACAGGGACACAGTGAAACTAATTGAAGCTTTGGACTAATTATATTTAACAGATATATATAGAACATTTCACCCTAAAGCAAAAGACTATAGCTTTTTCTCAGCACCTCATGGTACCTTCTCCAAAATCAACCATATAATTGGTCACAAGACAGACCTCAACACATATAAGAAGATTGAAATAATCCCATGCCTCCTATCAGATCACTATGGAGTAAAAGTGCTCTTCAATAGCAACAAAAACAACAGAAAGCCCACATACACATGGAAACTGAACAATACTCAATGATACCTTGGTCAAGAAAGAAATAAAGAAAGAAATCAAAGACTTTTTAGAATTTAATGAAAATGAAGACAAAACATACCCAAATCTATGGGACACAATGAAAGCAGTGCTAAGAGGAAAACTCATAGACCTGAGTGCCTCCAAAAAGAAAATGGAGAGAGCATACACTAGCAGCTTAATGACACACCTGAAAGCCCTAGAGCAAAAAGAAGCGAATTCACCCAGGAGGAGTAGAAGGCAGGAAATCATCAAACTCAGGGCTGAAACCAATCAAGTAGAAACTAAGAGAATCATACAAAGAATCAACAAAACCAGGAGCTGGTTCTTTGAGAAAATCAACAAGATAGATAAACCCTTAGCCAGACTAACCAAAGGGCACAGAGACAGTATGCAGATTAACAAAATTAGAAATGAAAAGGGAGATATAACAACAGAAACTGAGGAAATTCAAAAAATCATCAGATCTTACTACCAAAGCCTATACTCAACACAACTGGAGAATCTGGAGGAAATGGACAATTTCCTAGACAGATACCAAACACCAAAATTAAATCAGGATCAAATAGATCATTTAAACAGGCCCATAACCCCTAAAGAAATAAAAGGGGTCATAGAAAGTCTCCCAACCAAATAAAGCACGGGACCAGATGGCTTCAGTGCAGAATTCTATCAGACCTTCAAAGAAGACCTAACACCAATACTCTTCAAACTGTTCCACAAAATAGAAACAGAAGGAACACTACCCAACTCGTTCTATGAAGCCACAATTACACTGATACCAAAACCACAAAAAGATCCAACAAAGAAAGAGAACTTCAGGCCAATTTCCCTTATGAATATCGATGCAAAAAATACTCAATAAAATTCTTGCCAACCGAATCCAAGAACACATCAAAATGATCATCCACCACGATCAAGTGGGCTTCATCCCAGAGATGCAGGGATGGTTCACTATAAGGAAATCCATCAATGCAATCCACTACATAAACAAACTCAAAGAAAAAAACCATATGATCATTTCATTAGATGCTGAAAAAGCATTTGGCAAAATTCAGCATCCTTTCATGCTAAAAGTCTTGGAAACAACAGGAATTCAAGGCCCATACCTAAACTTAATTAAAGCAATATACAGCAAACCAGTAGCCAACATCAAACTAAATGGAGAGAAACTTGAAGCAATCCCACTAAAATCAGGGACTAAACAAGGCTGCCCTCTCTCTCCATATCTTTTCAATATAGTACTTGAAGTTCTAGCTAGAGCAATTAGACAACATAAGGAGATCAAAGGGATGCAAATTGGAAAGGAAGAAGTAAAATTATCACTATTTGCAGATGGCATGATAGTATATTAAGTGACCCAAAAAACTCCACCAGAGAACTCCTACAGCTGATAAACAACTTCAGCAAAGTGGCAGGTTATAAAATCAACTCAAGCAAATCAGTTGCCTTCCTATACTCAAAGAATAAGCAGGCTGAGAAAGAAGTTAGGGAAATGACACCCTTCACAATAGCCACAAACAATATGAAGTATCTTGGTGTGACTCTAACCAAACAAGTGAAAGATCTATACGACAAAAACTTCAGGTCACTGAAGAAGGAAATTGAAAAAGACCTCAGAAAATGGAAAAATCTTCCATGCTCATGTATTGGCAGGGTTAATATAGTTAAAATGGCCATCTTGCCAAAAGCAATATATAGATTCAATGCAATCCCCATCAAAATCCCAACTCAGTTCTTCACAGAGTTAGAAAAAGCAATTCTCAAATTTATCTGGAATAACAAAAAACCCAGGATAGCTAAAACTATTCTCCACAGTAAAAGAACTTCTGGGGGAATTAGTATCCCAGACCTCAAGCAATACTACAGAGCAATAGTGTTAAAAACTGCATGGTATTGGCACAGTAACAGGCAAGTGGACCAATGGAATAGAATTGAAGACCCAGAAATGAATCCACACACCTATGGTCACTTGATCTTCGACAAAGGAGCTGAAAACATCCAGTGGAGAAAAAGATAGCCTTTTCAACAAATGGTGCTGGTTCAACTGGAGGTCAGCATGCAGAAGAATGTGAATTGATCCATTCTTATCTCCTTGTATTAAGCTCAACTATAAGTGGATCAAAGACCTCCAAATAAAACCAGTCACACTGAAACTAATAGAAAAGAAACTGGGGAAAACCCTTGAGGACATAGGCACAGGGGAAAAGTTCCTTAACAGAACACCAATAGCCTATGCTCTAAGATCAAGAATTGACAAATGGGATCTCATAAAATTACAAAGTTTCTGTAAGGCAAAGGACATCGTCAAAAGGACAAAACGGCAGCCAACAAAGTGGGAAAAGATCTTCACCAACCCTACATTAGATAGAGGGCTAATATCCAATATATACAAAAAACTCAAGAAGTTAGAGCCCAGGGAACCAAATAACCCTATTAAAAACTGGGGTACAGATCTAAACAAAGAATTTTCACCTGAAGAAATTCAGATGGCCAAGAAGCACCTTAGGAAATGCTCAACATCATTAGCCACTAGGGAAATGCAAATCAAAACAACCCTGAGATTTCACCTCACACCAGTCAGAATGGCTAAGGTTAAAAACTCAGGAGATAGCAGGTGTTGGCAAGGATGTGGAGAAAGAGGAACACTCCTCCACTGCTGGTGGGATTGTAAGACGGTACAACCACTAAGGAAATCAGTTTAGCGGTTCATAAGAAACCTGGACATGACACTTCCAGAGGACCCTGCTATACCTCTCCTGGACATATACCCAGAGGATTCCCCAGCATGTAATAAGAACACATGCTCCACTATGTTCATAGCAGCCTTATTTATAATAGCCAGAAGCTGGAAAGAACCCAGATATCCCTCAATGGAGGAATGGATACAGAAAATGTGGTATATATACACAATGATGTACTATTCAGCAATTAAAAACAATGAATTCATGAATTTTTTAGGCAAATGGATGGAACTGGAAAATATCATCCTAATCGAGGTAACGCAATCACAAAAAAATACACATGAATGCAATCATTGATAAGTGGATATTAATTAGCCCTGAAGCTCTGAATACTGAAGATACAATTAGCATATCAAATGATTCCCATGAAGAAGGAAGAAGAGGGCCCTAATCCTGGAAAGGCTTGATCCAGCATTGTAGGGGAGTACCAGGACAGAGAAAAGGGAGGGGAAAAGATAGGAGAATGGATGGAGAGAAGAGGACTTATGGGACATATGGGGAGGGAGGAACTGGGAAAGAGGAAAGCTTTTGGGTTGTAAACAAAGAATATAGAAAATAAAAATATATATTAAAAAAATTAAATTAAATTAAATTAAATTAAATTAAAAAAATTTAAGCTGGGCGGTGGTGGTGCACGCCTGTAATCCCAGCACTCTGGGAGGCAGAGGCAGGCGGATTTCTGAGTTCGAGGCCAGCCTTGTCTTCAGAGTGAGTTCCAGGACAGCCAGGGCTATACAGAGAAACCCTGTCTCAAAAAAAAAAAAAAAAAAAAAAAACAAATCCAAAATAAATAAATAAATTTATTTATATATATATATATAAATACATGTATATATTCGTATAGTGTCTGTGTGTATGATATGTGTGTTTATAAGTCATGAAAATAGAAATAGGATTCTAAGAGTATATATATATATATATATATATATATATACACATACATACATATATACACATATACATATATACATATATGCATAGATACACATATAAACATATACATATATACACATATACACATATACATATATACATATATACATATATATGGAAGGCAGAATGGGAGACTAAATTGAAGAAGAAAGGGAACCAACTAGAGGGGAATGGGAAATGGGGAAGGGCAGTGGGAGAGCAAAGGATAATGGTGCATGTGTATTAAGATATGTTGATCCAATCCATTGCATTGCATACTAAGCTAAGTATTAATTTAGAAAAACATCCCATACAACAAGTAATTAATGATGACAAAGATTGTTACACCCCATGTCCCTGCTTTCTCCAGTAAGCTCAGAAGTGCACATAAGTATGTCTGTGAGAGCTTAGTGAGGCATGGAGCTATCCTGGCAAGTAATCATAGAAAGAGGAAATCTGATGCCACACTGCTGGTGGGAATGTGAACTGGTACCACTAGCATGGAAATCTGTGTGGAGGTTCCTCAAGACACTAAAAATAAGCCTACTGTCTAACCTAGGACATCATGCCTTGGTATATACCTGAAGGAAACTGGTGATCATGTGACAGAGCTGCCTGGACATCCTTGAGTCTATTACTTAACATCTCACCATAGCTAAGATTGGAATCAGCCTAACCTTATGTCTGACAATACATGAATGGTTAATGTGGCATATGTACATATTGCAGTTTTATTCAGCTATAAAGAGCGAAACATGTCATTTTCCTGGAAGTGATTGAAATAAAAGTTAAGATACTGTGTTAAACACAATAAGCCATATAAATAGAATTATATGCTTTTTCTCATATGTAAAATCTAGATTTATATATATATAAGTATATACATATATTTATATATACATATATATGTGTGTGGATAGATAGATGTAGATATAGATATAGATATAGATATAGATATAGATATATACTGGATATGATTTGAAAGTCAAGGGAGACTATGTGGAGGTTGGGAGGAATCTTTAAGGCAGGAGAGTGTAAAATAAGAGAGAGTAGTAGTAGAAACAGAAAAAGAAAGCATCACGTTCTCTTCCATTTGATGGTCCATATATACACAGGTGGGACTGTTAGGAAGGGGACAAGACAGGGAGTGGGAGTAGTGGGGAGTGGGGCAAGGAGTGGACTACTGCAGTGAGGAGAAGCAGAGCAGAGTACAATGACGCATGAAAATGTCACAATGAAGCCCATGATTTCATCTGCCAACAAAAATTAATGAAAGGCAAAAAAGAAAGTTCAGAATGACACTGTGCTAGTGTTGTCCTATGTTCGACTAGACTGTGCTTGCTAACTTTTTTAAGTGAAAGAATACAAAGTCAACGAAAGTCTCTCCATCAAAGGAAAACACTTAGATGGTATATGCTTGTTATCTTTTAACATATACTAAATTAATCCCAAACTTAGTAAGATAGCATGACAGTAATACTCATCCCTCAGTTTTCTGGGAATAGGCTCCAGGACCCCTATAAATACCAAAAACTGCCAATGCTTGAATTCCTCATATAACTAGGACAGTATTTGCATATAGCTTATATACAATTCATATAACTTATATATTGCCTCTTGCTTTTTAAAATCACCTCTAGATGAGTTATAATGCATAATGTAAAATAACATGCAAAAAGTATACAGTAGGGTGTAGATAGGTGTAATACTATAATTAGAGATAGTAACAAAAAGGACTGTACATATTTCCATACAGATACAGCCAAACTATACAGTATACAAAAAAAAAAAAAAAAGACCTAATACAGGGGCTCCTAAAGAAGCGCTGGAGAGACTGAGCTGGGAAATGGTGGGAGGCTACACAGGCACACCCACACATCACTTCACTCATATTTACTTGGCAGAGTGTTCAGGTTTTGCATTTTGGAACTCTTTGGAATTTCTTCCAAAATATCTTCAACTCATGGTTGGTAGAACCCACAGAGGCAAGAGGCCAACTTATTCACCGTTTCTGCAAGTCAGGCGTCCAGGTGCAGCTGGACCTCTGGCGCTGTAGCTCCCGAGGCTCCAGTCAAGCTATGAACTAAGCCTGCCATCATCTTTAGCAAGAATGGAACAGAAGGCATTCCTATGCTCGCTCTGGTGAGTGCTGGCAGGATCTAGCCTTTACAGGCTTTTGATAGAGGGATCAGCTCCCCACTGTTGACCACATCCCACCATCATGACCATAGAGTAGCTCACAATCCAGTATCTTCCTTTATCACTACACCAGAGTAAGGAGAGACGAAATTCTTACAAAATGTAAATATCACAGATATTCACAGCAAAGAGATGTCTTAGCTCTTGCCTAATCTTGTGCCCAGAAAAAAAGCCAGGGAACCCATCACAAGTGTTCTAAATTGCTAAGGAATCTCATTGGCCCCATAAAAAATAATTTTTAAGTGGGCAAAGAAAAGGATGTTGTATCACTATGATAGCCAGAAATTTAATTTTTTTTAAATTTACCCACAGCAATATAGCAAAAGCTATACTAGACTTCAAAATATCATTTATGGATATATTGGAGGTCCTTAAAGATGATATGAATAAATCTACTAATAAAATCTATGAAAACACAAACAATGGAATGAAATGAAGAAAACAGTTGAAAATATAAAATAGAAATCAATAAAGAAATAGAATCAATAAAGAGTACCCAAACTAGAGGGAAGTGGAAACAAACAATTTAGGAACTTGAACAAGAACCTCAGAGGTAAACCTTCTTGTATCAGAACACAAAAGATGAAAGAGAATCTCGGGCATCAAAGACAAGATAGAAGAAATGGATACGTCAAAGAAATCCAGATACAAAACATTCAGAAAACCTTTCACACTATGAAATGATCAAGTCTAAGAATAATAGGAATAGAGGGAGAAGAAACCCAGGTCAAAAGCACAGCAAATATTTTCAACAAAATCATAGAAGAAAATTTCCCTAACCTACAAAAAGGGGGTGCCTGTCAAGTTACAAGAAGCAAACAGAACACCAAATATGCTGGACCAGAAAACCAACTCTCCACAGTACAGAATCATCAAAATACTAGCAGACAGAACAAAGAGTGCTAAACACTACAAGGGAAAAAGAGCAATTTATGTAAAAACAGACCTGTTTAGAATAACATCTGACTTTCCAATGGAGCTGCTAATAGATGTTCTGCAAACTCTAAAAGACTACAGATACCTGCCCAGCAGATACTATACTTTAAATCATAATAAATTGAAAAACAAAGACATTCCATTATTTAAAAAAATCAAGTAGTATCTATCTATAAATTCAGTCCTACAGAAGGTTCTAGAAGGACAATTCCAACCTAAAGAGGTTAACCACGTCTAAGAAAATACATGGAGTAAATAATAACAGACCAGTTAAACAAAAGAAGTAGGAAAACACCACAACAAAATAACAGGAATAAACAAAACACTGTTCATTGTTAGCACTCAACATCGATGATTTAAATTTCCCAATTAAAAGAAACAGACTAATAGACAAGATACAAAATCAGAATCCACACTTCTACTACATCCAAAAAAACCACACCTCAAGATCAGGATAGACATCACCTCAGGGTAAAAGTATGGCAAAACATATTGAGAACCTAAACAAGAAGCCAGTATAGCCATTTTAATGTCTGATAATCATAATCAAAACTACTGTGAAGACATAGAGAAGAGTATGACATGCTCATCAAAGGAAAAATCTACCATGAACATATTGCAATTTTTAACATATATGCGCCAAACACAAGGCCACCCAGCTCATAAAAGAATCAATACTACAGTTTAAATCACATATTGACCTTCACAATATGATAGAGGATGGATGGATTCAACACCCCGCTCTCACCATTATACAGGTCATCAAGATAAAAATGAAACAGAAAAATGCTGAAGCTATCTGATGTTATAAACCAAATGGACTATGTGGTTTGAGTAGAAATGACCCCACAGACTCATCGACTTGAATGCTTGGTTTTCAGGAAGGGATGCTACTTGACAGGAATTAAGAGATGTGGCCTTGTTAGAGAAAGCATGTCACTAGGGGTGGGATTTGGGGTCCCAATGCTCAGGCCACGCCCCGTGTCTTTCTCTTCCTGATGCCTATAGATCTAAATACAGAACTCTCAAGTGGTAGGAATAGGAACCGGGAAACAGGCAGAGCCCATGAAGATACCCAGGATTCGGGCTCCTGAGACCAGCATGGGGTGCAGATCTAACTTTATTATTTACATACTGTTTTTCAGCCAATCAGGATGCAGTTACATAATCAAGTGCCAAATGAGGCATTACACAGGCTGTCCCGCCAAGTCTAATTCATGTTCCCATGAGGAGGGGACCAATCGTCTAGGGATATTTCCATGAAGACGGGAAAGCAGCCGTCACCCTGACCTCAGGTCCTTCATTCTGTCTCACCTGTGTGCTGGGAGCCATCTTAAGTTGTATACCCCAATCAGGACTCCTCCGGGAGTCGCGGGAGCCAATGGCACTTGCTTTCCATGCCACGTCTTCCTCCACCAGGTTCGTTCCCACATCCCCCAAATCAAGTTACCTCTCCAGCACTGTGTCTGCCTGCATGTTGTCATGTTTCCCATCATTAAAACAGACTAACTCTCTGAACTGTTAGCACGCTCCAACTAAATGCTTTCTTTTTTGAGTACGGCATATTAGAAATCGTTTTATCACTACTATTTTTTTAAAGACAAATAGTATTTAGTTTTACCCTAGGTCTCTGGTCTATCTAGTCTATGGTTCTGAAATGACAACATAAGCCCCGTTTGTCACCATTTAAGAACTGGGCCTGACTTCAAAAAAGGCTGTAAGGCGCCAGCTTCAGGAATAGACTACAAGTCCCAAAAACGTAAGTCAGACATAAGCTCTAAGAACAGACCATAAAATCCAGAACAAGACCATGAAACCCCCCTCCCAAAGAACAGCCTGGGGATAACCACAAAAATGGGGATATATCTCAGAATGAGCCGTCTGCACTGGGCAACACTATTTCTTCACATGATTAAACATTTATGGCATAGGAATGCAGATCACCAACCACCTGTGAGCTCCTAGCACCCACCAATGAAATTTTAGATTACCTGATCCTTCTAGAGAGTTCCCTTGGTTCCCTATAAAAAGGCCTGTGTGCCTTTGTCTGGGGTTGCTATTTTAGATAATGATTAACCCCCCACATGCTGTTGTTTCTATAGAATAAACATTCTTTAGTTTTGCATACTAGCTGAGTCTGGGATCTTCCTTCATCTGCTGACCTCCCTTGGTGAAGACCCACTCTTGGTCACCCAAGCAGTGTCCGGTATGGGTTCCATTTTGTGGAGTGGGCCTTTAGTCAAATCAGACATTGGTTGGTGACTCCCGTAAGCTTTGTGCCACTATTGCCCTAGCATGTAGCACCTTGTTCTCTGCAGGCAAGACACTGTTGTAAATCAAAGGTTTTATGGCTAGGTTGGCATTTATGTTTCTCCTTTGGTAGCATGCAGAGCACTTTCCAGTCAGGGACACTGGTCCGTAGGATAGGGATGAAGGCTCTACTGCTATGGAGTTGTGTAGGCCTTGTGTTCAGCTATGGGGCTTGCCGTCAGTTTGTGAAGAGTAACCTACTGTCTTGGCAACAGCATAGGTTGTTAGGGGATTTCCATGAGACTCCTTAGACCAAATAACTCAACTAGATATAACCCAGTCCCAGTTCTAGAAGCTTCATTTGGTGACAAGAGATAGCCAGTTAGAATTTGGTCCCACTGGAGACTTGATTAGGATCACCTTCATATATTTTAGGAAATTTCCACTGCACTACATCCCTCAAATACCCTGCACTCTCTCCCTTCAACCCATCTCTGCTCCCTTCCTCACCTGATCCTCCCATTACCATCCCCCATACAGCCCTAGTCCACCAATTAAATCTAATCTATTTCTTCCCAGGGTGATCCATGTGCCCCTGCTTCCTCTATACGTGATCTCTATGGATCTATGGTTTATAGCTTGGTTATCATTTACTTAACAGATATTATCCATAGAGAAACAAATACATACCATATTAATTTTTCTGGGTCTGGGTTACTTTACTCAAGATGACTCTTTTTCTACTTCCATCCATTTGTCTGCAAATTTTGTGATGTCATTGTTTTTAATAACTGAGTAATACTCCATTGTGTAAATGTACCACATTTCCTTTACCGATTCTTCTTTGGAGGGGCATCTAAGTTGTTTCCAGTTTCTGACTATTATGAATAGAACAGCAAATGAGCATGGTTGAGCAAGGGTCCTTGTGGTAGGATGAAGCATTCTTTGGCTATATGCCCAAGAGTGGATCTTGAGGTAGATCGATTCCCATCTTTCTGAAGAACCACTACACTGGTTTCCATAGTAGACATACAAGTTCTCACTCTCAACAGCAATGGATGATTATTACACCTATTCTAAAGCCCTGTCAGCATGAGCTATCACTTGTGTTATTGATTACGGCCATTCTGACAACCGTAAGATAGAATCTCAAAGTAGTTTTGATTTTCATTTCCCTGATGACTAAGGCTATTGAACATTTCTTTAAGTGTCTCTCAGCCATTTGAGTTTCCCCTACTAAGAATTCTCTATTTAGATCTGTGTCTCCATTTTTAATTTTTAAAGTTTTCTGTTCAGGAATTTTTTTCCTGTGCAAATGAGTTTAAAGCTATTCCCCACTTAGAATGCTTAGAAACTAGCATTTTAAAACCTATTTGTGAAGAACTGCTGGTTTGAAAATAATGAGACAAAGCTGAAAGAGCCAAATAAAAACAGTAATAGACATTATCTGATTGATGCTGGTTGTGGCTGACTTTAGAGGAATTTTAATCCAGCAACAAGGCTGCTTTGACAAGGGATCACATGCAAAGACCTTCTAGGTTTATGCAATCTGGCTAGAATGCAGATAGTCTCTGTATTACAGGATAATCTGGCTGGACTACATACATGCCCTCAATCCACACCAGCAATCCCTAACAATGAAGACAAGGTTAGTTTGTATAAGGAAGCAGTCATGTTGAATGTGACATCTAATTGAGAGGCAGACAAAGTGAAGAATCAGGGAAAGATATGACAGAGTGAATCAGAGATAGGCTACACCCAACTCTCACAAGCACATCACAAGAAGGATAAGCTATTTAAGAGCAGTGCAGAGAGAGAGAACAAGCTAGACACAGGTGGGGAGGCAGTTTTACTGGGACAGTTTTACAAAGACAGGTTGCAGAGAGAATAAGATGAAGACAGAACAAGTCGGAGAATGAGAAGGAGCCAGAGATTAGAACATATTGCCAAAGTTAGTATGAGGCCAAGCAGAGCAATTCAGTGAGAAGCCGAGAGAACCTGGACTGAATCAGTCAGCTTGGGAGACTGGATTGCACAGAAGCTAGAAGCTTTCAGGCCTAGGGACAGTTAGAACAGAGAAACAGCTTAGGACTCAGCCTAAGCTGTGTATGTATTCACACATCTTGGGTATGACTCCCATCTCATCACTTCATCTGAGAAAATAAAAACAACACTTACAGCTAATGTCTAGATGGTTTTGAAACCTCCACAGTGGCCCAGAACCCTAACTCTGTAACAGCGGCATCTGAGCAGGGCCATGGTGTATTCTGTTTGAAATTGCCTTAGTAAATATGATGCTTTTTTTTCCTTAATGAATTAACTATAATAGGCTTTTCTCTGCTTGCAAAGGAGATCAGAACAGTTTCCATTATTAGAATCATTAGCATGTGTTGTTTTTTAAATTACCAACAATTCACATAAAACTATAGTGTGCTAATCTGCTAAACATTCACAGTTTTAAGAATTTGTGTTTGGCAATTAGCATAACAAATGACTCCCATGAAGAAGTAGGGAGAGGGTCCTGATCCTGGAAAGGCTTGATCTAGCATTGGAGGGGAGTACCAGGACAGAGAAAAAGGAGAGAGATGATTGGAGAATGGGTGGAGAGAAGAAGGTTTATGGGACATATGGGAAGGGGGGAACTGGGAAAGGGGAAATCATTTGGAATGTAAACAAAGTATATAGAAAATAAAATTATATAATAAAAAAAGAAGAATTTGTGTTTGAAATGACCTGTAATGTAGAACTCAAAGAGGGTCTTTGAACACTTTGTTTTGAAAAGAGTTTTTTCCTCAACTTACTCTGTGTGTGTGTGTGTGTGTGTGTGTGTGTGTGTGTGTGTGTATGTGTGTGTCTGTGTATGTGTCTGTGTGTGTGTCTGTGTGTGTGTGTGTGTGTATGAATGTGTAGGTTTCAGGCATGCTCATGCCATAGCACATGTTGTAGAGGTCAGATGACAACTTTTCAGGGTAAGTTCTTTCTTGCAAACTTGTGGGATGGGGCTTCAAACTCAGGCTGTGCCTGTGCATAAGCACATCTACCCTTCATGAGCAACTTCAGCAGCCCTATGACCTTTTAAGAGCTTCTTAAAAGCTGCTTTTACAAAGGAGAGGGGAAAATATGGTGGCAAATTACAACAAACACACAAATAATTTTTTTTAAAAAAATACCTATGTTTGGGCTAGAAATATATCTCAATTTTTAGAGAACTTGTCTACCATGCATGAAGCTCTGGACTCAATCTCCAAGGTGAAATACACTAGGTAGCACACACCTATAATCCCAGCACTCCAGCATGAGAATCAGAAGTTCAAGGCCATCCTTTGTCACATAGCTGTTTAAAGTCAGTCTGGGACACTTGTATTAAAAAGAAACATAATAATCTTCTCTTTAAGCTAAATTTCCCAAAACCTTATTTCTTGGGCTTAGAAAGAATAAGTTCAAGATAAGACAGAGGTGGAAGGGGAGGAAAACAAAGCAGAAATGCATCTTACCTGCAACTATGCAATCCAGAAATTATTTGTGGATTATTCTATTGGTATGTATCATGTCTAACTAATATATGTCTAAATATAACTCAGATACACATTCAGACAATGAAAACTTAGACTTATTAAAGATGGAAAGACTTTGGTAAGGTCTAAGAAACTATCTTATTCAGTCAGCTCTATGGAAAGGGGAGCAAAATCTACCCCAAAAGCAAGCCACATAGGGCCCCTAAGATCATGAGGAGGTACCAGAGTTTTCGGCAGATATTACTCCATAGGCAGAAAGTGAGTAGCAAAAAGCACGTGGGCAGATTCATTAGAGCATGAGAAGATGTTCTAATATCTGTCTCCAGGTGAATGATTCCTTAGAGCATGAGAAGATGTTCTAATATCTGTCTCCAGGTGAATGATTCATTAGAGCATGAGAAGATGTTCTAATATCTGTCTCCAGGTGAATGATTCATTAGAGCATGAGAAGACGTTCTAATATCTGTCTCCAGGTGAATGATTCATTAGAGCATGAGAAGATGTTCTAATATCTGTCTCCAGGTGAATGATTCATTAGAGCATGAGAAGACGTTCTAATATCTGTCTCCAGGTGAATGATTCATTAGAGCATGAGAAGATGTTCTAATATCTGTCTCCAGGTGAATGATTCATTAGAGCATGAGAAGACGTTCTAATATCTGTTTCCAGGTGAATGGAAGCATACACAGAGGTACAAACTGGAACTAGATCAGAGAGCCAGAGGAATCTGTAAACAAGGAACATCCAGCATTGCTCTGTTATGGGTCTATGTCGTTCAGAGATTAACCAGCCTAATCATGAATAAGTTTTTAACAAAGTAGAGTATTTATTCTTAGATACTGGTGTCAAGACTATATCCAAGATTCGGGATTCTCAAGGTATAGCATCATGTCCATTAGTCCTGGGCTTATCAAGATAAAAAGCACAAAGCTATGTATTTCCTGCCTACATAAACTAAGAAGACTACATATTTCCTACCTAAGAGCAATCAAACACACATCTTATCTGCATGTAATCAAGGGCATACAACTTGTTTACAGAAGCAGAAACACAGTTAGCATTGTGACTTATCTTGCAAAAACAGAAATCATACAAGACCAGGCAGTTCTAAGAATAGCCCTTAACATTTCAGGAATTTATCTTCTTTGGGCAATCATACTGAGCCCAAATACAGCCTTTATAGGTTAGAAGTTTTACAGACTAGACACATTTATATTTTTCAGATCTCTTAAACACAGGGATTAAACTTTAAACATATCACTAACCATGATGACCCCAAATGGTAGAGTAAGGAATCATCCATTGTTGCAACCAATAAATAAGTAGTCTGTACTTCTGGTGTTGACCTGGCTCTAGATACATGAGTTTTGTCATTTTCATTTATCTACCTGCTAGGGAATCAAACCTCATAAATGTTAGGACAAGAGGAGAAACTGGGAGGCATCAGTCAACAATATGGCAAATATGGGAAATTGTTGTGCCTAAGTCCCTGTAGGTGGAAAGGAAACAGAGAATGTGCAAAATCATGGTATGCACATTGGGGTCCAGCTGTAGTACCATGTCCTCTGCTTCCTCCCTCTCAGGATGTCCAGATCCCACTGCACAGAGGCTGGAAGGATGAAGCAGAGTCTGGAATGGGTGGGGTTTGCAGCATCCCATCCCAGCTGGAAGTGAGTGTTAGGGGGAAAGAAGAGAGAAGGATTTCTCTGATGATCTTAGTGTTATGTTCTTTTAAATGAAGACCTTCAATGATCTTCAATGAAACCGCTCTCCTGGGTGACCTTACCTTGTGCATTTACCTTTATTCATGGTGGGCTTATATGCATATGCCACCTTTATTTGTGATGAGAATGGCTGTATATGAACTATGGAGGGTGAGAAGGAGTTTCAGAGTAAATGAAAATTATTGGCCAGCGTTTAAAGTTCTGTGAATGCCTCATTTGTATGGAGAGGTATTCCAGGAATCCCAGGTTCTTGCTGGGCAGTTTTTTTATCAGGAAAGAAGAAGTTGAAATTGTAGGTTTGCCAAGGACTACTCAACCTTCTCCAGGTAGAGGTTGGGGGGGAGGGGATGTCAAGATCCCCACATAAGGTCAGAGAAGGGGAAGCCCTATTGGTAAAAGGAGTGCTCCATTTTGCAGCAAGTTCAGAGGAACTATCTCATCATAGTAGACTGTGACCTTAATTAGCAGGGTTTCCTTGCACAGAATCATCCCAGAAAAGAGACCTGACAAAGGACTTGTGCCAAACCAAAGATCCTAGGACCTAGGAAGCAGAAGTAAGAGGATAAGGAATTCAAGGTCATTTTTAGCTGTATAGTCACCTTTGAGGTCAGCCTATGTCTTAGACACCATGACCAAGGAAACTCTTTTTATGAACAACACTTAATTGGGGCTAGCTTACAGGTTCTGAGGTTCAGTTCATTATTATCATGGTGGGAAGCATGGCAGGGTCTAAATAGCCATGGTGCTGGAGGAGCTGAGAATTCTACATCTTGTTCCAAAGGCAAACAGGAGAAGACTGACTTCCAGGAAGCTAGGATGAGGCTCTTAAAGCCAACCCCCACAGAGACACACTTCCTCCAACAAGGCCACTGTAGGGTTATTTATTTTTAACCTACTTTAATAAGTATACTTAAATGCCTTAGCCTCCAGTCTAGCCCACCACTCACCAGAGGTAGTGGAAAGAAAAGGTTAATAGGGCAAAACTGGGGTATGGATCTGTTTAGAAATAATTCTCTGTAGTGAATCCAATCTTTGTTGTTAGGATATCAGCAGTTTAGTTTACACAAATCAGCAGCAATAGCTCAATCCACTTACAAACACTGAAGAGGTCAGCTCAGGAACTTTGGAAAGGTCATAGAACACTTGCCTCTTGGAATTGAGAAGCTAATTAACATTCCTCAGACCCCAGGGGTGGGGGAGAGACTGACCTGCGGGTGGGGAAACATTCCGCAGGAGGGATTGTTGGCGACCTACCTCATTCCCTAGAGACCAATCAATTTAAAAGTTACACTGTTCTCCAATCACATTGTGCCTAATGGGGGCTGCCCTGAGGACTGTATAAAGGCCCACTGGACAGGCTGCATGTGGTCGTTCTATCCCCATGTGCAGGGCGACCCCAGCATGCTAGGTTAAATAAAGTCCTCTTGCATCAGTTCCCGACTGTGCATTGTTCACTCAGGAGGCCCCATAAGCTAAGGCTCACCAGAGTCTTAGGACACCATTCACAGCAGTTTGATCCAGAAGAAACAGAGAGGTTCTGCCAATCAGCTCAAATCCACGGAAGCTGCAAGAAACTATCAGAACACACCCAGAAGTTCTTTGGTAGCATCTCTCTCTATGAAGTCATGACAAATGATGACCAGCAAAAAATGGCAAGGCAAACCAATACCAGACAGATCATCCATTGTCTGTTGGGTTATAGTTATACCCTTTCCAAACATCATGTGTTCTCTCAAGTGTCTGCTCTAGCAAAGCATTACAAGTCCTTTTTCCAGCCTGCTTCTCAACAAAAACATACTCTTATAAGGCAGTTTCCAGATAAACATCTTATGATACAACTGAGTTTCAAAGAAACTGGAAATTTTCACTTCAGGCCATGCCTACTCCAACAGGCCACATCTCCTAATAGTGCCACTCTCTGGGCCAAACATATTCAAACCACCACAACCTAGTCTATGAATATCTTGTCTTTAAAAAACAAATAAAGAGCCGGGCGGTGGTAGCACGCGCCTGTAATCCCAGCACTCTGGGAGGCAGAGGCAGGCGGATTTCTAAGTTCAAGGCCAGCCTGGTCTACAGAGTGAGTTCCAGGACAGCCAGGGCTACACAGAGAAACCCTGTCTTGAAAAAAAGAAAGAAAGAAAGAAAGAAAGAAAGAAAGAAAGAAAGAAAGAAAGAAAGAAACAAACAAACAAACAAACAAACAAACAAAGAAACAAAGAAACAAAGAAACAAAGAAAGAAACAAAGAAAGAAAGAAACAAAGAAAGAAAGAAGCAAAGAAAGAAAGAAACAAAGAAAGAAAGAAGGTTGGGTTGTCACTAATGTGATAGTTAGAAAGAAAAATGCCCCTAATAGGTCTATAAGATGTGGCACTATTAGGAGGTGTATGGTTTTGCTGGAAGGAGTATAAGATTAGAGGGTGGTCTTTGAGATCTCAGAAGCTCAAGCCAGGTTGTTTCTTGCTACCTACCAATCCATATGTAGAACCTCAACTCCTTCTCCAATACCATGTCTGCCAGCACACTGACTTGTTTCCCAACATGATAATGGATTAAACCTAAAAAACTGTAAGTCAGCACCAATTAAATATTTTCCTTTATAAGAGTTTCTGTAATGGGCTGGAGAGATGACTCAGTGGTTAAGAGCACCAACTGCTCTTCCAGAGGTCCTGAATTCAATTCCCAGCAACCACATGGTGGCTTACAACCATCTGTAATAAGATCTGATGCTCTTTTCTGGCATGTCTGAAGAGCACAATGGTGTACTCATATACATAAAATAAATAAATCTTAAATAAAAAAGGAGTTACCGTGTCTCTTTACAGTAATAGAAACCACTAACAAAGACAATTAGTAATAAAGCATTTGCCTAATATGTGTGGAGCCAAGTTTCATATTCATCTCTTAAAAGAAAAAAGAAAGAAAAAAAAAGCCTTAGTGTAGGGAAAATGAGTGGGGCCCCGCATACCCATGTAGGCGCCTGTGTGCCTGCTGAGGAGGCTGCCCGGCTGGTAGGGAGGTCCTTGCTCAGATGGCAGGGCCATGCTCCCACGACCCCATGTACCTGCAGAGGGAGCCTTGTTGAGCGGGAAAGTCCTGGGTCCTTTCTGGTTGCTGGAGATGCTGAGGCCTGTTACATTGCTCCTTCACAGCAGGTTTTGATAAGAAGAGGCAGCTCATAGTTTCAACGCTTTATTATAGAGAAGTAGGGATAGAAAAGGTGATAGAGAAGAGAGAAAGAAAGGATAGAGGGGTAAGAGCTGGCCACGACTACGTGGAGACCATGTGGAAAGAGGGGGGAAAGGGGAGAGAGGGGAAACAGAGGGACAAGAGTATAAGGTCAACAGAGAAAAGCAAGAGAGAGAGAAAGGGGAGGGGCCTGGAAGCCCCTTTAATAGTGGGCTGGGTTAACTTGCTGTTGCCAGGTGACTGTGGGGATAGAGTCCAACCAAAACACTAGGGGCCTGTCCCTATGTGACTGATGGCCACAGGATTATGGAGCTGAGGAGTCAGGAGTATGGAGTTGGTGTCAGGAGCCTGAGTATCTGGGAGCATGGCTCACTGATTCCATCCTTTGTAGAATATTCTACTGGGTCTCCAGAGTAAGCCTCACTCAACCAGGCCACAGACTGCTTTTTACAGTCCCACACCTTAGGAAAAAATTACAGATATATTCACCTTAAAATTCCTGTAACAGCTAAAACTTGTGTAAATGTTCTACATAAATTAACTGATTTAATATTCATAACAATAAATCTTTGTTAAGACAGCATTAACTATAACAGCATTTACAGGTGAAGAAAATTCGCTGTGCTTTTATAAGAAAATTTCTAAAATGTGTTTGTAGTGAGGGAATCTAGCCCCAGGAACTATAGATTGGATCTTGAGTCTTCCCCAAAAGCCTGTATGCTCAAGACTTGGTCCTGGCCCATGGTGCTATTGTGAAGTACTGGAACTTTGAAGGAGAGGCTTTGTAGAAGAAGGAAGAGCATTGGGACTGTGTCCTTGAAGAATATGTTGGGACCCTATACCCTTCCTGTGTCTGCTTTATTAACCATCATAAGGTAAACACACACACACACACACACACACACACACTATCCAATGCATTTCACTCTAATATACAATTCCACAGGCTCAGGGGCACAAGGTCAAGTAACCATGATTGAATCTTTGAAACTGAGTAAAAGCAAAGTTTCTTCCTTTTAAGTCAATGTCCTCAGATACTCTATTACAGCCACAGAAAGCTGACGTAATCAGCTATCTAATTCCAGGGTCCATGATACCACAGTGTCCTTTCCTGCTTCCCATTTGAACACTGTAGTTTTCACAAATCCCCTAATATACCCCCCAACCCCAGTCAGTAAAGGACAAGACACAGCAGTAGCCAGGGAGTGGAAGAGGATTCGAAATAAGAAGATTAAAGAAAAATTAACAACCCCAACTGTACTGGCTGGTTTTGTGTGTCAACTTGACACAGGCTGGAGTTATCACAGAGAAAGGAGCTTCAGTTGGGGAAGTGCCTCCATGAGATCCAGCTGTGGGGCATTTTCTCAATTAGTGATCAGGTGGGGAGGGCCCCTTGTGGGTGGTACCACCTTTGGGCTGGTGTTCTTGGGTTCTATAAGAGAGCAGGCTGAGCAAGCCAAAGGAAGCAAGCCAGTAAGGAACATCTCTCCATGGCCTCTGCATCAGCTCCTGTTTCCTAACCTGCTTGAGTTCCAGTCCTGACTTCCTTTTGTGATGAAAAGCAACGCAGAAGTGTAAGCTGAATAAACCCTTTCCTCCCCAACTTGCTTCTTGGTCATGAAGTTGTGCAGGAATAGAAACCCTGACTAAGACAAATTGGTACCAGAAGTGGGGTATTCCTGTAACAATCTGACCATGTTTTGGGGAGGAATGTGGAAGGACTTTGGAACTTTGAGCTAGAAAAGCCATTAGAATATTAAGAGTTTGGTGGAAAGTTCTATAGGAGCTTGGAAGACAATGTTACGAACAGTGCAAAAGATGGAGGCCTGGCTTGTGAAATTTCAGAGGGAAGATTAAAGACTCGTACAGTGGCCATGTTTTGATTGTGAAGATTCTGTGGTTTTTGGTTAGCTGGGGCTGAAGAATCAGCTGTGAGTAACAAGATACCGGAACCACTAAAGCAGACCTTTATGTTACTGGGACTATTGATGCTGGTTAGCTGGAGCTAAGAAATTAGCGGTGATTAAGAAGAGACCAGCATCACTGAGATGAAATCTTCTTGAAAGTGTTTTCTGAGAGCACAGATGCTGTATTCCAGAGATAGCCACAGTTGTATTTTGTGTTGTGGCTGGACTTGGTACTGTGTAAGAGTCACCCAGATGGTACTGGTTTTGAAGGCATAAAGGGGTCATGAAGAGCAGCTGAAGATCTTGGCACAGTGAGAGGCCACAGAAGGCCATTGGTGAAGGTGCAGCCTCTGTTGCAATTGTTGAATGGGACTTGAATGGGTCATGCATAGGAGCAGAGGCTTGTCACCATGAAGAGAGCCTATGAGAGGCTCTTGGTGAAGCCTAATTACAGTAGAAGTCAGCAGTGTTTTGGAGATGCCAGTGCCATGAGATGACCACCAAGAACAGCAGCAGCAGTGGAGTACAGGCAGCTGGAACCTAGAAGACAAGCTGTGTGCTACAAAGGGCAGAACTGGAGAAGTGACCCACGCCCTTGGAGGAGCCCAGAAGATTGTGAGTTGGATCCCAGACATTAAACCATTGGAGTCTGAGTTTTGCTTTTGGTTGTGACTGTGCCCTGATATGTTTCCCTCTTGAAAGAAGAAGTATTTTAGTGGAGCCCACAGTTAAGAGACTTTGAATTTTTAAAAACGTGTAGGGAGCAGCTTGCTACCGCGCCCTTAAAATGGCGCGGATTTCCGCTTTCCGCCTTCCCGCTGGCGGGCTCCCCATCGTAAACAACTCCTTATTTGGGTGGAGCCTGTTGAGTCTTGCGCCTTCCGTGTGGATACAGCCTATCAGCAATGCCCACGTGGCTAAGTCTGATTGGCTGGCTATTAGTATTTAAGGGCTTGGCTTAATCTCTCCAGGGTCAGAAGAAGAAGTACAGGGATCCTGAGTAAACTGCTTGGAGAAGATCTTCCTGTGTTGTGTCATTCCTTGCCGGCGAGGGTGGTTGCGACAACTGGTGCCGAAACCCCAGAACTTTCCTCATTGGGGGGGGGGGGGGAAGGAAGGGGGTTCGAAGATCAGAACTTCTTGCAGTCAGGGTAGTGCACTGGTAAGTTCCCAAGGTAAGTTGGGACATAAGGGACCATGAAAAGCGGGTAGCCTGCTCCTCTCTGTAGACAAAGAGGGAGCGAAAAGTTTGCAGAAAGCAAACCGAAAGTAAAAGTAAAGTCCGCAGTCTTGCAGACCAAGGCCTGCTCCTCTCTGTAGACAGAGAGTGAAAAGTTTGCGGAAAGCAAACCAAAGTAAAAGTAAAGTCCACGGTCTTGCGGACCGAGGTTTAAGTTCGCGGATTAGCGACCCAGTGAAAATTAAAGGGTTACAATTTATGGACCCTGCTCTGATAGCAGTGTCCTACATTTTTGCCTGCGTTCTTTTTTGGGGAGGCGTGTTCTGGTTTTGCTGACCGACGTGCACCCCTGGTGATTGCAAGTAAAAGGACTTAGAGCCTTAATTTTGAAAATGGGGACCTCACAGTCTCATCCAATTTTTCTGGCTCTTCAGGAGCTGCTTTTATCAAAGAATTTAAAGATCAAGAAATCGACCTTAGAGAGATTTCTTAATGAATGTGATACCGTGGCACCCTGGTTCGCTGTTTATGGCAGCCTAACGGTCGCCTGCTGGGATAGGTTAGGGAAGGATCTGGACTTTGCCTGGGATCAGGGCACACTCAAAGGAGGATTAAGACCTATTTGGAAGCTTGTTAGGGGCTGTTTAGTAGATCAAAAATGCTGTAAGGCCGTAGAGGATGGACAAACTGCTTTAGTAATCTTACAAGAGGAAAGATCAGAAAAGGCAGAGAGTGTTAAAAGAAAAGGGGGCATTGGGAAATTTTTACAAGGAAGGACTAGCCCAGTTGTTGCTCAACAAAGACCCAATTGGCAAGGTCTGGGTTTTTCCTAGGGGCCATTGAGGAGGGTATTCCCATCACATGGAAGACAGAGGAACCGGTGTGGGTTCCTCAATGGCCCCTTTCCTCTAAAAAGCTTGCAGCAGCTCATTCCTTAGTAAGTGAACAGCTCTCCCTTGGGCACATTCAAACCTCAGTATCTCCTTGGAACACACCCATTTTCATTATAAAAAAGAAAACAGGAAAATGGAGGCTGCTTCATGACCTCCGCGCTATTAATCAACAAATGAAAGTGATGGGTCCAGTGCAGCGAGGCCTTCCCTTGTTGTCTGCCTTACCTAGCCATTGGCCAGTCATAGTAATCGATATAAAAGACTGTTTCTTTTCAATCCCCCTCTGCATTAAAGACAGGGAGCGGTTTGCATTTACCATCCCGTCCTGTAATCATGAGGAACCTGATAAGAGGTATGAATGGAAAGTGTTACCCCAGGGCATGGCTAATAGCCCCACTATGTGTCAAGTATTTGTGAGCGCTGCCATCGCTCCTCTAAGGGAGCAATATTCCAGAGTAAGATGCATCCACCACATGGATGATATCCTTCTGAGTAATAAAGATGAGAAGGTTTTGGATCAGGCTTATGAAGAGCTAATAAGATTATTGAGAAGAAAGCAATTGTTTGTTGCCCCTGATAAGGTTCAAAAAACCAGTGTAGTCTCTTATTTGGGAGCAAGATTGGATCCTCTTACAGTAGTCCACAAAAGATTGAAATTAGAAAAGATAATCTCAAGACACTTAATGACTTTCAGAAGTTGTTGGGTGATATAAACTGGATCCGAAGCTATTTGAAAATACCTAATTATGAATTAAGGCCATTATTCAATCTTTTGGCCGGTGATTCAACCCTGAATTCTCCTAGACAATTAACTAAGGAGGCTCGAGTGGCCTTGAGGAAGGTAGAGCAAGGACTACAGGATGCAGTACTATATCGTTGCACAGAGGACTTGGATATCATCCTGTGCATTCTGCCTACCTTTTTGCAGCCTACAGGGCTGTTATGGCAGGCAGGGCCCTTATTATGGATTCATCCTAAAGCCTCACCAGCAAAATCCATAGAGCATTACCCCACTGCTGTTGCAAAATTGGCCCTTAATGGAATACAACAGTGCGTGCAGTTTTTTGGGAGATATCCAATCTCCCTGATTATTCCATATACTGCTTTTCAAGTGCAAATATTATGTGGAGCAATTGATGACTGGGCCATGGAGGTGCTGTAGTTTCCATGGTATTATAGATAATCATTATCCCAAGCATCCTTTGCTTTTCTTTTTTAAAGAACATCCTGTTGTGTTTCCAAAAGTAACTGCACAAAATCCTTTGCCAGATGCTCCCAATATATTTACAGATGGGTCAAAAGCTGGATGTGGGGTGTCTGTGGTAGAACATCAGAAACCAGTCCTGTATCAATTCCAGCCAAATTCTCCACAGGTGGTTAAGTTGCAAATTGTCTCAGAAGTCTTTAAAAAATGCCTTTTTCCCTTCAATTTGCTTTCCGATTCGGCATATGTGGTAAATGCTGTAAAAATTCTAGAGGTGGCCGGACCTATAAAACAAAGCAGTACTGTTTGTCAGTTACTGAGAGAGTTACAAAAGATCATTTGGCTGAGAGAGTCAAAATTTTTTATACAACATATTTGAGCTCATACAGGCTTGCCTGGCCCATTAAGTGAAGGAAATGGTCTGGTTGATCGTTGCACTAGAATGGAATATGCCTTTTTGAGTTCTGTTTTGGAAAATGCCCGGAGTTTTCATAAGCAATTTCATGTTCCTTCAAAGACCTTGCAACAAAGGTTTGGATTATCCCGAGCAGATGCCAGACAAATTGTGCTCGAATGTCAACAATGTGCTGTTTATAATTATCTAATCATCCCCCTAGTTTAGGAATTAATCCAAGAGGTTTGCTACCTTTAAAAATTTGGCAGATGGATGTTACTCATATTTCTGAATTTGGAACTTTAAAGTATGTTCATGTTTCTGTGGATACTTGTTCTGGCATCATTCATGCTACAGCCTTGAGTGGAGAGAAGACACGTAACGTTATTACACATTGCCTTGAAGCATGGGCGGCTTGGGGGCAACCTCAACAGCTTAAGACAGACAATGGCCCTGCCTATACAGCTCAGTCTTTTCAATCCTTTTGCAAGCAAATGAATATAATCTTGAATCATGGTCTACCCTATAATCCTCAGGGCCAAGGCATTGTTGAACGTGCTCATCGTACCCTTAAGGAATGTTTAACAAAACAAAAAGAGGGAATTGGGTATGATAGAACACCCAAAGAACGACTCTCACTGGCATGATTTACTTTAAACTTTTTGAATCTGGATAATGATGGTTTGGCTGCAGCTGATCGGCACCAATGCCCTAATAATACCTTGAAGGGTTATGTTAAATGGAAGGATGTGGCATAACTGGATTATGGCATGGCCCTGATCCAGTGTTGGCATGGGCGAGAGGTTCTGTTTGTGTGTTTCCTCAGACTCAACAAGACCCACTGTGGGTGCCTGAGCGACTGACCAGACACTGCAATAAAAGTGAAGATCCTCCTGCTGTTACTGATTCTCAGCGAGACGTTGATGCTGGTGTAGATGGAGCCAAGATGGGCGATCTTGTCGGTGTTCCTGAGACCCATGCCGATACGCCATGATGCTAAGCTGTTTCCTTGTCTTTTTAGTTCTAACAAGTCTCTTGATATACCTTATTCACCTTTAGATAAAGAGGAGGGAAGTGTAAATGAAAAGTGTGCCCTTGCCATCCTTTTGATAGTACTTTCAATTGTTTGCCTGTGGTGCATCTGCAGAATGAGGTTTATCCAACAAAGGCAGGCTGCAATGATGGTACAGGCATTCACAGCCATTGAAGCTGGACAGTCCTCCCAGGCCTGGCTGGCAGCCATGAAGGCCTAATAAGATGCTTTCCACGCTCAGGATGCGAGGCTAAGCACTGCACTCAGGGGCCCATGATTGGAGAGCCCTTGAGGGGAGCATGTTTGACTGCACACGGGTTGGTACCCCAGAACCCATCTCTGAGCAAAAGGTACCGGACAGGTTTGATGAAATCCACTGGGCTGATGGCTCAGAAGGGCATCGAAACAAGGTCCATGAGTCCACCTGATGGGCAAACGGTATATCAGAGGTTAAACCTCTACTCTCGCCTGAATGCGTGTTTAAAAAGAAAAGGGAGGAACTGTAGGGAGCTGCTTGCTACCGCGCCCTTAAAATGGCACGGGTTTCCGCTTTCTGCCTTCCTGCTGGCAGGCTCCCCATCGTAAACAACTCCTTATTTGGGTGGAGCCTGTTGAGTCTTGCGCCTTCCGCATGGATACAGCCTATCAGCAATGTCCACGTAGCTAAGCCTGATTGGCTGGCTATTAGTATTTACTGGCTTGGCTTATTCTCTCTGGGGTCAGAAGAAGCTTGTACAGGGATCCTGAGTAAACTGCTTGGAGAAGATCTTCCTGTGTTGCGTCATTCCTTGCCGGCGAGGGTGGTCACGACAAAAAAGACTTTGAATTTTAAAGATATTGGACATTTTAAGGTGATTGAACTTTTAATATGTAAAGACTGTGGGACTTTTAAAGTAATTTAGATCTTGGGGATGAATAAGAAAGTAAGGGTTGAAGCTTAATAGTGATGTGTTCGTGTGTCAAGTTGACAAGGGGTCAATTGTACTGGCTGGTTTTGTGTGTCAACACAGGCTGGAGTTATCACAGAGAAAGGAGCTTTAGTTGGGGAAGTGCCTCCATGAAATCCAGCTGTGGGGCATTTTCTCAATTAGTGATCAGGTGGGGAGGGCCCCTTGTGGGTGGTACTACCTTTGGGCTGGTGCTCTTAGGTTCTATAAGAGAGCAGGCTGAGCAAGCCAGGGGAAGCAAGCCAGTAAGGAACATCCCTCCATGGCCTCTGCATCAGCTCCTGCTTCCAAACCTGCTTGAGTTCCAGTCCTGACTTCCTTTTGTGATGAACAGCAATGCAGAAGTGTAAGCTCAATAAACCCTTTCCTCCCCAACTTGCTTCTTGGTCATGATGTTGTGCAGGAATTGAAACCCTGACTAAGACACCAACCAACATACAACAGTAATCCCTAAAACATACAGGGACAGAGCTTGGGGGTGCATATGTTAAACTGTAGGAGAGAAGATTAGAATGGTGGCTTAGAATGAACCTTTCTTTACTCTTTACCTCTTCATGATCATTAGTTTAAAAGGCTAATAGTGGTGACAGTGATGTCTAAAGCCCCGGTGTAGGGCACAGTAGTAGCAGGAAAGAAAGCTATTTTCTGATTAATAATACTAAACCAATATAGATCTGCTACTATAACTATGCTTAGTGATTTGAAACTGGCAAAGTTGTGTTTATCTCTCAGTTGAAGCGATCACTCACCAAGTGGAGTCAACATTAATTCTAGTTATAAGTTTATCAAAAGTCCAAAAGGAGCACAGGAAGTTATTTGTCTACTGGTAACTATGAACCAATAATTTAAAAAATGGTTATGGCTACAATGTAAATAAAACATAAAGCAAAAGTGATTCCTTGGTATAGAAAATTTAAAAGCATAACTGAAGTTTAGTGTTATGAGAAATATTAAAAAATGAACCCGCCAACCCTCCACAGGGTCAAACATGCTCTCCCGTGCTCCTGCCACCGCTGCCAACTCTCTGGAGCTAGCCCAGTTGTTGTTCCCAGCTCTAGTTCACTTGTCCCTGGCACCATAGTTGTTCTTCGGTCATAAACCCATATAGTCGGTGACCCCACATTCCAGTAACTAAATGGAACTGCCAGTCTCACAGTAGCATATCACAATACCCAGTAACCTAGTAAACTCAAGACTCTTAAAGTTTAATTAACCAATCAGACTTATGTATCAATAAAGTCACAATTTACAAGATGCCAATACAATAATTTCAGAGCCAATTGATAATGATAAAAGCTTATCCCAATATTCTAACCTTTATGATATTGTAACAACCTGTGGCTGGTCATAGCTATGCTGATTCACATCTGCTGCCATCTTCCTCTCTCTCTCCTCTGAGATACTCCCTGTCCCTACAACTGTTAGCTCCACCAACCTTTCCAATTTTAATCACAGGCTTCCTCTGCACTAATGTAATTGGACAGGGAAAATCCTGCGACAGTTTAGCAATGACACAAAAGTATAAAGCAATTGAATATTTACTTGCTGAGTGTCAATTATTGTTTGCTTGCTTATTTTCTGGTTGAGCATGGTCTTGACCTCAGGATCCTCATGCCATCACCTCCCACGTGCTAGAATTACAGGTATGTGACGTTATATCTACCATTTCTCTTTAATTTACAATGTCGTAACTTTGAAGCTTCAAATTTTGTTTCTCACTTTACTGAATGAGGTAACTCAGACCCAGTAGGTCAAACATTCCATGCTCTCCCTGATATGTGGGTCTTGGTACTGATTCCTTAGGTATGTGTGTTTAACTTGGAGTCCCCATTCAAGCCAGGAAACTAGAAATGAATCATTGGTGGAGAGGAGAGTAATAGGACAGTAAGAGGAGGAAGGTGTAGGTGGGAATGGTGTGGTAGAAGGGAAGAGGATCTGATGAAAGACTGACTAACCTTAAGGATGGTTGAGAATGCTATATGGAAGCCTACTATTGTATATGCTTTCTAGTTATATATGTAATATGTGCATATGTGTTTAAAAGATGATAAAATATATGCATATATTTGCATATATTATGTATTCATATAAAATAGTTTGATTTAAATTACCCTACATAGGGGATAGTGTGTTGTATATCACTATCCCCTATGGTTTATTGTCGTAAACCTTGAATTTTTTTTTTGGTTTTTTGGATTTTGTTTGTTTGTTTGTTTGTTTTTTCGAGACAGGGTTTCTCTGTATAGCCCTGGCTGTCCTGGAACTCACTCTGTAGACCAGGCTGACCTCAAATTCAGAAATCCACCTGCCTCTGCCCCCCAGAGTGCTGGGATTACAGGCATGTGCTACAACCACCCGGCAAACCTTGAAATTAAGATATTGTTTTTACTTCAAATTATCCTCCTTACAAATTTATCTAGTATTCATTGGCTTGCCATTTTTTTTTATTCAGAGGTGTTTATATGTATACTGTTTATCTGTCTTAGGGTAACTATTGCTGTGATGAGATGTCATGACCAAAAGCAACTTGGGGAGGAAGGGTTTATTTCACTCACAGTTCCATATAACAGATCATCACCAAAAGCAGTGAGGACAGAAACACACAGGGCGGGAACCTGGAGGCAGGAGCTGATGCAGAGGCCATGGACTGCTTACTGGCTTGCTTCCTATGGCTTGTTCAGCCTGCTTTCTTATAGAACCCAGGACCACCAGCCCAGGGATGGCACCACCCACAATGGACTGGGCCCTCCCTCATTGATCCATTGATCACTAAATAAGAAAATGCCTTACAGGTTTGCCTACAGCCTGATCTAATGGAGTCATTTTCTCAGCTGAGGCTCCTCCTTTCTAATGAGTCTAGCTTGCATCAAGTTGATGAAAGACTAGCTACCACAGTATCCCATTGTAGTTTGCCATTGATTAAAATATCACTTCCACTGCCTTAATTTTCCTAGGAAGCTCAGAAGCTGACATCATCAACTGTTCTGTATCTATACAGCAAAGTCTACTGTCACATTTGACACCTAAACCATTCATAACTATTGTCTTGGTTAGAATATGCTTGGCCGCTGGGCAGTGGTGGCACATGCCTGTAATCCCAGCATTCTGGGAGGCAGAGGCAGGCGGATTTCTGAGTTCAAGGCCAGCCTGGTCCACAGAGTGAGTTCCAGGACAGCCAGGGCTATACAGAGAAACCCCGTCTTGAAGAAAAGCCAAATCCAAAAAACTAAAAAAAAAAGAATATGCTTGGCCCAGGGAGTGGCACTCTTTGGAGGTATAGCCTCATTGGAGTAGGTGTGTCACTGTGGGTGTGGGCTTTAAGTTCCTCCTGGCTGCCTGCAAGCCAGTATCTGCTAGCAGCCTCTAGATAAAGATGTAAAATTCTCAGCTCCTCCTGCACTGTACCTGCCTGGACACTGCCTTGTTCCTGCCTTGATGATAATGGACTGAACCTCTGAACCTGTAAGCCAGCCTCAATTAAATGTTGTCCTTAATAAGAGTTGCCTTGGTCATGGTGTCTGTTCACAGCAGTAAAATCCTAAGACAAATATTTCAACTGGATTTTCATTTGGTGAGATCAGAAAACAATTTCTTCTCTAATTACCATGCAGACAGATCCCGGGATAGACAAGGAAACCCTGGACCTGAGCTGGAAAGATAATGTCTCATTTTATTAAACATGAGGGTGATGTTTGACTCCACAAGTCCTTTCAGCTTTTTATACCAACTGACTTCATTAAAACTAACTATCCATACTTTATCCCACAAATCACTTATTAGTTAATCAGTGTTTATATTATCAACCATGTGTCTTCTCATTCTCCTGAAAGTTTAAGAGTCAAAGCATGCCTCTTCTTTTGTTTATTTGGTTGGTTGCCTGGTTTTGTTTGTTTTGATACAAATCCAGCCCTGGCTCTTGAAGACAAGTACTCTACCATGAGTGACAGTCCCAGCCTCAGAACCTTCTTCTTTTATACAGTAGCAAGCTGAGAAGCATAGATATTTAATGATTTTTTTTCAGTGTCAACCAGTAAAATTATGGCAGAAGACTAACTGCTTAAATTCATAATTCTTATTTTACCCTCAAACTAGGCATTAAAATATGCCTATCAAGTCCAAGAATCTGACTCTTGTTAATTAATCAGGAATTCATATTTACTGTTCTCGAGCCCTATAACATTAGATCCCACAGTGGTACAAAACATGACCTCTGAGAACTTGAAGTCTGGTTATATGTTACTAAATTCTCTAAATCAGTTCCCGTTAAACATTCAATTCTTGATTTTTTTTTTTAAGTTATATTTTCTCTTTTTTTCCATTTTTGTTTTTTTACCCTCCCCACTCTCTCTGGCCCCATTCACTCCAGTCCAAAGATTTATTTATTTATTATATGTATGTACATTGTAACTGTCTTCAGACACTACAGAAGAGGGCATCAGATCTCATTACGGATGGTTGTGAGCCACCATGTGGTTGCTGGGATTTGAACTCAGGACCTTCAGAAGAGCAGTCAGTGCCCTTAACCACTAAGCCATCTCTCCAGCCCCTTAAGTTACTATTTTCAATAATACTATGGCAGGTAGAATCTGACAAATAGAAATATGAAGGATACCCTAGAACTTGTAATCAATTTGCTCCACAGGATGGTATTAGACAAAGAAAAAGAAAAGGGTGTTAAGATTCAAGAAGTGTTAAGAAAGATACAAGCCAAATTCAATGTTTAGATGCTGCCTTAGGGTTTCACTGCTGTGAAGAGAGACCATGACCAAGGCAACTCCTATAAGACAACATTTAACTAGAGCTGGCTTACAGTTTCAGAGATTCAGTTCATTATCAAGGTGTAAGCAAGGCAGCATCCAGGCAAGCATGGTGTAGGAGGAGCTGAGAGTTCTACATCTTGCTCAGAAGGCAGCTAGGAGAAGACAGACTTCCAGGCAGCTAGAATGAGGGTCTTATTTCCATGCCCACAGTGACACACCTACTCTAACAAGGCCACACCTCCTTTTATTTCTTTCATTTTTTTAAAGATTTATTTATTATATGTAAGTGAGAGCCCCCCAACTCAATGTTTTTAGACCCCTTAAACAACTAGCCCAGCACAGAGTAACTTGTTTTTCTGCTTTCAGCTTGAGAAAGATAGCCCACCCAGTTCTAGTTCCAAGGTTTAACTATACAATGCCCCAAGGACGTTTGCTCCAGATAATCTCTAACCTTCCTTAAGGCATAAACTATTGCCTCCTCATGACTAATGAGTCAAACTAATGACTTCCTCATTCTGTACTTCCCCATTCCGTGCATGTTTTGTCCTCCACCCCTTGTCTTGTGATTTTTCCCTTTTAAATACCCCTGACTTTAGTTGCACAGGGTCCCACAGTCCTCTACCCCTGTGTGGTATATATACCCCTCTGGGACTGTGGACCCCAGAGCTCTGGAATAAAAGAAATCCTCATGTTATTGCATCAAGACTGTTTCTCATGAGTGATATGGGTGTTGCCTTCCGAGGTGTGGGGCACTGGGGTGCCCTTGGTTTTGGGGGTCCTACATAAGTACACTATAGCTGTCTTCAGACACCTCAGAAGAGGGCATCGCATCTCCTTGCGGATGGTTGTGAGCTACCATGTGGTTGCTGGGATTTGAATTCAGGACCTTCAGAAGAGGAGTCAGTGCTCTTAACTGTTGAGCCATCTCTCCAGCCCCAGAACAATGTTTTTTAAATAGTCCTCAATTTTTGGAGATAAAATGAGAAGATGAGCAACCAGTTAATGTCTAATACTTTCTAAACATGTCACATATTCCTAAGATTATGGCTAAGTATATTACAAATATTTTTTTAGAATACATTTCACAAATGATTGTGTTTTGTTTTAGGGATGGAAAACTGAAGGGCAAATACTCAAAATCATCCTGTGGTGGGGCAAGACATTGCAAAAGTTCCTCCATCTTGTATTCTTGCTAAGGTCATTCCAGATTTAACTGGAATCTGATCTCCTTAATGGAGAATCACTGGGAAAACTATTCAACCCTATTCTAGGAACTCAAGGTCAGGGTGCTCTAGCTAACTTATCTTAGCCTTTGTTAAAACGGCTTGTCTGTGCAGAACCTCCTCCAGCTGGCTAACCACTAACTAGCTTTTCTTAAAACTTCTTGCTTCAAACTGCTTACTCAACTCCTGGATTCTGGACACTCTGGGCCACAGCTAGGTCCTACATTTGGGTGTAGTTCCAGCCAGCTGGAATAAAGACTCTTAGTTGGTTAAGCAATGTGTCTGAATATTCATCTCTGGTGGACTCCCGGTAACAATACAGCTAGCAAATTTCCCCACTAATATTCAAATCCAGATCTTTCTTGTTACTTAGTTATTAAAAGCATGTTTGAGTCACACAGCCTGTAGATAATTGTGTTTTTATCTCCTGAAGAGCTGCAAACTACATTTTAAAGGTGGAAAGATAAGGAAATTCTGATTATCTTCTTGAAACTTTTACTTCTGAGCCTGGAAAAAATGTCTTCTAAGGAGTAAATTGTGTTCTCCTAAGACTGTTGTGGAGGGCTGGAGAGATGGCTCAGCAGTTAAGAGAACTGTCTGCTCTTCCTGAGGTCCTGAGTTCAAATTCCAACCACATGGTGGCTCATGACCCTCTGTAAAGAGATCTGACGCTCTCTTCGGGAGTGTCTGAAGACAGCTACAGTGTGCTTAGACAAAAGACTGTCGTATAAGGAATGGGAGGAATTTCTTGGAGGAGGCAGAAGCACCATTCTTCTCCCATGGCTATATTCATTGAGGAACTGACTGAGCACATTCAGGAACAGTTGACGTAATGGAAGAGCCATTTAAATCATTTCAACCCCAAATGCTTGGTGCTCTCCAACACCTTCCAGACACTAACCCAGCAGGCATTGGGTGTCCAAGCCAGAATACTGAGGAGTATTTTCCTGAATGTTTATAAGATTCACCACTTCTTTAAACTGAAAAAAAAATCATTTATTTGAAGGCAGAATTAGGACCTACAACCACAAATGTAGTGAATCTTTTACAAGTCTCAGAAAATAACCCAGAGGATGTCTTAGGAAACAGGCAGATGTAGGAAAGCCTGAGGGAAAAACCAACTGTTTCTAGGTCCCTTTCCATCCTATCTCTCTACATTCATGCTGAACAATGGAACAATGTTCTCTTCAGTGCAAGGATGCTGTATAAATGCAGAACAGTAAGTACATCTGCAAAATAAACTCAAGACAAGAGCTGCCAGAACTTTATGTCTCTCCTGGCTAGCGGCTATTATCAGCATCTCCAGCAAAAAAGATGAGTTTTCAAGTAAAAGAAAATGCTTCTCTGTAACTTTAATTTTTTTTAACCTATGTTTAATGATGGTTCTTAAATGCTTTAACCTCCCTTGTAGCCCACCACCCACCAGAGGTAATGGAAAAAAGAAAGGATGGGGGAAGTGGATCTCTTTAGAAAGGTTCTTTGGAGCAACTCCTGTCTTGTCTGGAAATGGGCAGTTCAGTTCACAGGTCAGCAGGCAGCAGCAGCTAGATCTGCTCGCAAACACTTGTCAGCTATGCCTCTCTCAGGGAAGTGAAGATCAGCAAAGACTTGAGACCCACAAGTGTTGCACAGCTAACTGTACCAGCAAGCCAAGCTCTGTCTCCGTCACTCCTTATTTATGCTCTCCAAACATCATGTGTCCTCCACGGGTCTTGCCCCAGTGTAAGACCCCCCCCCAAAACCAAGGGTGCCCCAACACCCTCAGAAGGCGACACCCAAATTACTCGCGAGAAACGGTCTCAATGCAATAGCATGAGGATTTCTTTATTCCAGAATTCTGGGTTCCACAGCCGTACACTGTGCAGGGGTAGAGGACTGAGGACCCCGTGCAACTGAAGTCAGAGGTATTTAGAGGGGAAAATCACAAGATGAGGGTTGGAGGGCACAATTCACAAGGCAAGGGGTGGAAGACAAAGCAAGCACAGAATGGGGAAGTGCAGAATGAGGAAGTAAGGAAGGTTAGAGATTATCTGGAGCAAATGTCCTCAGGGCTCTGTATAGTTAAACATTGGAACTAGAACAGGGTGGGCTATCTTTCTCAAGCTGAAAGCAGAAAAACAAGTTACTCTGTGCTGGGCTAGTTGTTTAGAGGTCTAAAAACATTGAGTTGGGGGTCTCTCACCAGCACATGTATCCAATCAGAAGCAACAAGAAACTTCAGCACACCACCAGAAGAATTTTGGTGCATTTCTCTCTATGGAGTCCCAACAAATGCAGCTCAGCTACAAAATGCAAGGAGGACTAAGGCATGTGTGTTGTTAGCAAAGACTTCATCAGGTCCTTTCCTGTGGTTGCCTTTGCAGAACATCTGCTGCTGTGTCTGCTTCGGGGAAATGTACCTTTATGAGTCTGCCTGAACCTTTCACGCCTTTCACACGTTTGCCCCAGCAAAGCACCATCCAACTGAAGAACCCATAAGTATCCACTTCACTTCTCCCCTGTTGAGGTTTTGTCTTTTAATGCCTCCAACACCTGTGACCCTGCCCCCAATTTAATTGTGATTGATAAATAAAGATGCCAACAGCCGATAGTTGGACAGAAGAGGCATAAGTGGGGTTTAGGCTTTGAGATCTTGGGGTCAGAAGAAAGGAAGAAGAAAAAGGACACACAGGAGAAGAGAAAGGAGAGCTGTCAGGAGTTAGCTGTGCCATAAAAAAATGTGGCCCTAGGCGGATCTCTGAGTTCAAGGCCAGCCTGGCCTACAGAGTGAGTTCCAGGACAGCCAGGGCTACCCAGAGAAACCCTGTCTCGAAAAACCAAATCCAAAAGACAAAAAAAAAAAAAAAAAAAAAAAAAAAATGTGGCCCTGAGGGCTGCCCAACATAGAAATAGTAAGTAATAACTAGGGGTTATCAATAGGAAAATGGATTCCAACAGCATGGAAGGCAAGCGGCTGGCAGCTATTCTGCTGCTTACGGTGTATTAAATATCTAAAGGCTGTGTGTGTCTTTCACCCGGGAACTCAAAGATCAAGACAGGGTAGACACCCCGGGCTCAGGATTTTAATTAATACTACACTCCTCCCAGTTCAATATAAATAATTCAAATAATACGATTTCAGAATCACTGCACGGTAAGGCACACTTCCCAGATCCTCTGGAAGTTAACAGAGTTGTACCTTGAGCCCAGGGTGAATATCATAGAAAGTCTTTAAGATTAGATCTATTATCAAAGATTCATAGAAACATAGAATTAGAAATGTTAGAGATGATCTAGTGAAATTGTCCTGTTTTGTATGTAGGAAACTTCACTGTGTTTATATGTATGTTCAGATGACAATGAATACATTTTACATTTCCACATTTCTGGTCATTTTTTTTTTAGTAAATTATTAGTCAATTTTTCTAATGCAATAATAGGCTTTGTCAGGAAAAAGCTCATGCCAGAAATAAAGTATCTTTATCATTCCTATGCCATCCCTGTATGACTATTGTACCAAATGCAGGACATGGAGGTGCATGCCTTTAATCCCAGCACTTGGGAGGCAGAGGCAGGTGGATTTCTGAGTTCGAGGCCAACCTGGTCTACAGAGTGAGTTCCAGGACAGCCAGGACCATACAGAGAAACTCTGTCTCAAAAAAACCAAAGAAAGGAAAGAAAGAAAGAAAGAAAGAAAGAAAGAAAGAAAGAAAGAAAGAAAGAAAGAAAGAAAGAAAGAAAGAAAGAAAGAAAGAAGAAGAAAGAAAGAAAGAAGGAAGGAAGGAAGGAAGGAAGGAAGGAAGGAAAGAAGAAAGAAAAAGAAAGAAAGAAAGAAAGAAAGAAAGAAAGAAAGAAAGAAAGAAAGAGAGAGAGAGAGAGAGAGAGAGAGAGAGAGAGAGAGAGAGAAAGAAAGAAAGAAAGAAAGAAAGAAAGAAAGAAAGAAAGAAAGAAAGAAAGAAAGAAAGAAAGAAAGAGAAAAAGACTATTGTAACAAATGACCATTGAGTTATGGTAGAAAATTAGACTTAACTACCAGGGTAACTGTCCATTTTATCTTTATGACTTAAACAAGCATGAGCTAAAAGACTTCCAAGTTTTCATTTATTATTTTCATTCAGTTTGGAAAACACATTTTTTTCTACATTTCAAAAGGAAATAATAAGTGACAATAAGAAAATGTTTTAAGAACTGGAGAAACGGGGCTGGAGAGATGGCTCAGTGGTTAAGAGTACTGACTTCTAGAGGTCCTGAGTTCAAATCCCAGCAACCACATGGTGGCTCACAACCATCCCTCTGATCTGCTGCCCTCTTCTGGGGTATCATCCGTAGTATGAAGAATGACAGAGCAAGAGAAAATAAGAAAGATGGGGTGGGAGTCTTCCTATTACTAGTTTAAGCCACAAGGATGATTATTTGATTAAAATCTTTTTTAGCCTCTTATTTACTCATAATTGTATGTGGACTGGGGTTTACCTGCATATATGTCTGTGTACCATTGTTCATGAAGTGCTCACAGAGGCCAGAAGACATTAGACCCCCCTCCAAACTGGAATTATAAACAGTCGTGAGCCATCATGTGGATATAGGAAATCAAACCTGGATCCTCTGTAAGGTAAGCAATTGTCACTTTCCTTCCAATCCTCCATTACAAATTGCCCAGTCTGATCCTAAGCCCTGTATCAGACAACATGCAGGGGACTGTCCTCCTTCTCAGGCCTTACTGCCTAGAGACACCACTGAACCTCATGACAGACCCAGCTGTCCTCCCTTTCTGTGGGCCTCTCAGCTGTGTGTGGTTCCTGTCCTGTCCCGCCCCCAGAACCCCTGTCCTCCCCCTCAGAGTACCCCCCTACTCTCCTACCCTCCCACCTCCCATCCTCCACCCCTTCTTACAGCCCATCTCTGTTCCTTGGTACTAGTCTACAATATCTGGAAACATAGGCCACCTATTGGGGTGACAGGGCATGCAAACAATGAGGAAAGGACCACCGAAGTGAGAAATACACCAAAAGCAACTTTATTCACCAGGGGAAAATGCTTCTAACCTCTTAGGGTAGCCTCAGTCTCAGGAACTGACACAAGCAACTTGAAAGGGCCCTAGCAGCCTCCTCTTGAAGCATGAACCCACAAACAGATGTTCAGGGGACAGTAAAGAAGGAGATCATAAATTGAGGGTTAGTTCTCCAGCCCAAGGTGTGGCAGACAGCAGTGTGTAGGGTCTGGCTCAAGGCTATTCTTGGGCAGTGGTCTTTTTTTTTTTTTTGTTGTTGTTGTTTTTTTTTGTTTTTCCGAGACTAGGTTTCTCTGTATAGCCCTGGCTGTCCTGGAACTCACTTTGTAGACCAGGCTGTCCTGGAACTCAGAAATCCGCCTGCCTCTGCCTCCCAAGTGCTGGAATTAAAGGTGTGCTCCACCACCGCAGGCTTTGGGCAGTGGTCTTATCTCAAACTCTAAGGAGCTCGTGCAGGCCAGGTGGTTTTACTGCAGCTGAAAGAATGCACTAAAAAGAATGCAGGGCTTACACGCAGTAAGAGGGTGGTAGCGGACCAGTGCCTGGAATTATTCTGGGCTCTTTGCCACCCAGGATTCCCAGTATGTGACTGTATCAGCAGATGATCTTTCTCCCACATGAGGACAAATACTAACACACAGGACCCAAGAACAAGCAGCAGAGGAATGCATCTGTGATGGCCGAACCCCCACAGTCTCTTTGGGCCTTGAAGTCAGAGGAGAACTGAAGCTGTGGAGGTCAGAGAGGAGCAGAGCAGTGTGGGTCTCTCTGCTCTTGTGGATTATCTCGGTCGATACAATCCTCGAGGGCAGTAGGAGCGGGGACAGAGTTCAGAAGCCCTGTAAATACATACGGTGAATAAACCACACCAGGACCGGAAGTCAGAAGACAGATGAACTTCCCTTAGCAAGATTGAAGGCTCATAAAGTTTGGGGGGGACTGAGGGCAGGGACATCCGGGATAGGCAAAGGTCATTGGCTGGGGGTGTAGGTAGGGCTGGAATGCCTCATTAGCATGAGGAAGCATTTCAGGAATCTCAGGTGTGTCCGCAGAAAGGAGATTGGTCCTATAATCTGAGGCTACGTGACATTCCTCAGGTAGAGGTGTGTATAGGGACTTAGAATTCCCCAGACAAGGTTAGAGAAGGAGAAATTCCCTGATGAAGAGGAGTCTTCCCGTATTGCACTCAGTCCAGAGGCTATCCCGTCATGGTGGGACTTAGACTTTAATTAACAGTTTTCCCACAGTAATGTGGGTCGTGTATAACCAATGCTCTGTGCTAGCTGGGGCGGCTAAACGGCAGAATATTCTGCCTGTGACCTTGACTTAACCCTGAACCTGCCATATTTGCAACAGTCAAGCCTTGACTCGGACCCCGACCCTGCAGGAGTAATATCGCGCAGCAGCTAGCTCACTTCCAGACATAGCATCCTGAATCCTTACCGCCCTAGCCTCGGCCTGATGGAGTGGAGGCCCCGCCCCAGACTTAGGTCCGCCCACCCTATGTCCCCGCCCCCCATGCCATCAACCCCGCCTCTCCTGCTAAGTGCTCCTTATGTCACCGTCATCAAGTGGTCCTTGGGTCTCCAAAATTCCAAGCTCCGCCCACAGGCCCTTAAGCTGCGCCCACCTACTCATGAGGTCTTTCTAACCATCCTCCAAGCCCGAGGACGCTGGATCGGCTAATCTCGACTCTTTCCATCGCCTCTCGTCTCCCAAGTGCACTCGGCTTTCAAAGGCGCGGGAGATAGGGGGCTGTCGGCTCCGTTTCGTCTATCTGCAGAGCCTCAAAAGCCCTCTGGAGCCCTCCGTGATGACGACTGTGGAGAAATAAAGGACCACAAACTCCAAAAAGCTTCTACACGAGTGCCAATTTCAGAAATTTGGACTACGATACCCAGAATGATTAGGGTTCACAAACACCGCCTTCTAGAGACTTTGAACTACAATACCCAGAAAGCTCAGCTGTCTTCTGTGGGCTTTGGACAATTCCTGGAGCAGGTGAGAACCCTAAAGTGCCAGGGGGTCGCAGGGAAAATAACGGACTGGAGAATGCAAAGAACAAGACCAGGTTCGTCCTCGTCTGTGTCCCTGGTCACAGGACGCTGGCTGAGAGCACAAACATGATCCGAGGCGTAAGTTAGGGCTTGAGACCATCCTGGTTTCTGGTACCCAGTCACTGCGCAATTCAGAGTCGCGAAATCCCGGACTGCAGGCGGTGACTACATTGAAACCTCCTTGAAGCTGTGAACACATAAACACCGTAAAATCCAGAATATACTGGGGCGCACAGGCTCCTTAATTAGGGAGAATGGGCTACATTACCCAGAAATGAAAACCAGAGTATTCGGGCCTTGGCCGCCACCCAGCCCTAACTAACCATTTAGCTCCGCTAGGCGACACTTATGTAAACAGACTCATCTGACCCTCACAAAAATCCTGCACCAACCTCCAATCGCAGAGGTGCTCTTCATGAGTAGCTGCGCCAGTTTTACACAGTAGCGGAGTCCCTGGGCATAGATCGTTCCGTTGCCTGCGCACAGGTGTCAGCGCTTTTCCTGTTTACAGAGAACTCGAGCACAGCAGTCTGTACTCTACCTGATTAGCTATGCCCCGAAAGAGGGGTTTCTGCTCTGCTCCATATCAGTGTTCTGAGTTGCTCCGGCGATCAAAGAAAGATGGTCACTCAAGGATAAATTAAGGCCTCCATCAGCCGCTGTGGACTGAGCAAAAGCAGTATTTATTGATTGTTCCGCTAAAGTTGTTCTTTGAGTAAAACAAGTTCCTCATACCCAAAGCCCCTGCTCTGGTGTTTTGTGAAGGAAAACATCGCGCCCCTACAACTTTAGTCCTTACTGGGTATGCTGTTTGCAGTACCCAGTAATGCAAGACGCGCCGGGTGTGCCAGGATTGTCTTGTGACCAAAGTCTTGCAAAGGCTGGAAGGCCCTTTCAGGAAAACAACTCTATAAATAATCACAGAAAACCACCACTGTTTTGCGCAAAGATTTCTTCGAGGTCTAAGTACTTCTAGGAAACAACGATTGATTCTGTTGACATTCGATACAGTGATTCTCCTAAAATTCCACTATAGTTCCAAAGCAAACACCCTGGAAATAAGTTTCTGCACCTGTCCTGCTTAGTTGCACCATTAAACACAGGTTATACACTATTCATAAGTAGGCATAGCGTTGGGCCATGTTGACTAGAGATTTTCTTTATGAGCTTTGAAACCCTAACCCTAACTCAAGACCCAATCTACCCTAAGTACTAGCATTACCCTCACCTAACCATCTAGCCCAAACATTAAACATAAATCTACCTAACCTCTAATACAAACCGTAACCCCAGTCCTAACCTTTCTAACCATAGCCCAAAACTTACCTCAACCCTCTATCCAAAACATAACTCTTTAACCTCTGACTCTTGAGAGTCCGCCGCTTTTTCCGAATTCTGCCACTAGGTGGTAGCCTCTGCAAGCTCTTCGCTATGTTAGGTTTGTCTTTTCGTCTGAGATTCTGCCGGTTTCTCCGGATTCTGCCACTGGGTGGCAGGGTCTGTACACTGTGTGTCTTTTGGTTAGGTTTTTTGGGGGGTTTGTTGTTGTTGTTGTTGTTGTTTGTTTGTTTGTTTGTTTGTTTGTTTTTAAGTCTCCTTTCCTCTCCCGGACCAGAAATTTCCAGTCATATCAAATCCCAAATTGTCTCACCCCCAGCCTCAGATTCTCACTCCTACAACAGGAGGCCTGTGGCAGGTCTTGGTGGGGTGGGGGGTTATCTCTTCATGGCCAATGCCCCTGAGTTAGTCATATTCATCTTCTTGGAGTCACTTACATTTTCTAACATGGAGACCACAAACTCTCACCCCTTCGATGTTTGCTTTTAAAAAAGAAAAACAAATTATCATCCCCAAGCTGGAGAGAAACACAGGACTGCGTTGTCAGAGAGATGGCTGCAGAAGCTGCCTCTAAGGCATCTCCCTTTCCTGAACTATATTCCTTTCTCCAGTTCTGTGTTTCTGATAAGCCCCAAGCCCTAACGGCTTTCCTGGAGTCTACCCTCTGCTTCCACTCGCCTGGGATGAGTGCCAGCAACTCCCACATACCGCTCACTTCAGAAGAAGGGAATGTATCGGGGCCTCGGTCACTGGTATGGATGCTGAAAAGCTCTCTTTTGAGGTAGACTTCCCATCCAAGCATCTTGACTAGGACCCCAAACGTACACAGGTTCCCCGGCCCTGGACACTTTCACCAGTACCTTATGACTGAAATTTGGGGTGCAGCTGAAACCCTATTAATTGTCTAAAACTGCTTAGGTTCTTTGAGGCCCAGAAGAGTCTCCCAGTCATTTCTGGAGGGATAGCATGAATTTCAGAATTTACAACCTTTAGGTCCACCAGCCTCCGAAAGTGGTAGAGCATTAAAGTTTGGCTTGGGTCACCCAGTCAGCTCCAGATATCTGAAATTCCAAAAGCTTTGCAGGAATGAGTACCTCTCAGCTCATTAGGCTGGCACAGAAGGGTTACAATAACTGAGACACCAGGAGGCAAACACAAACGGCCTTGGCTGCTGATTAAGGCACATGCAGCTAAACAAAGACTGCACTGGCTGGTTTCCAGTCCATTCGTTCCATTTGGTGAAGAATCCTCGATGTCTGCTCAGCTGGGGCTGAGAATTGGCTGTGATAAAGAAGAGACCAGCATCGCTGATGTGAAATTTTCCTGAAAGTGTTTCCTAAGAGCACACAGAACTTTGTTTGGGTGGGGGGGGGGCGGGGGGTGCTGGCACTTGAACTTAATAGTATAAGAGTCATTTAGATGGTGCTGGTTTTGAAGGTGTGAAGGTAGTGTGCTATCACTGCTGATTCCTGTTTGCTATCCTGACTCTACCAAACTGGACTCCTGCTGTATCCTTGAAGTGTTTGCGAGTGGATCGAGCTGCCTCTGTTGACCTATGAACTGAGCTGCTGATTTCCAAGCAACACAGAGAGAAGTTGCTCCAAAGAACCTTTCTAAACAGGTCCACTTCCCCCATACCCTTTCTTTCCCACTACCTCTGGTGGGTGGTGAGCTAAAGGGGAGGTTAAAGTTTTTAAGAACCATCATTAAAAATTTTGGGTATGAAATAACCAAAGTTGCAAATAATAGCAGTGGCAGGGGCTGCTGCCTTGTTTACTATGGTCCTGATCAGAGGAGAAATGAACCTATAACCAACGTGTCATCAGATAGATGCAAACATTAGGCATCTTCACTTCTCTGTCAACATGTTCCATGATCAGGTGGAGTCTCAGGTAGAAGTACTCCTCCAAACCCAGCGAGGCTTCAATTTAGTTTTCATGTCCAGGGAGGATTTGTGTGACACTGGGAGAGGTCGTTGCTTCTGTGTAAACAAATAAGGAATTACCCACCCACACCCACCACACACACACACACACACACACACACACACAAAACTTTAGAAAAGGTTAGAAAGCTGGGCGGTGGTGGCGCACGCCTTTAATCCCAGCGCTTGGGAGATCCAGGACAGCCAGGGCTACACAGAGAAACTCTGTCTCGAAAAATACCAAAAACCAAAAGAAAGAAAGAAAGAAAGAAAGAAAGAAAGAAAGAAAGAAAGAAAGAAAGAAAGAAAGAAAGAAAGAAAGAAAGAAAGAAAGAAAGAAAGAAAGAAAGGAAGGAAGGAAGGAAGGAAGGAAGGAAGGAAGGAAGGAAGGAAGGAAGGAAAGAAAGAAAGAAAGAAAGAAAGAAAGAAAGAAAGAAAGAAAGAAAGAAAGAAAGAAAGAAGAAGGAAGGAAGGGAGGGAGGAAAGAAAAGAAAAGAAAAAAAAGAAAAGAAAAGAAAAGAAAAGAAAAGAGAAAAGGTTAGAGAGAATTCAGATAAGAAACAAGAGCAGTATGGGTCAAATAATTCCTGGTACCATAAAATGTCTGAAATAGTTCTCAGGTCCCTTTACTGGCCCAGATGCCCCTTCTCCCCTTTTTATACAATTGCTGTGGGGCCTTGCATAGGAAATTGCCTTTTAAAGTTCATCGAAGAATTGCCTCAGTCAGGTTAATGATCCTTAAGAACAAGCGTTTAGCCCTTAAGCAAGATGAAAGACTTCGAAGTCACCAAGGCAATGGGGAAATGACTGGGGTCACACCATCCTGTCCCCAACTTTATTTTATAACTGCCCAGCCACTCCATAGCCCCCCAGAGAGCTAACAACCACCTCCACCTGGCAATGCTTCAGAGACTGACCATGGACCATGGTCCGAACATACAATGTAGTGTCTGAGAGACACCACCGAGCCTTACAAAGAAAGCAGACATAACTAGACAACTCTAAATCTCTCACTGATATAACCCTCCCACCCACAAGCATTGGGGTTTTGTCTTTAAAACACTGTACCCCTGAGCTTGGGCACCAAGAGACTTTTTGGAGGCATAAGTCCATTTTTTCCTGGTTTGGCCATCAATAAAAAAATAAATAAATAAAGACTCAATTTTTTAATTGGCTTAACTGATATGGTTGTCAGGAGGAACTCCAGAGAGACCAGATCTTTGGGGTTCAGACTCCATCTTAGAGAACCTGACTTAAGGTTGAACTCAAGTTAGCTAACAAGCTGGCACCTAGCACCAGTTTCTAGGTTACTCCCCAACAAATCCACACCTCCAGGGTATGAGCCTTCCCCTGGCTAACAGCCACCAATCAGGAGAAACACTTGGCTCCCAGCGCCAGCCAATTATGTTAAAGATCATAATGCCTCCCCCCCCCCAATCAAATGTGTCCCAGGCTAGATACTCCCTTCTTCCCTACATAAGTGCTCCCCTAAAACTGGACTCGGGGCTCCACCTTCCCGTCCTGCTTGAATAAAAGACCCTAGTGCGATTGCCTCAGAGTCAGCTCCTTGGTGGTCTTTTGGAGTCTGAGAACAGGCACAGCAACAACTCAACACAAATCTAGCCACGTTACTTTCAGGTGACCCGGATAGGGCCCACTGTCTGTTCATTCTTCCACCTCCTCCCGTGTTCTTTAGCCCCGAATGAACCTAATTCCCATGACAGTCTATATCTCTACGGTCTGCCAAAGCTTCTCATCATAAAAAAACCCTCCCTCTTGGGGCTCAGCAAAGCCACTAAGCCCCACCCCCATCTGGAAGTCCCTATTAGATCAGCTTTCTCCTTAATTCTCCGGTGAGCATAGTTCTGTCTGGTCCAGAGAACTGCGGGTCTACGCATAGCTTCTTTGCTCCTGGTTCCCTCAGTAGCACCTGTCCTATGTTGTTTTCAGTTCCTGGGCATCTATGGGGACTTCAGACAGAGATAGCCAAGGGTTCCTAAGGGCTTTGAGAAGGCAGTCCATCAAGGCTGGATTTCTCACTCAGCCCCTCAGGTTTTGCAGCCTTTGCCTTAAGAAGAGATGGGAAGACACACTGCTATCTCCATCTTCACAGCGGTCAGACTAATCGCATCTGCTCTCATGCGCCTCTCCCTCACCAGGCAGGCTGCCACAGGCTCTTCCATGGCTTGTTTAAAAGCCTTCCCCAACTGCAGAAGTTCAGGCACTGATCATTCCCTGACCACCCTCGGTTTTTTCATATAGGACCATTGTGGATACCCACATCTGCACTCTGGGTTATAGATTTTCGCAGTCTCTCTATTTAACGTTGGAGCCCGGGGGTATCTTCTATTGCTTTTACCATGTTCTCCTCCTCACTCTCTGAATCTTCCCATGACTTCCAAGTTCTTGGATCCCAGGAAGGGCTTTTGAGCACAGATCTAACTTATGCTCTCTTTTCCCTCGGGCACCCAAGCCTTAAGAAGCAGCCAATACCTCCTCCCATGCTCCCCTTTATCTTACTTTCTCACCAGGTCAGAGGCTAACCCTAACACGGAGGATGCGCCACGTCTCCCTTTCTCGTGGCAATAGCTCATTTACACAAACAAGTTCCTACTTGGTAGCCATTTCTGCCTCAGATACACATCTAACCACACACAACAGAGGCCAGGAGACTTCTGCTCCTGTTGATGATAAACTGAACACTTGCACACTAACTTCTTTAGTTTCCTTTAACTGTCTTCAGAGCATCTCTGTATTCATGTGGTGGACCCCACTCATCAAACAGACAGGGCGCACCTTACCACACACACAGATCTATCTGCTGCTATCCTGGGATTCCTCTCGCAGACACTGCTGACCTAATGGCTCAGCCTCCATCGCATGTCTTGCTATCTGTAGCCAAGGACCATGCACTCACTACTCCCAACTCATCTTCAGTTCTTTTATGTCCCTGTTCCGATGCCTCCTGGAGCGATGCTACACAGAGGTAGAGGTGATGACTATTCTCTGTTGTCAGCTTGACTACACTTGGAATGAACTACAACTCAGAATCAGGGCACATCTGCGATGCAGATCTTGAGGATGGAAGACACTACTTTTGGTCCAGATTGGCACATACCTTTAATCCAGATCTCGAGGCACATCTTTAATCTGGGCTATGCCTTCTGCTGGAGGCCTACATAAGTACAACAGAAGAAGGAAGGGTTTGTTCGTTCTTTACCTGCTTGCATTTACTTTGCTATTACATCCATTGGAGCCTACTTCTTCAGATTTCCAGCTTATACAGAAGACCAACTGAACCACCCAGCCTGTGAGGCTGAGATACACACACACACACACATACACACACATACATATACATACATGTATGTGACCTACCCCAGCCCTTAAGGATCTAACCCATTGTTCTCAAAGAATAGCAGCCCAGACACCTGACCACCAGCCTCCTGCAGAACAAGCAGAACCAGTTTCCAGCCTTTGGGGAAGGGTCTTGCCCTGCCTATATATCTTTGGAGAGATTCATTAAAGGTCTAGCCTTGAACAAGAAATTGTGCCTTGTCTCTATGTGCTTCTCTTGCCACCCTAATTTCTATCCCCATCTCTTCTTCCAGGGAACCCAGGCTGTTAGCATGTAGCCACAGGCAGCTACACACATATACATATATGTATATATATACATATATATGCACACATATATTCATGTATGCATACATATATACTGGTATGCATTATATATGTGTGTATGTATATATGTTTACATACACACACACACACATAAAGAGAGAAAGAGAAAGAGAGAGAGGGGAGAGAGATTCATTCCATAAGTTCTGTGACTCTAGAGAACTCTGATTAATATACATGTCTACTCACCCAGATAGGGAGCCCACAACAGACCAAAGTAAAGAAGATACCACCATAGTCCAATTTGGAGAACTAATGAGTTCTATTGGGGTTGCTTAAAGGAATATGGGTGAAGGGTTACTTACAGGAGCAGAAATAACTCAAAGACAGCTGCATCGCCAAAAACTACCCCAGAACAGGTGATGATGGCTCACAAAAGCTAGAGCAAACTGCACAGCCTGCAGGCAGTTCAACGGATTGAAGCATGCCTTTCTAAGTGGCTCAGACATTGGTCTAAACCTCTTCCAGGCAGTTGACTGGGTCTCAGAATCTTCTTTGCAACTTGGTTTGTTTACTCTGTCAGGGAGGATCCTAGTAAATCTGGTTGGTTTCAGGGAATTCCTGAAGCTATTTTGAGTTGTTTTACTTCCTGGTTAGGGAGTGTCCCTGAAGGATGGAATGTTTCAATCTTGAAGAAATGTTTTATACAACAAACCCTAACCCTCCAACCCTCATCCTGACCCTGACCTTAACCCTGACCCAAGCCATAACTTTAACTCCTAACCCTAAACCAAACTCTGTTCCTAACCTTAACTCCTAACCCTGATAGGAGTCCTTACCCTAAACTAGCTGGGGCCTTATTCTGCAGCTAGCAAGACATCAGGGCTCATTTCCTCAGGGCTCGATAAGCAAGCCCCTTGGGAAAAGGGAGACAAGTTAAGTGTGCACCTTTAATCCTAGCACTCGGGAGGCAGAGGCAAGTGGGCCTGTGTGAGTTTGAGACCAGCCTGATCTACAGATTAGATTCCAGGACCGCCAGGGCTATGTATAGAGAAACCTTGACAAAAAAAAAAAAAAAAAAAAAAAAAAAAAAAAAAAAAAAAAAAGCTGGGCAGTGGTATTTAATCCCAGCACTTGGGAGGCAGAGGCAGGCATATTTCTGAGTTTGAGGCCAGCCTGGTCAACAGAGTGAGTTCCAGGACAGCCAAGGCTACACAGAGAAACCCTGTCTCAGAAAAAAAAAGTCAGCTCTGAGCAGAAACTGATTGGCAGGGATAAGAAGAACTGAGGAGAGCTAGGGGCTTGAATTAGGGGAGGGGCCTTGTGCAAGCCTCTGTTGCATCTTACAAAGTCATCTAAATTAATTTAGATATTAATATCTGAAGTTCTAATCTGAGCCAGCAGTGGCCATTGTCCAATGAAGTGGAAGTAGTCCGGTGTATATTGAAGTCGATTTGGACCTAAGTTAAGCAAGTGTGGTCAATCTGATGTCTCCCAAATGGAACTCTTTAAGATTAGCCCCAGCCAGGCTAAGGAAGTGTTCTTTGGTACTGATAATTTGGAGCCCACAGCAGATGTGGAACCAAGTTAAAAACCGGGGTCAGATCCAGCTGCCCCTGGAAGCTCCTGAGTTTTCAGGTTGAAAAGGTAGAGGGACATTGTTAGACTCGTACTTGCCAGCAATCAAGATATCATGAGGCCCGTGGAGAGCTCTTGGAACTCTCAACTGAATGAATCTCAGCACTAGCCTGAGGGGCTCCCATGAGCCCCCTAAGACCTAATCAGGATGCTTCTGAGTTAGACCGCCACGAGTTATCACTTGCATCAACATTTGTCTGCTGTTGGATGTGTGCTCTCACCGAATGGAGCCTCTTATCTGGACGTCAGACTCAACAGAACAGAACTGTTGGGGTTCAGGGAGTTGCCACTCAAACCAAGCAAGCTCTGATCTTAGTTAAGCAAACATACCTTATTGGATGCACACCATAACACTGGACATCTAGGACCACAAAAAGGACTGCGGGAGCCTAACACGGTACTAGTGTGTTCTCAGTGTAGACTTTTTATATGAGAAAAGCTCAAAAGTTTAAAGGGTATAGAGGAGAGAAGTTGGTTTACTAGGCAAAGTGTTACCAGCTAACCTTTAAGATGATTGGTCCTGAGTAAAGTAAAGGGTGGGTGGTAGGTGGATGGTGAAGAGAAGAATTTCAGAACCTTGAGATAACAGACATTATGATATATAATAGCAGTGTATTATAATCATAATTTTTGGCTTATTCATAGCATTCTTCAGTGTCAGCCACAAAAACCACAGTGAGCTCATATGTAGGCACAGGAAAGATTGCCTGGTGGTCAGCTCTGACTCAAGATATATTAGACATAACAGTTCATATTGACCTTTAATTTGATGTAAAGCTTTGTGGAATTTCTTAAGATTAGCGAACCTCATTCAGAACATACAGAACAAAACAGGGTCTGTGGTCAGCACATCCTTGAACCAAGTCACTTCTCTGTGCCAGTGGCTGGCAGGCATGTTACAGCAACAATATCAAATAGTTGACAGGCATGAACAAAATGGCCACAGCTATTGGGGTGAGGAAGTCAGACCATAACAAAAACAAAAGTGAGAGGAGAAAGGGCTGCGACAAGGGGTGAAGGAAGTGGCTCCCTTGGGGAGACAAATGGCCTTGCCAGGTCTACTCAGCCCAGGATCGGAGAGTAGATGAGAGCAAGGGAGGAACTAGAAGCCACCCATGGACTCCAGATGTCCTCCTGGGTTTGAGCATCAGATGTTAGCTTTCTGCGGCAACATAAAGAGACAGAGGTAGAAGGAGATCTGAATCTGACCTGAACAAATGAGACTGTTTATTAGCACACATGATGGTGAGGGGCAGTCTGTGAGGCTGGTTCACCTAGGCTGCTACTTATCTTCTTTGGTGTCTGGTCCTTTCACTCTGCAAATATATAAACTTTTAAAGATAATATACATATCTGCATTATCACATGTGTGGAATGTGAGGTGTACAAAATTCAGCTAACAATGATTCTCTATGTTTGATCAGGAGAAAGGGATCAAATGTTATACCTTATAACTATATCTCCAAACTATAATATAAATTTCCATCCATGCCATTGGAATGGGTGGCATGGTAAGTCCTGAGGACTCTGCACCAACAAAATCTATTGTCTGTGCCTAGCCGAGGTCTTAGCTGGAGACATTCATGCCTTAGCCAGTCTCAGAGCTGTTTTCATGGATCAGCATATACTCTACTGCATACACTCTTTTGTTGTTCTTCTTTGTTTCTTCCTTCGTGTCTGCCGCCAAGATTTCTAGTCTTTGGCGACCTGTCTGATCTAGTCTTTATCAATTTTAATGGAATTCATAGCTCTTCTTCTCATGTTGAAACAAAGGCAAACCCTCTCCCCCACATTTCCTGCCTTCCATTCTGAAGTTAAGACATCCTTATAATATATAGGCTGATTTATTTCAGCAGTTTCCCCCATAACTCAGTGTCTCTCAGTAACTGTTGGTTTTTGCTCATTACAATGTAAAAAATTTAAAACATTATGTAATCTTTCTCTAGGAGTCATTGTTACCCCCCTTTCTGTTTTTTGAATACCCCTTTTAAAGTATGATTATATCTTTCTACAACTGTTTGTCTTATAGGATTGTGTAGTATACCTATAATATGCTTTATATTATAATATGCAAAGAAGTTTCATTTTATTATTGACATATTCTGGAACATTGTCAGCCTTAATTTGTACAGGTATTCCCATAATTAGTAATAACTACTAATAAATATGTAATTATAAAATTAGCTTAATTTCTTCAGAAATTAAGCAGTTGCCCATTGAAATCCTGAATATGTATCTCTGGTATGGTGCACATACTTTAATTTTCCAGACAATGTAAAATGAAACACATCAACTTGCCATATTTTATTTCTTTGGGTTCCTTTCAGGTTATTCCCTGCAGGTAATGGAGTTTGCTTATACAGAGAACAGGTAGGACATTTCCTTATAATTACCTCAACTTGTTGTCAAGTGATAGAAAAATCTTTCTTTAAACCTTTGTTGTTAACATGGTGTTTTTTATGGAATTCTGAAACTTCTAGAACATTTCCTACTAGTAGCTGATCAATTTTATCATTATCTTGTACCAAAGAGCCTGGTAGACCCATATGGGATCTGATATGTGTTATATACATTAGATGATTCCAATTTCTGATTACTTATTATAGTTGAATAAATAGTGAGGTTAGTTCTAAACTATCCTGAATAAGCTCAGCAGTTTCTATATGAAAAACAGCTCTTTCTACATATTGAGAGTCAGTAGCTAAAGTTAGAGATTCTGGAAAATCTACCATAAGAATGGCATAGAGCACTGGGCATGGTGGCGCACACCTGTAATCCCAGCACTCTGGGAGGCAGAGGCAGGCGGATTTCTGAGTTCAAGGCCAGCCTGGTCTACAGAATGAGTTCCAGGACAGTCAGGGCTATACAGAGAAACCCTGACTCAAAAAACAAAACAAACAAACAAACAAAAAAAAAAAACAAATCCAAAAAACCAAAAAAAAAAAAGGAATAGCATAGAGCTCTGATATTTCAACTGAATCATAACCACTTTACTTATTTTTCTGACTTATAACCTGTCTTTCCTGATTTATCTGCATCAGTATAGAATATAGGAGCTTCCAAATTGGTGTATCTTTTACTATATGAGGGAGAATCCAATTAGTTATTTTTATAAACCAAAATAACTTGCTTAGCAGGTATTTGTTAATTTCTCTCAAAAAAAATTACTTTGAGATCTTTGCCAATGTTTATTTTCTGCCCATCATGGGGCAATTTCAGCATTAGTAAAAGGTACTATAATTTCTGCTGGGTCTATTCCTGCTAATTGATAAAGTGTCATTTTTCCTTTCAGAATCAATTCAGAAAACGTTTCTATATAGGTCTTCAATTTTTTACTCTGTTCTTGTGCTAAAAATATTTATGCCATAATATTATATTCTCTCTGGGTAAGAATTCCTGTAGGAGAATGAATAAACAGCAAAACAACTAAAATTCAAGCCAGCTTTAGATCCAAATGGCCCACATGTGCATCTTGCAATTTCTACCAGATCCAATTCTTTTTCAGCCTCAGCTGATAATTTTCTTTGACTATTTAAGTCCGTATCACCTTGTATGATTTGAAATAAAATTACTTATCTCTTGTGTTGTTAATCCAATTGTGGCCTTAGCCAATTAATATCTCCCAACACTTTTTGAAAATCATTAAAAGATTTTAATTGGTCTCTCCTAATTTGTACTTTCTATGGTCTAATCTTTTGTAAACCTATCTTATATCCTAGATAATTAATTGAATCTTCTCTTTGTATTTTATCAGGAGCAATTTGTAATCCCTAACAAGGCAAATTTTTCTTTACTTCATCAAACATTTTTCCTAAGGTATCTGCTTCTGAATCAGCCAGCAAAAAATATCATTCATATAATGATAAATTATTGATTGAGGAAACTTCTTACAAATTATTTCTAAATTATTTTTTGAAAAAGCAGTATTTAAACCAATCATTATAATAGGTTATGCCTTGGGTAACAAGGAAGGCAATAGGATTTCAGGCTGTAAAGTGTCCCTTGGCTGAATAATTTTATCGAAAAACATCCTCCATTTTCCAGATTTCTTTTAATGATGAATGTAGGAGAATTTCAAGGGTTGATAGATTCCTCTATATGTTGAATCTCCCACAGCCCTTGGACTAGCTGTTCTAGTGCCTGTGACGTTCCTTTTGTTATAGACCATTGTTCTACCCAAACAGGTTTGTCAGTCTGCCATTTTAGTGGCAGGGCAGCTGGCGTCCATCAGCAATGGCTCCCACACACAAGGCTGAAGAGTCTGCTGTGTCCTGCTTATGGATTTCATTATCTGTCTTCAATAACATGGTTTTTTATTTCTTTATTAGGAGTATCTCCTCTGTTACAGCCTGTCTCTAAAGTTGTAAGAATGTTAATCTGTGCTTCCCACTGTTGCAATAGATCTGTTCCCATAGATTTATGACTATATTAGCCACACATGGCCTTCATTTTCCTATTTGAAAATGAAGAACCTTCTGGTCCTACGCATTTAATCCATTTTAGACTTTGTTTTGCCTGATATAACTTTAATTTTTTCAAAGTCTACTCTTAATGATGGTTCTTAAACACTTTAACCTCCCTTTTAGCCCACCACCCACCAGAGGTAGTGCAAAACAAAGGATACAGGGGAAGTGGACCTGTTTAGAACTGGTTCTTTGGAGCAACTTCCATCTGCACTGTATGGAAATCTGCAGTTTAGTTCACAGGAGTCAGTAGTGGCAGCTCGATCTACTCGCAAACAAACACTTCAAGATACACCAGCAGTCCAGTTCAGTAGTGCTGGGAGAGCAGCGATGGTGGCATGACCTGTGAGGAGCAGTCAGGCCTCAGCCTTGGCACAAGTGAGCAGGAGGGACCCAGGGGGTGTCACTGTCCATCAAGTTCTATTTATATTCCAACCAAGGATCACGTGTCCTCAGCAGGCCTTACCTCAGCACATGTGTCTGTCTTAGCTGAGATCACTCTGCCAACGGGCTTAAGCCTGCAGAATTGACAAGAAACTCCATCACACCACCAGAAGTCTTTAAGTGTGTCTCTCCATGGGGTCCTGACAAATGCAGCTCAACTGCGCAATGTAAAGTGGATCGTTAGTGAAGAATCCCTCATCACGTGTCATTTCCTGTGTTTGCTTCAGCAAAACATCCTTTCTCCTGTGTCCTTCATGAGTCTGCCTTAGCCTTTCACCTGTGCCCACTTCAGATAAACATTCCTTCACTTGTTTGCCCCAGCAAAATGCCATCCAACCTACTTTCCAAATAACCCCTAAGTTTCCACTTCAACCTGAGACAATGTCTCAATCCCTAGGACCTGAGTAGATACCTTTTGAGGTAACCAACTTGGATTCTATGAATCTTGTGAAATTATTGCTACATCTGCTCCTGTATCCACTAAGCAGTCTCAATTCCATATAACTATAATTTTAACTTGGTCTCTTATCATTTATAGTAGTTTGCCAAGATATCTGGGTTTTCTTGGTATTCTTAGAATCTCTTGTTTTATCCAGAGGAGCTGCTCTATCTCTGTTAAGTGGTTTGTCTAGGTTTTGAGCAGCTCTATTTGTCCTATCAGGCTTTGATTTTTCTAGTCATTTTTCAGAACCGTCTTTCCTTGGTAAGACAAATAAGACAAATGGCTCATGTTGGTTTTGTTGGGCCTTGATGAGGCCCCTTGGTCAGTTTTCCAACATTACGGAATTGCCTTGAATATCTTTGGATGACCTACAGTCATTAGCCCAATGTCCATTCCTTCCAAATCTATATATCACAGGAAACTTTCTCCCTGAATTATTATTAAAAAATTTATCCTTAGGAACGGATTGTCTACAGGAAATGACCTAATCTTTCACAGCTAGAGCAATTGGCATTTTGAGTGTTTATAGCATCTTTAATTGTTTGTCCAACTGAAAGGGTAGAAAATAATACAGCCTAACTCTAATGACCCCAAGAAATCAGGAGTTTAAAATGCTATCTCACTTTGTTAGAAACTAGGTAAAAGGTCACATTCCAGAGCCCCTTTGTTTAGACCTAGCAGAAAGGCCTTGAATAGGTGATCCTGGCCCCATAGGGTAACTGGAAATGGGCTAAGCTTATCTTCTGTAAACTTATGCCATTACCCCTAAGCAGGAGTTCACGCAGCTGTAGACGTTATAGGAAACTAATTGGTCCACTGAGTGCGGGCTCCGATAATTTAAACTGATTGGCCTAAAAACTATGGAGTGGTACAAATCAATTGGCTTGCATTTCGCGGGCTCTCCATGCTAAGAAATGATTGGTTTGTGATTCCCAGGCTTTATCGTAAACTTATAAAAGCTGTCGCAATTCAGCACTCGGGGTCCATAGTCCTCTAACCCTGCGTGGTGCACGGCTATGGAACCCAGAATTCTGGAATAAAGAAATCCTCATGCTATTGCATCGAGACCGTTTCTCGCGAGTGATTTAGGTGTCGCCTTCCGGGGTGTGGGGTGCTGGGGCACCCTCGGTTTTTGTGGGGTCTTACACAACCATAACTGAGTTGTGAGCATTAGATTCTAAATCTGTAATAGTTTTAATCCATTTATAAAGAGGTGTGGATCTTACCCCTAAAGGTCTAATAGCCCTTTTGCATTCAGCATTACTATTTTCAAAAGCTAAAGTACTATGGAGTACTACTCAGCTATTAAAAACAATAAACTCATGAAATTCTTAGGCAAGTGGGTGGAACTGGAAAATGTCATCTTGAGTGAGGCGACCCAATCAGAAAAGAACACACATGGAAAATATAATTATTTGTATGCTTGTCTTAGTTAGGGTTTTATTGCTATGAACAGACACCACGACAAATTCAAGTCTTAGAAAGGACAACATTTAATTGGGGCTGGCTTACAGGTTCAGAGGTTCAGTCTCTTTAATTATCATTAAAGCGGGAACATGGCAGTAGTATCCAGGCAGGCATGGTTCAGGCAGAGCTGAGAGTTCTACATCTTCATCTGAAGGCTGCTAGCAGAATACTTCCAGGAAGCTAGGATGAGGGTCTTAAAGCCCACACCCATAGTGACATACCCACTCCAACAAGGCCACACCTTTTAATAGTGCCACTCCTTGGGTCAAGTGTATGCAAACCATATTTGCTGATAAGCAAAACAAAATTATATGGAATCCAAAAGTCCTGTCCTGTGCCTTTCTCCATTTTTAAAAAAGATTTATTTTATGTATATGAGCACACTGTCCTTCACACACCAGAAGAGGGCATCTGATTCAACTGCAGGTGGTTGTGAGCTACCTTGTGGTTGCTGGGAATTGAACTCATGACCTATGGAAAAGCAGACAATGCTCTTAACCGCTGAGCCATCTCTCCAGCCCAGCTTTTCTCCATTTTTAACATAGAAAATATTTTATTTTTAATTTCTCTAATGTACTCCTTCCTTTGGAGACTTAACGTCATTATTTTCAAACTAAATATTTTTCTATGATTGTCTATACCCAGTTTCTTTTCCCTTTTAATGTTTTCAAATTTAATACATTAACCTTTCAGAATTTCGGCGCTTCTCAGTCACCTCTGGGAAAATGTTTCTTCTGCTTTTCTGTGTGTCTGCAGGTTCCCCGGGCAGCTATCTCTACCGCCTCAGCTCAGTCTAACAGACTGCCCTTGCCAGTTTAGGGGCTGGAGCCGCTGTTTGCCCTCTGAATTCTGCCCACTCTGGGATGGTGGCTCCAGGCCGCAGTGTGCCTCTGCCTGTTTTGCTCTGGGCCACAGCTCACAGAATAGTGTGACGTCCAAACCACATTGCTCGGCGGGAACTCTTAAGCAGCCACACTTTTTGCTGAGTCGGGCAGGCTGGCTGTCTGCTCCGGGCAGCAGCAGGCTTTTCCTGTGGGCACACTCTGCCTTCCTACAGGGTGTGCGCATGCTCAGACACCCAGCAGGGAGCTGCTCCTTCCCTCTACCATGCCTGAGAAGTGCAGAGACTTGTTTGCTCTCTCTTTTAGGGATTGAGCCTCCTGCCTGGCTAGGAAATTGTGTCTGGCTCTGGAATGTGATTGCCCACCCCACCCCACCCTCGCCCCCAACTCCCGACCCCCAAGTGGACGTTTTTTCTCAGGTTCTAAGCTTGGATTTTATGAGACCTTACATTGAACGCCATTTGTAACCTTTATGGATTCTCGATGACGGCTCCAGTTCCCTAGAAATGACACAGAGGCTTGTTTTTATTTATAATGCTTATGGACTTAAGGTAGGCCTGCTCCCCAACTAGCTCCTGACTTATAGTAGCCCGTTTATACTATTCTATGTCTGCCATGTGGCTGGCTACCTCTCAGTATCATGCAGCAGATTCATCTGAGTCCAGGTGGCAAATCCTTCCCTGCCTGACTCTTTCTCAGAGTTCCTCTCTCTTCCCGGAACTCCTGCCTATTCCCTCCTCCCCTGCTGTAGGCTGTCAGCTTTTTATTGACAGGTGGTACTTTTATACGCTGCACAAGAGATCGTCCGTACAGAATATGCTTCGAGATGCTTTGTGAGCCTTAAAGATGCTTCTTACTTCTCCAGAACCTAAAATGCCCCAACTCTGACTCAACTGGCCCCAGGGATTTCAGACCCTGAGAGTCACAGCATCCACATCAAATGGCAGATTCCCTCCTTCTCTGCCCAGTGTCCCCTCATACTGACAAACTAGCGAGCCTTCTGTCTTTCTGAGCTGCAAGATCTTTCCCCGGCTCTATGCCTCTCCCATTCCATCTCTTTGCAGAGCAAGAGTCGCCTCCCTGGGTGGAGAAGCCAGGGGAATAGGGCAGTGTGTGTCCTTGAATCATTGATGATAGCTATCATCATGAAAAGAGTTACCACGGTCACCTCAAGGTGCTCCAGCCCTCTAACTCCATCTAACAGCCCGGAGCAGCCCTCCCACTCCTCAGGCTAAGCCTCCTGCCCCATGAACACTTCAGCTTCCACTTGAGGCAAGGCTATGTCCCTCAGGTAGTCTACAGTGAGGAATGCTTCTCATTCCCATCTCCTGTTCATCACCTGTTCATACATACATGGAAGATAGATACATAGATACATAGATATATGGGTGATAGATAAATTAGATAGGTAGATAGATAGATAGATAGATGTGTTATAAAAATAATAAAATCCATTTTCCTTTCCCAGCTCCTGCTCCTGAAATGACGACCATGAGACTAATTTACTTACTAATAAATACCTAAACCATAAGCTTTATTTCATTCACTGACCAGCTTGTAACTTACTTGACTTATTAAAACTATTCTAGGTCTTCCATGTGGCTAGTTAACCCCCCCTTCAGTCTCAATCTACATCTTCCTCACCATCTCCTCCTCTCCTCTCCCCATGTCTCTCTCGAATCTCTTTTTATTTTCTCACCATTTCCAAGAATACTCCCTCTTCCTTGCAGTGTCCCACCTCCTATCTCCTGCCTCAGCTCATTAGCCAACAGCTTTTTTATTGACACCACAATCACTCCACCCGGGTAGCCCATGAAAACCTCAGTTTCTCAATAAGCATGGCATGTACCTAGCCACACCCACATGTCTGAGATTAACCAAGCCTCAATTCCCACCTCAGTGGCATCCAATCCCTGCCACAACTAGATTGGCCTTGAGGACCAAATCAACCAAGGCCCCAAACAAGGCACTTTCATCTCCGAGAAGGCAGCAGGAGGTCTCCCGGCCCTCTCTACACCTTCAGATGGTGCTGGAAGTAGCCACTGCCCAGGTGTCCCTAAACTAGGCTTTCCTGAGGATGCAGAGCCCAGATACAACAGGCTTCCTCTCTGCCATCAGCTAGGCTGTTACTTGCCTCAGGGCATCTGCCTCAGGCCTGTCCATGTTGCTACTGGGCTCTGTGGAGTCAACTGAGGGCTGCATATACTCTGATAGCAAAGAAACATCTCATATCTAAGCCAGCCAATTAGCTGCCCTGGCAGCAGTATGGTCTCCGTGGCAACTACTGTGCATCAGAGAAGCAGAAAAGACTGTAGTGATCTCTCACTGTAGGTCACCAAGCAGCAATACCACACATATGCCCTAACACCCAGCATCATTCCACACCTTTGAAGTTTTAAAATGTGTTAGGAAATTCCAAAGATTTCTATAAAAATACCCAAATCATAAAGGCACAGTTGCTAGAGCTAAGGAAATAAGTGAGTGGTAAGGAATACTTGTTCTCACAGAAAAACCAGATTCAGTTCCCAATCTCATAAGTTCACCTATAACTTCAGTCCCAATAGATCCCAATCCAGGCCACTATGCACCAGGCTCCAGCTGATGGGAATGAGGGTCTCAAGTGGCAATAAGTCAGGAGGTAGGACTGAGAGAGGGAGAAGACAAAACAACAGCTAGGGTGGGATCAGAAGATCTTGCATAAGCTGGTGACTTATGCCAAGCAAGAAATTATATGTAATATATTTACATATTAAGAAACACAGCATCTTATATCAGGAATTCAAGGCCCATACCTAAATATAGTAAAAGCAATATACAGCAAACCAGTAACCAACATCAAAGTAAATGGAGAAACTTGAAGCAATCCCACTAAAATCAGGAACTAGACAAGGCTGCCTACTCTCTCCCTATATATTTAATACAGTGCCTGAAGTTCTAGTCAGAGCACTTAGATGACAAAAGGAGGTCAAATGGATACAAGTTGGAAAGGAAGAAGTCAAACTATCACTATTTGCAAATGATATGATAGTATGCATAAGTCACGCCAAAAATTCCACCAGAGAACTTCTAAACCTGATAAACAACTTCAGCAATGTGACTGGATATAAAATTAACTCAAACAAATCAGTAGCCTTCCTATACTCAAAGGATAAACAGGCTGAGAAAGAAATTAGGGAAATGACACCCTTCATAATAGTCACAAACAATATAAAATATCTTGGCATGACTCTAACAAAACAAGTGAAAGATATGTATTACAAGAAATTCAAGTCTCTGAAGAAAGAAATCAAAATAGACCCCAGAAGATGGACAGATCTGTGCTCATGGATTGAATTGGCAAGATTAATAATATAAAAATGGCCATATTCCCTAAAACAACCTACAGATTCAATGCAATCCGCATCAAAATTCTAACTCAATTTTTCATAGAGTTAGAAAGAACAATTCTCACATTCAGTTGGAATAACAAAAACTCCAGGATAGCTAAAACTATTCTCAACAATAAAAGAAATTCTGGGGGATTTACCATCCCTAACCTAAAGCAGTACTACAGAGCAATAATGATTAAAAAAAAAAAACAAAACAAACAAAAAACATGGTATTGGTACAGTGACAGGCAGGGTAGATCAATGGAATAGAATTGAAGACCCAGAAATGAACCCACACACCTTTGGTCACTTGATCTTTGACAAATGAGCTAAAACCATCCAGTGGAAAAAAAGACAGCATTTTCAACAAATGGTGCTGGTTCAACTGGAGGTCAGCATGTAGAAGAATGCAAATTGATCCATTCTTATCTCCTTGTACTAAGCTCAAGTCCAAGTGGACCAAGAACCTCCACATAAAACCTGATACACTGAAGCTTATAGAGGAGAAAGTGAGGAAGAACCTGGAGCACATGGGCACAGGGGAAATTTTCCTGACTAGAACACCAGTGGCTTATTCTCTAAGAACAAGAATCGACAAATGGGACCTCATAAAACTCCAAAGCTTCTGTAAGGCAAAGGACACTGTCAATAGGCCAAAACAACAACCAACAGATTAGGAAAAGATCTATATCAATCCTATATCTGATAGAGGGCTAATATCCAATGTATACAAAGAACTCAAGACGTTAGATTCCAGAGAGTCAAATAATCCTATTAAAAAATGGGGTACAGAGCTAAACAGGGAATTCTCAACTGAGGAAACTCAAATGGCTCTAAAGCACCTAAAGAAATGTTCAGCATCCTTAGTTATCAGGGAAATGCAAATCAAAACAACACTGAGATTCCACCTTACACCTGTCAGAACATCTAAGATGAAAAACTCAGGAGACAGCAGATGCTGGAGAGGATGTGGGGAAAGAGGAACACTTCTCCATTGTTGGTGGGATTGCAAGCTGGTAAAACCACTCTGGAAATCAGTTTGGTGGTTCCTCAGAAAATTAGACACAGTACTACCTGAGGACCCAGATATATCATTCCTGGACATATACCCAGAAGATCCTCCAACATGTAATAAGGACACATGCTCCACTATGTTCATAGCAGCCTTATTTATAATAGCCAGAAGATGGAAAGAACCCAGATGTTGAGGAATGGATACAGAAATTATGGTATATCTACACAATGGAGTACTATTCAGCTATTAAAAACAATGAATTCATGAAATTCTTAGGCAAATGGATGGAACTAGAAAGTGTCAACCTGATCACAAAAGAACACACATGGTATGCTCTCACTGCTAAGTGGATGTTAGCCCAAAAGCTCAAAATAAACAAGCTACAATTCACAGACCACAGGAAGCTCAAGAAGAAGGAGGCCTGAAGTGGGGGTGCTTTGGCTCCTCTGAGAAAGAGAACAAGATACTCACAGGAGCAATTATGGAGACAAAGTGTGGAGCAGAGACTGAAGGAAAGACCATCCAGAGACTGCCCTACCTGGGGATTCATCCTATAACCAGTCACCAAACCCCGACACTATTGTGGACAACAAGAAGTGCATACCGAAAGGAACCTGTTATGATTGTCTCCAGAGGGCCCCTGCCAGAGTCTTACAAATACAGAGGCAGATGCTAGCAGCCAACCACTGGTCTGAGCATGAGGTCCCCAATGGAGGAGCTGGAGGCTGGTCCGGAGAGGCTGAAGGGGTTTACAGCCCCATGGGAAGAACAACGATTTTGACCACCCAGACGCCCCAGGACTCCCAAGGACTAAACCATCAACCAAGGGGTATATATACATGGTTCCAGCCAAAAGTGTGGCAGAGGAATGCCTTGTCGGGCATCAGAGAAGAGGTCCTTGGTCCTATGAAGGCTCAATAGATGCCCCAACAAAGGGAAATTGAGGGGAGGAGGTGGGAGTGGGTCTGGTGGAGGGGTATATACTTAGAGGCAGGGAATGGGAGGAGGGGTTGGGGGTTTTAGGGGAGGGGGGGAAACCTGGAAAGGTTTTAGCATATGAAATGTAAATTAAGAATATATTCAATAAAAAATAACAGATACACTGAAACTAATAGAAGAGAACCTGGGGGAAAGCCTCGAACATATGGTCACAGGGGAAATTTTCCTGAACAGAAGAACACCAATGGCTTATGCTCTCAAATCAACAACAGATAAATGGGACCTCATAAAATTGAAAAGCTTCTGTAAAACAAAGGACACTTTTCCAAAAGGTTGGAAAAAGATCTTTACCAGTCCTACATCTGATAGAGGGCTAATATCAACTATATACAAAGAACTCAAGAAGTTAGACTCCAGAGAATCAAATAACCTTATTTTAAAAATTTGGCAACAGAGCTAAACAGAGAATTCCTAACTGAGGAATAGCAAATGGCCAAGAAACACCTACAGAAATGTTCAACATCCTTAGTCATCAGGAAAATGCAAATTGAAACAACACTGAGATTTTACCTCAAACTAGTCAGAATGGTTTAGATCAAAAACTCAGGTGACAGCAGATGCTGGCAAGGATGTGGATATAGAGGAACATGACTCCACTGCTGGTGGGATTGCAAACTGGTACAACCACTCTGGAAATCAGTCTCGCAGTTCCTCAGAAAATTGGACATAGTTCTGCCTAAGGACCCAGCTATACCACTCCTGGGCATACACCCAGAAGATGCTCCAACATGTAATAAGGACACATGCTCCACTATCTTCATAGTAGTCATATTTATATTAACCAGAAGCTGGAAAGAACCCAGCCGTCCCTCAACAGAGGAATGGATACAGAAAATGTGATACATTTACACAATGAAATACTACTCAGCTATTAAAAACAATGACTTCATGAAATTCACAGGCAAATGAATGGAACTAGAAAGTATTATCCTGGGTGAGGTAACCAGACACAAAAGAACACACATGGTATGTACTCACTGATGAGTGGATATTAGCCCAAAAGCTCAGAATACCCAAGATACAATTCACAGACCAAGGAAGTTCAATAAGAAGGAAGACTTAAGTGTAGATGCCTTAGTGCTTCTCAGAAGGGGAACCAAAATACTCACAGGAGGAAATATGGAGACAAAGTGTGGAGCAGAGAATGAAGGAAAGGCCATCCAGAGACTGCCCCGCCTGTGGATCCATCCCATATACAGTCACCACACCCAGACACTATTGTGGATATCAGGAAGTGCTTGCTGACAGGACCTGATATGCTTGTCTCCTGAGAGGCTATACCAGAGCCTGACAAGCACAGAGGTGGATGCTTGCAGCCAACCACTGGACTGAGCACTGTGGTCCCCAATGCAGGAGTTGGAGAAGGAACTGAGGGGGTTTGCAGCCCCATGGGGGGAGCAACAGTGTCAACAGGCCAGACCCTCCCTCCCCCGAGCTCCGGGGACTGGACCACCAACCAAAGAGTACACATGGAGGGACCTATGGCTCTGGCCACAGTGGATGGCCTTGTTGGACATCAGTGAGAGGAGAGTCCCTTGGGCCTGAGGGGGTTTGATGCCCCAGTGTAGGGGAATGCCAGGGCGGGAAGGTGGGAGTGGGTAGATGGGTGGGGGAGCACCCTCATAGAGGTGGGGGGAGAGAATGCGATAGGGGGTTTCTTGAGGCGAGACTGGAAAGGGGATAACATCTGAAATGTAAATAAAGAAAATATAAATATATATATATATAGCATCTCGTATACTGTTTGCAGGGAGAGAATGGACCAAGTTCCTCAGATCAGACAAAGATCTGGACACCACAGATCACCACAGGACACCACAGAACACCACAGAACACAACAGAAACATCTTTCACAGGGCTGATAACCACAGCCCTTTAGAGAAGGTTTCCAGGAACAGAACTCTTGACTCCTCAGAGGCACAGGTTCCACCCTCAGCCTGGACCTTTCTAAGCCTGCTCCCAGACAAGGACACAGAACTCCCCTGTGTTCCTTCGTCAGGGCCTTCTGAGAGAGTCTTAGGCTGACTGGCTCCCAACGCCCTTCAGCTGCCCTGGCAACACACTTGGCGTTTTCTATGACCCTGACCATGGTCCAGACGTGTTAAACAAAATAACTGTTTATTTAAATCAAAAATAAACTAAAATAACTGATAGAGGTATAAATCAAAATAAGTTGTTCTGTTGTGACGGAAATAACTGCCACATTCTGCCAACACAAATGCTGCAAGGTCGTTCTGACCCTCATCTACCACCGATGCCCCTGTGGGGTTTGCCTTTAAGAACACAGTACCCCTGAGCACCAGTACATAAGTACACTGTAACTGTCTTCAGGCACTCCAGAAGAGGGAGTCAGATCTTGTTATGGATGGTTGTGAGGCACCATGTGGTTGCTGGGATTTGAACTCAGGACCTTCAGAAGAGCAGTCAGTACTCTTACCCACTGAGCCATCTCTCCAGCCCCTCCTTAAACTCTTAATTGGCCTAATAGGTGTGATGACATGTAACTTTCTCACACAAATCATTTCACTGACGAGTCAATCAACCCTATGTATTCTCCTCATCTGTACAGACAGACAGACAGACAGACAGACGAAACCTGTGCCCACCAAAAGCCTGTATCCAGCTGTGCTGATAGACACCCATCTTGAGTTGGGTGTGGGAAGCCACCATCAGCAAACTTCAAGGATGTTGGCCTCTGAGGACAAGCTTTTGGAGCAAGGCATGGTGGGAATCCTGTCCTAGGATCTGAGAGGTGGCCTGCTCATAAATAGCTCGCAATGCACTGAGAAGGGAAGAAGCTGTTAGGAAAGCCGGGTCGACTTCTGCACATCTGGCCAGATGCCCAAGTCTTCCCTCAGCCCTTGCTCTTGTCCCTGCTCACTCTCACCCTGTGGCTCAGCTTCTAAACCCACCTCTGAAGAAGGCTACCATCCTGTGGCAGCCTAACTGACAACTCGGGGTGACATCCAAGAGGGAGCCACTGTCTTAGTTAGGCTTTCTGCTGCTGTGATGAAACACCACGGCCAAAATCCAAGTAGGGGAGGAAAAAAGTTTTATTTGGCATAAACTTCCATATCACTGTTTATCATCAAAGGAAGTCAGGACAGGAACTCCCGCAGGACAGGAATTCAAAGATGGCAGAAACCTGGAGGCAGGAGCTGATGGAGGGTGCTGCTGACTAGATTGCTCCTCGTGGCTTGCTCAGTCGGTTTTCTTATAGAACCCAGGACCACCAGCCCAGGGATAGCACCACCCACAACGGGTTGGGCTGGGCTCTTCCCCATCAACCACTAATTAAGAAAACATCCTGCAGCCAGATCCGGTGTCATTTTCTCAATTGAGGCTCCCTCCTTTCAGATAACTCTAACTTGTGTCATGTTAACATAAAACTAGCACCTCCACCCAGCCAGGCGAGTCATCTTTTTAGTCCTCTGCATCTCAGAGGCTATTGGTTCTGCTAGCTTTCCCAAAAGGCGCTATGCTCACAGGGCCAGATGGGTGTCCAGCCCGCCCAACCCAGCTTCAGGGGTTTAGTGAGGCTCCAGCACCCTGCAGCCATCTGGATAACCAGCAAAGGCCCAGATGAAGACCTCTGGGCCAGCGTGACAAGACTGGAAGGTGTTCCCACACATAATACAAACACACAAGGAGCACATGTACACAACACACACACATGCAGCAAACACACAGAAACCGCACACTTAGAATTTAAATTCAGATGCACATTTAAACCACTAACTACAACTAGAGAAAGTTCAGAGAAAATAAGAGGTAGCAATCACATGTTTTAAAGAACAAGTACATGATAAAGTGTGTGTGGAGAGAATGGAGGGGGAAGGATGGAGGGAGGAAGAGAGATTGAGATCATTTGGATCTTAAATTGGGCAGATAAATTAGTGGTTCCTCCTTTAGCTTCTGGGAAATGTTTCAAACCAGGGCAGAACAGAGAGTTTTTATTTGCAAACACTATTAACCATTTCCTGTTTCAACCTCAGAACCACCTGTGAATCAGCTCGTTACCTGGGCTGCAGGGTCCTGTGTACCCATGATGCTTCACTCTATCCAGTAGGCCACCATGGGTTTTGGGTCTAGATTCTGGCCACCTCTCTATCTTCTGTTTCCCTTGGAGTTGTTTCGAAATGATCCTTTGGTTTCCTGAACATTCTGTCCCTGTCCCCACCTAGATGGAAACTTGACATTACCTCCAGGGTGCGGGGATCCCCTCTCCCCAACTTTCCATCCTTGTTGCTCCTGTGTCACAATCTTGAGGTCAGCACCCTGGAAACTCATGCCTCTCTGCCCTGTCCAGAAAGAAGGGAGGCCCCATGAGAACTTCTGAGAACTTCTGTCCGTGATCCTCACCAACTAGGATCTTGCCACAGAGAATCCACATCAACCCTGGCTCAGTACTCAAAGGGACTAACAGGCTGGCCTGTAACAAAAGAACGCTTCAGGGGATGATGCAGAAACCAGGAAACAGGCTTCTGTTGTGCCATACTGTACAGGCAGCCGGCACAGTGGGCCAGCGTGTGTGTTGGGAATTGAGTGTCTATTGGAACATAGCATGTATATTGTAAGAGAGCATGTGTGTTAGAGGAATGCATGAGTTCTGAAGATCGCATGTGTACTGTGGGATAGTATATGTGAGGCTGTGTGGGTTCTACCATGTGTGTTGGGGATTGCATGTGTGTTAAGAGATGGCATCACGTAGGAGATTGCTCTGTTGGAGAATAGAGTGTGTTAGGGGTCTCATGCGTACTGAAGATAGTATGAGCCCTGAGGATTGTGTGTGTTTGTTGCAGGATAGTATATGTGTTTGAGATCATGAAGGGTTCTATCATGTGTGTAGAAGATTGCATGTGTGTGGCTCTGGACACAAATCAGGGCTTCCCCAGTCCCAGCCTTGTTCCTCACCACACGGCTGGGGAGGAAGGAGGAAAGAACGGACAGTGAGGGATAGAGAAGGGGAAGAGGAAGAAGGCACAGCAGAAGAGGGAAGGAGAAAGACAGGCAAAAAATTCTCTCCCTCTCCATGAAAAGACATCCCGTCCCTATACCTGCAATCCTGGGGTGTTGTGTAAAATGCCAAGGTGACATAAAATGTGGTGACATCCTGCTGCTCAGACTCCTGCTCCTCTCTGTCCTCATGAACTGCTCTGGAGAGTCTGATTCCCATAGGAAGATTCTAGATAGAACATCAGAGCAAGGCAGGGTCGGATCTGTCCAGAATCACAATAGGCCTAATCACCTAGCCTTGATAGGGGGCTTGCTACCCTGAGCATGCCAGAGAGGCATAACGGTGTCGGTGCTGAGGAGGCTCTGTAACAGCCAGGCCTGGGGAGGGAGGGGATCCCCCTAGCATCTGCCCACAAGCCCCATGATGAGACTGGAGGCAGCCAGTCTGTGCCTCACACTCTTTTTCCACTTCTGCGCTGTTCAAAGTAACGTTTCCTTCCCCACCAAACTGGTGCCTCTGAACGCGGGGTGGCTGAGGCAGCTGCCAGATGGTTTCCAGCCGGGCTGCTTCTTTCAGGGTGGTAAGACCCACACATCTCATTGCTAATATTAGCAGTTTCGTTTTTCCTTTTTTTCCCATTCACTGTGGCAAAACACAGAGAGCAGAACTGTTAATCAGAATGCCCCAGAAATGACTAGACAGCCGGGTGCTATGCACACAAGCCGGCCCACCCCACCCATCCCCAGAGAGGCAGGTGGGTCTCCACTTCCTAAGGACTTAGGAAGGTTGACTGGGAAAGACCTAAAAACTACTGTGTCCACCCAAGTCTGGTGTCAGGTCTCTCGGAAGAAGAGGAAGATCAGGGCAGCAAACCTAGCAAACCTAAGACAACTGTAAAAGAGAAGACAGAGATCCAGGCAGCCGATCCAGTGTCTTGAAAGGAAGAAAAGCCATGAGAGAAAGCAAGACGGGGCCCAGGGAATTTCTGAACCTACGGGGGTGTCTGGGGAGGAGAGGCATCTTCTCCGGGTCCTAGGAGAAGGGCTAGAAGAAGCCCTTCGAGGCTTCTTCCTCTGATCCATCAAACAGGAGCATGTCGGATAGCTGGACTCTTGCTTCTCAGAAGTAAAGGACTAAGGCATTGTTCAGGGGAGTCAAGGCCACGCATGGCAGACGAGGTAGGGGAAGGTCCAGCTCGCCCTCACTGCGACCATAGGTACCAAAGCCATGGAAGACACCCGCCCTCGAAAGGGACAAGGGCCTGGCCCTAGTTTCAGTCTCGCTCTCAGCCCCGGGAGCTAAGGATCGATCCGGGTACCAGGAGTGGAAATGAAGAGGACCCCATAGTGGGACAAGAGGCGAGGACAGCTGATCTCTCCCCTTTCTCTGTTCCCTAGTCTCTCACAAATCCCTTACCTGCCCCTCCCAGGCATCTTTTCCTCCCACTCCCCTCCCCCTTGCATGCCCCTCCCCCACCTCTAGTTGCCTAGTCTCCCACCCCTGTGGAGGTGGAGGAAGAGGGGGCGGGAGCCAAGAACAGGTCTCCTCCCTCCAACATGACCCAGGACAGTTTCCTTTCCGCTACAGACAACTCTGCCTGAGCAGCCGAGGAGGAAGAGGAGACTGCGACCGACCGAAGGCGGCACAGCCGGGGGCTCTGGGCATGTGGGTCCGACAGGTACCCTGCTCATTCACTTGGGCTGTGCTGCAGTTGAGCTGGCATTCAGGGTGGCTTCTAGGTATGTGGCTCCTAGAGATGTGGGATCGGGGTTGGTGGCTGGGTCAAGGCTTGAAGAAACTTTCACCCTCGGTTCCTATTATTGGAGGAGAGGAACACCTGTGTCCCTGGTTACACAGATTGGCTTTGTTCTTAGCCCTAGGTGGGTTTTACAGGTGGGATGTGCCTTGGGGCTCAGAATCCACCCTCTCCTTGGTTTTAGACAGACAGAACATTTGTCTAGCCTCAGCTAATGTTCTATGTCCCTCTCTGTGGAGCGATAGTAGATCCGAACAGAGTTCTGACGCCGGCCACGGTGGCTCTTCTTCAGGATTCTGCCAAGCCCTCATATCCTGGCCTTTCCCTGTGTTTTGCTATGGTTGGGGACATCCCTACACGGGATGCCTGCCCTACACGCTGTATAGATGACTGAAGATCCAAGAATACAATCAAGCTGTCTACCCTCATGGGCATGCTGCCCTTGCTAGCATTTCTAGGGGACTCCCGAGTTCAGATCCCTGGCGTCATAGCATCCACGGCGGAAAGGGGAGAGATCAAAGGTGGGATCCATAGCATCCCACGGGGTGGGATGGGGTGGGGGTGAAATCTAGAGGTACAGGAATCCTGCTCAAATTCCTCACAGTGAAAACTCCTCACTGCCCTGTACCCCATGACCCCCGTCCACCCTCTGCACTGACTCAACCTTCACTGGGAAGCCAGGACCGAGGACCAGGGGAAACAAAGCTCCTAGGTCAGGGCTACACCTGCAAAGCATCGGAGTGTGACCCAGACAAGCTTATACCCGTGTGCTGCCTAAATACATCTTTGCCCTGCAATGGTGCCCCTTTGTTCATGTGAAGCCCCAACCCCTTCACTACCATGAAAGCAGGATGAGACTGGTGAGCTGGGTGCTCACCACGGCAGGCCCTCTCCCGGGTTGTAGGCCAAGGCTGGTTGGGAAGCCAGGGACATTTTCCCTCTGCGTAGCTTCTTAAGACAGCCCATGGTTTGCTGTCAAGACTGGATGAAAGAAACAGACCTGAACATGGTAGATGGTCTGAGGCCCTATGGGTGAAAGATGTCCCTTGGGGAAACCTCGTCAGGAAACCCAGGGAACAAAGTCGGAAGTATTATGTGTCATTGGAGACGCAACTGAGACAGAAAGGGGACTATGACTCACTCTGGTGACCTGGTATACTGGGCATGTCCCCGAATGAAACTTTCATGAGAGAGTATGGAAATACAAATGTATTTGTGCTGGCCCACTCTAGATGGTGTCTGACAAATGTCTCAAAGCTGCCATGCCTCCCTCCCTACCTGAGGAGTCAGCATGGAACACATCCCAGGCCAGTGTCATTTGGCTGCCGGGGACTGTTAGCCTAGCACATTTCTTCCTTCCTGATTGGCTACCCTTCTTTCTCTCAGTCATTCCCTCAGTCATGAGACAGTCCCTCTCATCTTTCTCTGTCTTTTAAGTCTCCCAACCTCAACAGCAGCTGTCTAGTGTCTAAGGTGAGGGAAATTCAGGCTCGGAAATAGACCGTCTTGTACTCAGACCGAAGACAGTCATGGCGGAGCATGGCCGTCAAAGTTCAGAACCAGCCTGAGCTGCCCTGTAGCAGACACTTTCGGAAAAATAAATAAGTTAGTCTGTAAAACCATTGGTGAGCATGGTGACCTTTGGCTTGGTTGTGTTCAGTGATTTTGTGAGTATATTTTCCCTGTTGTGTCTAAGGAACACTGTCCTGGACCTATGGCTCTTACAACCTGATCGCACTTGCTAATGTGATTTTTCCTGAGCTTAGGGGATTCATTTCAAATATACTAGTCAGTCTCTTTACCATTTTCTCACCTATATTTTTCCTTTTGTTCTTTTGTTGTTTGTTGGGGGAAGTGTTTGTTTGTTTGTTTGTTTGATCTTACCATATGGGGTATGATCTGTGTGTATGTGCATTGTGTGTGTGTGTGTGTATGTGTGTGTGTGTGTGTGTGCCTGATGTCTGTAGAAGCCAGAAGAAGTCATTGGCTTCCCTGAAACTAGAGTAATAAATACATGGTTGTGAGCCGCCATGCGGGTGCTGGAAATTGAATCTGGGTCCTCTGGAAGAGCAGCCAGAGCTCATAACTGCTGGGGCATTTTCCTAGCCTCTCACCTACGATTTGGGGGAAACATGTATTGCCTTAGCGATGAGATTTACTCAGACCATCTGTGAAAACTGCTGAACATATCCTCAAATGCATTTCTTAAAGTCAGATTTGCTTTTTTAAAAATTTATACTTTTGAAAAATATACATCATATACATATGTGTGTATTACACGCCTGTCCATCCAGCTTTGCTCATGTGTGCACACGTTCAGGGTTGACCACTTGGGATTGGACAACCTATGTGGGAATTCGATGTCTCAGAGGCCCCTGACTCTCCCTCTGTCATTAGCTTCCTACAGCTCTTCAGACAAGGACAGGACCATGCAGCGTTCCCTCTGTTCACAACTGTGTGACAAGTGGTATTATAATTATGTTTGTCTTGTGTTCAGTCAACCATGGTTCAGAGTTCATGGGTACACTTTCCCTGTCTAGAGAACACTATCAACAGGTATCCTGAGCCTGTGGCTCTTACAACCTTATCACACTCCCTTCTGTGAGCCTCAGGCTTAGAGGGTTCATCCCACATTACCAGTTGGAGTTATGCAACCCACGGTCACCTATTAGCTCTGCATTTTAAACATCTGTGTATCTCTGCAACCATTTCCTTATGCTGCAAATGCTGCAAAAAGAATCTTCTTTGATGAGAGGGGAGAGCTAGACTTACCTGTATAAGGATAGCTATTTAGAAAACAGTGATAGATAGATAGATAGATAGATAGATAGATAGATAGATAGATAGATATACATTAGGAACTGACTTTTCTTTTTCTTTTTTCTTTTTTCCTTTTTTCCTTTCTTTCTTTCTTTCTTTTTTTTTTTTTTTTTTTTTGAGACAATGTCTCATCCAGTACCAGTTTCACAAGTGCTGATATCCCAGGCACATACAATTTCACCTGGTCTATTGATACGGCCTCTGTTGGCATGGCTGGACGGTTGTCACTAAACATCACAGTTGTTGGAGAGGGGCTTTCGGAAGCGTTGGCTCAGACTTGAGGTTCTTTTTTTTGATCCCCCCCCCCCCAATCCAGAGTTTCTCTGTGTGGCCCTTGGCTGTCCTGGAACCTGCTTTGTAAACCAGGCTGGCCTCAAACTCACAGATATCCGCCTGCCTCTGCTGGAACTAAAGGTGTGTGCCGCCTCTCCCAGCAGGCCTCAGGTTCTTAGGTTGGAACTCTAGAGAAGAGGGCCTTCAGTAGGCAAGTACACACCAGGTCCCACTTCTGTCTCTGAGTTTTCCAGCAACCTTTAGGTTTCTTGATATCTAGAAACATCCTCCACAGGTATCAGACAGTATCTGTGGCTCCCTTTCTATACAGATACCAGTCCTACTAGCTAAGGCCTACCCAACTCCTAGGTGACTTTATCTTTCTTTCTTTTTCTTTTTTATTTTTTTTAAATTTTTTTTTTCCTGAGACAGGGTTTCTCTGTGTAGCCCTGGCTGTCCTGGAACTCACTCTGTAGACCAGGCTGGCCTCAAACTCAGAAATCTGCCTGCCTCTGCCTCCCAGAGTGCTGGGATTAAAGGCATGCGCCACCACCGCCCAGCGACCTTATCTTTCTTAATCCTATAGTTTGCTCCGACTCCTAGCAAAGTTCTAACGTGAGGTCCTGGGGTAAAGATTACAGCCTGAGGTTAGGGACAACGTATCCCCCATCTCCCACTTTCTTGCGTCACTGTGATGATGTTCTGGGTCACTAAGCACCAGCAGCAAAGGTTAGAGAGCCCTCCCAAGGTTTCTGGACACACATCCCTGCCCAGATGCAGGCAGAGCACTGACACCCTGCTTCTGACTGGCTGGCTTCTCCCTAGCCGGGACCCCTGTGAGGGATGGCTCTGGCCGAATGTCTGTAGGTCCCCTGCTTCTCCTTTGGCTTCGTAAGCTTGTGCCCTTAACAGCCTAGGCAGGAGATGGGGAGTGTCCACAGAATCCCGCATCTACTTGAAACTCTAGTCCTGCTAATCCTTGTAGGTGCCCTTCTGGGATCCTCACACTGGGGATATTTCTCCAGGTGGACATGGGGAATACGATCCACTTGTAACAAATTAGGGAACCCCTGTAGCCCACCTGACCATGCTTTTACCCAGATGAGTCTTGACTAAATAAGGTATCGTGTGGGTCCATGTGGTTATGATTTGGCCCCGGCACACAGGAGCCTGTGGTCTGCAGTGAGCCTGCCTTGTGGCCCTCCAGCCTCAGGCTCTGACTAACAGGACTCTCCCTCTCAACCTGCCAGTGCTAACCAGAACACGCCACCCACCCATCAACTCACCTCCGTACACAAATTCAAGAGCAAGCTCAGGGAAATCAAGAAGCCCCGGGTCCTTTCTGATTTTATCTTCTATGCAGAACTCATAAAAAGCTAAGATGCCCAGGAAGGCTCCCTGGAGGAGGAGAGAGGCTTGCTTAGTGCCTTTTCTGTTGTTGTAACAGAACACCACAGACTGGGTAATTTGTGATCAAACAAGGTTTGATCCTCACAGGGGTCTAGGAGTTGGGAGTCTGTGGTCAAGAGGTGGCCTTTGTGAGGCTTCCTTGCCAGTTGGAAGACTGCAGAGTCCCCAGAATGGTTCCAGGAAACCTATCGGAGGACAGAGCAAGTGTGCTCAGTCACACAACCCAGCCTCCCCTAGACAGCACTTGACCCAAAAGCCGTGAGTGGCTTCCCAGTGGCCTCTGCAGCCCTGCTTTCCCAGGATCACTGGTACATTGCTTTGGAGTTAGTGTTCTAGGGACGGATATCCTGATGGCATGATCCCCAGGAGAAAGCTCCCAAGTAAGTTGGACAGAAATGAGGCTGAAGACCAGAAAGCTAAGTTATCATCATCAGCACCCCTACACTGCACCTCCACGGGTAGGAGTCCTGGGATGGGATGGGCAGGGGATAGGGGGATCTTTATTATCACAATTGATTCCCACACCTCATTAGGTTGGTAGAAAAGGGGTGACTTCAATTAGGCTGCTTCTGGGTGCATCCCCAAAAGGGGTCCCAGTCAGTCCTAGGTTCCCAGCTCCTGGTCCATTTAGAGACCCACAAGATGAGAGATGACATGATGTAAAATATGAAGAGGGGCCAGATCTCCTCAGTGGCATACACACTGCTAAGTAATAGGCAGGCTCCTATGTTGATTGTCACAAATGAAAGGAGTGTGTGTGTATGTGTGTGTGAGTATGTGCGTGTACATGCAGGCCAGAGATCAACATCAGGCATCTTCCTCAATTTCTCCCCACCTTAATTTTCTTTTAAAGATTTATTATTATATGTAAGTACACTGTAGCTGTCTTCAGACACACCAGAAGAGGGTGTCAGATATCATTACGGATGGTTGTGAGCCACCATGTGGTTGCTGAGATTTGAACTCAGGGCCTTCGGAAGAGCAGTCAGTACTGTTATCCTCTGGGCCATCTCTCCAGCCCTCCATCTTAATTTTTAGGGATCTACTGAGCCTGAAACGCACTGATTTAGCTCTCCAACAAGCCCCAGGGCTCCTCCTGTCTCTGCCTTCCCAATACGGGGAGCACAGGTGCTACCACAACAACCTTAGATAGGCACTAGAAATTAATTTCCAGCCCTCTTGTTTGCTTGACAAACTCTTTAGCAACTGAGCCAACACCAAAGACCCATGAAACTTACATGGGTGTCAGTTTTGATGTCTATGGGCCAGAAGATGATATCCTGCCTTATTACTCCACTTTTATGCAGATTATATGATTATTGATTACCTCTGAGTGATCAATAATGAATTGGTGTCACATTCAGGAAAGAAAGAGAAACATTTTCCTTTGGAGTCATAAACAAGAGAGTCCAGATTAGAATTCTCTACTTCATGTTCCACGTGTCTTCCATCCTCTGTCTGTCGTTGTATGAGTCTGAATCTCTGCCTGCCTGAAGGTTGTCTTGTGACTCCGTCCCTGTGTCTGTGTGTCCTATTCTGTGTGTGTCATGGCTGTCTGTGTCTGTGAGTGGTGTCTGTCTGTTGTATGAACTCTGTGTGTGTGTGTGTCTGTGTGTGTGTGTGTGTCTGTGTATGTGTGTGTGTGTGTGTGTGAAAGAGAGAGAGAGAACTGTATCTGTGAATGGTGTCTGTTGTATGAATTGTGTGTGTGCATGTGTGTATGTGTGTGTGTGTCCCTAACAGAGAGGCTCTGTCTTTATTGAAAAGCATCATATGGGGAGGGGAGGGTATACTTTACAGAAATCTTTAACAGAGTTTTACAAAGGATAAAGTCACTGGCTCCAACTGATCTCCACTGACGCAGACAAGCACCTCTATCAACCAATACTCATAAATGGGCGCTCTCAGCCGCTGTGATAGATTATAGAATACTGCTTTCAACCTTTGTCTCTGCTGCTTTCAGCCAATGATACACATGAGGCATCTGGGTCAGAGGCCTGGACCAGAACCTAACTTAAGATTGCTGCCGTATGTTGCTTACGTTGTAAAAGCTGATGACATGGGAAATCTAACGGGAGTATAGTTGATTTACATTGTTCTCTTAAAGGCAGGTTTAAAGCAGGGTTTGGTGGTGCCAGGCCTTAATCCAAGCACTTGGAAGACAGAGGCAGACAGATCTCTGAATTTGAGACAAGCCTGGTCTAGGGTGAGTTTCAGGACAGCTAGGGCTACCCAGAGAAACCCTGTTCTAAAACACACAAAAAAAAAAAAAAGAAAGAAAAAAGAAATCAATCTGAGTATGAGTATGTGTACAGTCTTAAGTGACTTAATAACTCTATGAGGCCCTGTGTTTCCTTGAGACAGTATTTTCCACTAAACCTGAAACCTGTGTTTTTCCATCCAAGCTAACTGGCCATAAACCTATAAGGATCCCTGTCTCTGCTGCTACAATGCTGTGATTGCATGCACATCCTGTTCCGCCCGACTGTTATCTGGGTGCTGAGGACCCAAACTTAGGTCCCCATGCTGGTGCAGCGAATGTTCTTACCTGCTGGGGTATCTCCCCAACTTTCCATTCTCTCTCCTGGGAGGTTTCTAATTATGCAAACAGCATCAAAATAGTGGAACTCACAGAAGGGACACAGGGAAGTCCTCACCCACCTGGCCCAGACTTCAGAACTGTCCCACCTGCTCTCCACCCACCACTTGTGGATTAATCAGAAGTATGCCTTTGTCACAGCAGGATGGTACCTGCCTGCAATCCCCCTTACCCCCATCCCCCGCACTTAGGAAGTAGAAGGAGAGTTCAAGGCGCCAGCCTTGGCTACTTAGCCAATTCCTGTCTCTTAAAGAGAAGCCACCATTGTGTGTTTTAACCACAGTGACATTTCATTTCCATCTGCCTGTATGTTCCACAGGCATCCACAGCATGAAAGGGGGGAACTTTACTCCTTATGGATGAACAGAATGCCCTGTTGTATTACTACCTGGTAGCCTCCAGAGATAGATGCTCTCTTGCCAAAGCCTGGTCCCTCCTGTCCATCCCTGTAGCAAAGCATCCTCTGTGAGGAAGTCCTCCCTTGTTTTCTTCAGGCGCACCACAAGCCCACTGAGGGAAGGCACACCTCAGTCCTAGAAAAGAATTTTGAGGGGAGATGGCTAAGAGGAAGAAAGAGGCTGTGAGGCACAGAGAGAGCAGGGTCTACTCTGAGGAGGGAGAAAGAGCCACCAGGACCTAAACAGAGCCAGCCAGAGCCCTGGGATGGACTTGAGTCGAGAACCATAAAAGGACAGAGATCTGGGAAGTCACAGGTGCTACCATCAGAGCAAAGAGCCAGTGATGGGACAAGTGACTCAAACTGTCACACGTTCAGATGCAGGAGCACGAGAGATCTGGAAGCAAACAGATGGGACAAGGCTCTGTCATCCGTTAGCAATGACTACCCAAGAGCTCGTCTGGGGCAGCCTAGGGGTCAGCTTTGAGAGGGAGGGTGGCAGGTGGTTCTCTGAGGACACACCATGGTCCCAAAGCCTAGTGGAAGGGGTCCCATCACAGGGGCCGGGATGTGGTAACTAGGCAGAAGTGCCTGGCATGCTCACACTCCACAAGTGACCTTGGGCAGATGTGATAATCCTGCCCAAAACAAAGAAGGGACACTATGCCATTTTAGCTTTCTGGGGTTCTTTTGGCCCTCACAACCCTGGAAAGTCTCTGTTTGGAGGTTGGGTTTCAGTGTGGCTGCAGCAATGGATTTAGGTGGGTCAGAGTAGTGCTATGCAGACTGAAGAGTTCCTAGAGTATTTGTAAAGGGACCCCAGGTTTCCAGGGAGGGAGACCATAGACCTGACCGCACTGATAAAGGCAAGATGTGTCTGCTTTGTCAAATCTGAGCCTAACCTTACCGTAGTTGCTGGAGGCTTTCTTGAAAAAGGCTTGTCGGTTTCCTGAGTGGATGTTTAAAGAAGAGATCCATTGACACTACTGTGTTGTGACAGGCTAGCTGTGTGTGGTTTGGACACACAATTGTAAGCCACAGGAAGGATATTCAGAAGGCCTTATTGGTGGTTGTGTTCCCTCTGAGAAGACAGGACTTTAAATGGAAAGATATCATACTGGCAACCCCTAGCCTAGGCCTGGGCCTGGGCCTGGGCCCTCAAGGATTCCTGACACCATGGCTTCTTCAGGCCCATACAGACCTACACGGGCCACTGCCCGCCCCGCCCAGAACCATATGACCGGGACTTCACCACCTGTGCATGGGATCTAGGGACCCTGATCCTAGCTCATGGGCCATGCCCACTCTCCAGTCCAAGTGGCAGTAGATTGTCTGTCCAGCCATCATCCATGGTACAGCTGAGAACATCAAGGAGGGGAAATGGCAGTCCTGCTTTTCGCCATCCATGTGGGGATGGAGACCATTTCTGGGCCAGGCTACATGGTGGGGATGGATGTCTCCGGGTCTGCTTCTGCTGAAGTCGACTTGCTCACTGCAGACAGCTCTGCCAAGTATCTCTGAGCTGGATGATTTGATACCTTGTTTGCCCAGTGCTCTGGTCCTTGGTTCTCCTCCCATCCAGCCTCTCCCTGACTGGCCCCTCTCTCTCTCTCTCTTTTTTTTTACCTCTCACCCCTGCTTTCTGAGCCCATAACCTTAGCTGTGGCAGTACAGCCTCTCTCTTTGTACCCCTGGGAGGGAACCATGTCCGGTAAGTATTGTTACATACCCCACATCAGAGGTGGATGCAGTGTTCGGGGTGCAATGCCCTGGGCCATGCAATCTTAGAATTCTTTCACTATATGACTACTCAATCAGTGGGAGGAGAGGGCAGAGGGCCAGAAAGGATGCATCTGGGGACATATCTCTATTTACACTGGCTCGCTCTCTACCAGTCGCCAAATGACTACATCGGCTAAAGAGAGCTGGCAGCCCAGACAGAGTTGAGGCCAGAGCAGCTTCATAGATGTCTCAGCGCCTGTTTCCTGTGTGCATGTCAGTCTCCTCTGGGTAAGGCCCAGAGTGTGTGTGCTCAGCAAATCTATATTTCCTTGACCTTAAGGCTTCTGACTGTACCTACATACCCAACTGCAGGCTCAACTGCTGGCATCATATGGGTCCCGGCAGTGGGTGCTTTTGAGTTGGGGTGGGAGCTATGTGTCAGTGGGCATGTATGTGGGAAGAAGCTTAAGCTTATCAGTGGGACAGACATTTGCTGAGAGAGAGAGAGAGAGAGAAAGAGAGAGAGAGAGAGAGAGAGAGAGAGAGACTGCATGCTGTGTCAGGCATCCCTGGCAAAACCCTGGTAGTTGCACTACCCAGCACATCTTTGTTTGGTTGAGTCCTAGACCTTCTGTCCACTTGAGGGACAATGACACAGTTGATCTTTGGAGGCTTCTTGCTGTAACCTCTGATCTGGCTAGAAGGCATGACTGTCCTATATGTCTGCTACTCAGGGGATCTCTGACCTGCTTGGTGGTCTCCCTGGGACAGAACACTGCCTGGACCCCAAGCTTACTCTCCAAGTCTGGGGTTTCCATGAAAGGCCCCCACACCCTCATCCCACTATCCCACTGACCCTTCAGAGAGAACTAGGCCAGCCAACTAGAAATCTAGGGCTGGACCATCCAGGTCAGGCCTGGGACATGTTGAACAGGAGTGGGAAGATAGAAACATCTTCGAGGGGGAAAATATCCCCAATTCTCAAAGGACAGACTAGTAGCCTCCAGCCCCTAGGTTCAGTTACACTGAAGAAAATGTCCTGCTTGTTGGGGGACACATAGCCACAACCTGCAAGACACCACAAGCTCCTAGGTAGGGGAACTGCTTACGAGATCCTACCCTGGAAAGGGTCTGAGAGAATATCCCCCTTCCCAGGGATTTCAGAAAAAAAAAAATGTCAGAAAGGGTGTACGGGTTCCTCCCTCACAGCTCTTTCTTCTTCTCCATCTCAGAGGTCCCCAGTGGGCCCTGGAGGCCCCTCACCTTCTCCCCAGCCTGGCTCAGAGTGTCAGAGGGAGCAAATGCCACCTTCACCTGCAGTTTCTCCAACTGGTCCGAGAATCTCGTGCTGAACTGGTACCGCCTGAGTCCCAGCAATCAGACTGTAAAGCAGGCTGCCTTCCACAACGGCTTCAGCCAGCCCGTCCAGGACACCCGCTTCCAGATCGTACAGCTGCCCAACGGGCATGACTTCCACATGAACATCCTTGACACACAGCGCAATGACAGTGGCATCTACCTCTGTGGGGCCATCTCCCTGCCCCCTAACGCACAAATCAAGGAGAGCCCTGGAGCGGAGCTCGTGGTAACAGGTACAGCTAATAGATCTGGTAGGAGACCTCCTCCTGCCCAGGGACCTGTTAGGCTCTCTTCCATGGCTCTGCCCAGAGCCTTGTCCCCTCTCCCTGTGAAATTCCTCAGATGTTCATTTACCTTTAAGGGATGGTGGGAGACACACAAGTAGGGTGAGGGGCCAGTCACTGCACTTGGAGAGGGCAGGGTGTGTGCCCCTTAAGAGAATAGACTATTGGTGTCCTAGAACTCTATTCTTTGTGGTCCTGCAGAGAGAATCCTGGAGACCTCAACGAGATATCCCAGCCCCTCACCCAAGCCAGAAGGCCAGTTCCAAGGCTTGGTCATTGGTATCATGAGTGTCCTCGTGGGTATCCCCATATTGCTGCTGCTGGCCTGGGCCCTCGCTGCCTTCTGCTCAACGGGTATGTTGGGTAAGGTTCATCATACCCTGCCTCTGTCCCAGCAAACCTTTTAGTCATCGTACTTCATACCTACTTTGATCATCAGGAAGGCCTGTGCTCACCAGAAGGGTGTCCAAACACCACACACACTCGGACCACTACAGAAGCCTGTGGTCGTCCCACCCACATCTAACCTTAGGCTGCTGGTTTTACTAAACCGCTGGCGAGAGTTGCATTTCTCTAGCTGGAAGGAAGGTCAAAGTCCACCTCCGGGCCTCTGTCCACAAGTGGGCCGTTCCTACACTGCCACCTCCAGGAGGTCTGCTCATTAGCCACATAATATCTGCTGCATGCCTACCCTGTGTTGTGGTGCACCAGGAAAGGAGACACTGATATATATGTCTGTGCCTGGGGTGGGGGGGACAGGTTCGTACACCACAACTCACAGTCCTATCGGGAACTTCCAGTTAATAAATGGGAATTATTAACCAATTAACCAATTAACCAATGGGAATGGAAAGCATGGGCTTGCCCATGGTCTACACCTCATCAGTGTCTGACACGCTTCTCCCAAGCACACTCAACACACATACACACACATGCACACAGGAAAAGGAGGGACAGACAGACAGACAGACAGACAGAGGACATCCCTCCATTAGGGAAGATGGCTCAGTAGCTGCCCTCTAACTCAAACTGTGTATCTCAACAGAGGTCAGAAGAGCTGGTAACAAGGAAGATGGTCTGGTGAGTGAGTCTCCTTTCTTGCGTGATCTATTACAGTGCCCCCCCCCCAGGTCTTGGTACAGGTAGAGAGACCATGAGGCCTACAGGACTGAGGCCTGGAGAACCCAGCACACACTTCCCACCAGGCCTCCAGAGCCATATCATGTTGCTCCTCCCAGCAGCGGACCCCACTGTGAATACCCCTGTCGTGTCCAACGTGGTCATGACTTATTTTCTTCTGTGCAGAGACAAGGTGTGAAAGTCCAATTTTGGAATCCTAAACCGAAAAGAAGATCAGGAAATGTTTAAATATAGAAACTGAGCCAGAAACAAAGGACTGCACCCTAAATACCACACCAAGGCGATGGGGAAAGGGGATGACAGCTGTTAGGTCAGGTCCCAGCTTCAATGGCTGAGGTGGATTTGCTCTAAGACGAACGCCAATCCAATAACAGGCTAGAAACCCAGCATAGGGAGGGGTTGAGATTATGGGATGCATACACCACTCCACAACTGACTATACCAATGGCTCTTTCTTCTCCCCCACCCCCCTTGAAGAAGGAGGAGCCTTCAGCAGCACCTGCCCCCAGTGTGGCCTACGAGGAGCTGGACTTCCAGGGACGAGAGAAGACGCCAGAGCTCCCTGCCCCTTGTGTGCACACAGAATATGCTACCATTGTCTTCACTGACGGGTTGGGTGCCTCAGCCATAGGACGTAGGGGCTCTGCTGACGGCCTGCAGGGTCCTCGGCCTCCGAGACATGAGGACGGACATTGCTCTTGGCCTCTTTGACCAGATTCTTCAGCCATGAGCATGCTGTAGGTCCTCCACAGGGAGCACCAGTCCGTTCCTCCATCAAGAGGAACATGGAGGCTATGGTTCAGCAAAGGCTCCCAGGTCTGAGCTATCTGGAGGGGCAGCCCAGCACTTGCACTATTGAGTGAGAACTCTCTTCATGGTTACCACAAGCTGGGAGCAGCAGGCTTCCCTGTTTCCCACTGTTACAAGGTGCAGAGCTTGGGGCCTAAGCCTATGTCTTCTGAATCCCGCTGTTGAGACACTATAGCCTATGGCCTGTGGGTTCTGGGCCTGAGTTCAGCCTGCCTTTGAGTAGCCCCGTGAGACAACCCCATCACAAGGGGATCCAGGTACACAGTGGGTCCGGCACCTGAAAACACACTTGGGAGATACTCAGGTGGGAAAGTCATAGGCTGGGGGATTGAACTGATCTCAAGACCTGGAAAAGTTTGGATGAAGACTAGAAAAGCTCCTAGCTTCAGGGGTCTGGGAAACATGCACACTCACCAGGCAACAGCTCCGTGAGAATCCCTGCTGTCCTTCTGCATGCCCAGGTACCTCAGTTCTTTCTACAGCAGGGAAACTGAGGCAATAACAGGGAACTGGCAGAGCTAGACCCACCTACACCTCCAGTGGGGCACTTGACTCTCCCTACCCCTCCTAGGAACCAAAAGGACAAGATCCATGTGGGCAGCAGGGAAGGAAAGGAGGACGGACACAACCTTGACTCATACCAACTCTGGCCACGGCGGGCAGTGGTTTAGGTGTTAGAGTCCACCCTGTCGTGGAGTCCATTTCTGGCTCTCCTTCGTGTCTTGGGCTCTGAAATGAACAAGTGTTTTTAGGGTTCCCTTAGCACTTCAGACAGTTAAGGCAGCAAGAGCCTCGCGGTCTGTCGGGCACCCAAAATAACCAGGGCTCAAGAGTCCCTTTCCTTTGGTTCAAGCCCATTATAATTAAATGACAACAAAAACTCTAAGAAGTTCTCTGTTCTACTTCTGGGTGTGTGAGGGCAGAGGCAGTGGGGAGGAAGAGCTGCAGGGCCCAGATGAGGCGCCAGGCTAAGTAGGGCAGGTCATCACACACACACACACACACACACACACACACACACACACACACACACACACGCTCAGAACCAGCTTGAGTCGGTCCTTACGTCACTAAAATACACAGTCGCGCCCAAGGCCCATCTCCACATGTCACCACCCAGGTATGAAAGACCTTAAGTGCAGACATGGAGGAAGAGGCTTGCTCCCCCACACCAGGCCTTCCTAGGCTCCCACAGCTTCACATCCCAATTGCTTGTGTCCCCTGCCGTGTCCTTTATGAGTCATTCCCAGCAGGGTTGATGGCATATGCTGGGAGCCAGCTCAGTGTGGTGGGTGAAATATATCTCCTTCTGAGAGAGGTCCCTGTAGGTCCTTCCTCAGGACACAGGACACAGAATAGGCCTTTCCTCCCCCCCCCCCCCCCAGATGAGGTTTCTCTGTCTAGCCCTGGCCGTCCTGAAACTCACTCTGTAGACCAGGCTGGCCTCAAACTCAGAAATCTGCCTGCCTCTCCCTCCCAGAGTGCTGGGATTACAGGCGTGCACCACCACCGCCCAGCTCAGGACATATTTTTTTTTAAGAAGGAAAAATTTGTTCCTTTTGTTTGTTTGTTTGTTTGTTTGTTTGTTTTATTTTTTGGGGGGGGGTGGATTTGGTTTTTTCGAGACAGGCTTTCTCTGTATAGCCCTGGCTGTCCTGGAACTCACTTTATAGACCAGGCTGGCCTCAAACTCAGAAATCTGCCTGCCTCTGCCTCCCAGAGTGCTGGGATTATAGGTGTGCACCACAACCGCCCAGCTACAAACTTGTTCCTAACGCATCACTATCCTGGGGTCCTGGCTTTTGGTCACAGGGGAAGGCAGTGACCAAACCTCTCCAACCTTTTCTGGCTAATGGAGATCCTGGCCCAGCTTACAGCTACTCATTCACTCCCTCCCTCACTCCCTAGCCCTTCTAGTCCCTTCCTGAGCTCACCACTGTCACTCCATGTTGGGCAGAGGAGAAGATGCCATGTGTTGGGTAGGCAGACTTAGAGGAGAGTAAGTCAGGGCGCTGGAAAAACTCACAGGTATGACAAAAAGAAGCCGGGTCACACGGCTCATAGAAACAGGGTGAACATCAAGAAACGGGTGGCCAGGTGGCTCTCCACTGTTCAAGAAGCCTTCTTGTGAAGCAGGAGGAGTTCTAGCCCCCTCCCCCACCACAGGCGCAGAAGCATTACTTACAGTAGTGCTCAACCTTCTTACTGCTTCATGAGACCCTTTAATCGACAGTTCCGCGTGGTGACCCCCAACTATGAAACTGTTTTGTTGATACTTCCTAACTGTAATTTTGCTACTGTTATGAGCTATAATGTAAGTATCTGACATACGACCCCTGTGGTGGTCGCGACCCAAGGTGAGAACCGGTGAGTTAGAAGTCTATGAGGCGGCTACCAGAGAAGCAGGGTACAGACAAGCCTCCTCACAGAACAGAGGGCTACTCACAATGGCTCCATAGCACAGGCATGGCGGCTCCTACTACTTGATCCATAAACTCAACATCATTCTGATTTAAAAAAAAAAAAAGCAGTCTCACCTATAGAACTCTAATGTGTATAAGAACGTGGAGAGTGGCCTGCACTCGGTGCTGGCATTCTCCTGCGTGCGTGTTCAGATTCCCACCCCACGCAGCACACCCGCACAGTCCCAAACCCAGTAGACAGGAAGAGAAGCCTGCACGGAGCTCGAGTAAATAAGAGCACATTCCCAAACAGCGTGTGTGTGTGTGTGTGTGTGTGTGTGTGTGTGTGTGTGTGTGTCAAACCCTCTCTATGAAAGAACCTCGGACACGGGACTGGAGAGATGGCTCAGTGGGTAAGAATGCTGACTGCTCTTCTGAAGGTCCTGAGTTCAAATCCACACGGTGGCTCACAACCATCCGTAATGAGATCTGACGCCCTCTTCTGGAGTGTCTGAAGACAGCTACAATATACTTACATAAAAGAAATAAATAAATCTAGAAAGAAAGAAAGAGAAAGAGAGAAAGAAAGAGGGAAAAAGAGCCTTAGACAAGGAACAATTCATGGTAAGACAAACACATTAGGTTCATAAAAATAAATAAATAATAAATAAATAGAAGGCAAAAGCCACAATTTAGTGGAAGCCACATTGAGTGGAAAATATCGGAAGTGAACTGAAGTAAAAACATTTGTGCTATCACACAAAGATCTGCAATTACCTCTAAAATTAAATTAGATCTAAAATACATTTTACACGAAGATCTAAAAATTCTGGTAAGGAAACATCTAAAAGCACAATCGGAAAGCTGGCAGGACATGTAGCCAATCATGAGTTCACCGAGACATGTGAGTGCACATATGTCAATGCCCACTTATACACGCATGCATATGTAATGTGTCTGTGCATGCGTGTTGTTGTGTGTATATCCATGCGTATGTGATTACACACGTGTACACAGTGTGTATGTGCAGGAATGTGTGCTCCACATGCAGTTCACACATTCATATATGCATGTTGCATACATGCATGTGTATACCCGTGTGCGCGCGCGCGCGCGCGCGCGCGCGCACACATACAGATTCACCAAACAATGAAAGAGACTTCAGTTTTACTCATAATCACAAAAAATACAAATTAGAACCACACCTGCTAAGAACAAACATTGTAAAGCAAGGACGGCTTAGCTGATCTGTAGGAAACCAGGCCCTGAGAAGGCACCAAGCTTATAGCATTCACCTTTGCCCACCTGGGTCCTGGGAATCACTGGGAGGGAGGGAGGCACAGGGTTGTCAGTGCTAAGTCTACAACTGCCCCAGCCCAGCCCTAGGAATCTAAACTGGCTCAAGTCTTCTTGTCCCCATAAGCAGTGTGGTCTAAACAGCTTGAGCAGGCTCAGCACAGAGTGCAGTAGGGACAACCCAGCAGCCCACCGTGTCTGAAGGCAAAGAAGCGAGCTAGGGTTGTGCCAAAATGACAAGGGAGCCGTGTGGGCATCAAAACATACCAGAATTAAAATCTGATTAATACACTTGTTACAAGAACATCGTTATAAGTTCAAAGAATACAGCGGGGATGAAAAGCGCGCGCAGGAGTACTCAAAAGAAGAAATAAAAAAGGGCACGGCGGGCGGGAGGAAGTGGTCGTACTCTCCACAGGTCTCTGAACCTCCCGCCTGGCTCAGGGCTGCAAGGCGCTTCTGGGCCAGGCCATCCGGTAGTGGCAGCCCCTGTTCAGATAAGAACTGAGAGAGCCGCAGGGACCAGTCAGCACTTCACATCCGCTTTCCCGTAAAGCAGCAGCTGCGCCTCCCCGAACTCATTTTTTCCATCCGCTCGCTCTGCCCCTGAACACTGAGGAGACTGAGGTAAACCAGCAGGTAGCTGAACTCAGGATAGAATAACGAGGAGATTCACCCCAGACTTGGACGCATGAAGCCAAGAAGAGGTAACCATGTGGAAGACACAGAATTGTCTGAATGGGTTAAATAAGCTATGAGCTTTTTTGGAAATGAGCCAGATCATGTGGTCTAGGCATTTATTAATAAAGAATTAGTCTCAGAGTCCTTATTGTTGGGAACTAAGTGGCCAGGAGATAAAAAAGCGAGTTTATTTTTTTACAATTGATAGACTTCTTTTTTTTTTATTGTTTTGAGTTTACAGAAAGTACAAAGCTCGCATGTACTCCCCCTCCCACACCGACACCTAGCTGCAGAGTCCCTACGCTTAACAGATTGGCCAGGGGCATTTACTGCTGCCACAAACCAACTCTTACACAACAGTCTCTTTCAGAGTGCAGCTTACAACAGGATCCCCTTGTTGGCAGCACTGCTGGGGACTTTGACAAGTGTGTACTGTCGTGCACTGCCTTACAGAGCCCTGCTGAGTATTTTCACTGCCTAAAAGTTCCATTGAAGCAGGAAAGCAAGGTCGGATGTGCATGACTGTGAGTCTAACTCTAAGACTCAGCAACCAAAAAAGACCATCCTATGAACTGCACCAGACCTCCCACCTCTCCAAGGATTATGAAAAATCCTCCCAAAGGAAAAAAAAAATCAGTCACCTACAATAGTTGCGAGGGGGGTGGGGCGGCAGCGCGGAGCCTCTGGATGTGGTGATGCAATATTCTGGGAATATCTCTTATATTCTAAGAGACTGAAATCTTTGCTGGGACTCACAGCCAGAGTCACTAACACCTATGTACACCTTGAAGTTCTTAAGACAAGATGTTTACCCTGCTGCTTAACCTGCCTTTAAGAGAACAATGTAAATTATACTCCCATTGGATTTCCCATGTCATCAGCTTTTACAACGTAAGCAACGCACGGCAGCTATCTTAAGTTAGGTTCTGGTCCAGGTCTCTGACCCAGATGCCTCATGTGTATCATTGGCTGAAAGCAGCAGAGACAAAGGTTGAAAGCAGTATTCTATAATCTATCACAGTGGCTGAGAGTGCCCATTTATGAGTATTGGTTGATAGTGGTGCTTGTCTGCGTCAGTGGAGATCAGTTGGAGCCAATGACTTTATCCTTTGTAAAACTCTGTTAAAGATTTCTGTAAAGTATACCCTCCCCTCCCCATATGATGCTTTTCAATAAAGACAGAGCCTCTTTGTTAGGGGCACACCCACACCCACACCCACACAGTTCATACAACAGACACCATTCACACAGATACAGTTTTCTCTCTCTCTCTCTCTCTCTCTCTCTCTCACACACACACACACACACACACACATATACACATACAGTTCATACAACAGACACCATTCACAGATACAGCTCTCTCTCTCTCTCTCTCTCTCTCTCACACACACACACACACACACACACACACACAGAGTTCATACAACAGACAGATACCACTCACAGACAGACAGTCACGACATACACAGAACAGTAGACACAGACACAGGGATAGATTCACAAGACAACCTTCAGGCAGGCAGAGATTCAGATTCATACAACAGTACGACAGACAGAGAGACAGAGGATGGAAGACACGTGGAGCATGAAGTAGAGAATTCTAATCTGAACTCTCTTGGTTAAATGACTCCAAGGGGAAATGCTTCTCTTTCTTTCCTGAATGTGACACCGATTCATTATTGGTGACTCAGAAATAATAATCATATAATCCACACACCCGGACCTAAAATCGGTTCTTGAGCCTCTGGCTTGCCCAAGGCCACTCCCTCTCTGTGGAGCATACCTATACTTCATCCTCTGGTTTAAAACACCTACAACTTATCTACTGCATGTCCATGTCTTATTATTTGTTCAAGACACAAAGAACCTGGATATCAGGTCACAGAAAATGCCCAAGATTCTCTCTGGTAACAGTCCAAGTTCTGTATTTGTACCCACACACCCCTCATTCAAGCCCTGAATCCCTTCACCTCTTGGCTTTGCCCTTTCCAAAAAGCCATATGATTGGGATCACAGAGTAAGAGTCTTTCCATATGGCCTCTCCTAATAATATGCATTTGAATTTCCTCACTGCCTTTTCACAAGCTTAATAGCTAGCTGTTGGATGAAATTTTTTTTAAATGAACAAACACCTTTTCACCCCCAAACAACCAAGAAAACTATTTCACTCAAGTCATGGTAAACCAATGACTTTAAAGTTCTCTTTGCTGTTGTTTTTGTTTTTGAGATAGAGTTTTTCTGTGTAGCCCTGACTGTTCTAGAACTCTGTAGACCAGGCTGACTTCAACCAATAGAGATCAGTTGGGATTAAAGGTGTGTGCCACTGCTACCTGGATGACCTTAAAGTTCTTATAGAATGAATGAGAAGTTATTTACAAGAACATGGCAATTTATAGACAACTACAGCACTGAAGAAAATGTCTTTCTCAGGAGAAATTAGCAGTTTATAGATCCTCAGGGAGGAGTAAAGCTGTATAAGTCACTCCCCCAACAATCATTAACCACAGTATGATATATGTATAATACAGATTATAGATAGATAGATAGATAAATAGATAGATAGATAGATAGATAAATAGATAGGCAGATAATAGGTGATAGATAAATAGAATAGGGGAGAAGAGAGAGAGAGAGAGAGAGAGAGAGAGAGAGAGAGAGAGAGTAGATAGTCTCCTCAGAGTTGGGTAGGGCCCCGAAACTGTTAACTTTTGGTATCATCAAACAGAAGATAGGCCTTTAAGTCTCTCTTCCCAGAAACCATTCACTGTGCATCGCAGAAAGGGGCAGAACCTTGTAACGCCTTCCTCTCTTGGATGAAGGAACATTAATGAGTATGCTTCTCATTAGGTAATATAGGTAATCACATCTGCTAAGAGCTCAAGTGGTCAACGGCCATGTCTGCAGAACAGCATTCCACAATGATGCACCTCTTTTTAGTGTGGGTTAATAGTTCACCATCTGAGCAGGCTGCAATTTGTGTATTCATCCGTTCTCTGGCTAGAAGTTGTGGGTTAGGGTTAGGGTTGGGTTAGGATTAGGGTTGGTTTTGTTTAGGTTGGGGTCAGGGTTGGGTTAGGGTTAGGGTTAAGGTTGGGTTTGTTTAGGTTGGGGTTAGGGTTTGGTTAGGGTTAGGGTTGGTTTGTTTAGGTTGGGGTTAGGGTGGAGTTTGTTTTGGCTAAGGATAGCAGTTGCCTCCAAGTTTCATCAAGTGTGAATAAAGATGCTGTACTGGCTGGTTTCGTGCGTCAATTTGACACAAGCTGGAATTCACAGAGAAAGGAGCTTCAGGTGAGGAAGTGCCTCCATGAGATCTAACTGTAAGGCATTTTCTCAATTAGTGATCAAGGGGAGGAGGGCCCATTGTGGAGAGGTGCCATCCCTGGGCTGTTAGTCTTGGGTTCTATAAGAAAGCAAGCTGAGCAAGCAGGGGAAGCATCCCTCCATGGCCTCTGCATCAGCTCCTGCTTCCTGCCCTGCTTGAGTTCCAGTCCTGACCTCCTTTGGTGGTGAACAGCAACGTGGAAGTGGAAGTTGAATAAACCCTTTCCTCCCCAACTTGCTTCTTGGTTATGATGTTTGTATAAGAATAGAAACCCTGACTAAGACAGATGCTATGAACACCATGTTTAGGTTTTCGTGATGACACAAGTTTTCAACAACTTTTGGTAATACTGAGGAGCATAATCGCTGGACCATATCGCAAAAGAATAATCTTTCTGCCGGGAAGTGGTAGCACACGCCTTTAATCCCAGCACCTGAGAGGCAGAGGCAAGCAGATTTCTGAGTCTACAGAGGTCAGCCTGGTCTACAGAGTGAGTTCCAGGACAGCCAGGGCTACACAGAGAAACCCTGTCTTGGAAAACCAAAAAAGAAAGAAAAGAAAAGAAAAGAGAGAGAAAGAAAGAAAGAAAGAAAACACCATTTTTTATGTTCAAATAAATTATATTTTCTTCTAGTATTAATTATATTACTTACGAAGTCAGTAATGTATACAATAGAATAATCGGGAGATGGTTTATGGTACAATATCTAAGAACCACTTTTATAGAAAAAGAATGTAGCAGAACCAATCTTATACCACATTTGTACATTGTGGAAAAAAAAACCATTAAAAAAATTGTAAAGATACTCCCTCCCAAATCAGCATTTTTCCTCAAAATCAAAATACATGCTCAAGATTATATTCTGCTTATCAATACATTACTTGCCTCCAAATGTGAGACCCAAGCTCAGAATGAGGCACAAGACCCCTTCGCACTAGGAACAGAGCCCACTGGTTGTACTACTTATTTGATTTAGTGCGGCTATGCACCCTTCCGAGCTGACTTTCCTTTGACATGCTTGCCCTGTCAGTTTCTGAGACGTTCAGTCATAACGTCTGAGAGTCGGCCCGATTGTTCCTATGAATCGGTACAATTTTGCTTTCAGCTTTGGAGCGTGACATTAACAGAATACAAATTCACAGCTGCTGTCACGTTCTTTTGAAAGCTTTCTCCTCCACTGGCCGAGGTCTCTTCCTGCACACCCACTCTCAAAGTGTCCAAGGGTCTGTCATGGTCGTCTCTGTGTCGCTGTGTCTGTCTCCCTCCGCTGGGGTTGGTGTGTGGCTGTTTGGATCTTCAGTGCCTGTATTGGTTTCGCCGGCTCAGCTGATTTGTCTTTTAATTGGGATGTCAGTCTGTGTTTAGAGTAATTTGGGTATGTTTGGGTTTCTTTGATTTATCCCCTGCATCTACTTCCTGCCTTTACCTTCCCCGTTAGGTATTTAACTTCCTGTTCCTGGCATGTTTTGGTTGATCTTTCTCTCTCCCCAACTGTCACCTCTCCACACAGGAATCAAACCACTTTCAGCCAGGTCTGCTCTGACTGACACAGTATGTTAAATCAATAGCTTGTACAAATTAGGACTATCAGCTTTTTTAGACTCCAGAAACTCTCAGGATACTTCCCTTCTGCTTGCCTCCCACTCCTCCGCACTGTATCTTGCTTCAGTGTTAGATTTTTCTTTTTTAATCCCAGTCCATTTTTTTGTTTATTTGAAGAGATAATTTTTTTCTTGATTTATTTTTAAGGTACATTTTTCACTAGGTAGCCCAGGCTAGCCTTGACCTCTGGATCCTCTTGCTAAAATTCAACTTCCAGAGTTCTGGGCTTATGGGCATAGGCTTTTACCTTCCATATTGAGGGTTTCGCTGTGTGGGACCTTGGGTTCACAGTTATTTTCTCTCCGGCCTCTCTGAAGAGCAGCCCTGTTTCCTCCCTTCTTGTGCTTCAGATCCCTGGCTGACTTGATTGCCCGACATCTTGGGTTTCAGTGGTTTAATACAATGTGCTCAGCATGGTTTTCCTTTGGTTTATTCTGCTCAAAGATACAGGCAACACCAAGTGACCACAGCCACTCCCTTGACACACTCAAAGAGGACTGTGGGGCCCAAGGGACCAAGCAGCCTATCTCCCAGTAAAAGCTCTGGGCTTTTGCTCCAGCCACCATCCTAGACTAGGGGACAGGTTCTGTGAGGTTAAATGATCATTCTGGTAGGGCGGGGCTTTGTGCCTGGTATGTCAGTCCTCAGGTCTAAGGCCTTTCTGCTTTTCTTCAATCCAATACCAGTGAAGACCTCTGTTCCTCCTACACATCCTGGAAGAGCTCTACCGGCCCTACCAGCCCTTCCCACTCCCCTGTGCATGGGCTCTGTCCTCAGGACAGCCTCTTACCTCTCCAGCCTCCACACTATTTTTGACAATGGCTCAGAATTTGAAGAAAAGGGAAGATAACTTATCTTCTCTTATGAAACCAAAATTTGTTCTTGTTCAGATTGGAATTCTTTCTCCACCTGCCCCACCCACCCCCTTTTTTTTTTAAACTTTGCAGTAAGTTTGCCACCCATGGTCCCACTGTGGAGAACCTAGCAGCATAGTGTCTTCCAGCAAGGAAGAAGTAGCAAAGATTGAAGGATAGTTAAGACCACTGTTTCATGGTATTTGCTGCTAGTGCATTAGTTAATATTATCAACTGGACAGGACACAGAATTACTTCAGTGATAAGTCTCTAGCCACATCTGTGACAGATCGTCTGGGGTTAATTGAAGTGGTAAGACCCACCTTAACCACCAACCCATAAGGTTCAGTCCTAGACTGAATATAAAAGGAAAAAACAACATAGGACTAATCATAGTGAGTTGGGAAGAGCCGTGTATACTAACTTTCTAACTGCTCATGCAATGTGATCAGCTTCCTGCTGCCATGATGTCCCCTCCATGAAGTAGTGTATCTTCAAGCTGTAAGCCAAACAAAACCTTTCTCCCTTAATCAGCCTTTGTCAGATACCCCCCTACCTCCAGGTTTTTCGAGTCAGGCTTTCTCTGTGTTACAGAGCCCTGGCTGTAGTGACTCAAATTGTAGACCAAGCTGTCCTCGAACTCACAGAGATCTGCCTGCCTCTGTCTCTCTACCTCTCCTCTGCCTCTCTGCCTCTGCTTGGATTAAAGGCCTTGTGAGAGTATTTTTATCATAGCAACAAGGCAGGTAGTAGGACTAGGAAGTGCTCTCTCATCTTAGGAGTATGCATACAGCCTTGAGAGGTGGGGGGTGGGGTGAACAGATGTTTGGTATGGTACATGTTGGATAAAGGAAGTTGATATGTAGGTATTTACTCTGAATTAAACTATTACCTCCTAGAAGTGCAGTATGTGATGGCCCCTGCCTTCAACCCCAGCACTTCAGACGCAGAGGCAAGCTGATTCACCTGAATTCAAAACAAAGCGCAGCCTTGGAGCTAAAGAAATATCCCGACAAGTAATCATCTTCTTACCTTGCTCAGCAAACCAGGGACAAGAGTTTGGGTTCCAGCACCAAAAGCCAGAACAAGTGGCGTGCAAAAGTCACCTCGGGGCTGGGGAAAGAGCAACTGGAAGATGCCAGGGACTTGGTGGCCAGCCAGGCTGGCTCCAGGTTCACTGAGAGACCCTGCAAAGCCCCTTGCCAAGGGACAATAGCAACTGCTGAAGGAAAAGGGCTTTCCAAGCTGCCTGCAAGCTACACAGACTGTCAGAGATGCATAGCCTTCGTGAGCTGCTGCCCATGCTGGGGTAAACTTTTCTTTTCTTTCTTTTTTAAACTAGTTCTTGACTGCATGCATGTCCATGGGCTACACAGGAATACCTGTGAAGGTTGGAAGATCCTATAGAAGTGGAGTTACAGACTGTTGTGAGCCTCTGTGGGTGCTGGGAATTGGACCAGGGTCCCCTAAAAAGCAACCTGTGTTCTTAACCACTGAGTCATCTTCGGCCTCTGAAATAGGCTTTTAAGAGATGCAGCTGCCTTGAGTCACCCCTGGCATCTATAAGTAACCCTTCATCTATGTACCTGTAAGTAATGACAAAAATATAATTTATTTAATAGGCTATTCTAGGGGTAGAAACATTTCTCTGGTCTGTCATTGGTGCCCTAGCTAAGATAAGAGATTTTTTTCATACCTCCCCAGGAAAAATTATGCAACATGTCTTCTCATGGCTTCCTCATAAGCTGTGACTGGCTACCTCTTTCAAGAAAGAGCTAACAATTAGAATTCTAAGGAGCTGGAGAAGTGACTCAGTGGTTAAGGGCGTTGGCTACTATTCCAAAGGACCTGGGTTTAATTCCCAGCACACACACATGGCAGCTCACAACTGTCTGTAACTCAAGTTCCAGTGGATCCAACACCCTCACACAGACGTATGTGCAGGCCAAATACCAATGCACATAAAATAATAATAAATTACAAAATTCTAGTAATTTCTCCTCAGCTATCCCACATATGGGCTTCTGTCCTACAGAAATGTAAGTAGGTCTATTTATAAAGACCCATACTCCAGGATATTTTTAAGCACACACACACACACACAAAATCTGAACATCTTAGAATAAGCACATGTTGAACAATTACAGTATGTCTATGCTTTAGAATGTACTATACTGGCTTTCCTATAACTTTTTATTGTGGAAAGATAACACATAAAATTTACCACTCTAATCTGCCCACGGCTTGTATATAAAATGTCCCCCAAAACTGATGCGCTAAACACTGTGCCCATTGTAATGTTCTGGGTCCACTTTGGAGAAGTGTCTGGATCACAAGGACTGACCTTATCAATGGGTCCATGATCTAATTGCTGGGAAGTGGCAAAAAGCAGAAGTAGAAAGTGGGCATAGCTAGAGGGTATGGTCAGAGGGGTGTGCCCTACCAGGCTGTACTTTGGCCCCAGTCCTAGTATCTCTCTCTTCTTGATGGCTGTCATCACGTGTGTGGCTTTCCTCTCTGATACCTCCCACCATGATGCTTTGCCTTGTCAGGAGCCTAAATGCAATGGGAGCTTACCTTGTGTGATGGCCCAGGAAGTGGCACTATTTGGAGGTGTGGCCTTGTTGGAGTGGGTGTGGCCTTGGTGTAGGTGTGAGTCTGTTGGAGTGGGTGTGTCACTGTGGGCGTGGGCTTTAAGACCTAGCTTCCTGGAAGTCAGTCTTCCACTAGCAGCTTTCAGGTGAAGATGTAGAACTCTCAGCTCCTCCTGCACCATGCCTGCCTGGATGCCGCCATGTTCCCGCCTTGATGCCGCTATGTTTCCGCCTTGATGATAATGGTCTAAACCTCTGAACCTGTAACCAGCCCCAATATTGTCCTAATGAGAGTTGCCTGAGTCATGGTGTCTGCTCACAGCAGTAAAACCCTAACAAAGACACCTTGGACCAAAACCTGAAACCATGGTTGAGCATAAAGCTTTCCTGTAAGTTGACTTTCTCTGATATTTGGTGACAAAAATGAGACAGTTGTTTTCAGTGTACAACTTCTAGCTAGGGAAGACAGGGAGACGGTTTCTCCTCTTTATTAGTGGTTCATGAGCTCTAAATGTACCTCATACTGAAAATGGAGAGTGACTATTTATTGATTTCTGGCTGCCCACAACTATGTCCCATGGCCCCTGCTTCACAAGCCTGAAACACAGTTGTGTTCCAGACAACAGACTTACTGCACGTGTTGAACACTGGAATCTGACACCGGTGCATGGGCTAACACGAAGGATCAAGAGGAATGACTCCTGCAGACTTTGGTAGGAAGTTTTCAGCGCCTTCCCTGTCTTCAAACGCAGCTCCAAATCCCCTGTTCTTTGGCCCCTTTTATTACAGCCTTGTCATGACCCTGGACCCATTCAGGTAACCCATCTTCCCTTCAGCTTTCTGGAAATCCTTTTGCCTTCAAGGTCACATTTTATAGGTCCTAGGGTCAGGGCAGGAATGTCCTATTCTAATGCACTATTATTCTACCTTCCAGACATCATGTCTATGCAATATCAGAGCTGGTGATCAGGGAAGCTAGAGAGCTACACATCACCCAGGAGACTCGTAGAACGTGAAGTGCCAGGGAAACCTGGGATCCAGAGGGGCAGTGTGACCCCCCCAAGGCATAGCGTGTACCACACAAGAGACATCAGATGCTGAGTGGTGGCGAGGGGTAGGTGGGAAGACAGAAGGAAAAGCCTTCTGTAGTGACACACTTATCCTCGCCACACTGTAAGATACTAAGAGGGAGGAGACATCGTCAACTATGGGTCTCAGAAAGCCCACCAAGAGGTGATGGGGATAAGACAGTCTTTTAAGCCTATCTCCCAGGGCTGAAATCTGGTAGCTCTATCAGAATATGGCAAGAGGGCTGGTAAGATAGTAAGATGGCAGGCTGGGCGGTGGTGGCACACTCCTGTAATCCCAGCACTTGGGAGGCAGAGGCATACATACATACATACACAGGTACATAAATACATAGATACATAGATACTTAGGTACATAGATATATAGATAGAACACAGAATACACACAGACACACACAGTTTCTCGCCATGTCATACCTTCAACTACCTCATGATCTACCATCTACCATCAAGATGACATCATCAGACATGGCTGTTCAACCATGACCCCCAGACGTGGGAACCAATATCAACCTCCTTCCTTTGAAGCTCACCCAGTCTGTGGCATGTGACACAGTGCTGCTAACAGTGAAGGCAGACTGACACAGGACCCTGCCCTGCCTTAAGCCTTAACACATCCTCCTTCCCTACCCTTCGGGGCCACAGTCAGGGGACTCTTCCCCAGAGTCCTTGACAGCTTATGAGAACTTGAGGACCTAGGAGTCCAGAGGCCACTGGAAGGCAACTAGGGAAGGAGACTTGACCCTGACCGTCAGCATATATTCTGCTGAGGCAGGACAGTCAATAGCTTCTGGTGGTCTTTTTTTTTAAATTTATTTATTATATGTAAGTACACTGTAGCTGTCTTCAGACACACCAGAAGAGGGCATCAGATCTCATTACAGGTGGTTGTGAGCCACCATGTGGTTGCTGGGATTTGAACTCAGGACCTCTGGAAGAGCAGTCAGTGCTCTTAACTACTGAGCCCTCTCTCCAGCACCCCCCCCCATAATGGTCTTAAGATGGCTTTAAATTCCAGTTAGTCTGATACAAAACTCCACTACCTAGTGGAGATAACAAGACCCACTTCAAAATAGTGCCCAGTCCAAGGCTTGGCCAAGGAACACAGAGGTTTAGTAGGGATAGTGGCCAGAGCAGTAAAAATTTTTCTTGGGGTCATTTTCGAAAAATATATAGCTTTCCAAATTTCTAAATTTTTCTAAAATGGCCATATACCTTTTGGGTTTTTGTTTTGCTTTTAATTTTGTAAGGAAGTGTGCATGCACAGGTGTGTATCAAATACTTCTGGAGGTCAGAGATCAACTCTAGTCATTCTTCAGAAGCTCTTTCTTTGTATCTTAAGGCAGGGACTCTCACTGAGACCTGGAATAAGCCAATTAGGCCAGGCTGTCTGATCAGAGAGTCTTGGGGGATTTACTTATCTCGGCCTCTCCACGCTCAGATTACAAGTACACCACCAAAGCTAAAAAAACGTGATGCTAAAAAAACGGAACTCAGATTCCCCTGATTCCATGGCAAATGCTTTACTGAGTAAGCCGTCATCCCAACCCCCACAGATTGTTTTTATAATCAGACATTAGGGCTTTAATAAGAAATACAAAAGGGCACAAGGGGATGGTAGTGCATGCCTTTAATCCCAACACTCGGGAAGCAGAAGCAGATGGAGAATTGAGTTCAAGGTCAGCCTGGTCTACATAGTGAGTTCCAGGACAACTGGGGCTACACAGAGAAACCCTGTCTTGAAAAACAAAAAGAGAGTCCAAGGGAACAGCTCTGACAGAACAAGAGCCCTCTCCACAGATGGGTAAAGAAGTGGGCACATGGAGCAGTCCTAGGAGGTAACCCCCTGCTCAAGTCAAGTTCTGTCCCCCTCTAGCTGGGGAGGCTGGCTCCCCAACCTGCTTCTCTTGTTGGAAATTCAGAAAGTGAACAGACCTCAGTCATCAGTTTGTTTCAAATTGGCTGAGGTTGGCACACAGCGGGGGTCGTGGACAGCGGTGTGGTGATGGCCGCTGTCCCCGTTGCCTTCATCCCCGCCAGGCACCCTTGGGATGTGAAAGCTGAGGGAGGTGCTGGTGGGGAGATGTGCATGGTGATCAGAGCAGTGAGCTGAAGTACTGGCTGGCACCCAAGCTTCGGTGTGCAAAGAAAAGTCACAGTGCGGCTTGACTTCTCATTCACACATTCACGCTCTGACCGCAGCTGGCTCCCCCGTGAGGAGACAGAGCTCTCTCAATCCTAGCATCATGCTGACCTGCCCCTCACCTCCTCTACAGAGTCTACCCTTTCTCCCCAGGTGCCCACCAGAGAGCCAGGCCATCAAGAGGGCCAGCAATGCCCCTGAGGCTTATCCCTGAGCCTGGGTATCTCTAAGCCAGTGGGCACATTCCCCAGGACGTCTGCCAGTGAGAACAAGCAAAAAGAAATGTCTTCATAGGACGCCCTGGTCCCGCTCTCAAACAGACAGGCAAAAGCCAGGGATGCCCCAGGCACAGGCCCAAGAAAGGCAAGGTCAGAGTAGCCACTGGGGCCCTCATAGATCACCCAGGGCTCTGTCCAGCTGTGGGGGTCCAAGGGGGATCTGCTCAGGTAGATTCCCATGTGGAGCCGAGCTCTACGCCCTGCTGGGTGTGAATACAGCAGCCATGTGGGGCTCAGAAGCATGGAAGCAGAGGACACGGGGAGTTCCGGGACCCAGGATGTCTTCTCTCCATCTGGCCCAGAGTCTACGTCATTATTCTCTGGGCCCCGGGACTGTGGGTAGCAGAGAAGTAACCTGGGCACCCAACGTTCAACAAGACCTCTGGCGCCTTCCCCTGAAGACTCCTGTACTCTGAGATCGAAGCGTGGGGAACGTGGGGTGTTCCTAGGACTCGCTGGCCACCGGTCGTCCTGAGGCCAGATAGAGGGTGGGGCTGGGAAGCCCACAATGCTCCCCTGGCAGCCACGAGCCGTCTCAGCCAATGTAGGCACCAGCTCCCCCGGGAGGAAGGAAGTGCCTTCATCAGCACTCAGTGCCTGCACACGGTTACCCAGAGGGCTCCGGGCATTGCAGTAGAGAAAGTCTCCATCCACCGCCGCCAATTGGCACTCTCCAGAGCGTAGGTTGGGCACGAGGCCTCCACAATGCCAGGAGATTCCATGGTCATCACTGTAGAAAGCTAAAGAGTGGGGACTGGTCCAGCAGATCCGGCCAAAACACTCGCGCCGGTCCACATGATAGGTGTAAGCGGGAACAAGCAGGCGACCAGAGCGCAGCTGAACTCCGTGGCCTGGACCCACAGCAAAGGTGGCCCAGTCTACAGAGAGAAGGAGCCAAACCCTTGGGTTAGGAGAGTTGACTGCCTCCCTATACCGAATCCTGAATGCACCCAGACTGGAGGAACCTGTCAAGGCTGTCTTCAGAATCCTAGAGGTCTGCTTGGTCAAGTGTTTTCTTTTTTTTTTTCTTTTTCTTTTTTTTTTTTTTTTTTTTTTGATTTGATTTGTTTTTTTTTTTCGAGACAGGGTTTCTCTCTATAGCCCTGGCTGTCCTGGAGCTCACTCTGTAGACCAGGCTGGCCTTGAACTCAGACATCCGCCTGCCTCTGCCTCCCAGAGTGCTGGGATTACAGGCATGCGCCACGACCGCCCGGCTAGTCAAGTGTTTTCTTAACTTTTAAAAAGACTTTTAACTATGGGCATATGGAAGGCACACACATGAGTGCAGGTGCCCATAGACGCTAGAGATGACAGATGTCCCGGAGCCGGAATTATAGGTAATTGTGAGCCACCCAGTCCAAGGGGTAGAAGACTGAACTCCAGTTCTCTACAAGAGCTATGAAATCATACAAGCTCTTAACCTCTGAGGCATCTTTCCAGTCCCTTGGGCAAATGTTTTGCTTTGTTAGTCTTGGTATGCTAAGCCTCAAAGGCAAGCCAAACAAGCCATCTACCACTGAGCCACTCCCCAGCCATTGGCCACCAGGGGCTTGGTGACCACCAGCAGACATCAAGCCCTGAAGCAGCTGCCACAAAAGAGCAGTGGAGGGAGGAGGCCCTGGATGAGGCTTTTGGATGAGCCCTTGTGCTGGCTGGTCTGATGTGTCAAGTCGATACAAGCTAGAGTCATCAGAGAGGAAGGAGCCTCCGTTGAGAAAATGCCTCCAAGAGACCCAGCTATAAGGCATTTTCTCAACTAATGGTCAATGGGGGAGGGCCCCGCCCATGGGTAGTGCCATCCCTGGGCTGGTAATCCTGGGTTCTATAAGAAAACAGGCAGAGGAAACCATGGAAGCCAAGCCAATAAGCAGCTCCTGTCCATAGCCTCTGCATCAGCTCCTGCTTCCGGGTTCCAGCCCTGCTTGAGTCCCTGTCCCGACATCCTCCAATGAGGGATTATGATCTGGAACTGTAAGCCAAATAAACCTTTTCCTCCCCAACTTACTTTTTGGTCATAGTAATGGAAACCCTAACTAAGACAGCACTGTTTCCTCAACCTCCTCCCAGAACCTGCCACATCCCTCTATGTAACAGGTGCCCAGTGCTGTAGGGCACTGCCAACCAGCAGAACTCAGGGTGGTAGGGAAGAGCAGTAGCGGTCAGTCCCTGGGGAGTAGGGACTGCAGAGGTGAAAAAAGAAACTGAGTCCCAGTGACCAGAGCTGGATGAGAAGGAAGCAAAAAAGCAAAAGGAAGAGTTAAAAAGATGGGTTTGAAAATAAAGGATTCAGCACTTGTCACCGACCAAGACAAGGAGAGCCTCTGGCAGGCTTAAGTGGCCAGCCCTGCCAGCAGGCAGTGTGAAGAAGGCAGCCAACACCTATTGGCCTGGCACTAAAGGTGCTTGGGAAATACCGGACAATCCTGCCCGGGGTAATAGGAGGTCATTGTTCGCACGGGAGGTGGGGCAGGAAGCTGGGGATAACAGAGGCAGAATGGTCCACCAAGTGGTTTGATTGACTTCTGCAATGGACAAGCCTAAGTCCACCAGAGTCCACACCCATCTTTCCTTGTCCGGTCCCTACCCACTCTCCCGCTCCACCCCACCCCAGCAGCCCATCCCACACATCAGCTGCCACCTACCCTGCAATGCAGCGCCAATGGCTTCCTCAGTGAGATCCCGCACACTGCCCCAGGTAAGGCCCGCGTCACAGCTGGTCACACAGCAGAGGCGAGCAGCGTTCTTGCCAGTGGCGATTTGCACAGCCTCCGGTGTATGTCCCAACACAGCAATGAAGAAGAGGAAAATGGTACCGGAGTGCTCATCCAGCACAGGACAAGGATTCATAGACCTGTGCTCCTCCAGTACTGCAGTCTCCAGTACACTCAGAGCGCCCCACTGAGGGAAGAGAAGCACCTGGTCAAGACATCCGGAGCCTGACCCTGCTCAGTCTCCAGGGATATCGATAGAGCTGGGCTCAGTTTCCTCTGCACCTAACACTCACCCGCACTGAGCCCCTGGTCAGCGTGCCCCTCCGGAGCACCAGGCGGTGGGCATGGGAGTCATCAGGGCTAAGTCGCTGTTCCGCGAAGGCCAGCAGGGTAGGCCTGGGAGGCACACAGAGCAGCGCTGGCACGCGGTAGGTCAGGCCAGTCCTTTCCCGCTGGAAGAGCACGGTTCTCCTGGGAACAGGCGCAGGCCCCATGCCCTTCCGGTAGGAGCAAAAGGCACCAGGGAGGCTGCTGGGGAGAGGCACCACACATTTACATGACCACAGACATGCCCCAAGCCCACCTGATCATCTTAATGGACTTTCTATCTGCCTAAGCCCAGATTTCTCACAACCCATCTCCGACCTCCTCACAGCCACCGTACCCCAAATGTCTATGGAACTGGCCCCTCCCATCTTTCCAAGCTCCCTTGCCAGGCTAGCTAGCGCTAGGGAGCTGGGCAGAGAAACGATATCCTGCCGGCAGGTGTGTCCTGGACACTCTTCACAGAACTCACCCAGCAAGAGTACAGGCAAGTGGACAAAATGCGACCCCAAAAAGATGGGGGAGAGGCGCTCAGTGTCCACAACTATGGTATGTGAGACCAGGGAAGGCACGTCACACCGCAGGGGCAGATGAACCCTGGTGCCCTACCCACATGGAAGCAGAAGGGAGCTCGAGAAGACTCCATGGCGCATAGCTTCAGACACGGGAAATGCACCCACGGAACCCCTAGGCTGCCTAGGGGGTTTGGAGAAGAACAACAGAACAGCCCCGACCTGCAGCATACAAACCCCCAAGTGTCTGTCAAACACACCAGAGAGAGTGCCAGGGGGCGGGTTGATCAAAAGGCAGAAAAAGAAAAGCCAAGAAGAGCAGAGAACCCCTGGCTTAACCCTAAATGGATTCATCTCTGTCAGAGTAGGGTCAGTGTGAGGCTGAGAAGGCGGAGGGGGCTGTGGATTGAATGTGGAGACTTCCGGAACCAGGAGGATGTAGTAAATATGGAAGGACAAAAACCTCTCCTGGTGGTCATCTACCGTCCTGCCTCCCACTCTATACCCTGTCCCAGCAGCCACTTCCAGACCTCACTCGCCCGCAAACCAAGGATCAAGTAGGTATCAGTCTCTGTGCTATCAGAGCCCTGCTTATTAGGATCACCTGACCCCTTCTTGTCCATACCGCCACTCCCCTTCCCCATGCATCCCCATCTGAGGGGCCCTGGACCGAGAGACAGCTAGAAAATACTTCCACATGGAACTGACTCCACAGGAGGGTGGCCAGGCAGTCCCAGAGCATGTTTTCTTCCCATTTAGCCTCCCACACAGGAGGACCTATTAGGGGATATACTGGGGACGTGAGCTGAATCTACCAGTGACCGCTGTCTGATTTGCATTACGGCAGACCAGAAGGTGAGTGTATATAGCTGATGTGGGATTGATGGGAAAACAGGGCAGGGATTGTTTTACCTGCAGGAACAGTCAGAGCCCACAGCCATCTAGGCCAGACAGCTCACGGCCAGGCACCCCAGGCCAGAACCCAGCCGGACACACAGCCCACACCAGCCACTCCTGACCAGCCTACCATGAACCATATAGAAGAAACTAGTTCAGAATACCAAGAGGAGGCATTCTAGCAGAGTGCCTGAAGGAAGATCAAGCCTCAGTAGGAACCTAGTGTGGCCTCACAGACTGGACCACAGGATAAGAGAAGTAGAAGACAGTCACTCACGTAAATACCAGGCTCTGCAGACCACAGACGGCTGTGCTGACCACCACTAGCTCCAAGCCTTAGGTCTTCCGGGTCTACCAACCACAGTCGGGGCCACAAGCTCCGTGATGAACACTGCTCACCCACTGCTAGCTCTGGGGCTTCTGAACAGTTTCCTGTCTCCTGGAAGACCCCAGCCCTGCACTCAAAGGGCAATTGTACCCCAGTAGAAGCAGGTGCGAGGAGCCACGTGTCCCCTCAGACTGAACAGGCACAAGAGAGACATTCTCTGTATCTTTGGATGGTTTCCCAAAGTCTAGGACCACAAGAACTGTGAATTCAGCCTGCCGGGAAGCCTGATCCCACTACTCAGCCTGAAAACAGAGCAGGACCCACAGAGGCTCCAGATACCATCAAGTCACCCCCATTGTACATAGGGTAAACTGAGATCTGTGAAGGAGACATACTCCCATACACCATTATGTGTCACGCATTAGAGGCATCCTTTTCTGAGACAGCTCTGGGTTTCCATAGAGACCTCAGTCAAAGAGCAGGACCTCCCCCATACTGCTGCCCAAATGACCCATTCAGTAAGTTCCAGGGACAGGGATTGGCCAGGAATACAGTGTTTCAGCACAGACTCATACCATACCAAGTGAAGGCCTCCTTGGGTAAAAGGTCACAGAGAGGAAATTGAAGCCTCTCCGCTCTGGCAGAGATGGTACAGCTTGACCTGGGCAAACTGCTGCCCTAGAGCACCAAAGCCAGCCCAGGTCTTTGCCTCACACTCTCACAGGCCACCTCGTGATTGAACTTATCAGCTTCATACCAGGGAAGGCAGATTCCCTTCTTGGGGTCCTTGGCCAATTAGAAACCATCAGAAGACAGGGGTTTTTCTCTTAAACTCTAAAAAAAAAAATTGTCTTAGAGACTCCCTCTGAGTCCATTGCTAAGTTATTTTTTGAATTTTTATTTAAGATTTCTTTATTTTATGTGAGTGCACTCTCGCTGTCTTCAGACTCACCAGAAGAGGGCATCAGATCCCACTGCAGATGGTTGTGAGCCACCATGTGGTTGCTGGGAATTGAACTCAGGACCTCTGAAAGAGTAGCCGATGCTCTTAACCACTGAGCCGTCTCTCTAGCCCCATGAATTTTTAATTAACTTAAATTAAATTAATCTAACTAATGAATTGATGTGAAAGACTTTTATAAATTCTTTTTAATGAAACTAAGAGGTCAATGAAGGCATCCCAATTTTTCCAGTAATGTGACAATAATGAAGAGACCCTAAGGATGCTCCTTTTGATGTACATTATATCGGCAAATTGTGATGCATTGCTTGAGCTCACTGGGAAATTGGATCTAGAATCAGGACCACCTTTCATTTCAGGGAAAAAAAAATAACAAAACCAGCCAAGAATAAAAGCATTATTGAGAATAGCTGGAGGTAAATTATTTCCAACAGAGGTTAATTTTTTAAGATTTATTTTAATTGTGTATGTGAGTATGTCTATGTGTGGATATATACACATGAGACAATACATACATAATCATATATAAATCTTTCACTTATATTTATAATTTGTCAGATTTTTTAGAGATTTATTTCTATTTGTGTGTGAGAGAGAGTGGGGGGGGAAAGAGAGAGAGAGAGAGAGAGAGAGAGAGAGAGAGAACTATTGCACACATGTTCCTGTGGCTGCCTATAAAAGAAGAGAGCATTGGATCACCTGGTGCTGCAGTTACAGCCGTCGCGAGCCACCTTATATGGCTTCTGGAACCTAACTCTGATCCTCTGCAAGAACAGTATGCAGTTAATGGCCGAGCTATCTCTCCCCGCCCCATTGTCAATTTTAAGTTAGACTGTTGGTCTGATGTTGTTTTCCTACGATAGTACTAAACAGTTAAAATCTCAGATTGATTATGGTGAGTTGTCTAGGTTTGAAGACACAGTACAAGTGTGACACTCAAGCTGTGCTTGGTAGGGCTGACACCCAAACATTACCAGCAAGGGATCTGAGGCATAGCTATATATTGTTATCCTTAGCCACCTGAAGTGTTCTCCTACACTTTTAGGGACCCCACCTCATGGGCCAAATGGGGATTTGGGGGTTTTAACACTGACAGGCATTTTGGGGTTACCTGGTATAATGAAGATATTTTTAGTATGGACTTAGGCACCAGGGTTAAGAGAAGGAAAGTCACTCAAGATGAAAATAGGCAGGGGGCTGGAAAGATGGCTCAGTGGTTAAGAGCACTGACTGCTCTTCTGAAGGTCCTGAGTTCAAATCCCAGAAACCACATGGTGGCTCACAACCATCCACAAGGAGATCTGATGCCCTCTTCTGGTGTGTCTGAAGACAGCTACAGTGTACTTTACATATAATAAATAAATAAATCTTTAAAAAAGAAAAAAAAAGAAAATAGGCAGGAATACAGTTCCCAAAATAAAGTGGTTTTACAAATGAGAGGAAGTTTGGTTTTCATCTTCATTAATTTATTCATTCATTCACTCCACATCCCAATCGAAGCCCTCCTCTCCTTCCAGTCCCTCATATGCCCCCCCCCATATGATCCCACATTGGCACATCAAGTCACTGCAGGATTAGGAGCATCCTCTCCCAACTAGGCCAAATGAGGTTGCCCAGTTAGGGGAACAGGATCCACAGACAGGCAACAGATTCAGGAACAGCGCCCTCTCTGGTTGTCAGGGAACCTGCATGAAGGCGGAGCTGACTGCTACACATGTGCAGGGGGCAAATGAGAGTTTTTGATATAATATAAATTTTTCTCTTTAGTGTTTATATTAAAAAAAACTAATAAATTTTATATAGAGAAACTCTCTCTTAAAGAATTAGAGGGGAGGAGCAAAGCTAAAGAAAGAGGAGCATAGGAGCCGGTTCTCGGGAGAAGGAGCCGGTTCTCGGGAGGAGATGGTTCTCGAGAGAAGGAACCGGTTCTCGGGAAGAGACGGTTCTCGAGAGAAGGAGATGGTTCTCGGGAGAAGGAGCCAGTTCTCAGGAGTAATCTTATGTTCTGATGAACATAAGAAAATATCTGATCTAGATATTTTCTAATACTTTATTAGCTTTTTATTTATTTTTAATGTCTCTTAAATTACCTGTAATTTTGAGAGCTTCTATTAACTCTTGTAAGTTACCAATTTTATTATTTTGGTGGATGTCTTAGTCAGGGTTTCTATTCCTGCACAATCATCATGACCAAGAAGCAAGTTGGGGAGGAAAGGGTTTATTCAGCTTACACTTCCACATTGCTGTTCATTATCACAGGAAGTTAGAACTGGAACTCAAGCAGGTCAGGAAGCAGGAGCTGATGCAGAGGCCACGGAGGGATGTTACTTACTGGCTTGCTTTTCCTGCCTTGCTCAGCCTGCTCTCTTATAGAACCCAGACCACCAGCCCAGGGATGGTACCACCCACAACGGGCCCTCTCACCTTGATCACCAATTGAGAAAATGCCTTACAGTTGGATCTCATGGAGGCATTTCCTCAAGAGAGGCTCCTTTCTCTGTGATGACTCCAGCTTGTGTCAAGTTGACACACAAAACCAGCCAGTACAGTGGGAGTTTTTTCCCACTAAAATAAAAATCTGGTTCATTGAATCTGGAGAGATATCTCAGTGGTTAGATTCACTTACTGCTCTTGGAGAGGATCCAAGTTCAGTTCCCAGCACCCACGTGTCAGCTCACAACCACCTATAATTCCATATCTAGGGCATTCAGTGCCCCCTTCAAGCCTCTGTGGTCACCAGGTATCCACACAGTGCACACACACAGATATAGTCACACATATAAAATAAAAATAAACAAATACTTTTAAAGGGAAAGAAAATCTACAGTTTATTTATTCTTGGAGATTGTTTTACACACATCAAAGAGACCAATAAATTAATAAACAGTAAATTCATATACAAAAAAGGAGAAAGCGTTTGTGCTTGGCCTTTTTCATCATTTCCTACTAACCAGCTATATATGACAGCTAGACAGATGCACAAAAAAATAGTCACTGGAATTCTCAGAATATGACTTTGTTGGTGGTGTTTTGCTTTCTTGTCTTCAAGGTCTCTTCTTCCTCGTTTGAAATTATAATGATTTATACCACAAAGAAAATCAGAAGTAAGTCACAGAGCTAGGTGCAGTGGTGCTTGTCTTTGATTCTAGCACTTGGAAGCAGAGGCAGGCAGATCTCTGCGCGATCGAGGGCAACCTGATCTTCAAAGTGAGTTCCAGGACAGTCAGGGCTATGTAGAGAGACCTTGTCTCAAAAAGCCAAAGGAAGGTGGGGGGTGAGTAAAGAGTTGGCCATGATTAAGAACACTGACTGCTCTTCCAGAGGTCCTGAGTTCAATTCCCAGCCCCCACATGGTAGCTCATGGGATCTGATGCCCTCTTCTGGTGTGTCTGAAGAGAGTGACAGTGTACTCATATACATAAAATAAATAAATCTGAAAGAGAGGTGGGGTAGAGGGAGAGGGAGAGCAAGAGGGAGAGGAAGGAAAAAAGGAAGGAAGGAAGGAAGGAAGGAAGGAAGGAAGGAAGGAAGGAAGAAAGAAAGAAAGAAAGAAAGAAAGAAAGAAAGAAAGAAAGAAAGAAAGAAAGAAAGAAAGAAAGAAAGAAAGAAGGTCAAATAGAGAAGGACTTAGAATGCTCCTAAGGTTGCATTACCTTGCACCATCAAGGAAACAAAAAAAAAGAAGAAGAAGAAGAAGAAGAAGAAGAAGAAGAAGAAGAAGAAGAAGAAGAAGAAGAAGAAGAAGAAGAAGAAGAAGAAGAAGAAGAAACAAAGAATCAGGTCCTTGGAAGTTTGGGGTTTTTCCCTTCCTGTTACAATTCAGCCCAGCAGGTAGGTAGCTGGGTTGGCCTCTCTAACCAAAGGTGATTCTGAGACCAGCAATGAAGGACTGGCTAGGTCATGGTGACTGTACTGGCTGGTTTTGTGTGTCAACTTGACACAGGCTGGAGTTATCACAGAGAAAGGAGCTTTAGTTGGGGAAGTGCCTCCATGAGATCCAGCTGTGGGGCATTTTCTCAATTAGTGATTAAGGGGGGAGGGCCCCTTGTGGGTGGTACCACCTTTGGGCTGGTGCTCTTGGGTTCTATAAGAGAGCAGGCTGAGCAAGCCAGGGGAAACAAGCCAATAAGAAACATCCCTCCAAGCCAGGCGGTGGTGGCGCGCGCGCCTGTAATCCCAGTTCTTGGGAGGCAGAGGCAGGCGGATTTCTGAGTTCGAGACCAGCCTGGTCTACAGAGTGAGTTCCAGGACAGCCAGGGCTATACAGAGAAACCCTGTCTCTAAAAAGTCAAAGCCAAAAAAAAAAAAAAAAAGCCCAAAAAAACAAAAAACAAAATAAACTTTAGTTCAAATAAGCTACCTGCTTCTGATTCTTTTTATTGCCCAGGACTTCTAGAATTTCTGTTTCTTTAAGCACATAAAGTAAGTCTACTAAGAAATGCTGGCAACCAAACATTCATGTATACAAGCCATTCTGGTTCAGCCCATCTCAGAGTATGTAAACCAAACATTCTAAAAGAAAAAAAAGTATTTACCAAATAGGGTCCTAAACAACCATCTCAGAATGCACAACAAACGGACCAAGAGAGGTCAGGGTTCAGGGAAGAACTGACCATAATGCACCTGAAAAGTCCACATTGCCCTCATCCAGGAATTATCCTTTAGGATAATTCTCATTTAGGAAACATGGATAATTCTCAGGGCCCCAAGTTCAGGTCCCATGATTGTCAATACAAAACTCACAATTTCCAGCCCAAAATTGACAAAGTTCGGATCAGCAGTTAAGAGCAATGGCTGCTCTTCCAAAGGGCATGGGGGGGGGGGGGGCGGGGGGCATCCTCATGGCAGCTCACAGACCTCTAACTCCCATTCAAGGGGAAGTCTTCTGACCTCCTCAGATGCCAGGGATGCAGGGATGTACAGACATACAAAACAAGCAAACACTTATACACATAAAATAAAACGTTTTAAAAAGACATAGTTTATTCTGGAGGCAAACATGAGTGATCCTGCCTGACACACCCAGATTTAGATTACCAAAAAATAAGTTTTACAACGTGATACCTGTCTCGAAAAAAACAAATCCAAAAAAACAAAAAACAACAAAACAAAAAAAAAAAAAAAACGTGATAATAGTTTGATACATTTTTTAAAGTGACAGTACCAAAGAACGGTCATAAATTAAGGCACTTCTCAAATACATCCATAGAAACACGAGGTAGGCAAGTTAGAGCAAAGTGGGGAGATCTCTTCTCCAGCCGCCGCCCCCCCCCCCCATGCTGTCTGAGGACACTCAGAGCCTTGGGGCTGGTGAAAACTGAGGCTCTGCTAAAACATTCCAAAGGCCTTATCTGTTAATCAGGCTTAGATCTGGTAGAGCCGGGCAATACAGAAGCTAAAGAAGGGCCAGGATGGATTGTGGGGAAGCTCTAAAAGGCCACATCCCAGCCCCTCCTCTGTCACCAATCCTGTCTTCTCATTAGCACCGCACTCGCCAGCTAGGAAGGTTCAGCAAAGGGAGGGTGTGGCTTCTTTCTTGTGGAACTTCCATTCACACTATGCTAAACTCTCTTTCTTATAAACTTCAGATCTCCTTCAGACTGACTCCTCCTCGGAAATGCCTTTCTGCAGGGACATCAACAATTCTGCTTTTTTTTCATGAGTGGATCCCCCTAGAGTCGGAGAACTCCAGATGTCACTAGAGGAAGCTGAGGGCTATGTCTCCTGCTGTACCATCATTAACAAAAAAGACCATAACACATCCAACAGAAGCCCTGGGAATGGGGAACCATCTTTTCAGGCTTTAGAATTTTGTCTGTCTCCCAAAACTAAAGGAATCCCCACAAGCCCTGCCTGGGAATTCAAAGGATTTAGGCAAAGCAAAAAAGAATGTCTGGCACGGACTCTTTTTTGCTGGGCAGAGAGCCTTTGCCCTAGTTTGTCCCTCTGATGGCTAGGTTCATCCAGCTAAAGAAAATTGTCTTGAAGTAATATTTTACCTGCTGTGAGATCAACTCTTAGAAATGATTTTCTTTTCTTTTGGTTTATCAACCAAAAGTTATGTTTGAATTAAAACATACAATTTTAATTTCAAAGTTCAAACACTCCAGGAGACTGTCATATGAAAAGTGATCTCCCTTCCTGGTTCCCTCCTCCTCTTCCTTGTCCAATCCTCTCTTGCAAAGGCAACCCACAACCACTTGTTAAACCTATTTTCCTTCCAACCACCAGAGACATCAGGAAAGTGTTCTGAGAAGCAACAAGAAAGCTTTGTGATTGAGATTTTATCTGATTGCAGTATATATTAGTCTTGTGGATTACCAAACAATGGGCTCTTTCCGGGAGCTCTGCTCACATGAGTTGATGGTTTGACATTTATTTTCATAGATGAATGACTGAATCATTTGGGTATTTCTCTCTCTCTCTCTCTCTCTCTCTCTCTCTCTCTCTCTCTCTCTCTCTTTTGTTTCTTTTTGTTTGTTTTGTTTTTGTTTTTGTTTTTGTTTTTGTTTTTGTTTTTGTTTTTTTTTCGAGACAGGGTTTCTCTGTGTAGCCCTAGCTGTCCTGGAACTCACTCTGTAGACCAGGCTGGCCTCGAAATCCAGCCTGCCTCTGCCTCCCAGAATGCTAGGATTAAAGGCATGCACCACCACTGCCTGGCCTCCTTTTCCATCACTGTTCTTAATAAAAACAAAGGCGTATAGGAAAAGACAATCTTGTTTTTTAAAAAAAAAATTAAAGGATGCTATAACCTTGTACAATACTAACGCTTAAAGTAAAAATCTTACCAAGCCAGTATCCACAAATAAGAATTACAATGATTTATATACTAAAGATCAATCTTTCTTAAGAATTTAAGCCAGGTGCGGTGGCACATGCCTTTGATCCCAGCACCTGGAAGGCAGATTCATGTGGATCTGTGTGAGTCAGAGGCCAGTCTGATCAACACAGTGAGTTCTGACCAGCCAGGGATACACAGTGCCTTCCCCACTAAAAAAGAAAAGAGAAAGAATTAGAAGTAGCAACTCCAATGAAGTTAATGTTTTTTAGTACTCTACGTATAAATTGTTTGTGGGGTATAAATAATTGTAAATATGGGGAGAAACATGTAATCAGTCTAGGTTTTTTTTCCCAATATAATATTTTTACTAATTATTTGGGAATTTCCCAGAGTGCACCCTGCTACACTCCATCTCCATTCCTCAAGGCATACCCTCCCACCCATGACAGCATGGTCAAACTCAGTGGCCAGCCCCTTTAAAAACAAACAAACAAACAAAAAACGGAGCTCTGGAGCTGAAGAGATGGCTCAGAGGCTCTTCCAGAGGTCCTGAGTTCAATTCCCAGCAACCACAGTTCTCACAACCATCCATAATGGGATCCAGTTCCCCCTTCCCGTGTGTCTGAAATCAGCGACAGTGTACCCATTAAAGAAAAATAAATACATCTTTAAAAAGAAAAACAAATCAGTTGCTGAGTGTAATTCAAGTACTCAGCTTCTTCTGCCCAAAGTTTTCCTGAGAAAAAGCATGTGTAAAAGAAACAAAATATTTTCAAGAATTGCTCTCTCTCTCTCTCTCTCTCTCTCTCTCTCACACACACACACACACACACAGAGAGAGAGAGAGAGAGAGAGAGAGAGAATATTCAGTTGTCTCACATATATGTGTGTGAGAGAAATAATTTAAGTGTGTCAGAGAGAGAGACAATTTAATTGGTGTGTGTGTGTGTGTGTGTGTGTGTGTGTGTGTGTGTGTGTGTGTGACAACTGAATGTTTCTTTGTTCTTGAGTCTTTCCTAGAAATTAAGGTTTCAGGGTTGGGGACTCGGCTCAGTGTTAGATTGCTCACCTAGCACGCTTGAGGTCCTGGGTACAAACCCAGAACTGACAAAAAGAAAAAGGAAAAAGAGCTAGGACACTAAGAATGAAAAGTTCCAACTAAGGAACTGCAGGCTCAGAGGCTAAGAAAACTTCCTTCGTGAAGGGACTCTGGCCAGCTCCAGAGAGACCGCTCTTCTGCACCTTCTCTGCCGGCTGACAACCTTTAGAGTACATTCCTAAAGTTTGCCTCCAAGGTCATTTGGCCACTTCCTGCTCCAGAGGCTGACTCCAAGGCCCAGCTATCAAAAGCCCCCGTTGTCTCTCATAATTAACATGCCCAATTAAAATTAAACACCTCATCCTAACACAGGGTTTCCCCTTTACCTTTGTAAATTTCCATTTTCCTCTGGGCCACATCTGTCTTCCCTCTGTCCAGAGGCAGTCCTTTGTCCCACTCTGGGACAAATGCCCGTAACCCTCTTGTCATTGTTCATTATCCATATCCTCTGTCCCTCTGGGGCAAATAAATCTCCTTCAAGCTGAGAAATTGGTCTTTGGGGTCTTTTTCTTTTACTTCTCTTCCAGGGAACCCAAGTTTATTGAGTAATATTGTCTAAATTTAGTGGTCTGGATTTTTGTTTGATTGGGTTTTTAGTCAGTTTTTTGTTTGTTTGTTTGTTTGTGGTTTTGTTTTGTTTTGAGACAGGGTCTTGCTTTGTAGCCTGGTTGTCCTAGAACTCACTATGTATCCAGGCTGGCCTTGAACTCAGAGACCTGTTTGCCTCTGCCTCCCCAATGCTAGGATTAAAGGTTTGAGCCAGCATAATGCCTGGCATTCTTGACTATCTCTGTTTAGTTTGGGCGTCAATTTTCAATTTACAATGTCCTTTTGGATTGACAAACTCATTGTACCATCTCTAAACTCATCAACAATTACTTTTTTTTTTTTTGACAATTACTTTTCTTAAAGTGCCCTATTAAATTGATATCGAGAGAAGCATGGGCTGTCTTGCCCAGAGCTGGGGCCTCTGACACAGAAGAAAACCCTCCACCAAAACTCAACAAGTAAGGCTCAGGCAGAAACTCTAGGCTGAGTATGTGACAGTGTCTTCTTTCCCAACACCTCAGGCACCTGGCTTTAGGTAGCCCAGGTAACCAGGGATCTCATCCTGAGAGCTTGGTGCTAGGTACTTAGCATCTCTCTGTGAATGAATAAGATCCCTAAGGTTATATACAACATGGTTTCCAAGGCAACCAAAGGTACCTGAGCCCCTCAGAGCACCTTTGGCAAGTCAGGCACTTACTTTCTCCTTCAGGATTGTTCAGCAGGGAGCTAAAATGTGGACCGTGCCTGTGCTCAGGCTAACTAACCACGTTCACAACTCTCAGTCTGCAGTGTTCTTCATAAAATGGAAGGCTGCCTGTCCACCCGGTCTCCCCCAAGCCCACCTCTGAGCTACTGCCTCTATGCTCTCCTACACAGGCCTGGCATTGTCACCAGTGCTGAATCCATGTGGCTAGAAAATCCCAGGGAACTATTCTGGGTCTCTTCTGAATCCACAGGCCCACTGCCTAGGCTCCAGTGCTCGCCTGGGCTGGTGTTCACCTGATGGACTGCTTAGACTGTCTCTGTGAACAGATAATGTAAGGGTACTAGCATTCTCGCCTGTCTCTACAATGGGTGGATTCAGCTATGGAACAGCCTGTTGTCTTAGGTGTAAGGTCCTCTCCCCAGAGCTGGAGGTGGGTGAGTCTCTTCACAGTTCCACTGTTCTTCACTTTGGAAAGGTAGACTGGGGAGAAAGGGTCACTTAGCCAAACCCCTACTTTTTCTGGATTGGGATGTCCTTGGGAGTCTTGTCGGGAAACTGCAGCGAGTACAGATGGGCCATGTGCTGGAGCTCCGGCATCGCCATCCTCCGACAGAAACCCAGGGTGGTGGTGTCCAGACCAGGCCTAAGGTTGTAGCCCAGAATTTTAGCCTCTCCGCTCTGGTAAGGGCGCAGATTGCGGTCATCTATGTGTGTACTGTTCTTGGGCTCGGGATCCTGAAGACACAGGGCAGTGAGCTCACGCTGCCTCGCCCGCAGCTGCTCCAGCTCCTCTGTGAGCTGGCCTGGGCTTAGCTCCTCTTGCAGCTGCGCCCAAAACGTGCGGTTGAAATGCTGGTAGAGCTGCCAGTCCAGCGCGCACCAGCGCTGGACACGCTCCTGGCTCTCGGGCGTCAGGTGCGAGACCGTACTCTGGCTGCGCACGTTCAGCTTGAAGGACACGACGTCATCCAGCTGCCAGCGCAGCCGTCTGCGCAGCAGCACCATGGACTCATCAAAGTAGTCTGCGATGAGCACCAGATGGAATCGCTGCTCCACCTCCGCAAGGCACTTGCGAACATAGTCCTCGTCGGCTGGGGCGTTGTTGTCAAAGCCAAAATCAAACCACATGTTGTTTTTTGCATAGATATTATTGAGGCTCACATTGGCGTTGTAGTACCTCGACGGATCTGCCAGGAATTCGTCCAGGCTCTTGACTTTCTGGAAGGCAGGTGCGTAGTTCTTATAGTAGATGAAGGAAGACTCCAGCTGGAAAACCGGGTTCCGGAGGATGGAGAAGTAGAAAGTGTCGCTGGGCATGACTTTCTGCACCTGTTTAGAGAGGAAGTAGGTGGGACTAAAGACGCTGAGAGTCGCGCGCGACGGATGGACTGCGCAGCTGCCCACGAAGCCCCACCTCCCACCTGTCCCAGCTCCCTCTCCCAACACCACCACCCCCAAAAGAGCTGGAGCCTCATTCCTACACCAAAGGAGCAAGTGACAAGGTTGAGGGGCAACAAAAGTGCGGTATGTTCTTCCAGAACCAGAAATTCAGGGATGTGAGAGAGGGTTGGGGTGCCATCAGGAAGACAGCCTCGGGGCCTCGGGCTCTGTGTGTCATGACACAGACCACTGGCAGCCTAAAGAGGGTGGTCTGGCAGGGTCTACAGGGGCACCTCTCCAACTTCAAACTACTAGACTCTACACCCCACGCCAATCCCACCCCTGTGGGAACACCACAGTTATACCCACAGTTCCAAGCGAGGCAGCTCTAGCCCCACCCCCTTTCCCCACCTCCCCATTTCGCACCTCGGGAAAGTTGAACCGAAGGTGGTTGCACATGATGTTGAAGTGATGCTGCAGGCGGCTGTCCTGCTTCAGGCCTTCCACATACTGTGTCACAAAAAGCCAGGGGTAACCCAGATGGACCCTAGAGCCCTCGGGCAGCGCTATGGAGAGGTGGTGAGACTCTGAAAAGCGGTAGAGGATGTTGAGTATTGTACTGCTGGCTGTCTTGTGAGTCTTGAGGAACATGATGTTAGTGACCGGTGATTCCTGGGCCTTGTCCCTGTAGAGAGAGCGCGTCATCAGTGCCTTCAACAGAACCCCTCAAGGAGTATCCCTCAACATGGGGTCCCTATACCATTTCCTCACTCCATCTCCCAGCGCTGGATCCCTAGCCCAGCCCAGCCACTCTGTAATCTTTCCATCCAGGGAGATTCTGTGTGACAGATACGATTTCCCCTCATAGCAAGATGTTCTCAACAGGCTGTTCCTGTGCCAGTCATGGGATATCTCACTGTTCCTGTGCCAGCCATGGGATATCTCAGACCCCAAGCATACCACACTTTTGTTGCCCCTCAACCTTGTCACTTGCTCCTTTGGTGTAGGAATGAGGCTCCAGCTCTTTTGGGGGTGTCGGGGGAGAGGGAGGTGGGACAGGTGGGAGGTGGGGCTTCGTGGGGAGCTGCGCAGTCCATCCATCGCGAGACTCTCAGCGTCTTTAGTCCCACCTACTTCTTCTCTAAACAGGTGCAGACCTTAAGCTCCAAACTCTGCTGTCTGTCTCCCAGGGAACCCTGTGTGGCAGTGGCTCTGTGATCTCAGCCAAGGTTGGCCAGCCTAAGAAATGTTGGGATGTACTCAGATGACCCAGATTACCAGGCATGTTCCTGTCTCAGTGTAAGCTAGTAAAATTAGCAAGGACAGTGAGGGCAGGATCCAGTCGACCTTGGGACACTGCATTTTCCCAGAGGACAGCTTACCCCTCCTTATACAAATCCTACCAGAGAAGCCATGAAGGAGAAGAAACTAAGACCCTTTCAGAATCCCGGAGGAAACCCTGGCTTTGGAGGCAATTGGTTGTGCATAGATGGCCACTCCCTGGATGATGTAGTCTTGGCAGGCAGGGGTTGGCAGGCAGGTTCTGGGGTCTGGTGACAAAGGAACACAGTCATGCCCTCACCACCTGGAAGCCATCCTAGAAGCCAGGCCATCTTTGTAGGCCTTCCCAAGGCTCCTACTGTAGACCCCACTCTTCTCGGTTCCCTTCCCAGTCCAGTCTGGCCAGGCCAGGCCTGCTCCCCAGAGTCCCTTAAGAAGCCTTCGCAGTGGGCTTGTCACCACAGGAGGCAAGCCAGGACACACATAGCTCTCCACTCTCTCCCAGACACTAAAACTGAATCTCAGGAAGTGAGTGAGTGCTAGTGCTCTTAAAGCAGGCAGGACAGGGTCCTGGCACTGCTCTTGGGGCTGCGGGGGGGGGGGGGGGAGGGCTGGGGGGGGGTGAGGGGGGTAGAGCACGGCCTCCCAGAGCATAAGGTGTCTGCACAGGACTTACGGCGTAAGGAGTCTGAGGTCCACATGCAGGAAAACGACCAACAGGAACACAGCCAACACCAGGAACAAGAGAACCACCTGGAAGGACCTGTGGGCAGTACCTGCTTAGTGCCACTTGGAAACACAGCCCCACAGCTGCTCAGCAAAGAGCCCTGTGATAACTGGTGAGCCCAGAGCAGGGAGCTCCAGGCCTGCTTGTCCCAGAACCTGGAGCTCCTAGGGCTGGGGCCTTACAAGCCCTCCCGAGCCTCTGAGCTGCAGAGGAAAGACTGAAGAGTAATGCATGTGCTGAGCCCGTGGTGAGGCCCAGCCCCCAATAGAAAAAGTTTGAAGTGGGCCGTGGAATGTGATAGTGTCTGATTAACGCAACACTGGGGAGAAACAAGCATCAAGCTTGCTTCCTCTCCATACCCAACCCCACCCTGTGAGGACAAAGAGAGGTGCTGTCTCCAAGCCCAGGAGAGATCCAGCCCCCGGAACGCTCGTGTGTGCGTGCACACACACACACACACACACACACACATTACACACACATGCTCATACATATTCACACAACACACCTCACTCTCATGTACTGACACAACACATTCACACAGGGACACTTACATATGCACTCACACACACTCACACAACATACCTCACTCTCACATACTGACATAACACATTCACACACAGACGCTTACATACACACACACACTCACGCAACATACCTCACTCCCACATGCTGACACAACACATTCACACACAGACACTTACATACACACACACACACACACTCACACAACACACCTCACGTACTTACACACAGACATAACACATTCACACACATACATACACACACACACACACACACACACACCCTTCTCAGTTGTCTTTTTAAAAAAAAGTAGACAACTGGCTAAATTAGGATTATAGTTCTCTGAGAGCTCTGTCCAGCTCCTGACTGGGCCTGGGTACCCTCCTTTGGCTTTGCTGAAGACTTATGTGAGTCTTGGATGACCAACCTGAGAGACTCTAAGGTGTGCTTGGCCACAGTTCCTACATACAGCCTGGCTACCTCTCCACCCCTCTCCACCAATGCATTCATTCAGAGCAGAGCCCTGGTGGCCAGCAGAGAGGGACTCAGTAACACCACTTACCTATTCCCTATACAGCAAAACTCACTAATAGCTTTAGCTTGTGGCCCAGTTGTGGACCCAAACTTCTGTTTGGAGAAGGTGGAAAATGTTGAGGGCCAGGCTGGTTAATGAAGAGACTTAGTCCCTTATCTAAAGCCAGAGCATGCTTGGCAAGGCCTCTGGTGGCCCGAGGCCAGATGCTGGGATCAATTTTCCCCCCTCCTTGAGGGCTATGATAATCAGTCTCAGTGACCCAGAGTGCTGGCCTGTGGCACCTGGTGCGCCTGAGATGTGCTATGCTCCTGTTTGAATAGCATGGATTGATTATTTCTTGCTGACTTCATTCCATTATATAAGAGCCTTTTGCTGACTCTGTCCAACTACCTCCCTGCAAACAGTATATAAGGCACTGTACTTCGGACTGGTGAGATGGCTCAGCGGTTAAGAGCACTGACTGCTCTTCCTGAAGTCATGAGTTCAGATCCCAGCAGCACATGGTGGCTCACAACCATCTGAAATGAGAAACAAATAAAACAAAAAAAACTTATGGGTGGAGCGATAAAGGGAAGGGGAAAATGCTGTACTTCTTGATAAACTTGCTTGTTTTAACCCATGCGTTTATGCAAGACCCCTTACTCCCAACTTTCCTGCCATTTTTTCCTGAATTTTATTTATTTTTTATTATATATATTCTCTATTTACATTTCAAATTATTTCCCCTTTCCTGGATCCCCCCTCCCTGAAAGTCCCATAAGCCTTCTTCCCTCCCCCTGTTCCCCAATTGCTTCCCTGTCTTGGTATCCCCTACACTGCTGCATTGAGCCTCTCCAGGACCAGGGGCCTCTCCTTCCTTCTTCTTGGGCCTCATTTGATATGTGAATTGTGTCTTGGGTATTCCAAGCTTCTGGGCTAATATCTGCTTATCAGTGAGTGCATAGCATGTGTGTTCTTTTGTGATTGGGTCGCCTCACTCAGGATGACATTCTCCTACTTGGCTAAGAATTTCATAACTTCATTGTTTTTGATAGCTGAGTAGTATTCCATAGTGTAAATATACCACATTTTCTGTATCCATTCCTCCATTGAGGAACATCTTTTCCTGTCATTTTTGTTGTTGTTGTTGTTGTTGTTGTTGTTGAATTTTCTCATTCCTAGCCATCCCTCTTGGAGATCTCACTGAAAAAAAAAAATGATCTTCTGGCCTAGAACAGAAGGGGATGAAGGAGGAGATGAGGCCCAAACCATCCCAGGCTGAGCTTGCACACAAAGCAGGAACTACTAAGGCAGAACATTCTACAGGCCAGAATGGGATTGTTGGCATGGATATGAAGAAGCAGAGCTTTTACTAATCTGCTGCCTATCCACCCAGGAAGGTACGTGGTGGACCTCATCCCACAGGACACAGTTCCTCTAGCCATATTGTCAACATGACATTACGACAACATGACATTCCCTGGTATTTATTTAGATTTACTAGCTTTTGTTACCATTGTAGACAAAACACTTATCCCTTCCAAATGCTCATTGCTAAAGCTGTCCTGGGTGCTGGCTGGTCTCTGCTCTTTTCCGACCAGGGCATTTAGGACGGTAGCCATAGGAACAATGACACACATCCTGTCTGGCTCGGACTCAAGGCTCTAGGCTGAGTACCTTTTCTGGGCTGTTTATAACAGTGACATCTGCTGCCCATGTGCCAGGCGGATGGGTGGCAGTGGCCAAAGCTCAAAGTGGGTGTGTTAAGGCCGTTGGGAAGCTCCTGTACTGTGGGAATCATGAGTTGTTCTTCACCCTTTAAACTCCATGCCCTAAAACTCCGTCTCTCAACCAAGTGAGTCCAACCAGATCCTAGCATCCCTCACCATGCAAAACACTCTTGGTTGCAGCTACAAGGCTTTGGTCAATGCATGAGTCCTGCCCGCCACTGGCTACCTTTCCCTGGTCTTTGGTCCTTTGGTCCTTTGGTCCCAAGCTCATCTTCAACTTTCCTGGCCCAGGCCTAGAGTCATCCATGGCTCTAAGGAGTGCTGGGGCCCTCTGGTAGGAAATAGTCATTAGGCACCCTAGTCAGGGGACTATGGATTCTTGCTGCCTCAAGAAGGCTAGGCCCTCCAGGTCTTATGCACAGCCAAAGATGGGCCTCCACATATGACAGAAATCCTCTTGAGGCTACACCCACACGTATGACTCAGAAAATACAGCTACAAGCTGAGCTTCTTCCAGACATATTTGTCTCCCGTCTTCCCCACTCGTAGTGTAGATCCCAAGGGCACAAGCCATGGTACATGTGGGCATCCCATAGTGACACACAGCACAAAACCCCTCAGTACCCTATGGTGGTTGGAATAGGCTTGGCCCAGGGAGTGGCACTATCAGGAGGTGTGGCCTTGTTGGAGAAGGTGTGGCCTTGTTGTAGGAACTGTGTCATCATTGTGCGGGTGGGCAATGAGACCCTCCTCAGACCCATGTGGGAGCCAGATTTCTCCTAGCAGCCTTCAGATGAAATTTCAGATGTAGAATGCTCAGTTCCTCCTGCCTGGCCATCGCCATGCTCGATGATACTGGACTGAACCTCTGAACCTGTAAGCCAGTCCCAATTAAATGTTGTCCTTATAAGAGTTGCCTTGGTTACGGTTCACAGCAGTAAAACCCTAACTAAGACATACCCCAATGTAGCACCACTACCCTCTCCTACCCCACAGTGCCATTCAAAGTTCTACCCTAGCTAGGGTGGGACATGCCCCCAACGCACTCCCTGAAAGTCTGTATAGACAAAGGTCAAGAGCACCCCCCCAACCCAGAGGAGTGCCCTGGTCTCTCTGTGAAATGGAGGAATTAAATCTGTATCACAGCCCCTATGAAATAAAGGAAATGGGGCTGGAGAGATGGCTCAGTGGTTAAGAGCACCGACTGCTCTCCCGAAGGTCCTAAGTTCAATTCCCAGCAACCACATGGTGACTCACAACCATCCATAATAAGATCTGATGCCCTCTTCTGGGGTGTCTGAAGACAGCTACAGTGTACTCACGTACAATAAATAAATAAATAAATCTTTACCAAAAAAAAAAAAAAAGAAAGAAAGAAAGAAAGAAAGGAAAACAAAGAAAGAAGGAAAGAAAGGAAAACAAAGAAAGAAGGAAAGAAAGGAAAACAAAGAAAGAAGGAAAGAAAGAAAGAAAGAAAGAAAGAAAGAAAGAAAGAAAGAAAGAAAGAAAGAAAGAAAGACAGAAATGAAGGAACTAAGCAGGAATCACATCTGCAGTGGTCTAAAATGGGCCAGATACACTCGGTTTCCGGGTGATCTCTCTCCTGGATGAACAGTGTTGACACAGAGGAGGGTGGAAAACAGAAGATGAAAACGAGGTTGTAGAGTCTCTATTGAAGACACGTCATTGACTTAGAGGGCACGAGTCTTCCCCGAGGCAACGCCCCGGGTCACTGTGGTGAGCACTCCCTGGGGAGTGCAAGGGGCTGGAGAGTTTACAGCCTTCCGTAGTTAGAGTAAGATCCCCCCCCAGATAAGAACAGTGCAGAAGATGACCAAAGGACAGCTCACCTTCTCCTCTTCCCCACACATGCTTTTGTTCTTCCACATTAAAAAATATCCTTCCTTAAATACGCTGACTTTTACAGGTCTTCTCTCAGATTCATAAAATTGTAGCACACACTAACCATCTGTCATATGGTTTGCCAGGAATGAGCCTTCACAGGGACGGTCCTGATAACAAGTCAGGGTCCAGGGCTCCCAAATCCCAGGCTGAAAAGAACTCCAGGCCTGCCACCTGCCCCTTATTCAGCCCAGCCCACAGCCCTTCACACATCCTCCCAGCCTGCACAGGGGGACCAGGGCAGCCAACGTCTAAGAGCCTGCCTGCACCCAGCCCAGTTCTCTACATGAGGACAAACAGAAACTAGAATTTTAAAAAATGAATCCTGATTCTTATGTACAGAAAGAGAAAGAAATCTTCCCTTCTTTCTCACGGCATTGACTCAAAACCTTTCCACTGTGAGGCAGGCAAATAGAGGTGCACACTGGGAAGGCCAGTGCTGGGGAGGCAGAGGCAGGCCGGTCTGGGAGTTTGAAGCCAGCCCGAACTCCAGGACATGCAAGGCTACACGGAGAAACCCCACTTCAAAAAAAAAAAAAATAATAAAATTATATATATATATATATATATATATATATGAAAGAAAGAAAGGAAGGAAGAAAGAAAGAGAGGAAGGAAGGAAGGGAGGGAGGGAGGGAGGGAGGGAGGGAGGGAGGGAGAGAGAGAGAGAGAGAAAGAAAGAAAGAAAGAAAGAAAGAACAACAAAAAACCCTTCCCACTCTAAATCGCATTGCCATCCTCTCAAGATGTATGTAAACATTTTTAAAAACCTTCATAAGCCTTCTGCCAGCTTCTCAAACCAGCACTATGATATCAGTATATCTCCTTAAATATATCTACAGCGTAAGACCATCTGACTCTTGGCTCCAAATCACAAGCCAGCTTTGAACTGCAAAAAAAGGAGGGGGGGACATTTATTTTTCCTTTAAAAGTTTCAATATGTTTATTTGTTTTTTGTTTGTTTGTTTGTTTTACGTACATGTGTTCGCTCATATGTGTATGTGCGTGCATGCATGCTATAACATGCATGTTATGACATGCATGTGAACGGTCAGGGCACAATTTGCAGGGGTCAGCTCTCTCCTTCCATCTCAAGGGTTCTAGGAACTAAACTCAGGTTGTTAGCCTTGCCAGCAAGCATGTTCACCTGCTGAGCTATTTTGCTGGCCCTAATTTTTCTATAGAAGAAGCCAGTTAACTTGCGAGGGCGGCAGCCTCAGTCACCAACTGCATCTCAGATGACCTCGGGTCAGACAATGGTACTGTCGAGTCTTCTAGTCTAAGGACCAAGGACTGTGCATGTCAAGAATATGGGTGTAAATGGGCACATTTCCCATGGTTCCTAAGCATCCTGTACATGGAGACCACCTTCCACGCCCAGGCAGACCCAGGCTTTTGTCTCTTCTAGTCTTAGATGGCGGCCATAACCTAAGGTCTTTGCCTCAAGCCCTCCAACTCCACTTCTTCCACAGCTAAGTGGTTCACACAGGTCCTAGAATCAAGAGGCTTCCACAATGAAGGGGACACAGGAATGGGAACCACGAAACCCACCCCTCCTCTACTAGAAATGGCCACAGGGGCCAGTATCAAGGGATCTTGTGATCCAGTTATCAACCACAGAGAAGGGTACAGAGCCCATCTGGACATTGGAGATACCACCCTATCCGCTGCTAAGCTCAAGTCAAGCTTAGGTCATTTAATAAACATGTTATCTGGAACAGAAGACAGAGGCAGGTGGAGTGGTTGCTTCCTGGTGAAAGCAGTCCCCAGAATGTTCCAGGTCCCTTCCCCAGCGTAGCTGTCAAGCTCTGGTGAGCTACCAGGAAAAACCACACTTTCTGGTGAATGGCCCCAGGCCTAATTGTCAAGTCTTTTCACCCAAGCACCCAGTCCTACCTGTTCACCCCACCTAGCCTTTACTACAGAAGCTGTGAAAAGCTGGGGCCACAACCCTCACAGATCCCAACATAATTTAGAGAAAAATTATCAATAATTTAGAGTAGTCACTATGACTGGAAAGTCCCAAGAACAGGGGTGAGCTAGCCCCTGCTGATGGCCAAGCCCCGTGCAATGAAGATTATTCCTGGTAGCAGCAAACAGATCATGGTCCTGGTCCTGGAAATATCAGAATTTGTATAAAGTTCTTCCAATCTGGCCCACCTAGAAACTCTGGTAGTAAACCTTACCCAGCCTGAGATACCCAGAAAGGGGGTGAGAAGCAAAGTTACTCATAAGAAAGCATGCACTATACTCCTTCCCAGGTGCCCAGACCTCTAATCTCCCCATCTGTGGTACCTCTCCTCCACCCTCCACCTATCGGGTACAGTCCTAGGGGGACAAACCTTCATTCAGCCCCAGAGCCTCCTGCCACGCTAGTTTATGGGTAACTTGACCTATACCTACTCATCTAGGAGGTGAGTCCAACCTAGGAACCACCCTGAAACCTAGAACACATATCACTAGCCAGTGATTCAAAAGATTCAGTTTCTTGCAACAGGTGGTTGGTCCACAAATGACACAGAAACTCCACAGATTGCCACTCCTGACACAGTGGGTTCCATACCACCTCTCTTCCATGTTCCCTCCTATTCTGCAAGCAACACCCCGGTGGAGGGGTCACCTAGCTCTCAGCCAACCAGCTTCTGTGAACACAGCTCTGCAATATGTCGGGGTGACCTCCACAAACAAAACAGTATACCATCTCATTGGGAACGGGCCGTTAGACTCCAGGGCCTGTTTGAAGCACAAGGAGGGCTTTTATTTTTTTAGGATTACTGACAGAGCGAGCCCTTCCCAGACAGTGTCCAGCCAATATACCCCATAAAAGATAAGAGATATCAGTCAACAATGGAGTTCCCCCATGGGCAGAAAGCTGGCCTTCGTATTTCCTTCCGTCCTTCATGTTTGTCTGTTTTTGTTTGTTTATGAGACAGTTTCTCTGTAGCTCTGGCTATCCTGAAAATTGTTTGTGGTAAGAATTTTGGTTTCTTTTAAAAGACATAGAAATATTATAAGAGTGTTTTCATTTTAATCATAGGTGTGGGGTATGGGATATCTTCAGTTTGTCCACAGCAGCTGACGGTCATTCTCCTCATGCTCTGGAAGAGGCATGGTTTTGCCAGCTGCAGGTAGTTTCAGCAACTGTGTGACATTTGGAATTCTGGAGACTTTTCAGAGGTTTTATGCATGCTAGGGCCCCATGAGCAGTTATTTATAGTCTGTTAAGTAGTCATGCATAAGGAAGTAACAAGAAGAAATTTAGAGATCCTGATCTCGAATATCAAACTTTTGCCAAGGATCTCAACAGCCCTGATCAGCTGTTACAGGAAGTAGTCTAATGATAATGCTGCCTCCTTTCCCCTCCACCCCTTTTTCTCTCCTATCTAGCATCAGGGGATTGAAAAGGTGGAATAAGGGCAGAGAAGGATGGAAGAAAGAACCCACAAAGTAGCCAAAAGTTGGGTTACAGTTGCTACGTAGTCCAGGCTGGTTTCAAAAATCAGAGAGATCTGCCTACTTCTGCCTCCTGAGAGCTGAGATTAAAGGTATACACGACCACACTCAGCTGATGCTTTCCTTTAGTTATTTGCTTGGTTGTTTAATTATTGAAAACGGATCTCACTAATAACTGTTGCTAGCTTTGAATTTACAAGAGATCTTCCTGCTTGATTAAAGGCATCGTCCTGTAAAGGCTTCCTCAGCGAATGAAATGGACCATCTTGTAGGAAGTTCCTTCTGCTGGAAGGCAAGCAACTCAAAATACCTTCCGAAGTCCCTGAAATTGAACAGATTCAATAGACACCACCCCAGAGTAAGCAATAAAAGATGAGAGTCTCCCTCGGTCTGGAGACCAGAACAAGAACCTGGAGGAGGTTTAGACCAACTGAGGCACCTGGAAAGGTCCGTCTCCAACCTGTTGAGCTGCCCGCAGGTTGTACAGTGTGCTCCAGGCTCTGTGAGCTGTCGCCCATGCTGGGGTGGGCTTGGATGACTGAGCTACCTTTTAGTCATTCTGCTCCTTTAACTCACCTCTCATCCACAGCCTGTAAGCAGCCCCAAGAACACTCACTGTTCAAACTGGACTTCAGTGGTATCTGTGCTTTGGTTTCTCTTGGGTTCCCTATCTGGGGCGAGTGGATAATGTAAGTTTCATCTCCCCAGGGAAAGGTTGTCACACAACAGACATATGCCACCACACTCCAGCCTCAGTTCTCATCTCTCCCACATGTGGCCACCGTGGAGGACAGCAGCAAACTGTACCTAAGCTTCCTTCCTTTACCCATTCCTCTGCAAAGCCAGCCTCAGACTGGGATCCAAGAGCTGGCAGTAAGTGACAGCTGACCACGGGGACACACAGAATCCATACCCACACTGACCTCCCATGGAAACCACTCACAAGGTCACACAGGCCCTCACGGGCAGCTCTGTCCCTGAGGGAGACTTCCCTTGGGCTCAACACTCCAGAAGCACAGGTTTTCAGCAGGCTTTCCATCATCAGACTAGGATCCCAAGAGACAACAGGAACCTGGCTGGCACGGAATGCCCCTAAGCTAAGGGTGGCCCTGAAGTTTACAGACATTTATGCCTGAACTGTCACTAATCAGGAAAACTCCGAGCCTATTCTTTACAATATTCGAACAATACCCATGAGAAGGGAAGGGTAGATAATTCAGGGCAGAGGCCAACTTTCTCTCTATGGCTGTGAACAAGGGCAACTGTCAGGGCCTCAGAGTCCCGACATTCTTATAAAAAACAGGGACCCAGCCATGGGGCAGGACCAAAGTCACCGAACCAAGCCAGAAAGTCCCTGATTCCAGTGCCTCCCATCCAAAAACTTCAGCGCAAATAATCCAGATAATTCTGATACCTCTGTGCTGGGGTACAGCTTTCTCGAGGGCTTCCCAAACTCCAAAGTGTTCTCCTGTCCCAAGTGAAATTGGGCCTGAGGTGTGATTCTATGGTCGAGCACTCACTTCAGTGCTCACTTCAGCCACAAACCTAAGGGCAAACCCCTGGCTTTAATCCTCAGCTTCACAAACATTAAAAGGTTGAAGTGAAATCTAAAAAGATTGATTTCAAAGAAACCTTAGCACTAATCCCGCAAATCCAAGCCAACTTCCTTTCAAAGACAAATGCCGTCAACATGTTTTGCCAGGTTCTTGAACTCTTCTAGAAGGAAGGCAAGTGCCCCCCTAGGCTGGCCACCCAGAGCCACCTTACCTCTGAGTGCCTCTCAGGATGGACAGCATCCTGCCTCACAGCCTCCGGCACAGATGGACAGGGAAGTGCCGGTCAAGACCTCCCACTGCCTTGAGTACAGGACTGGCAGCTCTCAGCATGCCGGGTGGGGCATAGGTTCAATGAAAACTGAACTTAAATCCCTAAGAAAACTCACCTACAGGCTCAGGTGTGGTGCCCAATGCCCCACCCTCTACCACCCTCCACCCCCCCCCCAACACACACATACACACACAACACATACCAGTGACCTAGTTTAACTGCTGAATCCTAATGAGAAACAAGACCTCCTCCTGAGGCTGAGGCTCAGAGGGAAAACTGGCTCTCCTCTCACCTCCCCTTCCTGTATCACAAGGCGGGGCCCTGGCAGCTGGGACGTCTGACCCAGGAGGATTTCCTTGGTCAGGTCAGACTTTCTCTTTCTCACCTTCCATGTTAGCCCTCCCAGAGTGACCTTGGAGGGAGCCGCTCCAGATGGACCTATGAGGAATCTACAGATTCCCCAATTTCTGTGACTAATAGCGATTTGGGAAAGGGCCAATCGTTCTGTAGATGTGTAACTAAATGCCAGGAATATTTCCTTCTTCAAAGCTTTCTTTATACTAAGAGGAAAAAAAATTTTCTTTACAATCTTGGGATAAAAAAGAGACCTTTGAAAGAAGACAGTGATGTAGGAAATAAACAACAACAACAACAACAACAACAACAAAAAATGAAGGGAGGCAGGAACCAGGAAAGGGGAAGTCATTTGGAATGTAAACAAAGAATAAAAAAAAATTGTAGATTTTGTTGCATGAAAAATTTCTTTTCTAAGGAAATAAAATAAAGGGCTTTTAATCCAAATACTCTGGAGGCAGAGACAGGGCAATCTACGTAAGTTCAAGGCTAAGGCACACCTGTCTCATAAAAAAACAAAAGGGGGGAGGTCAGTCAGCCAGGTTAGCCAGGTCAGCTGAGTCATACACAGTAAGAACCTACCTCAAAATTCCTCCCTTACTAACTTCATTAATTTAAAATTCTGAAAAATGCTGATGATAGCTTACCTTGAGAGGTAAGTCCATCTGGGCAGGTTCCACACAGATTACAATACAGATTACCAAGATGGGGCTGGAGAGATGGCTCAGTGGTTAAGAGCACTGACTGCTCTTCCAGAGGTCCTGAGTTCAAGTCCCAGCAACCACATAGCGGCTCACAACCATCTGTAATGGGTTCCGATGCCCTCTTCTGGTGTGTCTGAAGACAGCTACAGTGTACTCATATACATAAAATAAATTAAAAAAAAAAAGAACACATGCATGCTCAGATTGACAAGTTGGCAGCTGACCCACAAAACCACAGCCGCCCCCCCAATCCTGTCCCTCATGGTTCCTAACTTATGAGAAAGCCTTGAACACTGCCCTTCCTGTGTGGCTTTAGACATCAGAACACTGAGATCCTTGCCTCCTTGCTCTGGCCAGTGGTATGAAAGGTGGCTTTATGCCAGGGTCAGCTGCATGCTTAGAGAACAGCACCCTGGCATCTCTCACCACCCAGATGGCAAGGACGGCACAGGCTCTGGAGACGCTGTCTTAGTTACCATTCTATTGCTGTGAAGAGACACCATGATGAAGGCAATGTATAACAACATATAAAAGAAAGCATTTAAGCAGGGTGGTGCACACTTTTAATCCCAGCACTCTGGAGGCAGAGGCAGGTGGGTCTCTCTGAGTTTGAGGCCAGCCTGGTCTACAAATCAAGTTAAAGGACAGCCAGGACTGTTTCATACATAAACCCTATCTCAAAAACAAACAACAACAAAGATAGATAGATAGATAGATAGATAGATAGGCAGAAAAACAGACAGACAGACAGACAGGTGGGTAGGTGAGTGGATGTATGGATGATAGATAGATAGATAGATAGATAGATAGATAGATAGATAGATGGATGGATGGATGGGTAGGTGGGGTGGATGATAGATAGATAGATAGATAGATAGATAGATAGATAGATAGATAGGCAGATGGATGGGGACAGACAGACAGACAGACAGACAGACAGACAGACAGAGATAGCATTTAGCTAGGGGCTTGCTTACAGTTCAGAGGGTTAGTCCATGATCATCATGGTGGGGTGCATGGCCACAGGCAGGCAAGCACTGTGCTGGAGCAGTAGCTGCGGGCTTACATCTGATCCACAAGATGGAGGTAGTGAGAAGGAGAGATAGACAGACAGACAAGCCAAACAGACAGACACACACACACACACACACACACACAGAAACAGAGAGGGGCCGGGATGGGCTTTTGAACCTCAAAGTCCAGCCCAGTGACTCCTCCAATAAGGCCACACCTCCTAATCTTTACCACACAGTTCTACCAACTGAGGACCAGGCATTCAAATATATGAGTCTGTGGAAGCCGTTCTCATTCAGACTACCACATATGCTTGAGTAGATTCAGAGATAGCAGAGATTCTGAGTGAGGTAGCTGTCAGCCCCATCCACTGAGGGTCTTGCCCTCAGCATAGCAACTCCTGTTCAACTCACCAGGATGTCCAGCTAATAAGAACTGAAAGCCCCCCAAATTGTGTCTCAAGAAGCAGTGGCTGGGGCTTGTTGGCTGAGAAACTGAAGTATAGGTGTAGTGGTTTGAATAGGAATGGCCCCCATGGGGTCATATATTTGAATGCTTGGTCACTAGGGAGCAGAGCTACGTGATAGCCCTTAGGATGTGCAGGCTTGTTGGAGAAAGTGTGTCGCTGGGGATAGGCTTTGGGGTTTCGAATGCTCAAGCCAGGCCTAATGGCTCTCTCTCTTCCTGCTGCCTGCTGCAGTTGAACTCTCAGGTCCCTCTCCAGCACCATGTCTGCCTGCCACTGTGCTTCCCGCCATGGCGAGAACAGACTAAACCTTTGAAACTGTAAGCCAGACCCTGTTGATGTTTTCCTTTATAAGATTGCTGTGGTCATGGCATCTCTTCATAGCAATAGAACCCTGACCAAGACAAAAGAGGTGCACAGAGAGGTCACCACCAATCAGGGCAACAAGTGAGCTGGCTAAGATGGATCCCAAGACCATATGGAAAACCACCTTGGTGGTGGAGACACACTTACAGCAGATGCAAGACGACTTTCAACCATTTCCCAACTAGAATGGATACCAAATGAGTAGCCACATTAACACTGGAGAAAACACAGCACTGACCTCAGGCCCACTCTGGGATGGAACTTGAAGGCAGAAACAGGGGTAAAAGCAGCTAATGACTTACACTGAAATCCAGAATGCCACTTTCCCAAGCCAGGAGAAAGCCCAGCTGCTTCATTCACCTAACTACTATGTGTACACAGGATTTATTTATTTACTTATTTATTTATTGGGTGTTTTGCTTGTTCGTTCCCCCCCCCCCTTCCCCAAGACAGGGTTTCTGTGACAGCCCTGACTATCCTGGAACTTGTTCTGTAGACCAGGCTGGCCTTAAACTCAGAGATCCACTTACCACTGCCTCCAAAACACTGGAATTGAAGGTGTGCATCTCCACTGCCCCGCAGCAGTGGTCCTGGAACAGGGACTTGAAAGTACTTAGCTTTTATAAAGCATGCGTTCTTACCATAGGTTACATTGCTAAGTTTATTAAGTGATCCCCTTTGCCTCCTGGTGTTTCACATGAGTTTTAGAGTCTTTGCATCCTGGTAAATTGTCTCCTAATTATTAAACATTAAAAGTTAGGTAGTTCCTAGGGGCTGGAGAGATGGTTCAGTGGTTAAGAGCACTAACTGCTCTTCTGAAGGTCCTCAGTTCAAATCCCAGCAACCACAGGGTGGCTCACAACCATCCGTAATGAGATCTGACACCCTCTTCTGGTAATAATAATAAATAAATCTTAAAAATAAAAAAGTTAGGTAGTTCCTGGTAGAGAAAGAGAGGGAGAGGAAGAGGGAAAGGGAGAGGGAAAGAGAGAGGGAAAGGGAGGAAGGTAGGGCAGACCTCACCTCAATTCAACAACTTTCTCCACTGGGGTCAGGTGCTAGGCCTAAGTCTCTAAAGCCAGCGCATATCCCAGAACTTAGACAACGTGCACGGGGTCTGACTCTTGCAGCTCTCCAAGCTGAGTCGGTCAGTTGATGGATAAGCAGTACCAGGCTGTTCTCCACCCTGCCCCTCGCCTTCCCACATTCCACTCAGAAAATGGTGAGGGCTGCTCCTCTGTATGAGGCTCTCACAGATCCTCCTGCCCGGGCTCCACGGGTTCAGAGACACAACAGATCAGAGTGGACAGATCAGAGTGGATCTTGTGTGGCCCACCAAAACATCTGATGATACTTTAGCTGCTCCACAGTGACAGACAGTGGCCCAGACGGCAGCAGATTGCCCGGGACACATGTAGTCAGGTCCCCAAACCATCACCCTTCTTCCAGGCTGTGATCTCCTGGATTCTCGATGACTTCCTAAACAGGAAGAAGAGGCAACCTACTTTCATGCCACTGGGAACAGACAGAACAGTGTGGCATGGTGTTGAGCAGTGGCCCCTAGCCACAGGCTCCTCTAGAATGAGGATCTGGAAGAGGTGGCCAGCCAAGCAGAAGGGTCAGTCTGCTGTGACCAGGGGGCTCTACCTAAAGGCTACCAGAGACAAAGAGTTTGAAACCTCCCTAAGGTTTCAAAGACTTGGGGATACAAGACGGCAGCTTAGAGCACCAAAAGCTAGTCTCTCACGGAGCGTGATCCTGCCCAGAAGACACAGAGTCTCCGACTGGCCTTGTTCTCAGACCAGTCTTGCTAATGTGCTGTAGAATGTGGCCCCTCCCAGCCAGACCCACAGCTTAGCAGGAAAAGTGTGCTGCCCAAGGCTGATCAAATCCCCTAGCTTGCTTCTCCAGTTGGTGCTGCCTGGCTAGCCGGCATCAATTGGTGCCTGGCCAGCTGCCATAGAGCCCAGACAGACATGACCAGAGAACAAAGGATCAATTTTGATTTCTGGGTTTCAGAACTCAGGCCAAGGGTAAAACAGAAGGCCAGGGCAGCCAGGGTCTAGGCGGTAAGACCTGCAGTAGGAAGGCCCCAGTCCAGGGGATCCCTCTTATGCACCCTTTATCAGCCCAGGGACCTAGCTGGCTGCCCACGGGGGTTTCCATTTTCCAGAGTTGGAGGCAAATACTCCCATCCAATGGGAATGGATACTATATATCCCATGAGTCACCTGGAATGTATCCTAAAAATCCACACTGTACTCACTCCCACTGTCCCAAAGACCCATGGGCCACACAACCAAAAAATGTAACTCTCACAACTACACTGCCTGTACACCAAGGCAGTGTCTAGCAGCCACACATTCTATAAATAAAGAGGAGTCCAACTCCCAGGGCCACTGTCCCAAGGCACTGCTTAAATCCCAGCTGGATGATTGCCAACAGGGAAATACTACGGCAGTCCTGTAGAGAAGAACATCATGGGCTGGCCTATATGCACCCAGGCAGGCCAGACCACCCAGCACAAGCCACATCCTGGCCTCTCCTAAACACTGTCAGAAACTCAGAGCCCCTTATCTACCGCCCTGACAAATGCTGTTCTAGAAACCTTACAGCTAATCTCACACTAGTGTTGAACATGCCTCCTGTCAAGAGAAAGAGAGACCGGTTTTACTGGGCATTACCCCCTACCCATAAAGACATAGCCCCGGGACGGGCAGTTCCAGTGCACCTGCAGAAACAATATACCCAGGTGCTGAGAACAGCCCATCCTGCTTCCCACCAAACCACAAAAGAATAGCTGTATCTTCTGGTAGCTGTGTTGGGGTGTGTGTGTGTGTGTGTGTGTGTGTACCAAGCTGTGTTGGTGTGTGTGTGTGTGTGTATGCATGCGCGCGCACACACACACACTCAGACACATGCTTCTGTGAGTGTTCTACAAACAGGAAGATATCCATGAAAGATAATGGCCATAACTATTCCATACCCTCTTCAGCTGTGAGTCTATGCAGGACATGTCCCAATCTGTCCTCAGATCTGGGCCAGGAAATCTCAAGGACTTTTCAGGGGCAGACCAGGCCCTAACCAGTGATAAGGAAAAAATAGTTACCTTAGCCACTTGTACATTTTTAAGGGAAAAAGTGACACCAATCTCAGAGCTTGGATATCCCACCATGAAGGAACCCGCTAGGGTGCGGGTTAGTGACTTCAAAACAGTAGGTCCACTCCAGCCGTGCTTGCTCTCTGCTCCTGCTGATCCTCTAGGGCAAGGGGGTCCTCTTCTAATGCCTATGGCTCACCTACCAATCCAGGCTTTGAGATTCCAGATGGTCAGCAACGGGGAGTTGCAACCAAGGTACCCAGGCTAAGAGCAGTCTCCTCTCACATCACACATATCCAGGGGGCAAGAGCTGGTTCACAGTGGCCACCACTGGGTAGTGTGCTGGACCCAGAGAGCACAACCTGGACCAGTAAGGTCTCCATGTCTGCAACCATATAAAGCACTGGCTCCTGATCATCTTCCCATGATATCTGTCCTTCTACTTCTGTGAGGTATGCTGCACTGGAAGACCACAGAGCCCCTTGTAGTCCCGGGCAGGGCCTGCCCATGCCCAAGCCACCTTCCCTAGGGCTGAGACTCTAGGACATGCTTGCCCAAGTCACAGAGAAGCCGTTGATCCTAGATATACTCCTCCCACCATCCTGGTTAGGTAACTAGTCTCAGATTGCAAAGGTTTAGATATCTGGCAGTGGAATCTTAAACTTCTAATCCAAACACAATAGCCTCTCCCAGTTTGCACACCGGAAACTTCCTGTATGGGATGGGAGTAGAGAGTCCTTCTGGTCATTTGTTCTAGCTTTTTAAGACAGGCTCCACTATGAAGTCCTGACTGGCCTGGAGTCTTAAATCTGCCTGCCTCTGCCTCCCGAATGCTAGATTACAAGCAAGCACCACCACACCCAGCTCACTCCCACGGGGAGAGACATCTTCTGATTACAGGTTTACTCCTCTGTGTTGAGGTGTGAGACTACAGGCATTAAGGGGGTGGCTGTATCAGAGGCCTGAGAATTCCAGAGGAATTTCACTGGTCAGTGAGCAGGCTCAGAAGCAAGTCCATTTTCCCATCTGTTTCTAACTAGGTTTTCTGGATGGGTGGAACTCACCGCCCCCTTGATTTAGGGAGCATGGGTCAGGGCTAACAATGTTGGGTGGCTTGTTACACACTGCTCCACCAGCTGTGCTGTATTTCATTGGCTCTAACTTCAAAATGCACTCTCTTCAAGACACAAAAGGGAAGCTAGCGTGGACCTAAGACTCGACCATTCCCCAGGGATGGGTGAATCAAGTAGGGCTTCGCATAGCTAGCCAAGAGAAATCTATAGCCTACCACCCACCCCGTGAGCTCTAGAGAGGGCTGCCCAGCAGGAGCAAGGGTAAGGCTGGCCCTGGCAGGAAGGGCTAGGCACACACCTGTGTTGGGATTCCCCACACTACAGGGCAGGGTGGCTACCGCCTCTGTCCTCACTTGCTCACATTTCTAACACAAACTCCCTAATCCACGTGTGAAGTCACATTAGGAATCCAGAGCGCACTACATGTGTGGAGAGATGTAACGAGCCACAACTTTATGATTAACTTTATGTGAATAAGTTTCTAGCAGCAGCAGGTTGTAGTTCAAGTTTTTTCGGGAAACTGATAGCAAAAAAAAAAAAAAAAAAAAAAAAAAAAAAAAGTGCAGTAAGTGTATTCAACCTTCCAGACTGCAGGGGCCCCAGGTCATGAGATGGACCAAGTCCTAGGGAACAGTGTGTAGACCACATGACTGAAAGTTGTCCCTATCGATTCAGTTGGGGGACTGTCCCGTATCCAGAACGGTCAGGCTCTGCAGGCAATCACAGCCTTCCACACCTGCTTACCAACCAGACAGATCTTCAGGAACAAGGTAAGCTGGGTGCAGTAGCACGTGCCTTTAATCCCATCGCTGGGGGGGGGGGGCAGAAGAGGAGGCAGAGGCACGGCGGCATCACCATCTGCGAGTTAAAGGTCAATCTGGTCTACACCGTAAGTTCCAGAACAGCCAGGGCTATGTAGAGAGACCCTGTCTCAAACCAAGGGAATAGCCTGGACGGGTGGGACCACAGTTACCGATCCAAAGCCTGATAGATATGACAGCAAATTCCACTCAGCCCCCTGGGAATGAGCTGGCATTCTGGGCCATTGTGGCAACTCATCTGGGGCTGGGCACCTCAGGTGCAGCTGTCCCTGGGTACGCGCCACATGGTACACCATCCAGTAAGATCCACCCAAGAGACCACATGACACTCTTCCCAGAGACGTGTAGGAAGAGGTAACGATTCCCTAACTGGTTCTTGATTGTGTCAATAAAGGAGGTGGAAGCTAATGTTGGGTGAAGGAAAAAAGATGTAAGTTTCAGGTCCCAGGAGGAAGAGAAGGGACACAAAGAAAGAAAAATTCTTATCAGAATTCTTATCAGAATTGATAAGATTAGGGCAGGAAATTCTCCACCTGGCCATTAAGTTATCTGTCTGGTTTTAAAATAATAAAACTGTCTAGTGATTTCTGTCTGCTGGGGTGGTGGTTTGCAGCCGCTAGGTAAAGCCAGCTGTGAGGGGCGGGGGAGCTCCTGGGAGAAATGGCCAGCTGGCTGTAGGAGGAGCTGAGTGAGCGGGGTGGTGGCCGCATGCAGCACCAGGCAAGTAGCGTGTTTTTACAATTACACACTACAGAGATGCAACAAAGCAGGTCTCCACGGGCCACCACAGCGCCAGGGAGATCTGGCCTGTTTGGGAACGGGGCAATTGCCCGCCCACTTACTCTGTCCTCAATGAGCTGGTAGGAGACCAGGCAGCTCTATCTGCTCGGTTCACCCCCCACAGAAAGGCAGCCTTGCCCAGAGGGTGCTCAGAGCTGGCTAGCCAGTGCACGTCAGTGACCTGGTCTGCTGCGGTCGCCATCAGCAGGGAGGGAGGCCTCCAGGCCCACCAACCCTGCATGCCCAAGGTCCTAGCATCAAGCTGAAAAAGCTCCAGTTAGGCCTGAGCAGGTAGAGTCTTATAGGGGTTCAGGATGCCTTTGGGGTCCAGCATGGCCTTGAGCTGTTGCATAAGCTTCACAGCCACAGGTGGCTTGCTATAGCCGAGTACATTCTTCTTCTTGAAGCCCAGGCCGTGCTCAGCACTGACACTGCCCTGCTGCTCTGCCGTCCAGGCATACACATAAGGCTCCAAAGCACCAAGCAACTCCTGGCTAAAGGCCTCTGCTGTCACGTTCAGGTGAAGGTTGCCATCCCCTGGGGAACAAGGGAACAGTTAGGCTGAGCACACACCCAGAAATCTGCCCAAACAGTCCTCCTCAGATGTCACTCCCCAACCCCCAACCAGGTGACTGCACCCCGCCATTCCTTCAACCCTCTAAGTCTACAGATGGCAGCCGCTGGGCCCCACCTTACAGTGATTTGGGCACATGAGCCACTTTTCAATCCTCCTCAAAGTGACTGGGGACTCCCCTTGGAACCCTAAGGTCTAAAGACACAGGCTTGGGAGACCCGACCCTGCACAGCAAGACTTTTCAAACAATACTTGAAAAGGTAGAGTGCAGCGCTGCGTGTTGTTAATCCCAGCACTCAGGAGGCAGAGGCAGGAGGATCTCCATGAGTCTGAGGCCAGTCTGGTCTACAGAGTGGATTCCAGACCAGCCAGGACTAGAGTCCAATGACTCTGTCTCAGCCACAGAACTCAACTGGCGAGCTCAGCAACGGAGGTCACTATAGAGACACAGTTTTAAGAAAATACAAAAAAAAAAAACCTTTTGCTGGACCTCACAGCTAAGCTAAGATGAAATAACCGACCTGATATCCTGCTATTGTACTCGTCTAATTGTTCAACCCATCTTTAAGAAAACAACCAACCTTCCTTGTCTTAGACTTTCCCCGTGTAATCAGCTTTTACAGCCTAAGTTAATGCATAGGTACGATCTTGTTACTCTTCCATGCCCCTGACCCAGAGGGCAATACGTGTCTGTGTGTGCATGTCGGTAATCATTTGCTAAAGACAGCAAACAGGTTGAAAGACGACCCTGAACAACAAATGTCTGCTATAAATGCTGGAATCGACATAACTTGGAAGTGGATATTTACAGTTCCATCTGCCTATGAACGAAGTGGGTTGGGGCCAGCCGGGGTAAGCTGGTGTAAATAATCCAATCGCTTGTGAAATTCTGTTAAAGATTTCTGTAAATTATCCCTCATTCCTTCCTCATGTGGCCTCTCCTGGGCTGTCCAGTAAATATAAATATAAATTAAAGTTCTTTGTTAGGGACAGACAGCTAAATAGCAAAATCAAAGATACCAGGAAGACATAGACAGACATAAAACAGACACAAGAATTCCAACTTTAGCTTGTCCTTGGTTGAATTAATTCAAGGGCAAGTTAAGCTTTCTCTCTCTAATGTGACGCCAATGTGTTTTAATGCCTCTGAGGCTATCTTTCATGTGTTTCAATTAATTCGGTTCACGACAGCGGAGCAGTGCCGCTCAACAGGGGCAGGCTGACGTGCGTGCTCACCCAAGTGCCCATATCCCACCACGTGCTTGGCACGAGAGCCAAGGCGGGTGCGGAGGTCCGTCACGAGGTCGTAGAGCCGCTCCACAGGGAGGGATAAGTCATACTTGAACACGTAGCCGTCACGACTGAGCGCCTCTGTGATCCTCTCCCTCAAGGCCCACAGCATCTGTGATAGTGACGCACACGGTCAGAGCACAGCACAATAGGGTTCCTGGGCCGGGGTCACTGAAACAGTGCTGCCTTACTCTAGGTCTCCACAGAGGTGGGCAAGGGTCTGGAAGTACAAAGGCCAACCGGGCTGTCGGAGGGACAATTTGACAATGCTGGGACAGAGACTCTGAGAAGACAAACCACTGCCGGACAGTGGTGGCTGGTGGTAATGCACCCCTTCAATCCCAGCACTCGGGAGGCAGAGGCAGGCAGATCTCTCTGAGTTCAAGGCCAGCCTGGTTTACAGAGGGAGTTCCAGGATAGTAAGGGATACACAAAGAAACCCTGTCTCAAAAAAACAAGCAAAAAAGGATCCCATTTTCTCTCGAAGGTAGAGTCTATATTTAACTGTGTGTATACATATATACATGTGGCATGAACGCAGAAGGGGACCGTTCTGGGTCAAGGAAGGGACCCATGGGAAGAAGGGAGGGAGGGAGGAAGGGAGGGAGGGAAGGAGGGAGGAAGGGAGGGAAGGAGGGAGGAAGGGAGGGAAGGAGGGAAGGAGGGAGGGAAGGAGGGAAGGAGGGAGGGAAGGAGGGAAGGAGGGAAGGAGGGAAGGAGGGAGGGAAGGAGGGAAGGAGGGAGGGAGGGAAGGAGGGAAAGAGGGAGGGAGGGAAGGAGGAAGGGAGGGAAGGAGGGAGGGGAAGAGGGAGGGAAGGAGGGAGGGAAGGAGGGAAGGAGGGAGGGAAGGAGGGAGGAGGGAAGGAGAGAAAGAGGGAGGGAGGGAGGGAAGGAGGGAAAGAGGGAGGGAGGGAGGGAGAGAGGGAGGGAGGGAGGGAAAGAGGGAAAGAGGGAAGAGGGAGAGAAGGAGGGAGGGAAAGAGAAGGAAGGGAGGGAGAGAGGGAAGGAGGAAGGGAGGGAGGGAGGGAGGGAGGGAGGGAAGGAGGGAAAAAGGGAAGGAGGGAAGGAAGGAGGGAAGGAGGGAAGGGGGGAGTGAAGGAGGGAGGGAGGGAGGGAGGGAAGGAGGGAAAAAGGGAAGGAGGGAAGGAAGGAGGGAGAGAGGGAGGGAGGGAAAAGGGAAAGAGGGAGGGAGGGAGGGAAGGAGGGGAAAGGGAAAGCGGGAGGAGGGAGAGAAGGAGGGAGGGAAGGAGGAAGGGAGGGAGGGAGGGAAGGAGGGAAAAAGGGAAAGAGGGAAGGAGGGAGGGAAGGAGGGAGGGAAGGAAGGAGGGGAAAAGGGAACGAGGGAGGGAGAGAGGGAAAAAGGTAAAGAGGGAGGGAAAAAGGGAAAGAGGGAAAAAGGGAAAGAGGGAGGGAGAGAGGGAGGGAGGGAAGGAGGGAGGGAAAAAGGGAAAGAGGGAGGGAGGGAAAGAGAAGGGAGGGAGGGATGAAGGGAAAGAGGAAGGGAAAGAGAGACAGAGGGAAAGAGGGAGGGAGGGAGGACTGAAGGTTGTAGTGGGGAGGCAGATATAAGTAAGATACAATATCTATGTCTAACAGTGTCACAATGAGGAACGACAGAATCTTTCAGGAAAGCAAACTCAAGGCTAGAGAGATGATTCAGTGGTTAAGAGAAACTACTGCTCTTGCAGAGCCCAGGCTCTGTCCAACCGCACTGTGGCCCTGTAGGTTCCAGGGCATCCAGCAGCCTCTTCTGTTTGGCCTCTACGGGCACAGGGTGTGATGCAGTGCATACACCTACAATGTATAATGTATGTATGCATGCATGCATGCATCTGTATGTATGTATATGTGTGTATATATATATATATATATGTGTGTGTGTGTGTGTATATACACACACATATATACATAGATCACATGTAAAATAAAAATGAATAAATCAAAAAAAAAAAAACTTAATGTTCCCAGACTCTTGTTTGTTTCTAATTTTGTCTTAGCTAAGGACCACTCAATGCCTTAACACTAAATTGTACTTCAAACTCATTTGCATAGATAGCTGCTTCATTTGCATAGATAGATGATTAATAGGCAAGAGGTTCGGACCTTCTGAGGCGTTTGCTTCCCTGAGAGTCAGAATGTTCCTATAAGTAATCCTAATGAATTATCTTGCCAAGCCAGACTTGACTCTTTCTTTGGTCTTTTTCTCCTCATCTGGAGTAAACACGTCTTTACATCTTCCTGGGAAAGTCATGTATAATAACCTCCTCAAACGCAAGACGCTCAGGATGTCTTTAGATCCGCACAAGGCATAACTTCCTAAGACACGCCAGACAAACCATGGCTGGGCCAGTTCAGTTAAAGCTGTGCTGTGGCAAACCTGACCAACCCTACTCAATGTCTAGAGTGAAAGAAGAGAACCAACTCTCAAAGTTGTCCTGGCCTCAACACATAAACCCCCAAACTGCAGCATAAACCCCCAAACACCACAAACACACACACACACACACACACACACACACACACATTTAAAAGAAAGTGAAAACTCAGGGCTTTGGAGGAAAAAAACAAAGAATCAACCGGCTACAAGGGCTGCCACATTCCCCTGAGCAACTTCAGCATGAAGTAATGGTTGCAATAGTTACAGGTAACACTTCAGTGGGCATACACTGTGGGGCTGTCACGGAGCTCAGTTGGCAGAGTTGTCACTTAGGATCACCAGCACCACATGAGCCAGGCATGTGAGCACATCTAAGCACACATGGAGTACAGGATGGAGATCAGAAGTTCAAGGACACCCTGAACTATACAGTAAGTTCAAGGCCAGCTGAGGCTAGATATGAACGTATCTCAGAAAAAAATCTGGCCAGGCTGGGGGCTTGAGGGATGGGAGAGGTACACCTTTAACCCCAGCACTCAACAGAGGCAGGCGGATCTCCAAGTTTGAGCCAGCATGGTCTACACAGTGAGTTCCAGGACAGCTAGGACTACACAGAGAAACCTTGTCTTGGAAAAAACAAAAACAAAACAACCCAATTGACCAAACAAAAACAACAAGAACAACAAACCCTAAAAGACAACCAATTAACAAAACAACCCTAAAATGATTTAATAAACTGAACAGAACATATGACAGGTTGACTTCGGAGATCATAGCTCAAGGAATCAATGTTTTTCACACTCCACAGGCTCCTTCCTTTTTTTTTTTTTCTCTCCAAGGACCAACCTTGGCAGCTCCCTGCAGTCTCTCTGCCCTCTGCTGGCAGCTTATCATACTGCAGACAGCCGGATCAGGGCCACACACCAAGAAAATAAAACTCCCACTTGAGGTGAAAAACAGCTCCCAAACAGAAATGCCTCCTGTTCCCTTGTCCCACAGGAACCCAGATGGCTTCTCTGCAACACAGTCAAGACTGTTCCTCAGACACCCTCTTCCCCTGGACTTGTCCCCTGGACAAGTCTGTGGAGAGCTGCAGCCAACTCATAGCCAGCACATAATCAGCCACACAGATCTATTCACCAGGCAGCCTGGGGGAGGGCAGATGTGTGGGGGTAATTTTCTCTGTGTTAGTGAAAACTATCTAGATACCAAGAATACATTTTTCATTCCAAAGAGGTTTTCTATCTGTACAATGGAGCCAGAGAGGTATTGGCCAGACACCCCATCGCTGCAGGGCAGCTATGAGGACAGGAGGGAAGGAAGAGGAAGGCGGGGTTACATCACCTGGACTTTCCTCTGGTCAGTGGCCATAGTGCCATCTGTCACCAGGCCAGAGTTCAGCACCTGCTCCAGGACACTGGTCAGCTTCTCGGCATCATGTCCTGCACTGGAGCCTGAGGTCTCAACCAGGACATAGAACGGACTCTCTGAAAGGGAGCAGGAGATGCAGCGTGAGCCCCAGACCCACCTGCCATCGTCCAGAGTTAGAACCACTTTCCTTCCCGGTCACACGGCAAAGACAGCTCTTGCCGAGTGCTCGGGGTGACCTACAGAACAGGAAGCATTCAGGCACGCGAAACCTCACATGGGTTAAATACAAGTTGTCTGCTGACAGAGAACTAGACCAAAGGTGACCCCTCTGCAGGAAGCCCCACCCTGCTCACTTTGCTTCACGGCTGGGTCCAGTTCCATACCTCCCAACAGCCTGATGCGGGAAAGGCTAGCACAGCAAGGCACCTGTGGGCTCCAAGAGCTGGCTTGTCTCTTCTTACAGAAGCCAGAACCCCCGGGTTCTGATCATCTCAGACATGGCTACTACATGCTAAAGGCTGCACTTTCTATCACAAGAACTTAACTGTTTAAATATTCAAAAAAGTTAAAGGTGCGCCAGGCAGTGGTGGCACACGCCTGTAATCCCATCACTCTGGGAGGCAGAGGCAGGTGGATTTCTGAGTTCAAGGTCAGCCTGGTCTACAGAGTAAGTTCCAGGACAGCCAGGGCTACACAGAGAAACCCTGTCTGGGGGGGGGGGGGGGGGAAGTTAAAGGTGCATTACTAACTTACCGAGGGGCACTGTCCCACCCCTTAACACAACATTAAGGCTTCTTCCAGAACAATGGTACAAATTCATCCTACTACAGGCTGAATACAAGTGAAAGCTTTCCTGTACACAATGGCCCGCGGCGGCACAGTGCCCCCTGATCACCCATCCTCCTGAGATAGTCCACTGCCTGAACCTCGGAGTCGACCAACACGTCCCAAGTGGTGAAGCAGCCAGGCAGCGTAGCCGAGCTGCACGGGGGTAGGTACCTCGTACTGGGTTGGTCAGGCGAACGTGCTGTCCAACCAACTGCATGCATTCGGCATCCATAAACTCAAACGCAGACAGGATTTCGCCCAGCATTCCCTTGCAGGTGCGGAATGTCTGCAGAACCTCAGTAAACCCAGGGCAGCCTGCAATGGGACACAGGGCATCAGGCACCTCAGGGTGAAGGACATCGGAACCCAGGGCCTCACCCCAGCCCCTCTTCTCAGCAGCAACCTCAACCCAACTCACACGGACAAGTGGTGTGACGATGAATGGCTTGGTGCTCCAGGGAACACTCCACAGGTCAGCCCACAAGTGCATCTCAAGGTCTCTAGATCTGAAACTGTGCCTAAGAGCTGCTACGGGGCCCTCAGAATGCCGAAAGGAACCAATGGTAGGGGGCAGACCAAGAGCTGTCAGAAATGGGTCATGCCTTCCTCCCGTCTGCAGTAAGGTCTAACTTGATCTCAGAAATTCATCAAGCACTCATCTATGGACATCTGAGATCCCGACGGTGCTACAGGGCTCGGGAACTCGGGGTAGCTGCCCCCTCAAGTACAGAGGCAGAAAAGAAACCGAGTGAATGGATCCAGAGGTAGGATCCCAGAAACCCTGTGGTAGGAAATGACATTCCTGACTTTAAAGGATCCAGGACTACCTAGCAACAGCAACACAACCACCTCCAAGAGGAAACCACCCTTACCCTAGGATTCTAGGAACCAAACAAATCATTCAAAATAAGGCTCTGTGTACAACCCAAGGTAGCCCAGAACACTCAGACACGACACTATGAGAAACCAGGTCCTCGGTTATAAGAAGTGCTCCTGGTTGCATTTATAAGGGATCCAGAGACTGAGACATGTCTGGTACAGACAGATGAAGAGGTAAAGAAATGGCCCATAAATAATCCTGTGACGGAGACTTTTAAGACAGAGTACCTGGGGCTGAGGAAATGGATGTCTTTTTTTTTTTTTAAGATTTATTTATTTGTTATTTATATGAGTGCACTGTAGCTGTCTTCAGACACTTCAGAAGAGGGCATCAGATCTCATTACAGATGGTTATGAGCCACCATGTGGTTGCTGGGATTTGAACTCAGGGCCTCTGGAAGAACAGTCAGTACTCTTAACCGCCGAGCCCTATCTCCAGCCCCAATGGATGTCTTTTTAATGTGCTTTCTGTCCAAGCATAAGGACCTGTGTGGTCCTCAGCACCCACTTGAAAAGCCAAGTGTGGGGGCTGGAGGGATGGCTCAGAGGTTAAACACACTGGCTGTTCCTGGGTTCCTTCCCAGCATCCACATGGTGGCTCACAACGACCTGTAACCATAGTTCCAGGAAATCGGACTCCCTCTAGGCCCCACGGGCACTGCATACACATGGTGTACAGACATACAGACAGGTAAAACTACATACAAATAAAAGGCTCGGTGTGCACATCCTGAATTCGTGCACTGAGGAAATGAGTCTAATCAATGATTACCAGGACAATAAAAAGCCCTGTCTCAAACAACAAGGTGGGACAATAGCCAAGGTTGGCCTCTGACTGTCACAAGCACACACATAAATGTATACCTACACATTCACACAAATTAAAATAAATAAAGGGACACAATAGGAACCAGTAACTGGGAAGAGAGCGTCAGACCTACAGCTGACTCCTGTAGCTGAGATTTGGTGAGTCAAGCCCAGTTCCCTCCGGAACTCACTCCGTTTAACTGAGTGGGTCAGCTCCGGACAGAAGGGCAGATAACAATCCAAAAGAAGGTAAGAGAAAAAGACGAGTCACAGGCAGAATGGGCAGGCCATAGACAGAAGCTGGCGCCACGTCAGCTGCAGAGAAAAGGAAGACTGAAGGGTGTGAGGGCCCTGTGTGTGGAGAGGTCACAGCCAACTGTGGGGCGGGGGGGGGGGTGGGGGGTGGGGGTGGGGGGAGGGAGAGAGAGAGGAAGAGAGGAACATGAAGAGGGAGACAGAGAGAGAGATAGAGACAGAGACAGAGAAAGAGAGAGACCCACTACCCTAGAGCAATTACCACTATGCCTCTGCCTCTCTCAGGATCACACGACATACTTTTAAAACCCATGTGTGGTGGGACAGAGAAGAAAATCTCAATTTTGTGAGAGCGAAGGGTGTTCTGACCAGAAACAATCGTCACTTCCGGTTCAGGCTTCACTCTGGACACCTGGAGCACCAGGACCCAGATCTCCTCCAGAGAGGAAGCAGAGAGGCGAGGAGCACTGGGCTCCTCTCATCCCGCCCTCACGCCAACATGTCCAGAGCAGCTCTGCCCACTCTCTGCCAGCTGGCTCAGAAGCAAGTTGAGGCCTACCAAGGAAAGCCACATTTACAGCCTTGGGCCTGGGTGGGCACACGATGGACACAGCCGTGATGACTCCCAGGGTGCCCTCTGAGCCAATGAACATCTGCTTCAGGTCATAGCCTGTGTTGTCCTTCCTCAGAGAGGTCAGGCAGTTCAGGATGGTCCCGTCAGCGAGTACCTGGCAAGAACGAAGAGTCGGACCTTTCTTCACTGGCCACCCTTTCTTTCCCTGGAAATGCTGACCCAACTCCAAATATCCACCCCCAAAAGTAGCCAGCCATAAAGCTCACCCACCCTGCCCATCCCACCCCATTTGATTCAGGATAAAGCCTGGGAAGGAATGGACTCCGGAGCTGATTAATTAAAGTGGACGTTTCTGACTTTTCTCCCCAGCTAGAACATCCCCGACCGAATCTTAAGCCAAGAAGTTCGCTGTCTGGCGGCTGGCGGAAACCCCACTCAAGGCCGAGTGCACACCTGCGGAGGGCAGGGAGCAGGTACAAGTGAGGAGCACCGCTGGGAAGAGCGGGGAGCACAGACCGGGAGAGCCATAAGCACGGCTGCAAAGGGCTGGGAACGGATCTGGGAGAAGCAAAGCATCTGTAGAGCTGGGAGTAGCTAACACTCAGCTTAGGGGCAGGAGCCCACGAGAGGGGAACAAGGAACACAGCTGGAGATGGGGGGAGCACAGCTGGGAGGACTGCATAGCAGAGATCAGCCCTGCCTTCAGGTTCCCCCACCTCTGTGGCCCTCAGTCATAAAGGCATTGCTGGTTCCCATATTGCAATTCTACCTGAGGCTTTGTTGGCTAATACTTCAAGTCAGAGGTGTACTGAATTTCCATGATAGTAAATATAATAATTAAAAATAATAATAATAGATAACCAACAAGAAAACAGAACCACTGGGACCTGTTGGATAAGGCATGTTTTTTTTTTAATATTTGCCCTGATTACCTGTAAATAGGACAGAGGCTCTGCCATTAGAACCCAGCAGTAGATGTGATAAAGTGAGTTAGCCTTCATTATTGACTTTACCAATGGAAAAACAGGGGCGGGGACGATGGCTCAGTGGGTAAAACCTGCTGCACAAGCAGAGGACTTGAGTCCCAATTTCTAGCTCCCATGTAAAAAGCCGGGGCTAGGGCTCGTGAGATGGCTCCGTGCACGGGTAAGGGCGCCTGCCACCAAGCCTGGGAAAGCAGTTCAATCCCTGCAATCCACGTGGCAGAACCAATGCCCGCAATCTGTCCTCTGACCTTCACATATGTGCCTCGGTATGTGCACACACATGAAATAAATGCATGTGACATAAGTCTTCAATCCCAGCACTCAGGAGACTGAAGCAGGAGAATTTCCGTTTGGAATTGGTTCTAATGCTCTGTCTTCTCTGGGCTCTCAAAAGCCACACTTCCAGACCTGAGGGTCCCTGCTCCCAGCTGGCTTCGATTGGTAATAAAGAATTGCCGTACAGCCGATGATGGCGGGCGGGGAGATGGGGCAGCACTTTTAGACTGTGCAAGCAAGGGACTGAGGGAGAGGGAAGAGGAGGAGAATCGAATCGCCATGGCAGGGAAGCAGAAAGATAAAACTTAAAGGCCCGCTGGCATGTAAGGATCCAGCAAAGCCTCCCCAGTTAGGTCTGGGGTAGTGGAGATGAAATATAGATTTTGAAAGATGTTAACTCAGAAATACTAGGATTGTTTGATAGCCACAGGTAGTTTGGCATATCAGAGTTCCAGGGCAGTCAGGGTGACACAGTGAAACCCTGACTCAGTAACTAAACAAATAACAAATAGGGGTGTGCGTGTGCCTGACATATCTACTTGTGCCTATAATCCAAGCTTTGGGAGGCAGAGAGAGGAGGATCACTAGCCAACCAGGCTAGCCAATTAGTGAGCACAAGTTCATAACAGACTTTATCTCAGAAAACAAGGTAAAGAATGAAAGATAAAAGACACTCAGCACCACACTCGCACGCGAACATACACACACACCATGCGCACGCAGGAGGAGAGGGAGGAAAGGAGGAGGGGGAAGGGAGAGAGAGGTTGGGGAGAGGACCATGGAAGCCCTAGGCCTGTGGTGTCTGGGTGGGTGTTTCCAGACATAGTTAACTGAAGTGGAAAACCCTACCTTAAACGTGGACAGCAACAAGCGGCAGCTTGACTAGAACGACCTGAGCCAGAACTGATCTCTTCTGCTTCCTGACACAATGTAACCAGGTCCCGCACACTCCTGGGACCTCCTTCCGCAGACTTGACAGACTGTATCCTCTCAGTGAACCATAGTAAATCCTACTTCCCTCAAGCTACTTCTGTCAGTCATTTTATCACATCAATGAGAAACAGGGTTCAGGAATGGGGACTCAAGGGTCCTGGAGGTGACTTGGCAGGGGTGTAACTCCACAGCAAGTTGGCATTAGCTAACCTCCGTCATTCTCCAATTACTGAAAGTCGGGTACAAGTAGAGTGTCACTGCGTGAGAAAAGTGTCCCCTGGTGGCTCCTATGTGAACTTCATGAATCCCTGAAGCTCCTAAAGCCAGAAACCATTACAATAGGGTCCCTAATCTGGAATAGATATACACGCAACAATATAACCTCACATTGTATACCACTGCCAAGACAGCAGCCTCAGACCGGAGCTAGGACGTTCCCGGGGCAGGCTGTGCACCCCTTTAGAATCCAGCTCACCACTTCCAGGCCCAGGACAGTCCCTCGAAGAGAGCCGTATCGCAGGAATCGCAGGCCACCGGCATTTGTCGCCACATTGCCCCCGATGTGGCAGCTGCCCTTCGCTCCCAAGTCCAGTGGCATGATGAAGTCCCTCTCCTGCAAGTACCTGCTCAGCTCCTCCAGCACACAGCCCGCCTGGCAAACCAGGATTCCTACAAAGGGCAACTGAGTTACCACCAACCTCTGGCTCTCAGGGTGTGAAAACTCTCACTGCTGAGAACCCCCAAGCTCCCTCATAGTTAAAAACCTCCCAGACGGAATGATCTCATCTGAGGCCATCTCTTCCGTCTAGACAAAACAAAAACACTCAGTCCTTTGTAATTACATTCTAAAACAAGAAAAGTGAGAAGGGCAAAAATGGAGAAGAGAAGCATCTTGTACAGTTAAGAGGACTGAAGACAAGAAAGGTCTGTTACAAAGTAGTGCCTTAGCTTGGGGCTCACTGGGCTGCTGAGTTACAATGTTTAGATACTTTTGGGTGGTGAATGTTGCTAACAACTGCAGACAGCAGTCCCCCACACAGCTATCCAGCCTCAGTGCGGAAGAAAAGCTTTGAAACCCCTTCCCCGGGTTCCACTGTATGGTCATACATGTCCAGGAAGAGCTGTCATGGCAAGGACTGCACGCAGATGGGACTTGTGTGATATGCCCACCGTGTGAGTCACCTAGTGACATACAGCACACCGAGGATGTCCCTGACACAGCTGTCAGTCCTGTCCCTGACAGGAGCCACCCTAAGGTCGGGAGGTGACCTTCCAGGAGGTGGCCCACCCTTTTTGCATGGCCTAAGATGCATCATCTAGGATGGCTTCATCTCAGGATGGCTTCTTGCAGCTGATGTGCCTTTCCTGTCACTCTTTCGTAGCCTAAGGACTCCTGGGCATTAGCCCACCCTATTGAGCAGACACTTCCTGCAGATCAACATAAAGATGAGCTCTCATAGCTTAATGCTGTTTAAATGAATTCATGAATTTATAGAATTCCTGATTTGATTCAAATAATCTTAGGAAGAGAGTTTCAAGAGATAGTTTTAGTTGTCTGCTAGAAAGATGTAATAAAGTTGTAATCAAGAATAGCATGTGTGCACTCCTCGTAATAGTTAAGTAAAGGCTGCGTAATAAGGAACACAATGAGCTTTCATAATTACACTAAAAGGAGAAACAGGCTTGGGACAAATTTGTGATCAAGGAAAAGCACGCATTCTAGGTCAGGTCCAAGGATGAAGCTGCAGTGTGCACCTGGATAAGCAAGGCCATGTGAAAACAGTTGCCTTGAACTTATAATGAGCTTACAGAGTAAAACATTGCTTTAAACTTAATATCCACATCCTTTGGTAACTCCCCTTTTATGTAACAGTTTATCTATGAGGTAATTTTCTAAAGAACTTTTGTCTAAGAAGGTATAAAAAGGTCAGAGAAAAGAAATAAAGTTGGTGGCTTGGGGAACTCTGACCCATCCATATCCATCCATCTATCCAAATGTACGGGTGTGGCCATTTTCCATTTCACCTGGTGTGTATGTGTCTGTGTGAGGGACATCTTTTCTTTCCTTTTTCTCCCTGGTTCAAACAGAGTTAAGAGCTCCCTTGCCAGAGAAAGGAGCACTAGCAATAAACCCTTTACCTAATTCCCTGTTGTTAAGCAGCAGGTATTAATTGCCTAAGCCATTGGCTTCTGATCCCAGAATAACCAAGTATTTAAGAAAGGTAATATTACCAAAAGTCAGCTTTTTTTGCCCCAGAAATCACAGCTTCTGCCACCATAACCGCCAACACCCCTATCACTGCCCTCCAGACCTGGAAACCCTATAGATGCCGGGAAGGTCAGCGGCACGTCCCAGCCAGGACCTCACACACGTGGGCACACACAAATGTCTGAATGCATTTCTAGCCTAACCACAGTCTCTGTGTTACCAACAAAAGACAATCTCCTCTGGAGGTAGGACGGACAGAGGAGTTCAGAGCACACAGACACACAAGCTTACCAGATACATCCTGAAAGCTGATGACCTGATTCATGAGGGCAGTGGACAGGATGACTTCGTCAAAGACAGGGACACTTCCGCCCACCATTCCCGTGTTCCCGCCCTGCGGGTTCACAGCCAAGTTCCTCTTATAGCAGTGCCTGGGGCAAACACAGTGTGGGGGGGTAGCAAGCCAGCATTCCTATACATATACATACAACTATCCCCAAACCAGATCAGCTACTAAGCTGATACTTGTTTCCCAAGCCAGATCTCCTTTCTAGGCCTTTCTGCTACAGCCTTGGCAGGGGTTCTTCCCTAGTACCCCGTGAGGAAGTCTAAGAGAGAGTCTATCCCAAAGCTGTACACAGGGGAAGGGAGGCAGACATCATCTTGGGGGTCTTGTGAAAGCGGTGCATGTGGCCTAATTCTAGAACCTTCAGAGCCCTCCTTAGTGTGTGTAAGAGTCAGCACCCCACCTATACCTCCACCACTCCCTCCACGCCCTCACTCCCTCCACATGCTGAGTTCTGAGCCCAACCCACCAGCCCTTGGCCTATGCCCATGAAGCATCCTACAGCTGGTGTTCTTACAGATGTGGATCCAGAGAAAGCGATGCCCTTGACAGCTGACTTCTAATGGGTAGGTGTGAATTCAGCCCATGGTGTTGTAAGGCGCCCTGTCTGCAGACATCTCCTTACCTAAGAATGTAGGAGGCCTCCTCTTACCTAAGAATCTGGGAGACTTCCTCTGAGGTCTGGGGTCTCAGCAACACCTTACTACAGCCTGTGACAAGAGAACAGACTTGTCAGCTGATGTGGGGGAGGGGGGAGTGGCTCAGTCACAATCCTTCCTCTCCCCATGACCACCCTCCACTCCTCTGTAGCTTATCCAAAAAAAGTCCTCTGTGGCATCTGCTCTTCCTCAGTGAGGGGGCCAGCATGGTCACCAGACCCACAGCCACTGGAGTACAAGAGGGAGATGTCAGAGGGTCCTGGGCCTACCTAGGAAATATGCAATGGCTGGATCACTTCAGTAACTGGTAAAGCCCATAGCCCCTCCCCACCTGGCCTTGTGGGAAAGAAGGTGGTCAGCATCAACGGGCAATGAGCTCTGTTGGGCTTCTCTGTGGACTCGAGAAACCCTTGAGACCTGGAAACATCCTGGTGTCCCTCAAACTATGTGTTGATTTTATCACAAACTCTCCTTTTTAGTTGGTTTTTTGTTGTTGTTGTTTTTCCGAGACAGGGTTTCTCTGTGTAGCCATGGCTGTCCTGGAACTCACTTTGTAGACCAGGCTGGCCTTGAACTCAGAAATCCACCTGCCTCTGCCTCCCAAGTGTTGGGATGAAAGGTGTGTGCCACCAGTGCCCAGCCCCACACTCTCCTTCTTTAACCAACTAGTACAGTGGCTGGAAAACTGACTCACAGATCTACCTGTCCACCTTATCTTAGGTCCCAGCAGAGACAGGATTCCCTTCCTGCAGTGTTCTACGCACTGACGCCTGTCCCCCAAACTGAATCTCCTTTCGCTGAAACATTCTGAAGCAGCTCTGTCCTCTCCCCAGGCCACCCTAAGACTCAAGCTCTACACAGCTGTTATCTCTGTGATTCTGAAAGACACCCTGCTTCTCATCAGAAGAACACCTTTTCTGAGTAGGCTGGCTGTCCTGACTTCGGGGACCCTGGTCGCCGGTGGAATCTCTGTGGGCTGTGTTCAGGGTGTCCAGCTGCCCTGCACGAATGAGCTCAGAGCACTGCCGATGAAGGTGAGCAGGAAATGAAGCCCGCAGTGGGTTTCCCCACAGACACTCGGCCGCCCAGCAAAGGGCCCGCTCATAGCAGACAGCGTAACAACACACGGAGTCCACTCCTGCGATAGGTGTCAACCCTTCCAAAGAGAGACTGATAGAACAAGGAGCTAGTGGCTAATGAACTCAACAACAACAAAAAAGGAACAAGGGGGCCGGGCGTAGTGGTGCATACCTGTAATCCCAGCACTTGGGAGGCAGAGGCTTGCGGATTTCTGAGTTCGAGGCCAGCCTGGTCAACAGAGTGAGTTCCAGGACAGCCAGGCTACACAGAGAAACCCTGTCTCTAAAAAATAAATAAATAAATAAATAAATAAATAAATAAATAATTTTTTTAAAATCCAAAAAACAAAACAAACAAAACAACAACAACAACAACAAAAAACCACCAAGACAGTACAGAGAAATGCCAAACCAAGAGGACAGCCTAGCTGGAAAGGCCCCAGAGAAGCCAGAGAAAGGCTGCCCACAGGGGCAGGACCCCCTGCCCTGCCCCTCTGTGCCCAACACAGAGATAGGCTCTTGACAAGATAAGGGCTGGAGATGGCAAGGGCAATGCTGGGGCCTAGAGCTTGAGCCCAGAAGCCACGCTTGGAAGCTCCAGGGGATCCGACGCCACCTTCTGGCTTCCCCTGTGTACTGCAGCCAAGTGCACAAATCCATGTTCACACATAGGCACACACATCCCTTTAAAATAAAACTCAAATTAAGATCATCCTAAAGTGGAGCCTAAATACACCGATGAGATTTTCTATAAGACAGAAGAGGGAGCTGGAAAGATGGCTCAAGGATTAAGAGCACTTGCTGCTTTTACAGAGAACCCCAGTTTGATTCTCAGCACCCACATAAGATGACTCACAACTACCTGTGACCGTAACTCCAGGAGGTCCAATACCCTCTTCTGGCTTCCAAGAGCATTTACGCTCTCATGCTCGCTCTCTCTCTCTCTCTCTCTCTCTCTCTCACACACACACACACACACACACAAACTAAAGCCTTTTTTAAAAGACACAAGAAGATGCCCTTTGGTGGTGGTGGCAAACACTCATCCCAGCACTCGGGAGGCAGAGGCAGGTGGATCTCTGTGAGTTTGAGGTCTGCCTGGTCTACAGAGAGAGTCGCAGGACAGCCAAGGGTACAGAGAGAAACCCTGTCTCAAAAAAATAAATAAATAAAAATAAAAACAACAACAAACAAACAAAAAAGAGGAGGCAACAATAAAGACAGAAGCAGAAGCTGGAGGGAGGTCACCAGGAACACCTGGGGTCACCGGAAGTTCATAGTGGCAGGAAGGACCCTCTCCTAGAGCCTGCAGAGAGCACACCTGCTTCCAGACTCTAGGCTTCTAGAACTGGGAGGGATGCCTTTGGTGAGGGCCTGCTAAGACGCTGAGCGGATGCAGGCTGCGTGTTCACAAGCGCTCACTTCAGCCGAGTGCTTCGCTTTTTAATCTGCCGACTTTATTCTCTGAAGACCTTGGTGGTGTCGTCATCGAAGGCAAGCGAAGCAAACGGACAAGGAATCTTGTCCCCGTCGCCTGCCTGCGCTGTTTTCCTGCACTTTGATCTCTTACTCCACCGCCCAGGCCCTGACTCACCCCGGACAGTCTTCAGCCAGTCCACATTGCAAGTCTGCAGTTGCTCGGGATCTGTGATCACTCTGCCAGGGATGATGCATTCAAATGCAGCCAGGTCCTCCTCAGACACGGTAGAAAACGGCAGCCGTTCCACCGGGTATCGCTCAGGGGTCAGCATCACCTCGGGGCTGCCAGCGACTGCGGAGTATGCTCTGCAAGCCAAGGGGCTGGACAGACCCCGAGGGCAACCCAGCCCCTTCAACCTCGAAGAAGCTCCCTGGGTGTAGGTCCTCCTCCATCCTGGAGACGCCCAGAAGAGCCTTGCAGACCATCTGGGCACCAAATGGAGCATCATTACTCCTGTCCTTGAAAGAGAAGGGGGGGAGGGGGGATTGAATTTGCGACTCATCAGCGGGGCGGTGGTGGCGCATGCCTTTAATCCCAGCATTTGGGAGGCAGAGGCAGGTGGATTTCTGAATTCCAGGCCAGCCTGGTCTACAGAGTGAGTTCCAGGACAGCCAGGACAAAGAAATCCTGTCTCGAAAAAAATCAAAAAAAAAAAAAAAAAAGAAAGAAAGAAAGAAAGAAAGAAAGAAAAGAAAAGAAAAGAAAAGAAAAGAAAAGAAAAGAAAAGAAAAGAAAAGAAAAGAAAAAGAAAAAGGAAAGCAAGAAAAGAAAAAGAATTTGCGATTCATCAATAAAGCAGTGAGGAAGTCCCACAATAGCCTCTCCACATCTGGTGTCACCTATACGCAGGCGCCTATAGCGGTGGTTCTCAGCTATAGGGGTCGCGACCCCTCGTGGTTGCATGTCAGATATCCTGCACATCAGATATTTACCTTGCCTTTTGTTGTCGTAAGAACAACAAAATTAGTTATGAAGTAGCATTGAAACGTTTTATGGTTAGGGTTCACGGCAACATGAGGAACTATATTAAAGGGTCCCCAGCGTTAAGGAATGTTGAGAATCAGTCACTGGCCTGGAGGAACAGGGTGGCTTGGGGCTGCAGGATGCAGAGGAGTGGATTCTTAGGAGGATTCGGTTCTTAATGTCTCATCCTAAAATTCCACTGAGTGTATTCCTGTGGGCGGTGCTGGCTCTCCCGAGCATTGTATTTTAACTTTTGCAAACAACAACTGCTTTTCCAAACCCTTCTCCTTCCAAACAAAACTTAGGTATCAAGGCACGGAAAGGGAAGGTATCCCGGAATTGTGCACCCAAACACAACTGAAAGGCGAATTTTACATTTTACATAATACTCTGCCACACGTTTTCTAAAACTTGGGTAATCAAAAATGGCTTAAAGGAGGGGAGGGGAAGGAAGGGAACCGGCCGGGTAAGACACCTCACACCAGTAGCTATTCAGGAGAGGCCGCCTTCCACCTGAAGGCTCGCTCTATTCGGGCGGCTGCTTCCGCCTTACCTGAGATGGAAAACCACAACACTACTTGTGCAAAGCAAGCGCATGCGCCACGTGCTGTGACGTCAAGAAGGACCAACTATTTGCATTTCCAGCCGACACTGCCAGTGGAGCTACGTAGGAGGTGAGAGGCGCTGCAAGGAGGCTCGCCTTGCCGGCAATCCCGGCTCGCACCTGACCTGTGCAATCACTTGACAGGCCACAGCCCGGACGGCACAGACCCCGACACCAGCGCCCTCCACCCAGGAACTACAGCCAGCCCACTACGCACCCTAGCTTCTGTCCGAGTGCAAAAACCGAGTCCGCACCCGCACCCTGGTTCCCACCCCAGCACCACAGCAGGCCTGGATTAGAGGGGTGGAGCGAGAGACTGCGCATGTGTGTCAGCGTCCTTCCTACCTAGCTCCACCCTGCTGGGTTGTGCTCCTCCCTTCCCAGTCCTTCCGCCTTGTTTTGCTGGCTCAACCTGAGTGCCCCTAGGTCGCAAAGTGGAAAGTATCCTACTTTGACTAAAATCCACACACTTTTCCCAACTAGCCCCATCGTGGTCCTCCCGACTAGCCCCAAAAGATAAGTGGCTCTTTCCGCACGGGCCACTGTCATCCGACCCTTAGAGGCTCCTCTCTTCTCCAGGCATTTTTGTCTCCCCTGGGCTTCCGTCTCACCTAGAGTCTGTCACTGGTCCATCATCAGACATGACACTGCCCAACCCTCAAAAGAAACGACAAAAGCCAGCGTTCATCTCCCAGGAACTTAACTGTAGGGACCACAAAGGCAGGCCCAGCTCAACAGAGCATCCCTGACCTCCTGGGCCTGCCCCAGCCACCCAATCCTCAGGCAGGTCTGTCTCAGCTCTCAGTACCTTATAGCAACTCCAAGGCACAGAGCTGCAGCCCGGCAGAAGTTTCCTGGGCTGAGTCTGGGTGCTGTCTCCCTCCAACTCCCAGCCCTAGGTGACAGGTAGTTGCTGTACCTTGCAATGATTGCTACTTCAGCTCCCCCGACTGTATTCTGCAATAAATAACCCCAGAGGTTTCCATGTTGCTGGCTGGACAGACCTGGTATCGGTTTTTGTTTGTTTGTTTGTTTGTTTTTTGGATTTGGTATTTTCCAGACAGGGTTTCTCTGTCTAGCCCTGGCTGACCTGGAACTCACTCTGTAGACCAGGCTGGCCTCGAACTCAAAAATCTGCCTGCCTCTGCCTCCCAAGTGCTGGGATTACAGGTGTGCGCTGCCACCGCCTGGCTCAGACCTGGTATCTGAAACAGCGTTCATCTCCCAGGGGCAGCTCCAGAAACTGTCACTTTTTCTATCTTATACCCACTTCCATTTCCCATCCAGGAACAAGCCTGGAAGTACATTATTTTTTCTAATTTTTTAAGGATTTATTTATGTATATGAGTACACTGTAACTGTCTTCAGATACACCAGAAGAAGGTGTCAGATGTCATCACGGATGGTTGTGAGGCATCATGTGGTTGCTGGGATTTGAACTCAGGACCAAGTCGGGCGTGATGGTGCACTCCTGTAATCCCAGCACTTGGGAGGTAGAAGCCGGCAGATTTCTGAGTTCGAGGCCAGCCTGGTCTACACAGAGTGAGTTCCAGGACAGCCAGGGCTACACAGAGAAACCCTGTCTGGAAAAAACCAAAATCCAACAAACCAAAACCAAAACCCAAAACAAACAACAAAAAAAAAGACATTTTCTTAGTGATAGGAGAGGGCCTGTTGTGGGTGGGGCCATCTCTGGGCTGGTGGTCCTGGATTCTATAAGAATGCAGACTGAGTCAAGCCATGGAAGCAAGCCAGGAAGAAACATCCCTCCATGGCCTCTGCCTCAGCTCACGACTCCAGGATCCTGCCCTATTTGACTTTCTATCCTAACTTCCTTTGATGATGAATAGTTATATGGAAGTGTCTCCAAGGTGCTTCTGGTCATGGTGTTTCATCCCAGCAATAGTAACCCTGAGACAGTCAGTTACAGGTTCAGGAAAGACACCCAGAAGGTGTTTGGTCCTTTTATACACCCAGCACTTGATCACCAAAGCCACCAGCATCTTGGACCCTTGGAATTAGTACCAACTTAGAGCCCATCAAGATCAGCTGTCTCTCACCTATCCACTTACCCAAAGAACTGGACTTTCCCTTAATCTTAACAGTCACCCTGGGAAGTGACTTCTGATACCCTGTGTTCTGATAGACACAGACACTTAGAGCCAATATGTGGCCACAGGACCCTGCCCCTAAAACCATAGCCGCTGACAAAGTGTTTCCCATGATGGATAAAAAGCTGGGTCTCATGCTGACTGTGTTAACTCAGCACTGTCCAAGGAGATGTCTAAGATGACTCAGTAATGTATGTGCCCAGGCTCACATGTGGAAACCTTAACCCCTAACCTGTTTGGGGACAGAGCCTACACGTCTATAATTAACGGTAAGCAGGAACTTGTGGCTGGGACCTTCGGGATCTGTTTTAAAGAAACTCTGGGGACAGGGATCTAACTCAGTCAGTAGAGTACTTGCCTAGAATGCTCAAATCCTGTATCTCACTGCAGACACCAAGCAGCCTGGCTTGCAACTAGCTATGTAGACTAAGCTGCCTAAAGCTCAGAGATCAACTTGTCTGACCCCCCCCCCCCCAGGTACTGGAATTTCAGGCCAGTTTGGTCTTCAGAGAGAATTCCAGGATAGCCATGGCTACAAAATAAAATCACTACTAGAGAATTCCCTTCCTACCAAGCTCCATCAGTACCATCAGTGCACAGTGAGAAGGCAGCAGCCTACATACAGCCCTTAGCAGGCATCAATCTTGCTTGCACCTTGATTTCAAAACTTCTGAATACCTGTGGGAAATAATTTTGCTAAGCACACAGTTTGGGGCATTTTTGTGTGTGGAAACTGCCCCACCAGACTAGGATGCTCTCAAAGGGATGCTAAGATTCTCAAGAATCCCCCAGGTCTAGGTCCCCATGCCAGGGGACCCAGGGGATGAACCCAGGGCCTTGCACATGCCAGGCACGTGTTCTACCACGGACACACATCCCCAGCCCCTCAGTACTACTCTACAAAGCAGCCCCTGACACTCCCATTCTCCGTACATCCTCCTTGGGAGCCTTGGAACCCAGCACTGGTCACTGACCTCCCTGAATACCCGACCAAGACCAAATTCAGGGTCCTCAGTGTGTAGAGTCCCTCAGTGGCGCCCTTGACTCTGAGTAAATGAGCATGAGACATGCTCACCTCTGACACGCACAGGGATCTACATGCCTGTTTTCAAAATGACCTACTTTCAAATGTTTCTTCCCAAAAATACTTTATTTATTAAACAATATATCCATAATCCATGATCCAAAAATACAGATATACATCTTTACATTATTTAATAAAAAGATTTACAATAGTATCTCTCCTTTACAAAGGGGACATAGGTAATAATTCCTTGAAAATAAAACGTGACATTCATGTTAAAGCTGGATCATCCCGATGGATGGAGTGTGTGAAGAGCAGTGACCACAGCACATTCTGAGGGAAAGACACGTCTTAGACCCCCTCCCCCACTTTAAAGCTTCTCTCAGCAGAGGCAGTGAGGACCAATCAACCTCGGTTCATAGAAAACAGGGTTTCAAAGCTTGAAACAAATGTTCTTCACTGTTTGATTTCAAACCCTGAACACCTACCTAACCTTGCAGCCCCCTTCCAGGGCCAACCTTGGCACCATGATGACACGGAGGAACTGCTGTCTGGACGGTGTTATTGCCTGAAGTGTCCCTGCCCAGGTCTTCTGAGGACAGGTGAAGGAGAGAAGGCAAGATGCTGTATACATAGGAGCAAATGGGCGCCCACTTTCCTAGCCGTCCACCAAACCTCACACCGCAGGGCTCACTGCAGAGTGGAAGACTCGGCCGGTGGCCTGCCTCCTACTGACCCCACCTGCTGGATAGGTGACCGGTCAGTGCTGCTTGGACCATCACACCACTAACATGTTCACAGATCTGGGGGCTCAGTTTTTATTAATTCATCATGCTTCTTCTATAAGAAACTATTGATAATGTGCACAGAAAACAAGAAAGATGACTCGACTCCTCTCCTCTCCTCTCAGCAAAACACTCATGTACTTACATGGAACTACACAGGGAGGATCCAGCCTCGGCTCAGGCAAAGCAGCAGCCATAGTGACCTGTGGGGGTCACCCTACCCACTTTGTTTACGAAGCAGGGAGAGATCGAGAGCCAGGTCTGAAGAGGCAAGCGTGCAAGAGCGTCTGGTCCAATGATGGGGACACTAGGGCTTCTGGAACAGGGCTGAGTGTGCACGTGGCTTCCCTGCACCTGAGGCAGAGCTGGTGCAGGACACCTTTCCTTGAGTTTCCTCCATGCTCACACATAGTAACAGTGGGAACGAGCCTTCCACCAAAGTACTGACAATGACACAAAGACTTTCCTTTCTGCTTCCCCCCGATTTGTTGCCGGGGTAAAATCTAGAGCATAGCTTTTGGAAGGCAGCTTTGTTTACCTACATACGGCCAATGCTTCACATGTGTTAGGAGAGTTTGTCCACCACTGAGGTAAATCCCCAAACTCATAGATTTCGGGTTTTGCCAAGCTATATGCATCTTAGTTTCATGACATTGTAACGGTCAAAAAGAAAAAGCAGATGATCATAGAAACTTACAAAATAAAAGCCAGAAGCCAGTATGTAGGATGGCCCCAGGTAGGAGGACTCAGGGGGAAGAGCCAGCATGACCTCAGGAAGGCAGAAGCTGGAGCTCAGCGAGCTTCTAACACCTCCACCAGTAAACACTTCTTCCTGATCGTCAAAGCCCTCAGCTGCCTCAGGCTGAGTCTCAAGGATTAACCCAGCTTCTAAGGCATCACCAGGCAAGGTCTGATTAAAAGCTTCCTGTACTTAAAGAAATTGTAGAAAGCTGTCTAGATATGATGGCACACATCTGTAATCCCAGCATTGCCTGGCTCCAGCAGGATGGCTGTAGGTTTAAAGCTAGTCTTTTACATAATAAAGCCCTGCCTCCCAATAAATAAATAAATAATCTAAAATTTAAGATTAAAAGGAAGCATGACGCCTGACCCCTAGCACTGAAGAAAGAGAACAAATGGTAAAATAATAAAGAGAAGGCTGGGCTGTGACTCGATCTGCAGAAGGCTTGCCCGATGCAGGCTCTAGGTTGGAGCTGGCAGCAGTGGGGCATGCCTCTAGTCCCAGCTCCTGGAAGGCAAAGGCAGGAGAATCTCTCAGTTGGAGGGCAGCCTGGTATGCAGAGTGGTGGTCCAGGACAGACAGGGCTACACAGAGAAACCCTGTCTTGAAAAACCAAACTGAAAAAAGTTCTGGGTTTGGTCCCTAACATTGCAAACCCATACCTATCGGTGCACAGCTCTGACCTCAGCATCTGGGAGGGGAAGGAAGGTCAAAAGATCGACGTTACTCTCAGCTGCTTTGAGTTCAATGCCTGCCTAGGATACATGAGATCTAGTCTTTAAAGGGGGAAGGGGGGTCCCTCATAACTTTTAAAGACTAAGTTTTATCTATCTAATCTGACCCTGAGAGGGGTCCCCAAGAAGGCCAGCCCCATTCCCAAAGCTCTCCCTAGCCTAGACACAGGCTTGTGCAGTTACCTATCAACTGCAGCAAACCTGCCTGGTACCCACTGCCCAGGAAGGGTCAACACAGACCAACTTATTCAGTAGCACAAACACAAGCCACTCCTGTCTCCCTCTTTCACTAGGACAGGCTATGCAAGACATCCTGTCCAGTAGAGCATGACCATGATGACACGGGATGGGTCAGAGACAACACCCTTCTGCTTTGTGGCCATCATAAGAAAACAATGTGCCTGCCATTATATAAAAAGCTGGCCTCTCCTTACATCAGAAATTGAATAACCCAGTTCTGTCTTGCAGGTCTTTTTCTGAGGTGAGGCCAGGAACCAGTTGGACTCTCTTAATTCTTCTCAGAGAGCCTGAGTTGCGGAAGAACATGCCAGAGGAATTTTAAGTCAATGGTAACTCTCAGGACCTTGTCACACTTAAGGAACCACCACAGCTGCATCTCAACAGGCCCTGTGTATACATTCCCCCAACTATTTCAAGACAGTTCAACACTGGTTTTGTGGACAGTGGTCAAACAAAGAGTACTTCTAGTTTCCTACCTTCATTCCAGAACTGCTATTGGCACACAAAATCACAGATCATGTCACATAATCACAGTCCCCTTGAATGCAAGCTGCTGGCCTGGCCGGGTGCAACACAGCAGAGTTCTATAATCGGCTCACAGTAGACAGACTCACTTCACAGACACACAGACCCATGACCTTCATGCTAGGACAACAATTTCATCTTCACAGTAAAAAAATATAGGCGGGAATCCCCAGCGAGCTGGGAGCTCGGCCTGGCTGTCTGTCCGCTGTTGGGCAGTGCTGGCTGTGGTGACTGACAGTCCGAGGTAATGGAAGCTCAGTCTCCAGGGAGGGCTGGAGGTCACAGGAAAGGTCGTGCACACGACAGCGGAGGGTTCTTCCACCTGGGAAGAGTCCCCCACTCCCATCCCGTCCAGACAAATCAGAGGGATTTTGGCCAGGAGTCCCTGGTCTCCAGTGAGGCTCAGAGCACAGCATGGGGACAGTGTCTTATAACCCTTTACTCACAGAGCACAGCTGTGCTCCCATGCTGCCCCCACAGTCCTGGAAACCACGGACACGCAAGGCTGACCCTCTAGTCACGAAGCAGTGGCAGTATAACAGGTTAAAATGTGTCCACCCTGCACCATGCACTTTGCCTACGGCCCAAACTGACACACATCATGGGTGGGGTGGCCATTCCCAGTGCTGGGAGGTTGCGGGATGGGGATGCCTGCTCCTAAAGTCACTGTGGCAAGTCCCTACGAGATTGTTCTGTGCAAACGGTGCAGTGGCTTCTTGTTTTAGGAAATATCCAAAATTACAACTGGCCACTGAATTATTAAATATAAGTCAAAATAAGGTAGTTTTAAAATGAAAGATAATATTGCAATATGAGTGAAGAAATATATTAGCTTGCTCTTCAGTCTGGCACGACAGCCTCTTCTTTATTTCTTCTTCCTCTTTTCCTGAACACATCGTGGACAGAACCTGTGACGAGAAAGGCATGGGGATCACCGACTCTCCCGGCGCACAGGACACCCATGTGCACTTCCGCACATCCCAGGGGAACTGGACTCCTGAGAAGTGCTGTTCTCCTCTGGGGAAAGCTGACATGTGAACGACTGGTTCGGGCGTATCTGAAGCTGACTAGTACTTGTCAGCGCAGCCTTGGGATCATTTTGATGAAGCTGGTCATAGTATGCAGTGTCCACTATAGAGTTGACACCAATGGCTGGCTGGCAGATCGGTCCTACTGAAAACTACACGCACAAATATGGGCCTGGTAAGCCAGTGGACAACAGTTCCTGGCACAGCTGCACTGGGCCCTGGCTCCTGCATGGGTCACACAGGTCACACAGTGCTATGGTTCAAGCACACATCAGACTCAGTGTTCACCCACACTCAAGAACATAACCACTCATGATCCAAAGGGACAATCTAGTCAGTTCCCCACGTGAGAGACAACTCTAATCCACCTAACAGCTGACATCACGTCCCTCTGTACTAAGAAGCTCTGAGCACAGGCCTGTAAGATAGCTGACTGTGACAGTCAGAAGCTGTGTGTACCTCTGAGGAAGCCCGCCACACTAGAACCCCATTCCCCAGTTCTGTCTGGCTTTGGAGCCAGCACATTAGGAAGCTGTTAGGCTTCCAGACTCTTAGAGGAAGCACCCCAACAGCTTTGCCAGTGCAGTCGGACTCCCCCACCTGGAAACCCTACAAACAACTTGAACTCAGAGTTAGATCCCATGCCTCACGTGTTTGGTCTTTTCCCTTTCCTCAGGAGAGGAACCACCGCAGCCTAGCCACACACCCGCTCTCACGCCCACTGCCACAGCGGTCAGGCCAATTCCCACAATGCACAGGCGTAGCCAAAGCACCTGCCATATGGTTCTTTCTTGTAACATGAGGTAAGAGGCCACGTGGAGTGGTTCGTAATCCCTACAAAGCGGGCTGACACAGCACACACATCAGCAGGGCGCTTGCGGCAGAGCATGCACTCTCCTTTCCCGGCTGACTCCCCAACTGGCCACAGGCTGATCTGCACACCCAGAAGGTCACCCTGAGTCTCCAAGGGAGCCTCTGCGAAGGGCCAGCTCCCTACCACTTCATTTTAAGAATATGCACCCATATTTAACTCAAGTCAACAACACCAGGTTCTTAATTCTTGGGGACACCTTGAACACAGCCTACTGCTGAGCAGATGTAGGATAGGAACCAGAATGCACAAGCCCCCCACGCCTCAGGCAGAGGCCCAAGGGAGCACGCTGACGCCACAGCTGCTTTACCACAGCGTGCTTTCCGGTTCTCATTTCCTTAGAGACAAAAGCCTTATCTCCTTGGCTTCATTTAAAGTCACCTCTCCAATCTGCAGCTAGAAGGGGACACAGCTGAGTAGCAGAGACTGGCCTGGCAGACTGGATGTACAGCAGGGCGGAGGGAGGGGCCCCAACAGCTCTTCTTCAAAGAGTACCAGTACAAACTTCGTGTAAGCCCAGGTAAGCTGGGAAGCGGATCTCCCTTTCTAAGTCTACCACCACCATGGCCCCGCCCCAGCTAGGACCTTGTTGCAGAAATATAGAGACATAAAAGACCCAGAGCGCCCGACGCACTCGCCCAAGGCTGCAGTCACCCCGTACTAACCACTTTCCTTTGGGCTTTGTGGTGAGGTCCACGCAGGCAAAATGAAACCACTCAATGGGACACTGCAAAGTAAGCAGAAAGCCCGTGTCACACCGTGCGTGCTGCATGGGCAGCAAACACGGCAAGGCCAGCACCCACCCCTCCCTACAACATTTGTCCCCCGGGAGAAGTATCCTTCACAAGCCACTCACATCCGGATTGTCACAGCCGATCATCTCCCCGTAGGACACCTGGTGGCACAAGCAGTATGTAGGCTCATTCGGGTCCACAGGCATGTCCAGCACATCAGAGGGGTGCACAGAGAGGATGCTGTCAGTAAACTCAGACCTGGTGGGAAAGGAAGCATCTGATGACCACAGGGCACCCGGAGGAAGGCAGGAAACAGCATACAAGGCCACACTGTGGAAGGCCACTCCACAGCCTTTCACAGGTGGACCAAAGGATGCTAGCGGCTTCCGGAAAAGAATCTCCAATGGCTCTGAGCTAGCGATCATTCATACACTTCCTTCCGAGTTCTTGTTAGCCTATCACTGAGGTACAAGCTCCAAACCTTCCAGCCACGCCTCTCCTGAGACTTTATAATGAGAATAATATGGTGTGCTAATGATCAGTCGAGATTACCTCGGGCTATGACCAGTCACACACTTGGGGCAGTAGGAAGCAGCAGACAGAAGGCACACTATCTTCACACCAGCCGAGGCCAGAGGAGGCAGCAACGTCTCGGATCACTTAGAACTCAGTATGCAGCCGGACTTGGATGCACATGCCTGTAATCCCAGCACTTGGGAGGCAGAGGCAGGTGGATTTCTGAGATCGAGGCCAGCCTGGTCTACAGAGTGAGTTCCAGGACAGCCAGGGCTACACAGAGTAACCCTGTCTCGAAAAAACCAAAAATCCAAAAAAAATAAATTAAAAAAAATAAATAAATAAATAAAAGAACTCAGTATGCAACAAGAACCATCGCTATCTACCAGGACACAGACCCTCCGACAGCACAAGGCTGCTGCTTTCTCTGGGCCCCCTTTCTGTGTTTGCTGCCACCATCTGACAGGGACATGGACCCCCGTCAGCGGACAGCTAACACAGAAAGGAGTTCATTCGCGTCTCCCCAAGTCTGGCCTAGGGACTGAGGCATTCACCAGCCCACTACAGCCATGAGATCGCTGCTTCCTTCTCCCATGAGAGGTATCGTCTGCACTCACCCAGGACTCACCCCACACAATACCCTGGCAGCCCCTCTCAGCCTCCCCTGGGTGCCACGGGTCTCTACAGCTCCCAGAGGGTGAGCAGAGCCAGCATGGCACACACTGCCCTGCTCACTCCCTAATGCCTGCAGCTGCCCTGGGTCTCTCAACAGTGGCCTAGAGACTCCTCCCAGCCCAGCACCACCCCCTGCCCTGTGGAGCCAGACAGTGAACTTGCTCATTACTGACTCAAATAACTAAACTATCGCAGTCTAGACAGCCCACCCTTCTACCTGCATTACCACTCTCCATCTGCTACCCCTACACCAGGGATGGACAGTGATGAACAAATGTGGCACACCCACGAGGGAAATGGCCTGGCACAGCTGCCTGGGCTCCTGGCCTCTGAATTCCCAGATGTCCCCGGGCCTTTGCAGTTACTGCAGATGAGCGTGGGTACGCATCTACGGTCCAGCACGGCATCTCAGGCACTCAAGAAGTGTGGTCTCTCTATAGATAGAAACCCATGCCTCCACTCGCCTCTCTCTGAATAGAAATGTCCCAAGAACATGTCCAAGTCCAAGTTTTCAATACTGTTTTCAAGCAACTCCCAAGAGGTCCTTCAAGCAGGAAACTTTCTTAAAGACCTATGACACTCTGTGCCTCCTGGTCTCTGCATGGCCCTACTGTCAGGGGACACCATGCAGCCTCCTCTAAGCCGGCAAGCCAAGGCCAGCAGTGTGCCAGCAGGGAGCCTCTGTGGCTTAATTCTATAGGCTATCTCTGTACTTTCCCATAGGAAGCTCCACCCAGCAGTCACGTGACCTAGAGTTCAGCATCTCCAGTTTCAGTTAGTCAGCCCTGGGGTCACCCATCTTTAAGGCAGCACTGGGAAAGCTGGGGCAAGAGGATCCCAAGTTCAAAGCCAGCCTGAGCACTGAGGGAAGTTCAAGGGCAGCTTGCACATACTAGGACCTGGCTGAGAGAGAAAACAAGACAGAGAACACAAGAGGACAAGAAGACAGCTTAGGACGTGGGACCCACAGGCAAGCCTGTGCCTTGGGCGTGTGATTGCTCTGGCTCTTGGCTAGGTAAGCTTTCCTCCCCAGATGTGGCCAGGAAGCTTGCACTAGACATGGCCACCCACATGGTCCCTAACAATCCAGGTAGGCCAGAAGGGACCTACCTGCTTATCCGAGCTTCAGAATCAGGGACTACAGAAGAAAACTGACCCCTCTGTTCCCACTCGTAGGCCTTGGCTGGCCAGAAAACGAGGCCCTCGGGCAGCTAACGAGCTGGCACTGACCTTGGTTTATAAGACCTGAGATGGGAAACAGATGGTCTGACAGTCCTAGGAACGTAACTCCATGAAACCCATCATCTGGCCAAGTGGTCACTGAGCCACAGGAACCTGACTGAGCACTGCCCCAAGCCCCCCAGGGAAATGACAGCTACCACCAAGCTGGAACTGAAAGAGTTCATCTCATCGAGGTGGTAAAAAGAGTTAGTTCATTTCGCCGAGGTGGTTAAAAAAAAAAAAAAAAAAAGACAGCAAACACAGAGAGGGACCAGGGCTATGAGGAACTCCAGGTTACAGGTTAGCAACAGGCAAGTGAAAGGTTCAGGTTCTAAAGACACAGCAGGCTACCGCCCTCATCCAGCAAGAGCAGGATCGCAATGGCTGCTGTCTCTGGATGCCTGTTCCAAGGAAGCTGCTCTGTGATCAGTTGTCAAGGCCTGACCACACCCTTTTGTTCCAGCAGTCTGCCCTGTCCCAACACATGTAAACTGGGATAGTGTCTGCACTGCCACTCAGGGACACTATGAAGTCAGTGCAGAGCAGGTGCCCCACCACTGTCACCACCCAGCCACCACTGCAGCCAGCACAGCAAATGGGCCTGAAAGCAGTGGCTGTCTCCTAAGCACCAGGCATAGCATGATGGCTCTCCTCAAAGGAGAGACTGAACAGCCTGCCTCAATAAGGCCTGAGGCCTTAGGACGATGCCAGCCCACGGGCACGGGTCTCCTCACCACCCAGAAACCCCCATTCTGGACTCCTCGTGCTGAGGACAGCAGCAAGAACACCTGTGCGAACCCAGAGGCAGCAGAGCCCAGAGCCTCTGGGTTCTGGGAAGGAGCAAAGACATCCCAGTGCCATCCAAAGCTCAAGAGTACCTCTCATGGGCAGCGGGACACTGGGGTAATAAAGCGGGGTGGTCTGTAGTGGGAAAGGCTTTCTCCAGCTGCTGATCTGACAGGGCTGGAGGCCCCGCTAGCGACGTGACTCTTTAGGACCTATATGTGGCAGCCACCGACACTTAGGACATGTACTGAATATGGGAACTAAATGAGCTCCACTGTTCGACAAAGGCAGAGTGACAATCCCTCAGCTCTAGAATCTGTGAGACCAGGGATTGTTTTTATACCCAGCTTCCCCTCAACTCCCAAGCAGTATGAGCAGTAGGAACTGGAGGCAAGAAAGGCAGATTGAAACTGTGGGCAACCTGTGGGGAACCAGAACTCCTGGTCCTGAGCCAGGGCAGGTCCCACCACCCCTGAAAGGGCGTGTGGAGCAGTGCTGGGCGACCCCGGCTTTGTCTGCCTGAATAGAGAGGAAGACATCACCCTAAGGATCAGACAGTCACTGTGCAGCTTTCTATCTAAAGTCACATGTTAAACGTCAGTTTAAAAGAAAGCACTGGGCAGTGGTGGTGCACACCTTTAATACTAGCACTCGGGAGGCAGCAGCAAGCAGATCTCTGTGAGTTCGAAGGCAGCCTGGTCTACATAGCAAATTCCAGGACAGCCGGGCTGCACAGAGAAACCCTGTTTCAAAAACCAACAGGCAAAGCAAACCCTCTTACCCGCTTTTATGCTTCTTTTTCTTCGGGGTGTCCTCTTCTGACGTCCGCCTGCCTCGGCCCCGGGAGCTTCTCTTCTCTTTCTGACTCCGACCTTCTGAAGAACAAAGCCCCATTATTCTCGCAGAACAGACCAAAGTGGAGCAAGATTCACCCAGGTTCATTTACCATCATGTTCCTAACACATTTAGACGAGAGCCTTCAAAACTGCAATCACTAGTAAACAGAATGTCTGCCAACTTGCTTTTCAAGCTCCGGGGTCCAGTGCTTTCAAAGTCACTTCCATCCATCCTGTCCTTCAGGTCAGCCTCAAAGCGCGCCAGGTCAGCATCAAGCCTTCGGATGTGTTTATCCACCTGCAAAAGGACACTTACAAATCTGACCTTAGGGTAAAAGGAAGGTTAGGGGTATAGCGCAGTGGCTCAGCCCTTGCTCTATGGGTAAAGGCCCTGGATTAGATCCCCCAGAACCCCAAGAAAAGGAGCAAACAAAACACGATTTCATCAACAAGTAAGACAAACAACTCCCCCGACCCCCTCAAAAAAAGGAAATCATAGAAAGAGGCCCAAACCCCCAGTCCTTTCTCTAGGTGCTCTAAACTCTTATTCTAGACACACATTTCCGTACACCTTTACACAGGTCTACACACCCTTACACACACTCATATACTCTTACACACGCCCACACCCCCACCCACACCCCTCCACACACACACACACACACACACACACACACACACACACACACACACGTTCACACACCCTTACACACACTCACATACCCTTACACACTCACATACCTTTACACACGCCCATACCCTTACACACTCAAACCCTTACACATGTCCATATTTCCACACCCTTACATACTCTCATATACCCTCACACAAGTCCATACACCCTTACACACGTTCACGCACCCTTACACACTCACGCACCCTTACACTCTCACATACCTTTATACACTCACACACCCTTATATGCTCTCACACACCCTTGCACACGTCCACACACCTTGCACACGTCCACACACCCTTACACACGCTCACATATCTTTTCACATTTCCGTACACCCTTACATACTTGTGCACTCTCCTCCTTCGGGCACGGAGGCCCGCTGGCCGCCCCAGCCTGCACTCACCATCTCGTAGGTCTGCATGGCCAGCTGCACCTTGTCGTCACTGTACTCCTTGCACTTGCTGTAGGCGCTCTGGATCTTCTGGAGGTGCTCTACCCGCTGGGCTGATGAAAGAGTCTTCACTGTGGAAATGTACTCTGCAGCCAGGATGTCAATCTCTGCTTTCTTATCTAAAAAGGACAGGTGACAAGTGGAACTGAGAGGCAGTGGCATGCATCCCGGAAGCTGGCAGGAGCATCGCTGGCCCTGTCACTGTGCACTTTCTGAACAGCACCATACCCATATGGTCACCTGGCCTAGCTCCTGTTGTACAACTTAGTCACACACCCAAAGGAGAGGCATGTAGGCACCAGAATACACTCAGGAAAACACACAACACCGAGAAGCAAGAAACAATCTGAGCATCCCACTCACGGTAAGACTCGTCAGCAAGAACCATGCTCCGTCCACACCACCCAGCAGCACAAGGAGTAACTACAGTGGCATCCAGCCCTGTGGTCAACTCCAGTGGACAGTGACAGTCAACACCACAGCAGAACAAATGGAAGCCCTGCATGCTTCCATGAATCCCAACAGCAGAGACATGTACAACTCTGCTCTGACTGAGAAGAGAGACTGTCTGTGGTTGCAGGGGGAGAGGTCAGCAGCAACCCCCTCAAGGTTTCCAGGTGCCATGGTGGGCCTCTCCATCTGAGAGGTGCCAGCTGGGAACTCATCTACAAACGTTTTCTAACTGTCTGTATGTCAATCATATGTCCAAGAAATGAAGTCTCGTCGTTCCCCAAATCCCAGAATGCGACCATATGTGGAAATCACAGTACTTCTAATCTGTGAACAGTCCCAGCAGTGCACAATGTAAACCAAAGGATGTCCCTATGAAACTTAACAATCTCAGAGAAGGGCTGGAGAGATGGTGCAGCGGTTGGGAGCACTGACTGCTCTTCTAGAGGTCCTGAGTTCAATTCCTAGAACCACATGGTGGCTCAAAACCATCTGTAAAAGAATCCGATGTCCTCTTCTGGTGTGTCTGAAGACAGCTACAATGTATTCATATACATAAAATAAATAAGTAAATCTTAAACAATAAAAATCTCAGAAAGGCAAGCTGGAGAGACAGCTCAGAGGTAAGAGCACTGACTGCTCTTCCAGAGGGCTTGGGGCTCATCTGCCAACACCCACACAGCTGTGCTCTCTTAGCCTCTACTACCAGGGAATCCAAAGCCCTCTTCTGGCATTGGACAAACATGACACACATATGCAGGTAAAATACCCAAACTCATAAAAATAAAATAATTAAGAAAACAATCACATCACGCTGGATATGGTGACATTTGCTTTTAATCCCCAGCATTTAAGAAATGGTTATTTGTGAGTTTGAGGCCAGCCTGGTCTACAAAGCAAATTTTATGACAGCCAATGCTGCTGCAAAGAAACCATGTCTGTCTGTTGAGATTTGGGCCGGGAGGTGGTGGCGCACGCCTTTAATCCCAGCACTTGGGAAGCAGAGGCAGGCAGATTTCTGAGTTCGAGGCCAGCCTGGTCTACAGAGTAAGTTCCAGGACAGCCAGGGCTACACAGAGAAACCCTGTCTCAAGAAAAAAAAAAAGAAAGAAAAGCAATGAAGAGCTGACTGCAAAGGACAACAGATGGAGGTAAGCTATGAACCTGAGGAGAGCAGAAGCCGGCGGCAGGGGCGGCACATCTAATCCCAGCACTTGGGAGGCAGAGGCCGGCAGATCTCTGAGTCCGAGGCCAGCCTGATCTATAAGAGATAGGCTGGGGAGATGGCTCATGGCAGCGAGAGCACAAGGACACGAGCCTGAGTCCTCCAGAACCTCTAGGAAAACACTTAAAAGCCAAGTGTGGCAGCACGTGCTTCTGTGATTCCAGCGCACTCACTGAAGATGGACGGCAGAAACTGGAAAATCCCAGCTAGCCTGGTATATGCAGCAGTGACAGTGACAAGAGATACCCTTTCAAACAGGGTGGAGGATAAGGTCTGATTTCAAGGCTGTCTTCTGATCCCCACACATATGCCAGGCAAGTGCAAACCACAGACACCCACAGACACACCCACAGACACACCCACACGCAAGTGGATAGATAGATAGATAGATAGATAAATAGATAGATAGAGAGCAAGAGATTTAAAAAAAATACAAGAAGCGGGGGTGGGGGGGGTGGGGGGGTGTAGGGTGGCGCACACCTTTAATTCCAGCACTTGGGAGGCAGAGGCAGGCAGATTTCTGAGTTCGAGGCCAGCCTGGTCTACAGAGTGAGTTCCAGGACAGCCAGGACTACACAGAGAAACCCTGTCTGGGGGGGTGGGAGGGGGGGAACAAAAACAAAAAGAAAGGAAAAAAAAAACACAAGAAAGTAAACCTGAGTTAAAAGTCCCAGCACTCCCCCTCCCTACCCAGATACTTCGAAGGCTACGGAAGGTACACAGAGAGTTTCAAGCCTACAGAATAAGACAACAAATAAACACAAAAAAAGGACCTAAATTAGCCATGGTGGTATACACCTTTAATTCTAGCATTTTGGAGGCAAAGGCCAGTGGATCCGAGTTTGGACCTGGCCTGGTCTACACAGCCAGTCCCAGGCTAGCCAGGGCTACATAGCAAGACTGTTTGAAAAGATAAACAAAAAACAAACAAACAAACAAAGGACCAGCACTCCTTCCAAGACACTGTGCAATGGTAGCCCTCCACTATACAAGGTCCCTTCAGGGCCCTGTGACACCCCTTGTCCTCTCCTGTCTCTCTCGGGTGTACCCCAGTCCAGGCTATACCCACCTTCTGTTCTCTGGTCTAGCTCTCGCATCAGCTGGAAGTTCCTCTGAAGCTCACAGGGAAGGTTCTCAATGCCTGAAGTGACAGGAAAGTTGCCTTACTTCTCAGTGAGACAAAAACCTGCCTCCGCGGATGGGAGAGAAGGCTCAGCTGTTAAGAGCGCTTAAGGCTCACAGCAACCTCTAACTCCAGTTCTGGGGATCCGGTGCCCTCTTCTGGCCTCGGAGGGCACTGCATACATGTGGTGCACACATGTAAAACACCCATATACATAAAATATATCTTTTTTTTTTTTAAATCTACCCCCAGGGCCTTACAGCAAAGCCTACAACGCCAGGAGCTGCAGACCAAGCAGTCCCAAGACACTGTTCTCTCCCTCTCTGCAGGGCCCAACCTATCAGTCTCTAGCCACACTCAGCTATGAGCACTGAAAAGACAACCAGAGGCACTGAGCAGGCGCCACTGAGCAGTCCCACAGCCCCTGTGGTCAGTGAGCTGGTTGGCAAACCAACCCACGCTGCTTTTCTGCCCACACCGCATCCCCTGGTACATACAGATATGCCTCAATCCTTAAGTTTACAGCAGGCTCTCTGGGTCTTTCTGCACTCAAATATCTCCACAACCGACAAGGCCAGCATTTTAGGGCTAAATCTTGTAAACACTTGCTATTCTAAGCCTGTAACTTCTTGACCTCGCCAAGACAATTCCTACTTACAACTTGTCCCAGGACCCTGGTAGCTATTTAGTCCTCTATCCTCCAGGGACTTCTCTACTCTCAGACAGACAGCCCCTTAGCTGCAATTTCCAGATCTGTATTTACTCCCATGCCTTAATTTTGTGAGCTTTCAAAAGATTTTTAACAAAAGTGTGTCCCAACTAATCAGTGAGTTGTAGAGAAATAGGGCTCCTGCCAACACGTTGGTGACACGGGGCAGGTGGGGAGGGCAGACAGGGACCATCACACGATGTCAGCAGTGAGATGAACTCGCCTTGAACCCACCTCAGAATGCCCACTGGATGGACATCAGAATAAAGATACACCTTGGAGTCCCACCGCCCAGGCCCAAGTAGAAAATGGGCACCCCATTAGCTTGATCCACCTCCCTCCAAAGGGTTTTAATTCTTCCACTACAGAGTGGGAAATAATCCTCCTCACAATTCTTGCCGGGAGCCAATCTCACCATCTATAAATAAACGGAGTTACCAATGCCTGGGATGTCAAAGGCCAACCCGTTATACAGGGCATACTCCCTTGCCGGGCTGGCTCGTGATAGCTCGAGTTCCCTCGAAAAACGCACCCCACTCCCTAGAGCTCCTTCCTACAGCTCCACAAGCAAACAGTGGCTTTGGCTTTGGCTCTACAGCGGGATCTTAGCAACACAAGCCCAGGTGAAGAAGGGGCGGGCCTCCCCGCAACCTAGACCGAAGTAGAGAGGAGGAAATGAGGGCGTGGTCAGCGTCGGGGGGTGTTGCCTGAGCGGAGAGGGCGGGCTGAGCCGCAGGCCACACCCCTCCGTGACGCACCTGGAATTGGCGCGGCGGAGGCGGCGGGACCCCGCGCCGCGCCCCACGCCCTCCATCTGCGGCCCCGCCCCAGAGCCGCCGTGAGCCCCCACAGTCCCCATGATCTGTCCTCATCCTCCCCCGCATCCCGGAGTCCCGCACGGATCGCGGTGGGCCGGGGACGGCAGCGGCGCGGACCCGCGCGGGAGGCGGCTCGGCCAGAGTGCTTACTGTCCAGATAGTGCTCCAAGTACATGGCAGTCGCCATCTTCGCTGCGGCCACGCTCGGGGTCTGCGCGAGCGGGCGGTACCGCGGACTCGGGGCGGGGCGGCGCCGCGCGCTCACTATTCATGAGCCGCGTGCTCCGATTGGCCGGAAAGGGGGCGGGGCATGTCAGGGACCACCCCTATGCTTCCGGCCGGCTGTGGTCGCCAGGCGGCGCTGTGGGGCTTGCCCTGAGGGAATGCGGGGCGGCGACGGGCTCGCTCCGCAGTTCGCAATGTGGACGCTCCGTCGTCTCTGGCCCAGCCGGATTCCAAGGCCTGGCGGGGGACCCCGCGTGCACGTGTGCTGGCTCCAAGCCTGCCCGCGTTGTTCAGACCTGGGGTCTGGCCGGGCCAGGAGGCGACACCAGCTGCCCGCGGTGCCTCCCGGAAGGAGACCCCCTCACAGGCATCCATTACCTCCCGTGCTCTTTGTGGCCGTCTGGTCCCGAGAGGGCGTGCCCACGCCGGACCTCGGTTGCCGTGACCCGCACTTTGTGAAGGAGCCACGCACACCTCCATGCCTGCACAAATACATTTTACATTCCTACGGCAACTGTTACAGTTGGTGAAACAATACTGATACATTATTGACTAAAATCCGTGGTTTACCATAGGGGCCACTCTTGGAGTCGTCTAATATTCTGAGAAATACATATTAAGTGTTCCCCTTGTAGCATCCTGAAGAATATTTTCACTGCCTTTAATTCCTCTGGTCTATTACAGGAGCGCGCGGAAGACGCCCCACCCCTACCCCCACATATTTGTAGCCAATAAACACTTTAGAGTCCCTATACCTTTGCTTTGCTAGAATGCCGTGTAGTTGCATTTTACAGTATTCAGTCTTTTCAGACTGGCTGCATTTATCATTATACAGTTCAGGTTCCTCCATGTCCTAGAAAGTCTTGATAATTCACTGCTTACTTAAAAACCGTTCCACCATGTAATTACCAGTTGATCTGTTTGCGTGTTGGAGGACTTCGTAGCTACTTCCATATTTAGGCAAGTGTGGCCAGAGCTGATAACAATCATTTGTGTACAGGCTTTTCTGTAGACATAGTTTCCAACCCACTTCGGTAAATATTGACCTTATGTTAGAAGAGTGGTTTCTTGAGAAACAGACGAGCTGTCTTCCACGCGGTGTTTTGCCTTCTCGTCTGCACTGACAGCGCCCCTTGCTCCACATACTCACCAGCATGGTGTATGGTTAGAATTGTAGATTTGGGCTATTCTCAAAGAGGCCTGAAATTATCTTTTTATGATTCCTAGCAATATGTTTGTGTTGAGCAGGTTTACATATGTGTGTGGCATCTATCTTCTATGACTGGGCGTTAGTTCAAATGTTTTCATAGACCTTGGTCTACCTCCCAAGTGTTGGGATTATAGGCTATGTCACTCACTATATCCAATTTATTCTGAGCTGGAGGTGTGGAATCTAGGTCTTCATTCGCGTTAAGCAAGTGAGTACTCTGAGTACTCCCTAGCCAGTCTTTTAGAAACACAGCCCAGCCTTTGACTGCAGATCCTTTTGCCTCTGCCTCTTAAGAGTACTGTTGTTTTGCTTTTAAAGAATTATTTATTATAAATACACTATAGTTGTCTTCAGACACCCGACAAGAGGGTGTCAAATCTGGTTACAGATGATTGTGAGCCACCATGTGGTTGCTGGGATTTGAACTCAGGACCTTCGGAAGAGCCATCAGTGCTCTTAACTGCTGAGTCATCCCTCCAGCCCCTTGTTTTGGTTCTTGAGGCCGTGTCTCACAATGTATCCCTGGCTGTCCTGAAACTATGTAACAGGCCTCAAACTCAGAGATTTGCCCGCCTCCTGCTCACGTATTTTTCCCGACTTTTTTTTTTTCTGTAAAACTAGGGACAAAGCAAAGAAAAAAGAAATCAGTTCTGGGCAACGCTGCAAATAAATCTATTTCCTTCCACCAACTTGTGTCCCTGGGTTTTCGACACTAAGACGACAGCGACAATTCCTGAGCTCTTTGAAGATGCTGCCGTACATCTTGGGGGTCGATGCTCGTCTCGGAGCCGGATCACAAGATGGCTCGAGTGTGCGCGCACGTGTGTGAGCGATAAGGAACTCCCCGCGGTAGCGCGCTTAGGGGCATGAAGACTTGATTCCGTTACAGTTCTAGAGCCTCCACGTGACCAGAGCCTGCACAACCCCGTCGGTAGGTAAGGTTGGCCCTTCCTGGGAGCCGCAAACGGAAGTGCCGCGAGTGTGCGCTGGCCGGACGGCGGGCTCGGGAGCCTCCGTGACGTCACATCCGGAAGCGGTTCGCCGCAGGCTCCAGGATTCCACTTCCAGCCGGAAGAGGCGCCTGCCACGCGCCTGCCTGCCTGCTTTCTGCTGCACCCACATTGGCGGGAACCACACAGGTCGGCTGGTGCCGTGCGGGCCGTCGGTCGCGATGGCGTCGCGTCGGGGGGCGCTCATCGTGCTGGAGGGTGTGGATCGTGCTGGCAAGACCACGCAGGGCCTCAGGCTGGTGACCGCGCTCTGCGCCTCGGGCCACAGAGCCGAGCTGCTGCGTTTCCCCGGTGCGCGCGCGCGCGGGCGGGCCTGGAGGAGTCCCTCACCCTCGCTTTGGGCTTTGTGTCTTTAAAAGCTTTTAGAACGCGGTTGGTGATTTAGCTCAGTGGTAACGCGCTTGCCCAGCAAGCGGAGGCCCTGGATTCAGTCTTCAGCTCCGGGGGAAAAAAAAAGAAATGAAAAGAAAGAACAGCTTTTAGAACATTTGTTTATTATTGTGCATGCATGTGCTGGCTAGTTTATGTCACCTTGACAAAAGCTACCTCGGTTGAGAAAACTGGTCCCACCAGATTGGCCAGCAGACAAGCCTGGGAGACCTTTTCTTCTTTGGTAATTGATGTGGGAGGGCTTGGCTGGTGGAGATGGCTTAGCTAGTGAAATGCAGACTGAAATGAGGGCCTGAGTGTAGGCTCCCGGGGTGGGGTGGGGTGGGTGGGGAATAACCCGGGTATGGTTGCTTATCCCAGCGCTGGAGAGCTGAGACGGGCTCGTTCCTTGGCTTGTTGGCCAGCCAAAACTGCGAGCTTCAGGTCCCGATAGAAGACCCTCTCAAAAAACACTAGGTGGACAAGTACTGAAGAAGGAATATAAAGGTTGACCTCTGGCCTTGAGCCGTTGCACTGGACACCAACACCTAATCCTACAAACTATTTTAATTTTCTTTTTATTTTCCTTTTTTTTTTTTTGGATTTGGTTTTTCGTGACAGGGTTTCTCTGTGTAGCCCTGGCTGTCCTGGAACTCACTCTGTAGACCAGGCTGGCCTTAAACTCAGAAAGCCTGCCCCTGCCTCCCAATTGCTGGGACCGGCCGGCTTGGATATTTTAATTTTCAAAGCAGCCAGTCAAAACTTTTATAAGTACTTTTGAAATCAAGACGCACATGGTTTCTCTGTGTTACTTCCTTTTCTCTGGGAAACTCCTTTGTCTTGAGAGATGGTCCAAAGCTGTCCTGGGGTTTAATTTATTTTGTCTTATTTTATTTATTATATGTAAATATACTGTAGCTGTCTTCAGAGGCACCAGAAGAGGGCATCAGATCTCATTACACATGGTTGTGAGCCGCCATATGGTTGCTAGGATTTGAACTCGGGACCATTGGAAGAGCATTCAATGCTCTTAGCGGCTGATCCATCTCTCCAGCCTATCCTGAGGTTTAATAACGTTCAGAGTTAGACGTGAGTGCAAGGAGGACACTTGAGTGCAAACTGTAGTAGACTTCAGGGGAAGAGCCTGACTTGAGTCGTGCGTGTATCTTTGCCTTTCTAGAAAGATCAACGGAAATCGGCAAGCTTCTGAATGCCTACTTAGAAAAGAAAACTGAACTAGAGGATCACTCGGTGCACCTGCTATTCTCTGCAAACCGCTGGGAACAAGTGTAAAGACGGGTTCACTGCTCCCCCTTGTAACTAGGAGGCTTTGTGTGTGGCACGTGTGGGAATTCGCACGTGGAGACCAGAGGCCAACTTGGGAGTCTTCCTCTACCCTTCTCCACTGTATTGGAGACAGTTTTGTTTTGTTTTGTTGGTTTTTTTAAGACAGGGTTTCTCTATGTAGCCCTGGCTGTCCTGGAACTCACTCTGTAGACCAGGCTGGCCTCCGCCTGCCTCTGCCTCCCAGAGTGCTGGGATTGATTACAGGCCCTGCCACCACCGCCCCGCTGGGTTTTTTTTGTTTGTTTGGTTGGTTGGTTTTTTTGTTTTTGTTTTTTTTTTTTAGTATTCATTGTGTAGCATAAATGCCCACATGCAAGTGTGTGCACCTCATGTATACCTCCTACCCAAGGAAGCCAGATCCCTGCAACTAGAGTTACTGAGAGTTATAAGCTGTCATGTGAGTTCTGGGAACCAAACCTGGGTCCTTGGTAAGAGCAGGAAGGGATTTTAACTGCTTTATTTTGTTTTTTAAATTTTTTTTTTTCTTTTTGAGACTGGCTTTCCCTGCATAACAGTCCTGACTGTCCTGGAACTGGCCTTGTAGACTAGGGTGGCCTCATGCCTGGCTGAGATAAAGTTTCTTGCTGAACCTCAAGTTCACTGATATGGGGGCTACATTGGCCTTTGTGCTTCTGGGTCCTGTCTGCCTCCCCAAGTTTCTATCTTCCTGCCAGTTTATATCTGGGTTCTGGGGATCCAAATTCCAGTCTTGTTATTGCGTGGCAAACAGTTTATCCATAGAGCCACATCTCCAGCCCTTAGCCTTTTGTTTTTGTCTTTGTAGCTCAGGGTGTCCTCTAAGTAACCCTTCTGTTTCAGCCTTCTAAATACTGGCTATTTTCATTTTCATTTTTTTTTTCCTAGGTGGAGTTTCTCCATGTAGCCTTGACTGTCCTGGAACTTACTCTATAGACCTGTCTGGCCTTGAACTCACAGAGATCCACTTGCCTTTGTCTACTGAGTGCTGGGATAAGAGGCATGTGCCGCCACCACCCAGCTAAGCTGGCTGTGTTGTCGTTTTTTTGTACTGGTGGATTTTCAGAGCATACACGTTGTATGTCTGTCTTGTCAGATATGTTTTTTTTTTTAATAGTGTTTTTGTTGTCTGGATTTTTTTTCTTTTTATTTCTTACATTTGTTTATTATGTATATAGCTTCTTTCTGTCTACAAGCCAGAAGAGGGCGCCAGAACCCATTATAGATGGTTGTGAGCCACCACGCAGGTGCTGGGAACTGAACTAAGGACTTCTCAGTGTTCTTAGCCACTGAGTCATCCCTCCAGCCCTCAGATATGCCTCTTATACTTTGTCTCCCAGGCACAGCTACATTTTCCTGAGGTTAGCCTGTCAGTCCTTGAATGACTTTGAACTTTGGTCAGACAAGGACATCCAGGTTCTCTCCTTCATTCTCCTTTTTTGGTTTTTTATTGTTTGTTTGGTTGGGTTTTTTGTTTTTTGAGACAGGGTTTCTCTGTGTAGCCCTAGCTGTCCTAGAACTCACTCTGTAGACCAGGCTGGCTTCAAACTCAGAAATCCCCCTGTCTCTGCCTCCCAAGTGCTGGGATTAAAGGCGTGGCCACCACCACCCAGCACTCCTTCATTCTCCTTTCCTTAAAGGAGTTTCTCTTAGCCAGTTAGGTCTGGGATCTAGTTTAATTTTGTGAAGGCCATAGATCTGAGCTTAGATTTCCTTCTGTGTTCATATCACCGACTGTAGCAGCATATATTAAAACATTCGTAAAGGTCCAGCCGAGTATGTATAATAGGATAGATTGGCTTGCAATTTGGAATTCTCCGTTTTAGCCTCCCAGGTTTTGGGATTAAAGCTTTGTGCCATCACTCTGTAAAGATCAAGAGGTGGAGGCCAGTCTGGGCTGCACAGACAGACTCTCGGACAGCCTGGGCTACACAGTGAGACCTATTTCAACCTTACTCCTCCATCTCCAGAATCCATTGCCTCCTGTGAGGTGTGCTAAGTGAGAGGAATCTGACTTCCTTCCGTGGCCTCAGTGGTGCCTTCTTGCTAATTCCAGTCCCTTTACCTTTACACATCTAAGATTTGCACACTGGTAATGATGGTGAACCTGTGTTGTTTGGTGGGAAACATCCTTGGTATTTTGTCTCTTACACTTGGGGGGCACAAATACCAGGCTCATCTCCTGGCTCTCCCATGCCCTCTCATCCTTTGCTCTTTGCCTGGGTTCTCCCTTTCCTCAGCAGGGCAGGGTGGAGGTGTCCCTTGGCATATCCTAGAAAGGAGTTATAGAGCTCTCTAGTGGTAATAAGTTTGGAAATGACTGCTGTAATTGTCACCACAGGATTTCTGGTTTGGGATAGTTGGGAAGACAGTTCCGGGGCTCAGGAGCATTCTGTTTTTCAGACCATTAATTAAGGCGAAGTTGAACCAGGGTGTGACCCTTGTTTTGGACAGATACGCCTTTTCTGGGGTTGCCTTCACTGGTGCCAAGGAGGTGAGTACTGTGGCATCCTGAAACAGGTGTGGGCCCTGTATTGAAGATATTCTTAGGAATTGGATGGCTCTGGCTTCCTTAACTGCGATATGTTGTCTTTCGTCGGTAAAGAAACAGGCATGCTAGTTGTTTTTCACACATGGCATTGCATTTTCTGTTCGGATAATTTGTCTCACAAAGAGCTTCGTACGACGTAGACCCTCGTTAAGATTTGTGACCACAATTTGTGACCGTCGTAAGACGTAGACCCTCGTTAAGATTTGTGACCTCAGTTTGTGACCGTCGTACGACGTAGACCCTCGTTAAGATTTGTGACCTCAAGTTGTGACCGTCGTACAACGTAGACCCTCGTTAAGATTTGTAACCGACGTATGATGGAGACGGCGCCTCCCCACTAATCCTCTAGTTCCTCCTTTGCCCTTTGTGTATTTTTTTTTTTTAATGTCTGCCATTTATGTGTTTCTTTAAGACAAGGTTGCACTGTTTCCTTGGCTGGCCTGGAATGCGGTGTGTAGACTGAATCACAGTGATTCACCTACCTCTGCCTCTGATGCTGCCTCTGCCTCATGAGTGGTACAATTAAAGGTCTGCACCACCACATCTGACAATGCTTGTTAGTCTTTTTCTTTCTTTTTTTTTTTTTTTCTTTTTAGTATGAGTGACAAATAATACAATATTTCTTATTTGAAATAAACAAAGATGCTCACACGGCTTTCATGTGCAAACAAACTCCTGCCTGACTCTTACTGAGCAGAGCAAGGAAGGCAAGCTGAGGTAGACACCCTCTGCTCTGACCTATGCTTAGGGACAGGCAGGAGGCTTGTCAGTCCTTAAACAGCAAATATGTGACAACAGAAAATCTCCCAGAAGTATCGTCAGCCTCAGGGACACTATCATCCTCTGTTCAGTATCAGGTGGCATTGTTGTGTTTGTTTTGTTTTTTCTAAGACAGTCCTGGAACTCACTCTGACCAGGCTGCCGTGATCTCAGAACCCCAGATGCTGGGACTAAAGGTGTGAGCCACTGCTTAGCGTGTGATTGGGTTTTTCTTTTTAATTATTTTATTATAAGGATGCTGAGTGTAGCTCTCTACAGTTGAGGGCTTCTATCCGAAGGGGTTCCCTGTGGGGAAGAACTCATGTTTCCTCCCTAGCTACTGGGAATTTGACTATGTTCTCGTAATAAAGGTCAATACAAATTGAACTTGGGGGGAGGTTGTTGGGGGAGGTTACAAGGGCGGGGAACCTGGGAAGACTGGTAGGTGAGTGTGATGGAAGCTCATGATTCGAAATTCCCAGGTAATCAATAAAAACGTGTAAAAAAATTATTTTTTTTATTTTTTTTTGGTTTTTTCGAGACAGGGTTTCTCTGTGTAGCCCTGGCTGTCCTGGAACTTATTCTGTAGACCAGGCTGGCCTCGAACTCAGAAATCTGCCTGCCTCTGCCTACCAAGTGCTGGGATTAAAGGCATGTGCCAACTCTGCCCCACTGTAAAAAAAAAATTTATATGGGTGTTTTTTTTTTACATGTATGTCAGGTGCCCGTGGAGACCAGAAGAGGGTATTCAATTCCTTGGAACTGACATTAACAAACAATTGTTATGTGCCATGTTGGTGCTGGGAATTGAATCCAAGTCCCCAGGAAGAGCAGTCAGTGCTCTTAACACAGCCTGAGCCCTGTTTCTAGCACCAAGAGTTGTTGAAACAGTGTTTCTGGTAGCCCAGGCATTTTGGGAACTCACCAGGTAGATCAGGTTGACTTCAGATTTGTAACCCTCTTGTCTCAGCCTTCTGTACTAGGAGTACAGGAGAGAGGTACCACTCTGGCCCAGAAAAGATACTTGTAAGAACAGTATTATCTAAAATAAATACATTTCAGTTGTTAAATGTGTAATCACTGTTCATGTTTCCCAGTTCTCAAGGGCTGGCTGATTACCTTGAATTTTTATTGTATTAAATGAGAATCTGACTAAGACCCATGTGTCGAAGAGCCTTATCAACCTTGATAAGTTTTATTTATTATAATTGTATGAGATGGAGACTATGTGTGTGTCACAGTACACATGTAGAGATGAGAGGACCACTCTGGAAGGTCGGTTTTCTCCTGAGTTCTGGGGATTTAACTCCAGGATCAGCCTTGTGCGCTAAGTAAGTTCCTTTACCAGCTAAGCCATCTCCCTGTCCCAGGTTGTTGTTTTCTTGTTATTTTTCTGAGAATTGGACCAAGGGCTTTATATGTGATGGGGGTAAGTGCTCAAACTCAAAGTTACCTCTCCAGTTCCTTAAATGTCTTTATGTCTGAGTTCCTACATCTCTTTCTGGGACTCACATTTAAAATATTCAGAGTGCTAAGAGTATGATTTTGTTTTAAAGATGTAGTCACTTTTCATGTGTGAGTATTTTGTCTGCATGTATCAGATCCCCTGAGAGGAGGCACAGGAATCGTGACCCACCATGTGGATACTGGGAACTATGAGTCCTTTAGAAGAACAGTAACTGCTCTCACCAGCTGAGCCATCTCTCCATGTAGAGAGTAACTCCGGTAAAGCTCATGCTTGTCCATCTCCCACAAACCTCCTGTTTTTCTTTTTTGTTTTTGAGACAAGGTTTCTATGTGTAGCTGTGACTGTCCTGGAACTAGCTCTTTAGACCAAGCAGTCTTGAACTCAGATTTGTCTGCCTTTGCCTCTTGAGTTTGGGGCTTAAAGGCTTGTGCCACTGCGGCCTCCAGTTTTGTCTTTTGAGATAGTGTCTCTGGCTGGCCTTGAGCACAGCATATCACCGATGGCAAGGTCTCCTGTGGCTCAGCTTAATCCGGAGCTATGTAGCCAAGGATGGACTTGAACTGTCTTCTTGCCACTTTGCAAGTGCTGTCATCACCCCCACGTAGCTTAATGTTTTTAACTTGGACTTCTGTAAATTGAAGGGTGCAGGGTCCTCACAAGGATCAGATGGTATCTGATAATATCTTTATATAACCCTTGGGGAAAGCAGATTGCCAAGTGATGATCTTTTAAGTTCTGTTTCTTCCACATATGTTAGAGTGATTCCCCAATGGAATATTTTGTTTGTGTAAGAAAGCCAGGGCAGACAGTTGACCTACTGTGGCCCTGTAGGGAGGGCTTCTGGGTACTTGTTGAGCTTAGGTTTTCTGGGTGGTAGGGTATCCTCTCTAGCCCTACTTATTGTCTAGAAACAAGGACAGTTTTAGAAAGTCGATGAAGTTGGAAGATGTATGTAAAAAAATTAGTATGTAGCTGGCAGTGGTGGCGTGCCCCTTTTATCCCAGCACTTGGGAGGCAGAGGCAGGCAGATTTCTGAGTTTGAGGCCAGCCTGGTCTACAGGGTGAGTTCCACAACAGCCACAGCTACACAGAGAAACCCTGTCTAGGAAAAAAAAAAGGCAGGCATGGAGTGGGGTTTCCAGGATTGCTAGTTCCTGCAGTGTTTATTGGAATGCAAAATTATTACAAAAACTTCCTATCTCTGGAACAAGCTGCTTCTCATTGTAGACCTTGAGGTTGAATGGACACTGGGATATCTACATATGCCACGCCTTATTTTCTGAGACAAGAACCTTAGTAGACAGACTGCAGAGCATGAGCTGTGGCGCCGTGCTATTTACTCTTATTTCCAGCACCTCCCACCCCTACTTTGAAGCAAACGCCTATACCCCACTCAGTTTGCTTTCTCTGTTGGCAGAATTTCTCCCTGGATTGGTGCAAACAACCAGACGTGGGCCTTCCCAAACCTGACCTGATCCTGTTCCTTCAGTTACACCTGCTGGACGCTGCTGCTCGCGGAGAGTTTGGCCTTGAGCGGTATGAGACTGGGACTTTCCAGGAGCAGGTTCTGCTATGTTTCCAGCAGCTCATGAGCGATAAAAACCTCAACTGGAAGGTGAGTGGGTCCTGGAACTACGCTGCCGCTGAGAAGCCATGGCAGTCTACCCTCTGCTGACTTCAGCACAGCGGCTGCAGGGAAGCTGCTCGGGTTCTCGGCCACCAGACTTTCTGGTGGTGGTGGTGGTGGTGGTGGTGGTAGTAGTGGTGGTGACTAGACTCCGATGAGCTTCGGCAAGCTTCTGCATCTTATCCTGAACAAGCCTTAAGTCATGTGATATCACCATTCAGAACATGGTCCTGCAAATGACATCACACTATAGGAATGATGTACTGTGTATAGTCGGATTATTCTTAGGAAGTACTTCAGAAGGTGGTCTTGCCAGGTTCACGTCACATATAGCTTACTTTTCCTCTTACTTCATGACTTATTCCCATTGGCCCTCGGTCATACCATAGACCTTCTCCATCACTCCTCCGTGATGTCACCACCGATCTCCTTGGAGCCCCGAGGGTCATACCCCGCCATCCCAGGAGCACGGAGTGTCATGCTGGGCTTCCCTCTCGTCCTGTTTCCTCCACTCCCACCTCCCTCCTTGCATGAAGGCCAGCACGAGCCCCTTCTCTATTGCTTGCTTGCTCTTGCTCTGATCCTAACTGCCTTCCTTCCTGCATGCACATCTTCTACTCAGCAGCCAGAATGGCCTGGTGGGCCTGGCTTTGTCTGCACAGCCCACTTTGTGACTGTGGCCTAAGGTTCCCAGACTTCAAACCCCGCCTTGAACGGTCCAAACATAATGAGCACATTTCGCCCACAGAAGGTGCCGCGTCTGTTGCCCTGTCTAATGACTGAGGTTTGACCTGAATTCCCACATCACCTTGTTTATAATAGCACAGATGAGGATAAAGCCATTTTACTTTCTTGGACACTAAGCCAACCTGAGTGCCATCCTGGAGAGCCTGGGCAAGGGTTGTACGGCTGCACTGGGGTTGTCGAGCGACCATTAGGAGACAGCAAGTGACGTTATCCTGCACATATAGTCACCATCCCTTATGAAATGCTTCCGTAAGATTTCTAAACCCTGGAAGATTTTCAAGAATTTGCTGCCAAAGGTCTTAGCCAGACTTACAGAACCATTGGCCCTGTCCAGACCCCTTAAAGAGGAAGGGACTTGGAGATGCTGACACTCTCCTGGTTTGCTCCTGCCAGGCCTGATGGAACAGAGCAGCTGTGTTAGGACAGTTTTCATCTCAAGAAAGGTGCAGCTGTGTCTGTGGAGCCCTGGTTGTCCTGGAACTTTCTATGTAGTCCAGACTGGCCTTGAACTCACGAAGATCCTCTTGCCTCTGCCTCCCAGATGCTAGAACTAAAGGGTAGGTGACTGTTTTTGTCAGCTGGAAGACTGCTTGGAGCAAGATAGGTAGCTAGTACATCCGACTTCACTGTATTTGGGACGCAGCAGGTATGCAGGCTGCTTTCTACAGGTACCAGGTTCAAAGAGAGCAGCACCAGAAGGACCCCTGCAGGAAGTTAGGTTGGCTTTTGCAGAGCCCTGGCTCATCTGATGTCACCACATGCACCAGGAACAGAGGGGACGTGGTATAGTGATTCTCTCCTGCTCTGTCCCCTGTGGTGATAGGTGGTCGATGCTTCCAAAAGCATTGAGGATGTCCATGAAGAAATCCGTATGCTCTCTGAGGACGCCATCCGAGATGCTGCACAGAGGCCGCTGGAGGAGCTCTGGAAGTAATCCATCGCCAATGCTATCCTCTTCTTCTTCAGGAGATTGGTAGAAGGCCCACACCTCAATCCTCTTCAGCAGGAACAAGTTCTTAGTAGAAGAGGTCATAGCCAAGACACCATTCATAACCTGAGACTAGTGGACAAGTTCTCCCTCTGCCTACTGGCTTGGCTATAAAGGTGTTGATGTGTTGCTATCTCCATACTGAACCTTAATGGGAACTCTCAGCAGTTTCCTTGACATCACTAAAAACATGAACTGTCTGGAATTTTTTTTTTTTTTTTTACAGAAACTAATAAAAATTTACCTGAAAATGTACCTCACTGTCTTCCCTAAGAATCTGTGGAGACAGGTCTGCCCCAATTCCTGGTCTTCCCATTGTGGATTTGATCAGTGTTCCATGCCTGGGTCTCAGGTGTTAGCTAGTGTGTCCAGCTTCTCTAGTGGCACAGCACTCATCATGCTAAATCCAGCAGTAATGGCCGTGCTGGCTGTCAGTGCTGCTGGAGCTTTTCCCACTCTCCCCTCCATAGGATGATAGCTTGCAGCCCACACGTGTAGTGTGCTGAATGTGAGGTGAATTACATTCCCTCACTATCAAAAGGACATGGGCTGGGTGGATACGGACAGCATGAGACAACAGTACCGCGATGCTAAGTACTACCCTGGGCATTGTGGTGCACACCATTAAGCCCAGTACAGCCAGGGCTGCCAGGCCTGCAGGAGGACTGTGAAGCCTCTGGGTGCTGGAAACTAAGCTAATAACCAACTATGTCACTAGCTTGGTCCACATCTCTGCCCTCTAGGTCCGTAACAAGTTTCAACTGCAGGTAAATGTGATCCCTGGTCATAGCTATAGGAAGCCTGCAGAATACAGGGAGAGGGAAGTCTTTGCCTTGGGCCATTGTGCTTGGGTTATCAATTTGCCTTTATTTAGACTCAGGAGAGCAGGTAGGCATCCTCTAGGGCTGTCCCACTGAGATGCCACCAGGTAGGATGAGACAGGACAGGTCAACACTGGCAACAGCTTGCCTGGAGGGGCCCTGCTCAAGCTTTGTACCTGGGTACTTCCCAACACTTTCTCCAAGTGAAGAGCTACTGGCTCATTTCACTACTTCTGTTTCTAATATGTACCCATAAGACCAGAAGGTATTAGGTCTGGAGCTGGGTTATAAGCCGTGGTAAGCTGCCCAGTGTGGGAATGGAACTCTAGTCCCCTGGAAAAACCGTTAAAACTCCTAACCACTGAACCATTTGTCCACCCCCACCCCCTCTCTTGAGACAGGGTTTCTTTGCGCAGCTCTTGGTGTCAGTCCTTGACCAGGTGACCTGGCCTCCTCTGCCTCCTGGGCATGCCAGCATCGCTGGCTCACTGTTATATCAGGTTCTCCTTGCACTTTTTCCTTTTTAGGATCACGTGTTTATTTAATACACAGCTAGGCCAGGAACAGGGTTAGGATCTGCTTGTCCAAATTCAGGAAATCTTTACCTGTTAACACTAAAATCATAGTTAATCATAACTGGAGGGAAAAAAATCAACACACACAGACTGTTTTCTACTGAAACTTATTATTTACCGTTAAGAATTGCAAACTACACTACTAAGAATGAACACCCTCAGGAACCTCAGGGTTCCCTCAGGTTGGAGTGTTCCATTGTCCATCCCTTGCTACGAACAGCAGGAGTTACAGCAAGACCCTGGGTGGTAGCACAATGGCTCCTGGACTCAGGAAACAAGCTCCGGAAGAATGGAAACTGTCCTGGCCTCCCCCTGCCCCACCCATCTGAAGTGAAGGTACAAGAGAGAAAGAGTACGATGAAATAAATATGTCAACACTTGATAGGCAGGGATCGCTTCTACGTTGTGGGCTTAGAACTGCTATATCTGCTGCTTGGCTCCAGCCTCACCCACCTACAGGCTCTTGGGAAGGGCTTTTAGCAAGGCTCTTGCATGGGCCTCCCCACACTGCCACACCCTGCTCATATCTAGGGGGAGGAAAGGTGGTTTTCTAAGACAGCAGATCTAGAGCATCAAGAGCTTGAAGGCCCAGAAAGCCAGGGTTAGAAAGTGGCAGGTATGGAAACAATGCTAAGGAGGCCTGACCTCTTCACCTGTGAGTGCCTAGAGCTACCTGCTCTATCTAAAGTCTATGATGCACCAAAAAGCTGTAGTACTTTTACCCCTTTGGCCCCAAACCACCTACAATTTCCTGTGCCCCAGGAGGTTTCTGAGAAGGGAAAGAACATGGAGGAAGGCTCAAGTAGCAGTGCGTACCCTACCACCAGTGGGCACGGCGCCTCAAGCACAGAGCAGCTCTGCTCCCTCCCTCTCCTCCCAGAGGGAGGCTGGGTGGCTAAGAGCAGCAGGCGTGTGCCATGAACCATCTCTCTTCCCCAATGAGGTCCTAATGGGGAGCCTCATGACCATAACTCCAGAAGCCCCAGGAGCTTGTCAGCTGCCAAGGGTCAGGTGTCCATCCTGTGCCCACGGACACTGACATCTTTGGGTTTTCCAAATGCCCCACAAGAATACTTTCTCTCCAAAGCAAGTAGCAGCCTTGCTGGAATTCTCTCCATACATGTTCCCACTGAGGTAGCCCTTGGTAAATCACACTGGGCAGAGGAGACAGCGCAGAGCCCACCCTGCCCAGCAGTATGAGGCCATGATGTGGCTGTCACTCTGTACACGACAACCTGCAGGTCTTCTAAGACTGACTGGGAAGTGCCCCAGAAATTCATGTCTTTGTTAAACAACTTCAAACAGGGCTTTAATTCCAAATAAACCACAGACCCAGGTGCCCAGAAGAAAGCAGAACCAAAGCTGATGCGCTGACCAGGGCTGGCAGTGTCGAGTGGAGAATTCTGGAAGCTCCTGACCCCACTGCTCTTCCTGACTAGGCCTTCTGATGAGCGACTTCATGTGGACAGACCCTTCGTGTGTTTGGGCTTAGGCAGTCTGACTCCACGCATTAAGGCCTCCAGGCACCACAGTCCTTGGTCCATGAGCAGAGCAGGCCTCGGGACAGAGGTGGCACAGGTGAACAGCACTCGGCAGGGGTGGGCTGGGTGGATGGAATGCGGTGACACTGAGTGCCCAAGGCAGGTCTGGGTTCTCAAAGCACCCCAACGAGGGCCACAGAGGCCATCCCCCAACCCCAGGATTTTCAGAGGGATAAGATTTCAAAGTCTTCATCCTCAGAGTCAAAGAACCTCTCCAGTCTCTCTACATCAGAAGAGTCTGGGAAGAAAAAGATTAAAGAGTGGTCAGCTCTCAGAAGCCGCTACGGCTGCGGGCTGGGACAATGCTGGAAGAAGAGGACAAACTAGAATAAGCTTGCTGTGCCCTGTGAAGTCCCTTCTGTTGGAGGAACTCTGTACACTGTGTGAAGATGCTTCTCTGTCCTTCCTCACCTGCTTAAAGCTACTTCTGATTGGTTTAATAAAGAGCTAAATAGCCAATGGCTAGTCAGGACATCCTCCAGGCAGAGAGGAGCTCTGGGACACAGGCTTGGGAGGAGGAAGTAACTAACCAGCCACGTGGCAGAGCTTAGATTAGGGTCAATGGGATAATGGAGTTGCTGGTTGGGGGCAAGCCCAAGCTAAGGCCAAAAGCACTGTAAATAAATATAATCCTCTACATCATTATCTGGAAACTGAGGCAGGTATAGAAAGGCTCACAGTTACACCCTTCCCTTACAGGGCATGAAGGGGTCCGACTCATGAGCAAGTGACAAGGCCCTAAAGCGGGACGGGAACTCTGTGAAAGAAGAGAACAGCGCCTGACTCCTACCAGCAGACCAGCAATGGGACCTGTCACCAGTCCAGGGGGCCAGGGCAAGAAAGGGCAGCCAACTCCTTACACCAGCTGAGGGATGGATGACCAGGTCTTACTAGGTCTCCATTCAGTGTCTTCCAAGGCTGGTCAGTCTCTGAACTCTACTGTGCTGGCCTACAGGACCAGGACTGATCCCTGTAGGCACACCAGCCATAGTTCAAGGATCCAGAACTGCTTATCCCCAGTGGCTCTTAGATGGACTTCATCATCACAAATCCTGCTGTGCCCTGTCACTACAGTACCCAAGGAACCTGTGGGAACATCTTCCCACAGCATCCCGGGCAGAACATGGACAGGCTGTGCGGCTGGCTCAGGCCTGGGTGTACAATACCCTTTCAACCAACCATTTGTACCCGGGACTCAAACAGTATCAGTACTTACAAGGAAAAGTCCTTATAAGGATTGATTAAGACCTGAGGCTGGTGGCGGGTGCAGACCATACACACTAGGAGACGGGGGCGGGGCTATCCCATCCAGATTTGTTTCTTCCGCCTCAGCACTCACCTAGGGACAGGTTCAGGACATCCTGGCAGGCCAGATGAGAAGGCTGCTGTTCCACCAACTCAAACATGGGCAGGGCACCTCCAAGCTGGGATAGCTGACAGTGAGATACAGCTGTTAGATGCCCCTCAATAGTCACTATAGCCTCCAGCCTGCAGAGGTCTAATCTCATTTCACAGGTAAGAAAAGAGAGGTGGTATCCATAATAAAGGTTACTGTACAGGCCTGCCCAACTAGTAAGATCCCAGAAGGCACAGGGAGGGCAGCAGGAGGCACCAGCACAGGGGTAGCCTCTGGCATACAATTTATTACCACCATAAGCACATGAGGCAGATGGGTGGGCCGATCCCACCCCATCATAAATTTAATGGACAAAGCATACATACAAACTGGCCGATCTTGACCTACACACAGCCAGCAGAAACAGCAGCGCAAGGCACACTGCCCTGTTCAGCCAGCCCACATGTGTGAGGCAGAAACAAAATTCCCCACGCAACCAGTAAGTGGGGTTCCTAGCTAGGCCATGCAAAGAGGCTCCCTTTACCCCAGCCACCTCATCGCCTGGGTCCCCAGAAGTTTCATCTTGGCTCTGGACAGGGGCAGCTACAGACCTTTTTGACTTGCTGACACCAGTCGTTAAAGTCTTCCTCAGTCTTACAGAAAAATCCCTAAAATGAAAATTATCGTGAGAGTAGTGACTCTATCTATAGTGAGCACAAGGCTGTGACCTCTTCTCCTCAGAGATCCTACCATGGACCTGCCAAGGAACTCCAGGCAGTCTGCTCTGCCCACACTTTGCTCACACATTCCGACACTGCCCAGTGATGGAAGGCCCATCGGACGGTGACAAGGGAGTGACCACTCCTACCATATATTCCCCTTGACCTCAGCTCTCAAAAGCTAGGACTGGGGATCAAAGTTCACGCTCCCTACACCTGCTAGTCACACATGTCTAGCATCTTCTCTAAGGCTGGCTGTCTATCTGGCATTAGCACCCCAAGTCCCAGTCACTGGGAGCTGCTGGAATGCACTCACTGCAATGGACACTGGGAGCTGCTGGAATGTGCTCACTGCAATGGACACTGGGAGCTGCTGGAATGCACTCACTGCAATGGACGCACACTACTCAGACGAGGGATTTGCCATGAGCTCTGGGGGGAGTTTAAGCCACAGAATCCCAGACTACTCCCCTTAGTATGTGGCAGTGTGCAGACTGTTAGGTTTGTGTGACTGTCACAGACTGCGACTAGACATGCTGCCAGTGACCCTCGCGATGAGCAGCCAGAGTAGGCAATGGCTTCCTGGGTGTGGCACTGTTTGGACATTTTTGGTTTTTTTGTTCCCTTTCCTCCAAACACATTTTGAATAGGCAGGTTTGCACAAACCATCAGAAATCCCTTCTATATTATCAAAAGACAGAGATGGAAAGATCATTCAGAAGAATCATCTTCAAGCTACACCAAGCAAACAAACAATGAAACAAGGATTAGAGAACTAAGAGGAAAAGCAGTACATTCCAGTGACTGTCATTTTAGAATGACAGATCCAAATTGTCAAGGTGTCAGAGCCATCATTTGTGTTTTGTAAGTAGCAGAACACCCCCCCCACACACACACACACACACTAGTACACGCACTCAATCAGTCACCACTTGTGAGCACTGTGGTTGTGAAAGCTCCTCAGAAGGTGAGTGGCCTCAGGGACGAGAAGAGGCCTTGGGATCCTCAACTACTGAACATTTTCTGTTCTATTCCAATGCAGGACCGGCACAGGAGGGCTCAGAACAACTGGCTAGGAGTCTGCATGGTTGGGACATACCACAGCAATGGATGGGTCAAGCTCTCCAATGCCCATCCTACAGGGAGGGTGCTGGCAGTGGAAGCTCTCGTCAGGGATAAAGCAGCTGTCAGTCAGCTCCACCGCAGGCTGTGTAGTATGGGGGTCCAGATAGATGAGCTCCTCACCTAGGAGAGACGATGCAGATGTCAGAGGTAGCTGACCAGAGCTGGGGAGGGGGAGGGAGCAGGCCGGAGCAGCTTCCAGTCTACCACACCAGAGTCAGCACACAGACGGTAAGGAGGAAGCAAAATGCCTAGGGGTGAGGGGAGCATGCCACCACAGGGAGTGAGGGGGGAAGTGGGGTACCAACACAATGCCACAGAAAACACCCACCTCTTCAGGGGGAAAGATCATCCCTGGGCACCCAGAGCATGCCATCCCTAGGCAACCAGACTCACCAACATAGCCAATGAAGTAGTGGGCACTGTTGGGCTTCCCTCCAATAACACCCAGCGACTGGGACATCATGAAACAGTGCTGCGGGAGACAAGAGGGAGACCACTGAGCACACTGGCCCTGCCACAGCACTCAGAGGAGAGCACTCCGACACAGTGCAGCACAGTTCACCATCTACAGCCTCAGGAGGTCGGAGGTCGGAGGTCGGCACAGCCGCAGGCAGGCCACGGCCTCCAGAGACCTACCTAAATGACACCAGAAGACATGTCCTAGAGAGCTTCCAGTTCAGGAGGCACTACAGCCCACACCACAGGCTTACAGTGCTAGATGGGAAACTGTGGAAGGAGAAGTGATACGACAGGGACTAGCCTACAGACTGACATGCACATGCACAAGCATGCACGCACGCACGCTGGACAGGCAACATGGCCAGACATCAGTGTAGCCCAATGGGACAGGAGCAATGACAACAGTAGACAAATCAGATAAAAATGGGAAATGGGAAGCAGAAGTGATCTCAGAACCGACAGCAGCGGGAGCAGCCAGACAGTCAGGGACATGGAGAGACAGAGCAAGACCAAGGAAAGGGAGAGACTTTACACTTGATTTTACCTCAACACTGAAAGGTGCTTAAAAGTGAAAGATTGTAAAAAGCAGCAGCATTGCCATTCCATACCATAAAGCTCCTTAGTCTATCATCTGAGTAACTCCTTAGTCTATCATCTGAGTAACTCCTTAGTCTATCATCTGAGTAACTCCTTAGTCTATCATCTGAGTAACTCCTTAGTCTATCATCTGAGTAATTGCAATTTAAAAGGTTTTGCCTCGTTTTTGTGATGGAGTTGGAGAAATCAAGGGAGAATGTGGATGAAATTCTCAGGAGATCTATCTGCAGCTTCCATCCTATGGGCCTACCTGTCCCTATACCAGTGGTTCTCAGCCTTCCTAAAGCTGCGCATTCCATATAGTTTCTCATGTTGTGGTGACTCTCCAACCATAACATTATTTAGTTCCTACTTCATAAGTGTAATTTGGCTACTATTATTAAGTGTAATGTAAATATCTGCTATGCAAGACCCCTGTGAAAGGGTTTATTGGACTCACCCCAAATGGGCTGTGACCATAGGTTGAGAACCACTACTCCAGACAGAAGCGGAAGCTTAAAGCATATACAGGAAGAGCATAGAAGAAACCTGGAGGTCCTTGAGACCAGGTTCAGCAACAGGATAACTGGGCTTGAAGACCCTTATAAAGCTATAGATATTTAAACTCTTGACATACCTGTAAGATCCAGCCTGACTCTCAGAGGTACAGCTAGTTGGTCACACACTGAACTGGATGAAAAGCCTCACCTTCAGCGTCTCCACATAGGCCTCATTGATGTCTGTCAGCCCCAGGCGGAGAGGGATGAGAAGCACTAGTGGTCTCCAAGCCGATGGCCCGTTGGTGACTTCAGCCCCAGCAGGGAACCCATTACAGTGCCTCTCTGAATCAGTAGGCAGTGCAGCAGCCCCAGCACAGGGAAGGCTGGCCCTGCATAACCTTCCTAAAAGGGAAGACGTATTTTTCATGAGCTAAGCAGAGACAGACAGAAGTTCTCCCCAAGAAGAAAAAGTGTTTTAAAAACCAAGCGCTAAGGGGCTAGAGAGATAGCTCAGTGATTAGGAGCACTGGCTACTCTTCCTAAGGATGAAAGTCTGATTCCCAGCATGCATGTCACAACTCACAATTGTCTGGAACTCCAGTTCCAGGTGATGCAACACCCTCTTCTGGCCTCTGCAGGCACAAGGCACGCAAGTAGTGCACTGACACACACAGGCAAAGCACCATACATATGAAATCATTGAAAACAACAAAAATCTCAACTGCTTAAAACATAAGGAATTTGGAAAACAAAAATGTCCCTACTCAAAGAAAAATTTTCTAGGGGTTGGAGAGTTGGTTCCATGGTTACGAATACATGCTGCTCTTGCAGAAGACCCATGGTCAGTTCTCAGCACCTGCGAAGTGGCTCATAACCACTCCTAACTCCACTTACAGGACTTCTAATGCCTTCTTTTGACCTACCTGGGAGCCAGAAATGCACGAAGTATGCATACATTCATACAGGGCAAGCACTTATACACACTAGAAGGGGGGAAAAAAAAGGAGAAAAACCTTTTCTACACATAAAGATGTCTTAAAATTGCTGTGTGGTTGTTTTGCCTGCATGTACATGTGTGTACCACGTGCACACAGTGCCCTCAAGGTCTCAAGTATTGGATCTCCTAGAACTGGAGTTAAAGATGGTTGTGAAGCACCCCACGGTTGTGAAGCACCCCACGGTTGTGAACACCATGTGGGGGCTGAAGACTGAACCTGGGTCCTCTGAGGAGTAGCCTGTACTCTTAACTGCTGAACCATCTCCCCAGCCTGCACGTTAAAACATCTCAAATGACATGGTGTACATAGTTTTGGCTTGGCCTACAGCACACATACACGGATAGCCACCTGATGCTGGAGAGGACGCCTTCCCTCCCTTAGCCTAGGGGGCACAGGGAGAGAATGGGTTTCCAGACCTTTCGCCTAGGCTCCCCTGCCAGAAGTGCTGGGGCTGCTCTGAGACACCAACTCTCCAGCTGAGGGTCCTCTTGGGCTGTCACCTACAACCAAAGCCCTGAGCCACTTACTGATTTCCTCCATCACCACAGTGTTGTCCATTGCTATGTGAACAGCCAGGGAACTCCATGTGTCGAATACAGCCAGCTTCCTGCAGAGAGCGAGAACACCCCATGAGCCTTGCACAGCAGAGCACCACACCACGTCAGCGACAGTCTCAAGGCTTAAGTCAAGGGTCTGTCTGCTCATCAGGATGTCATGCGACAGGAGCCCCTGGTGGCAGAGTGGTCTCAGCAGTCAGAGGCAGGTCCACTCACTACTGAGCAGTTCCTCTTCCACACCTCACACTGCGACTGACAGCACACCTGAGGCCAGCAGGGGGGGGAACATGGCTGTAGACTATGGCTCTGAGACAAGAGCAGACAGCAGCCATATGTGTGGAAATAGATGGAAACTGGGGCTATGGGGGTGGGCAGAAGGCCTACCAATGAGTGAGAAGACAGAAAGCAAGAAGGGACATTCCCCAGTGAGGACAATTATCAAGGATCTAAGCTACAAGGTCCGGGTACATCTAGGAAGAGAGAAGCCGACGAAGGGAAGGCTCGAGAGAAGCAGTTCTCAGCCTTCCTCAGGCTGCGACCCTTGTTCCTCGTGGTGTGGTGGCCCCCAACCATAAAATTATTTTCGCTGTTACTACATAACTATGGATCTGCTACTGCTGAACTGTGCTGTAAACACCTGATGCGCAGGCTATGACTCCTGTGAAAGCCCGAGGAGAACCCCGCCCCAGGAGAGGCCTACGCAGCCCCTTCTCACTGACAGGAAGCTGAAAGGGGCGCAGGGCAGCTGGCCTCTCCTCACTGCTCACCCAGCCCTGCACCAGCAGCCAGGATACAGACCCAGGGGATCAAGGCAGCACCTCAGCTAACCTCAGGAAAGCCAAGAGGAGGGAAAAGCAAACAGGGCAGGCGCAGGTGCCGGAGAACCCAGAAGCAGGGACTGCGAAGGGCTGCCGGGGAGACAGAAGTGATGGAGACTGTGCCTAGCAGAGGTGTGGGAGCAGGTAGGCTGGGTCCTAAGGTATACAGAGGTCCTGAGGCAGGAGTGCATGAGTAACGGAGACTTGCCATCTAAGGGTGTGCCAGGGCAGAGTAAAGTCAAGGGATAGGGTAGGTCATGATGTGGCCACCACATGAAGGATTTTGGTTGTTATTTGAAGAAGTCCAGAATGAGAAAATGGACTAATGATGAAGTATGAGACAAAATGTAGACCAGGACAGGACAGAGAAGGGATGGGCATGGGTTAAACTGAGACTTATTATATCAGCATGTTCAACTAAGCGCCACAAGTCTAGAATCTGCCCAGATTTTGCCCTAAGCAGTTGACCCCACCCACCCACCCACCCACCCTCGCAAACTGGCATCTCCCATGGGAAAAAAGTAACAATGCCAGAACTGGCAGAGTGCTCTGACCGTGAAGCCAGTATGCCTCATGAGCCTCCATGTAGAAAGGCAACAGAGTTCAGGAAGGCAACCCTCTCCTGCGTGTAGGACAGGCAGGCAACCACGGATGAGGAACAGAGATCCACTACAAACACAGGAGGCCAGGGGCAGGAGTCGTCGGCATGGACACGCAGTGTGGCCTGCCATTTCCAGAAAGATGTAAATCCTAACACAAAGGGACTGCTCTTTGCCAGTGACGACAGAAAAGTAAGGCAAGAGATATGACCAAAGCACAATTGTGACCTGGTCAGGCTACTCAGAGCCACAGTAAAAGGCAACAGCGGGCCAGGCGGTGGTGGAGCACGCCTGTAATCCCAGCACTCTGGGAGGCAGAGGCAGGCGGATTTCTGAGTTCGAGGCCAGCCTGGTCTACAGAGTGAGTTCCAGGACAGCCAGGGCTACACAGAGAAACCCTGTCTCGAAAAAACCAAATCAAAAAAAAAAAAAAAAAAAGGCAACAGCGGGCTGGAGAGATGGCTCAGCAGTTAAGAGCACTGACTGCTCTTCCGAAGGTCCTGAGTTCAAATCCCAGCAACCACATGGTGGCTCACAACCATCCGTAATGAGATCTGACACCCTCTTCTGGTATGTCTGAAGATAACTACAGTGTACAGTGTATGTAAATTCAATAATAAATCAATATTTAAAAAAAAAAAAAAAAAGAAAGGCAGCAGCACCGGGGGCCCTTTAAATCCACCACAAGCTAAAGGTGTGCAGTGATTACAAAGAGAACCCCACACTCCATTCATATATATAAATGCTTGATCCCCACTAGGTAGAACCGTTGGAAGGATTAGGTCTGGCCTTCCTGGAGGAGGTGGTCCACTGAGAAAAGGCTTTGAAATGTCAAAAGCTTTTGTCATTCCCAGTGAGCTCTTGCTCTGCCTCATGCTGAGGGATCAGATGTAAACTCTTGGCTACTGCTCCAGAGAGCTTGCCTGCCACCATGCCTGTCTGTCTGCCATGCCATGCCTGCCTGCCGTGTGTGCTTGCGCACGCCTGCGCACCTGCCTGTCGTGCCTGTCATGCCTGTCTGCCTGCCGTGCCTGTCTGCCTGCCGTGCCTGTCTGCCTGCCGTGCCTGTCTGCCTGCCGTGCCTGTCTGCCTGCCATGCCTGCCCTGCCTGCCCGCCTGCCTGCTGCCATGCTCCTTGCCATGAAGGTCAAGGTCTAACACTTTGGAGCAGTGAGGCCCTACATTGAAATTAAAATGTTGTGGTTTTGCTTTTTAAAGTTGCCTCAGTCATGGTATTCTGTCACAGCAACAGCAAAGTAAGACAGGGCAGGACTTGGCCAAGGACACTAAGGGAACGGAGAGGGTGCGCATGCCTCTAAGAAACCAAGCGCAGGACTCACAGCTAGCCATGGCCTAGGATGGCTGGGCATCAGACAGGGCAAACAGCAAGTGTCTAGGTGGAGCCTATCGGAGAGGGCCATTGCAGACACAAGTAGGCGGGCAAGGGATCATTCAGGAAAGACTATAGCTAGAGACATTATTTGGGAGACACTAGCTTTCAGCCCAACAAGAAGGAAAAGGGCCCTATACAAGTGGGTCGTGGACACTGGTTCAGAGCCTTCTAGAGGTACTGAGATATTAAAGTGCAAAGCCACAGGGAGAAGTAAATCAGGTCAAAAACAAAAACAAAACACACACTGCAGGGAGGGGAGCACAGGCAGGGAAGGGACAGCTCCGTGGGTCAGAGCACCTGCTGCTCCTGCAGAGGACTCAGGGTTCGGTTCCCAGCACCCACAGAGCAACTAACCACCATCTGTAACTCCAGCCGAGGAGCTAACAATGTCTTCTAGCCTTTACTATAAGCTTTGCATGTATGATGTGCACAGACAGATATGCAGAAAAACTCAAACATACAAAAATAACCTTAAAAACAAAACAAAACACAAAGGGGTCATACAATGACAATTGGGATGGCTCCAAACAACTGAATGAGTCATTCCAGAGAAAATTTTGGAGCAATGTCCCTCCGAAAAGTAAGGCTGACTGAACTCCAGACACTGGGATACAGAGGACTGGAAGGGACAGGCAGACATTCATGAGAAACAAACTCTAAAAGAGTTTGTTTCTGAACAACATGGGAAAGCTTATGTGGGTGTCTGACAAACCCACAGAGGTAGAGGGCTGTAGCACCTGCAGATACAGTACCATTACTGCCATGGTCCCAGATCTAGGACACCCTCATTACAGATGGATCTGTCTACCAGGACAGAGGGCAGGGCCACACTAGGGCTCTGACCTACACATGAATACCATTCACAGAACAAATGGCAGAGTCACCCAGGGGTCTCCAGAGTCTATAAGCAAAGAATCAGAATACCTTATTTCCTGTGCCAATAAGTACTCAAGGAGTGGGTAAATGCCAAGGAGAACTCATGCTGACCCCAAGAAGCAGAAGGGCTGGGCTCATTACGTACTTGAGGACCTGAGCAACAGTGTTCGGCCCGTACCACTGGCCTATAGACTTGCCTTCGCCAACTCCCATTTGCGCTGTAGGAAACAGACCCATGTTAGCAAACACATCCATCCCCGAAGAGAGAAGAGTATGTGTATGTGTGCGTGCACCTCACTTTTGGTACAGTAAACACTTCATAGAAAGGTCTAGACAGGACTCCAACCCTCCTGAGGAAAGCAACCAAACCTTCAGGAGGAGCCTAACTCCCACAGACTGCATGGAGTCACTATGCAGGCTGTGCAGAGGAAGGACAGGCTTGGGTCTGAGCTAGTGCAAGAGCACCCAGAGCAGCCCATAGGGGCTAGAGTGGCCTAGAACCCCATTCTCCAACTCTGCAAGGTTAAGAAAGCCCCAAGGAAGTCCAAGGTCTGCCATTTGTACAGAGTCAAGCCTAGGCCACACTCAATCCCCACCTATCTGGTGGATGGAGTAGTAGCTGTCCTTCCTGTCAAGGAAAGCATTGAGAACACTGAAGTAGCTGTCAGGCTGTCTCTTCCGCTGAGTCCATCTCCAATCTAGTGAGAACAAAATACAGGAGGTTAGTTTGACTACTACATAACTAACATACCTTCCACTCACAGTTCTCGATATTCAAATGGTGTACAAGACTATTTGTGAACCCCCTTTAAGTTAAAAGCCAAATCTGCCAGAATTTCAAATGCACACACACTATCTCGTCAATACAAATCTAGGCTGCAAACAGAGAGCTGTTTCAGTAAAGATAATTTCTAAAAGAATAAACTTTTAAATCAATATAAATCACAGGCATGGTGCTTCAGACCTATAATCCCAGCTACCTGGAAGGCTAAAGCAAGATGCGCTATTTAGTTTTATGTTAACCTGACAGAGATAGAGTCATTTGGAAAGAGGCACTATCAATTAAGAAAATACCTAGACAACACAGACCTATACGTTAGTCTTTTGAACATATTCTTTAACAATTAATAATTGTTGTGGGCGGGTTAAGCCCTGGACAGGTCCTGTACTAAGACCAGGCTGAGCAACGCACGAGCAGCAAGCCAGTAAGCAGCACTTCGTCATGGCTTCTGTTTCAGTCCTGCCTCTAGGTTCACACCTTCAATTCCTGCCCTTACTTCCCTCAAAGACAGAGTGTGACCTGATGCGAAATGAAATAAACCCTTTCCTCCCCACACTGCTTTTGGTCATGGTATTTTACCACAGCAATAAAAACCCTAACTAGGACATAAGAGAACTGCAAGTTCACATCCTGCCTGGGTAACTCAGTAAGCTTCTGAATTAAAACACTAAAAAAAAGATCAAAGTTGGGCGTGGTGGCGCATGCCTGTAATCCCAGCACGTGGGAGGCAGAGACAGGCGGATTTCTGAGTTCGAGGCCAGCCTGGTCTACAGAGTGAGTTCCAGGACAGCCAGGGCTACACAGAGAAACTCTGTCTCAAAAAACCAAAGATTGAAACTGTGTTGAACACTTCAAGCTTCCTACAGAAGTCAGAGAACTTTCAAATGGACTTTCCACAGCATAAACACGAGTATGACCCACGGGTTTTCACCGGCAAAAAAGCAGCACACACACACACATGCATGCATGCACCCACACAATTTGTTGCTAATAGAGATTGAACCTACAGCTTTGAGCCTGATAGACAAGAACCAAAATCTGTGTTTTGCCTATGACATGTGTTTTTAGTTTGTTTTTAATTTTTCTGAGACAAGGAAGTTTTGTAGCCTTGGCTAGCCTGGAAATCACTATTTGGACCACGCTGGCCTCCAACTTATAGAAATCTACCTGCTCTGCCTCCCTGGAGTTGGGATTACAGTCATGTGCCACTGTGTCCAGCTTCTATGATGTGCTCTAAACATCCCTTACTGCACAGATCCCATGTACGCACCACAACTCACCTCGCCCTAAGTGCCGGCACACCAGGGCCTGGGCAAAGATCATCTGTCCGCACCGAAGCATGCAGCCCCAGCCTGTGTCTGAAGTAGGGCCCGTTCCCCCTGTGTGGAAGACAGAACCAGAAACATTCACAATCAGAGGCCCAACAGAGGCTGGGCATCCAGCAGCAGGAGGCATTTGGACAGCTCCATACCACAGGCACTGACCCTCTTTACACATCTGAACATCTCAGACACAGTACAACTCTGAGGACATTGCTGGGGAATAGAATGTCCTGACAATCCTCTCCAGATGGGCACAGTATGTGAACGACCAGTCACATATCCAATAGCAACACCTGGCACGCAAACAAGAATCCCCTTCATTATTTTAGAAGACACAGAATCAAAATTGGAGAACCATATCCAACTACCAGAAAAGCCAACATCCAGGAGTTACTCGATGTCCACTATTGGTGACAGTAAGGAAAAAGAAAGTCATTAGCAATGCAATGACTAATGCAAGGTCTCCATCTTCCAAGCTGAGTTTTGAGCTCCTCCACTGATGCCCACTCACTGGGGCTTGGAAGACTAACAAGAATTGTGGAGTCACTAACACGACAGGAGCAGGGGGAATGGTCTCAGCAGGTCTTCAGGGAAAGGTCACCGTACAGCTATGAGGAGAAGATAACAGCCTATCGTAGTGAGAATTTTGGTTTCTTTAAAAACATAGAAAAACTGGGCGGTGGTGGTACACACCTTTAATCCCAGCACTTGGGAGGCAGAGGCAGGCGGATTTCTGAGGCCAGCCAGGTCTACAGAGTGAGTTCCAGGACAGCCAGGGCTATACAGAGAAACCCTGTCTCGAAAAACAAAACAAAACAAAACAAAACAAACCATAGAAATGTCATGGGAATATATTTTTTGTTTTAATCCAGGGGTGGGGTATATGAGTCTTCTTCCAATTGTCCACAGTAGCTGACTATGATTTGCCTCATGCTCTGGCAGGGGTGTGATTTTGCCAGCTGAAGACAGCTTTGAGCTTTGTCAAGTGTATGATGTTTGGGATTCAGGGGACTTTTCAGAGGACATATAAATGCTGGAGCCAAATAGAAGGGGCTGACTGGCCAGGGGTTGCTATTTATCTAGTTGTGTGCAAAGAGACAAGAAGAAACTAGATATCCTGATGGTAAAGATCAAACCTGCCCCAAGGAACTTGACATCCAACAATACCAATGCCCCCTTTCCCCTGTAGCCTTCTTTCTCCCCTACCTAGAGTTGGGGGGTTGGAAGGGCTAAGGGTGGAGAAGGATGGTAGAAGTAGGAAACCACAAAGCAGATAAAAGCCTGTTACAGCCTATGGAGCATAAGAGACAGAGATGCAATGCGAACGGTGAACAAGGAACTCAGGCGTTTTCTATTTCTACACCTGTCACCACATCCCAAAAAGTCATCTTTACAATACTCAAGGAGTACGCAGGCCACACTTGGCTCTAGGGGCCCTGATGAGCTGCTTTGACTAAGCAGGTTAGTTTTGCCAACTTGACACAATCTGCATTCAGCTGGTTTGGTGGTTTGGGTGAGAATGGGCCCACAGGAAAATGTGTTTGAATACCTGATCCTCGGTTGGTGAAGTGTTTGGGAAGATTTGAAGGTGGGCCCTTGTTGGAAGAAGTGTATTACTGGGGGGGGGGGGGGCTTTGAGGCGTCAAAAGCCCATGACATTCTCACATTCTCAGTTAGCGCTCTCTGCCTCCTACGAGTAGACTGGGGTATGAGCCCTCAGCTACTGCTCCAGTGCCTGTCTGCCTGCCTGTTTCTGTGCTCCCTACCATGATGGTCATAGACTCTAACTATTTGGAACCATGGGCCTAAAATTAAATCCTTGGGGGGCGGGGGTTGCTGCAGGCATCAAGTCAGGCAAGGAAACCGAACTGCAAAGAGCTGAGAATGAAAATTCAATTGAGCCCATCTCAGATCCGATCAAACTTCAAGTCTGATGCAAACATTTTTCGCCAGCATATTTAAACACAGTGCAATCTGAAGAAAAGTCTCTAGGCAACAATCATTGTGATTCCAGGTCCACAATAAAGCTTACGGTATGACTACATCGAAACTTTGCAAAGTACATGTGATCATAAAGATGGGTACTAACTATTGCTTAAAAGCCTAGAATCTACTGCGGTCTCTGACCAGGATAACACAGGGATCAGTAGGCCATAAAATACATCTCCCCTAAGGATGGGTTCTATTGACTGGGAACTAAATATAAAGGTCTAGGGAGGGAGAGTCTGGGAAAAGCATTCTGGGGGAGTTGGTTGAAGTCTGCCTCTACAGATAGTAAAAGGTCAGCAGGTCAACAACAGCCACTCCAGCTTTCTGGATGGAATTAAAGTATTTTATTAACTCCTCTGAGGAGATAGATGCCCCTGTGTGTTTAACACTCCTGGTTTCCTTAGTGTTCTGTGGTGCAACATTCTTTTCTAAGTTACCTCAGTTGTGGTGTTTCAAAAAAAAATAAGGCCCCAGGAAGCGACCTCATTGAAGGTTTGTGTCTCGGTCACTGCTCCATTGCCACGCTGAGACAAGGCAATGTCTGAAAGGAAGCCTGTAACTGCAGTCTTGCATATAGCTTCAGAGGGTTAGTTCATTCACAACCATGGTGGGGAGCAGGGGGCAGGCAGATAGGCATGCCACTGGAGCAGTAGCTGAGAGCCCACATCTGATCCAAAAATCGGAGAGGGCGAGGAAGAGGGAGAGAGAGGGAAAGACCGAGACAGACTAGGCCTGGCATGGGCTTTGGAAACCTCCAAGCCCGACCAGCTCATACACCCTCAGCTCAGCCACACCTAATCCTTCCCACATGGTCTCACTGACTGGGGACTAAGCATTCAAACAAATGAGCCTATGGGGCCGTTCTTCTCTGTTTGGGGGAAAAGACATTCCTAGATTCGGCTGTCCTGTGTGCATGTCTGTAGGGGCGTCTTTACTACACACCAACTGAAGTTGGAAAGCCCAGCTTGAAAGAGGCCCAGTCCCTGTGCTTGGGCCCTACACTGTACTAGAAGGAAAGTGAGCTAAGCACAGGCACCCCACACATACACACTGACTCCATCCTCCAGGCTTGGCTATGGATGCACCGTGGTCAACTGTCCGAGCCCCTGCTGCTGAGGCTTCCCTACAAAGATGGCCTCTAACCTAACCTGTGAGGGAAAATAAATCCTCTCTCCCTGACCATGCTTTTGTCAGGGCATTTTGTCAGGGAATTTTGTCACAGCAACAGACATGAACAGAGGCCTTGCCCTAGGGATGTTCGCAGATACCACACAAAGGAGGATTCCCTCTGGCCCTGGTGTCCTAGCCAACATCCCGTTAGTCACTACATACCATGGGGGAAAGTTAGTTTTCTAACTTTTTAAATTCTACTTTTACTGATGGTTCTTAAACGATTTAACCTCCCTTGTAACCTACAACCCACCAGGGGTAATAGTAAAGAAAGGATACGGGGTTGGGGGGGAAGTGGACCTGCTTAGAAAAGTTTTTTGGAGCAAATCCTGTCTGTGTTGTCTGGAAATCAGCACTTTGGTTCACAGATCAGCAGAAGCAGCTTGATCTGATCTACTCATAAACACCTCACGGATACACCAGCAGTTCAGTTTGGTAGAGTCGGGTTAGCAACAGCAGTTACATGGCCTAGCAGAGAAAGCCAGGCCTCAGCTTCAGCTTGAGTCAGCAGGAGGGACCAGGAGAAATGCCAAGAGAAGTTCTCGGCAGCGCCTCTCTCAGGAAAGACTTGAGACCCACAAGTGTTGCACAGTGAGTTGTACCAGCAAGCCAACCTCTGTCTCCGTCACTCCGGGGAGTCCTATGTATGCCCTCCAGACATCACGTGTCCTCCACAGGCCTTGCCCCAGCAAAGGTCTGGTCTCGGCATGTGCATCCAATCAGCCAGAGTCCTTGGAAGCAGCATGAACTGCAGCACACCACCAGGAGTTTTTTGGGGCGTTTCTCTCTATGGAGTCCCGACAAATGCAGCTCAACTATACAATGTAAGGCAGACTAATATATGTGTGTCATTATCAAAGAATGTTTCATCACGTGTTTGTTTTAGTAGAACATCTTCTCTCTTGTGTCTTCTTCAGCGAAACATTCCTTCATGAGCTGGCCTTTGCTTTTCACACCTGTGTCCACTTTAACAAAATATTCCTTCACGTGTTTGCCCCAGCAAAACACCATCTAACAGACTTTCCAAAGAACCCTTGTTTCCACTTCAGTTTAATTTCTATTGCTGTGATACATTAAATACTGTGACCAAAAGCCACTTAGAAATGGCTTTAAGGTTACACATCGCTGGGCGGTGGTGGCGCATGCCTGTAATCCCAGTACTCTGGCAGGCGGACTTCTGAGTTCGAGGACAGCCTGGTCTACAGAGTGAGTTCCAGGGCAGCCAGAGCGAAAATGTTCATACTTCCAGGCAAACTTGATGGAGCATTTTCTAAATGGAGGTTCCCTTTTACCAGAAGATCCAAGATTGTGTTAAGTTTTACAAAAGAAAAACAAACAAAAAACCTAACCAGCATAGAGCCAGTCTCAAAAACAATCACACAACCAAACAACAACAAAATCTTTGTCACAATTCTTGATCCAGTGACACCTTCCCAACAAGGAAATAGAAAGCATATGCACTTCATGACAGGCTGTAGAACAGTGGGATGCTCAAGCTGGGAGACAGCTCAGTGAGTAAAGACCTTGACAGGCCAGCTCGAGGCCCTGCGTCCGATTCCTAGAACCTACATGAAGCTTAATGCAGCAGCGTGCTTCTGAACCCAAGCTCCTGCAGGAAGATGCGGGGAAGAGACTGCGGATCCCTGGACGCTCACAGTCCAGCTAGACCGACACACACAGTGATGGATAAGAGACCTCGTCTCAAACAAGGGGAGAGCAAGGACTGAAGCCCTAGGCTGTCCTTTCCTTCACTTATGGGCCTGCACCCCCATTTCACAAGCCACAGAGATTAAAAACAAATGAACCAAACCATTTGAAAGATTAAAGATTACTCACCAATAGCTGGAAAGTTTCTCCTGTATGTAAACCAAAGTCTGGATGCAACATCAGACAAGATTTCGTCCTTCTCTAGTTATTTAAAAGGGAAGACAAACACAGCGTGAAAGGCAGCAGACAACCGCCATCTCAAGACACAAGTAACTGAGCCAAGAGGACAATACCTGTGAAAATGCTGTATTTTCTGCCCAGAATCCAAACAGGCTCTGAGGTCTCGGGGAAATCTTCAAATTCAGCAAACCGGAGAGTATCATATGTCAAAGTGGCTGTGGAAACCATAGAAACACATTTGTCTGATTTCACATTGTATGTTGGGGATTGGTTCTAATGCTTTGAATTGATTGGCTCCCTAATCGGGAATCCAGACACTGATCCTTGCTCCAAATTGGTTTTTATTGATCAATAAGATGCCAACAGCCAATGGCTGGGAAAAGGGAGATGGGGCAGGACCCTTAGATTTGTGCAGGCTAGGATGCAGGGGAGAGGAGATGCAGAATTGCTATGGGGGTGGGGACAGTTCAGATTTACAGCTGCAGAGGGAAGATAATCGGAAATGCAGGAGGCGAGGCCCTGAGGAAGGGCCGCACGAAGCATCATGGGCAGCGAAGGCCAACGGGCCTCGTAGTGACAACAGGGCAGCGAAGTCAAAGGGAGATTTAGAAGGTGCTGAGCCAGGAGGGAAAACCAGAGGGAAAGCATGCCAGTCGCGGGAGGATGAGAACTGCCAGCCTTGAGTAGCCAAGGCATTTCAAAAATAAGCTCATGTGTATTTTTCATCCGAGGACCAAAGGGTTCCTGGGCAGGTGGCTGGAAGTGCCAGGCCCTGGGGAGAACAAAGCAGTGCAGCTAATCTCCGCGCTACAAGTACACCATTTCTGCAGCAAGGACTCTTGCAACACCTGCATCTTTGCATTTCCCTAATAGCCACATAAGCAAATATATGAGCACACACGACAGACATTCTATGAAACAATTGCTCTGATGAAAGTTAGGGACGGAAGTCTGACAGCTGATAGAATAGGAAGAAGCCTCAGGTTGGGATCAACATAAGGAAACAGGAACAAAAGACTCGCCCTCAAGGAAAAAAAGTAAGCTTTCGGTTATTTGAGACTTAAAATGTTTTTTTTCTCTACCATACAGGCTCTGTACATACCTCTGACTATCCTGGAATTTGAAATGCAGACCAAGCTGGTCAGAGAACCACCTATGTCTGTCTCCCAAGTGCTAAAATCAAAGGTATGTGCCACCACCACCCAGTTCTATTTTATTTTTCTAAGATAGAGTCTCATGTATCCTAGGTCTTGAAATGTAGCCAATAATAACAACCTAAAACTCCTCATCCTTCTGCCTCTACCTCTTGTGCTAGAATTATAGGTATATACCACCACCCCAGTTTATGTAAGGCCAGGAACTTAACTTCATACTGGTTTCATGTATTCTAGGCAAGCACTCTACCAACTAAGCCACGTCCCCAAAAAAGAAGGTGCCCCCAGGATTCGTCTAACTACCTGCCATACGCCATGGACACAGACACCCAGCGCGTTCAGCTCCCACACTGACGACAGAACATGGCAAAGGTGGTCACTACCTGGTAGCCAAAGTTTAAATCTAGCTAGGGCAGTCACAAGGTATAAGGTTCTTGGACCATTTATGTAAGTTCTGAGTATAAACAATCGCTCATTCATAAAATATGGCATAATTATAGGGCTGGTTTGATGACTTCATGAAAGATTTCCCATGAGGCACTGCAGGCAGACAGAAGGACATCTTGCAGAATCACAGAGTTGAAAGCATATACATTTCACTATGTCTGCAAGGCTTCCCTGGGTACAATGACAGGCTGAGTAGTACTGGAATATATCCCAGAAATACAGGCCACACTGACAAGTCTTCAGCAACAAAGCACTGCTGAAGCTTTCTGAGCAGGGAAGGGGCCCAGTGGGCCTTGTCTCAGAACTCTGTTCTTCCATGTTTTAGCTGTCTATTTTCAAGATAATGTCAAACAATCTGCTTGGTGACCTTAAACCCAACTTAATTTCTTCCTTTTTTTTTAAAACATATAGTTATGCATGTATATAATGATAAAGGCTAAGTTATGACAAATTAACATTCATGTTCATGGTTTCACAAAGCCAAAAATCATCATGTGTCCCTAATGTCTAAAGCAGCAAAACACAGTGTAAGCAAATTTCTTAGGTTTATTAGCAAACTTTATAGGTAAGGAAGCCAACTTCAAAGTGAAAACAGTAAATAGAGCTCTATTAAATTCAAATAATTACCAAGCCTTCTATCATAACTATGAAAATTATGGGTTGTACTGCTTGACAAATCAAAAGCCAGGCTGGGTGTGAAGAATCCAGACAGGAACAGAACTAAAACAAGGCCGTCACGGCTCCCAACTTCACATCAGCCAAGAAGCAAAGTGATCCTGATGGTCTGTGGAGAGAAGTGCCCAGACCTCCAACAGAATCCCACATTCCTCATGAGTGGCCTGCCCTGGGTCTAGCTGCAGACTGCTGCCCACGCTCCTCTCTGCTCCTCCTCCTGTCGGAAGAGGGCTTACTCTGTTCCCGAGGAGATGGAGTAGAAGCTACATCTGTCCCACTCTCCGAGAGCAGTCATTCCTAGCAAGGTAGTATGGGAATCAAGAGCCCTGCTGTGGAACCAGGAGTCTGAGGCCACCAAAAACTAGCTTGTGATCCCCTTAAATCAGTATCCTTTCTGTATCTTCATTTCTCCATTGGTAAAGTGGAAAAGGTGTACATTCCTCACTGGGCTGAGGAGTAAGGATTCTAGAGCTCTGAACCATCCAAGGAATGACATAAGTATACTTTCGCAGGGCTAGCCTTCTCTAATCCCTGAAATGAGGAAGTCTGTAAAGAAATACATTCTGCTCTTAAATGAAAATGTAACAATGTACAGAAGTATCAAAGCAAATGTGTGAGTTTCTTCACCAAAAGAGATTCTAACCCAATAAACTTTCCTCAAGGAAAACATACAGTCCTGGTGTGTGGACAAAGACAGATGAATATCTGAGTTCCAGGCCAGCCAGGGGTACACACTAAGACTCTAAGAAAGAAAGAAAAGAAGGAACACACAGAGATGGAGGGGAGGGGGGGGAAGAGGAGGAAGAGAGAGGGAAGGAAGGAAGGAAGGAAGGAAGGAAGGAAGGAAGGAAGGAAGGAAGGAAGGAAGGAAGGAAGGAAGGAAGGGGAGGAGGAGACTGACTGACTCCTAACAGCATTTCGAGCAGAAGGCTCTATGCTCCACAAGCGTCAGCACAGTAACTTTGACCTTTCACCTTGGAGAATTGGCACTTAAGGCTACATGGCTTCAATGATTTTAATTAGTATCCTTAGCATCCTGTTGTCACTGGGTTGGAAGACAAGAAGAGAACACATGCCACTATTCCTACAATATCGCACCTTACCTGGGCATACCCACAGTGTCAACTGAAACAATCAAGTACATGATTGAGGTGACATTCACGAAGTATAAGCTAGGCAAAGCTGACACAGAGGACACACTTGTGACCTTGTGGATCTACTTTCAGTAAGTGGAACCTTTCCAAACTCAGACTGTAATGATGACTGAGGTTTTGAGACAGCCCACACCTGGGACCATCCAGCTATACGCCACACCTCTCTAAGCTTCAGTCACCACACTTAAGAAATGGCACCACAAGCTCTGTCCAAGGGGATGAGAACCCAGGACAAGTGTAAAACCTAAGTTCACAATCACTAACATGTTCACCAGCAAAGGACTCTCTGGACACCAACTGACCTCCACACTTTTCCAGAGTTCTTTAGTTCAACTGCACTGTCTCGTTAAAGCCTCTTTATAGTGCAACACACATCACCTACAAAGCATCATGTTAAAGAGGAAACAGTAACCCCGCCCCAAGCAAATAGTTATATTTGCCATTAGATGACATGCAGAACAAGTAAGGTATCTAAGGACCCTCTTTCCTATAAGAGAACTCTTACTTGGTCAAGCACCCTAGGTGTCTGACTTCCCCACCCTCTTACTGGGACATCTGTGATCATGACCACAAGAAAAAATGACAAGTGTTTTAATAATCTGACAGTTTAGTACTGATTTAATAGTTTATCTGACAGTCAGAAAAATAAGGAATTATACTCAATAAATGGAACTAACCTTTTTACTCAACCACAAATTACACTGTCATTCAAGTAGAAGAATCACAAAAACATGTAGCCAGTAGATCTCTTTTAAAGATTACAGCAATATATCTCATTCTTACATTTTCCTTCCAGCACCTGGGAGTCTGAAGGAAGAGGATCATGGGTTTGAGGTTAGCCTGGGACATACAGCAAGTCCCTTGAAGGATTCTTTCTTTTCTTTGAAAAATTCTTATGATTAAGATAATGGTTTTCAGGGCTGGAGAGATGGCCTAAGATGGTTAAGAACACTGACTGCTCTTCCAGAGCTCTTGAGTTCAATTCCCCACAACCACATGATGGCTCACAACCATGTGTAATGGGATCTGATGCCCTCTTCTGGTGTGTGTGAAGACAGCCACAGCTTGATCACATAAATAATTTTTTAAAAAATCCATAGAGCTTGGATTATTGAAAAAAAATTACGGTTTTCATGTAGAAGAAATTATAAATTTTAGCTGCCACAAAGCTAGAAAATTCCACTTTAGTATACTTTAGTATACACACTAAACAGAATGTCTACATCAAAATTCAGTGCTAGGAGGCTGGGGCCATAGCTCAGTTAAGAGAATGCTTTCATAGTTTACTGAAAGCCTTCAGTTCCATCTCTAGCGCCACATTAACTGGGTTTATTGGTGAACCATATATAATCCTGATCTGCAATCTGACAGAAGGATAAGTTCAAAGGTAGCCTCCATTAACTAGAACAGAAGCATTTTAAATTTGGGGATATTTGCATGTACACAATAAGATCTCATTAGAAAAAGCACTATAACCGAAATGTAAGTATGAAACTTATTTAGGTTTCCTCTATACACTTCATACACAGCCAGGAGATAAATTTTAAAAAGTGTGTGTGTGTGTGTGTGTGTGTGTGTGTACATGCATGCACATGTGTCAGTGCCTGCAGAGGCCAGAAGAAGGCAGTGCCTTCTGTAACTAGAGCCTGAGTTACAGAAGGCTGGGTGCTGGAACTGGCATCAAGTGCTCTTAGCTGCTAAGCCATCTCTCCAGCCCCTGAAAGGAATTTCACAAAAGTCTTTTAATGTGATAGTGGTTTAAAAAAAAAAAAAAAAAAAAAAAGCTGATTTCTTTTCTCCTGTTTGTTTTTACAGTACTGGAGATTGAATTTGGTGCCTCACATGTGCTAAATAGACATTCTATCACTGAGGTACATCTCTAACTCTCATTTTACTCTTTATTTTGGGGGAAAAAAAAAAAGGTTAGCTCCTGCTAGCTAGTGGTAGGATTGATCTGATGCTGCTATGCATTCAAATGCTAACCCCTGGCCCCCAAGAGCTGGTGGCTCCCAAGGAGCACATTCTCAGGGACACCAAAGATGTGACTGGTTAAATAACAATCTTCTCTGACTGGTTAAATAACAGTGGCTAACAGCCACTTATTGGAGAGAATAGAGGTAGGTGGGGTTTCAGTTATCAGGCTGGGGGTAGCAGGTCGGGAGGGAGAGACAGGAGGGGGGGCGGTGGGAGAGGGAGCATCTTCATTAGATGGGATGGGCCAGAGGCACATGGCTGAGAGAAGTGGACCCTCAGGATAGATAGATGGAGCAGAAAGAAATCAGGTGAGCAAAGAACTTGGGGAGCGCATCTAGGAAACAGCCAGTCTAGCACAGAGAAATAGTTTAGGGGTAGTCACCCAGGATTTATGTTAAAACTGATTAAATAAATCAATAGGACTCTGATTCAATTATTGGGAGGCTGGCCAGGTCAAAATAAGAATTAATAGCATTATAAATATGATACAACAAGCTAGTCTTAAATCCATTTTGCAGCCCACGATGGCCTTGAACTTGTTGTGATCCTCCTGTGCTGGGATAATCTTTTCATACATTTGTGAAGCTGTGGTTCTGTCCTTCCTCACCTGCCTAAGCATTTTCCGATTAGTTTAATAAAGAGCTGAATGGCCAATAGCATAGCAGGAGAGGATAGGCAGGTCTTCTACACAGAGATAGGAACTCTGGGAAAGGATCAGGTAGATTCAAGGAGGAAAGAACAGATACCAGGACTGAATGGAGAAATAACGGGCCATGTGAGAAAATGTAGATTAATGTGGATTAATTTAAGTGAAACAAGCTAGCTGAGAGGTAGCCATCTAAGGCCTAAGCTTACTAAATAAATGTAAGTCTCTAAGACTATTAGGAAGCTGGTGGGTCAAGACACTAGATAAGCTATGGGCTTTGTTTTGCTGAGACAAGGTCTCACACTGTAACTCAAACTAACCTGGAACTAAGTAATCCTGGCCTCAAACTTTCGAAAATCTCTTGTCTAGGCTCCTCAGTTGTGGGATTATAGGCATGAGTCACCCTATCCAGTATTTAAGACAGGGTCCCAGCAGACTCCAGGTTGGTCCCAGTTCCTGCCTCAGCTTTCTAAGTACTGTGATTACAGGCACACACTACTATACCTAGCACAAAGATTTTGGGCATTTCATGATTTCCGTTTGTTTGTAGACAGGGTTTCTCGTGCATTTCAGGTTGGTCTAGAGCTCCCTGTGTAATCAAGGATGACCTTGATTGAACTTCTGCCGGATGGCATCTCTGGGAAAGCAACTGAGTGCTTGCTAGGGACTAACCAAAGGCTTTGTGACGAGCAGGCAGACACTCTACCAACTAAGCTACATCCCGCCCCCCTATCCTCCTGAGTGGGTGGAACTCCAGGCCTTGTGCATGCTAGGAAGGTACTCCACAGACCTCTCAGGCGGCAGTCACTGTGCTTCTGGACACTGGGTTAATTCCATGGACTGAGTACACATGTGTATACATGTGACCGCCGCACCTCGCTTTATGTGGATGCTGAGGGTCCACGCCCAGCCTCTTGTGCTCATTCAATGAGTCTCCACTGCTGGGCCACCAAGAGCATGTTTGCACGCACAGTGCTGGGATGTAGGTGGAGAGGAAGACCGAGCCCTCTGGCCTTCCACTTCCCTACGGGCAGCCTGGGGCTCCCTTCCTGGCCTCCCTTATTTCCCATTTGCATGCAGACCCTGGACAACTTTACCTGATAACAGCTTTCTGCTTCAGCGTTCTTTTTCCTTTAGCTCCAAGACTATGCAACCATTGGCACCTCAACAATGCTACTTGGTCATCTAACAAGGACTTCTATAGTGAGAACCTTGGCCTCTTTAAAAAACATAGAGCTATCATAAGAATATATTTTTTGTTAATCCAAGGGGTGGACTATGGCGCTGTTTCGGACTGTCCATAGCAGCTACCTACGATCTGCCGCATGCTCTGGCAGGAGCATGGGTTTGCCACTGTAAATAATTCTACAACTGTGTGGCATTTGGAATTCTAGGAACTTTTCAGAGGTTATACAATTGCTAGGGCCCCAGAGAGGCATGGTGGGTTTTTGGTTGTTGTTGTTTGTTAAGTAATCATGTGCAAAGAAGAAGCAATGAATCAATGAAAAGAAATTAGATATCCTGATGGTAAAGATCAAACTCGCCCCAAAGAACTCACACTCAGCAGGAAGTAGTCTAATGATAACGTAACCCGACTTTATACAGGGAGCTCTTCCCTTCCCCCATCCTTTCTCCTCTCCTATATAGCGCTAGGGGCTGAAAGGGTGGAAGAAAGAGGTGAAGAATGGTAAAAGATGAACCCACAAAGTAGCAAAGACACACTTCACACTCAGCAAAACCAAAATCAAGTCTCTACCAAGCATGCCCCCACCCCATCCAATTTCCCTAGCTTGAACAAGTAAAACCTAGTGCCATTTCACCCCTCTAAACTTCCAACTTGCAAATATAATCTGGTGTCTTGGCCTTCACCGCACATCTGGAATCTAAGATCCTCCGAGTCTACAGCTCTCCGCACAGGCCTTACTGAAGCAGGCTCTCACCTTATCGTGCTTCCAGCTTCACCCCTCTTCAGTACACTCTCAACAAAAAAGACAGAAAAAGGCCACAAAATGGTTAAGCACCTGAGCTCAATCCCACAAGGTGGAAAGAGGACTTTATCCTCTGACCTCCACTCCTATTTTACAGCAAGTGTGCAGTGCACCAACACGCATGCATGCACGTGCACACGCGTCTTCACACACACACACACACACACACACACACACACACCACTCAATAAGAGGGAAATCATGATGCCTGGAACTGGAAACCTGGCCATTCATCTACCTGGCTGGAGCTAATAACGCCATGGTCTTGGAGAACCCACAGTTGTTACTTTACTGAACCAGCATAATTCCTAACAACAGTCCAAATATTTGCCCATAAATCCTCAACAAGGGAACCTCTCTTTACAACACATGGAAACCTTTACAGAAGAACGAACTGACCAGAACGCAGAGAACAAGTGACCATGTGGTGCCCGTCCCCAGCAGTTACATCTTCAATACAACTCCTGCAGTCAAGCTCAGAGACTACAGAGAAAGGCAAAACCTTTAAGAGTCAGAAGAATGGGAAGTCTGCTGTGAGATCACATCTCTTAGAATACCAGAGAAGCTACCCAGAGTCCACTCAGCATAGCTGCGAAACAAGACCTGAACAAGGACACACCAACAGGCATTCCAACATGGGAGGAGGGGAACTCTCATGGGGTCCCAACCCTAGAAAAAGAACCACAGTCACCTAAGGAATGGTGAGAGCAGGAGAAGCAGTCTTCCTTTAAACAGCCTCCCCAGTATCAAACCATCTCCCAGAAACCATGCACAAGCAAATGACAATATACAGAGTAAGCAGGCTTTATTTATATACTAAGGAATACAGGCACACAAACAAGAGTGTAAGGAGGAAATACATGGGTGGGGCTGGAAGAATAAAAGGGAAAGGGAAAAATTATATGATTATATTTTAATCTCAAAAGATAAATACAAATTATATAAGTTTGGTTTGTTGTTTTTTTTTTTTAAATCCCAGAGCAAGTCTGTTAAATTTCACATACTCATCTCAAAACCTTCCAAGGCAGTGTACTCAGAATAAACTTGTGAGTCCTCACAGTGACCCAGCAAGGATGCATGACTGAACCTAAATAATCTTTCACCATCTTTACACTTAAACAAACCGAACAAACCTAAACTGGGCGTGTGTGGGGAGGGGAGGTTGCCCACCCCCAGGGCGCACGCCTTTAATCTCAGCGCTGAGGCAGGGCAGGCAGGTCTCTGAGTTCAAGACCAGCCTGGTCTACAGAGTGAGTTCTAAGACAGCAAGGGCTACACAGAGAAACACATCTCTAAAAACCAACCAACAGTGTCGGCAAGTGTCTGCATGTGGGTATGCATGTGCCTGTGAGTGTGGTGCCTTAGGAAGGGGCAGGTGTACTTAAGACGGTGTGGAGGGGAGAGAAGGGAGGGGAAAATAATGAATTATCTAAAAAAAAAAAATTAAAATATGCTTCCAAAGTTAGATTTTTTTCTTGCCCATCTTGATACAGTTCCAGTCCCCTCTAACCTGGCCAACATCACTCTCCCATGTAAGCACCAATGTCAGGGGCCTCAGACAGCATTTCTTTTCCTTTGTCCATTTTTTTAGTCCAATGTCTAGATTACAATTCCTGACACCCAATAACAACTGTAGTTTATAAAAATATCAAGTTAGGGCTGGACAGATGGCTCAGTGGTTAAGAGCACCGACTGCTCTTCCAGAGGTCCTGAGTTCAATTCCTAGCAACCAATTGGTAGCTCAAAACCATCTGTAATGAGATCCAATGCCCTCTTCTGGTGTGTCAGAAGACAGCGACAATATACTCAAAAATAATAATTAAAAATAAAAAAATAAAAAGTTACTTAAAAAGACCAAGTTAGGTGGAACAGGATGGCTCCCACTTTCTAAGCCCAGGACTTGGAAGGCAGAGGCATCTCTGTGTTCAAGGCCAGCCTGGTCTACATCCCAAGTTCTAGGCCAGTGAGGGATTTTCGGAGAGACCCAACTGTGTGAGAGAGAAGAGTATATACAACTGTAAAAGCAACCAAAAGCAATGTTAAAATGGCAGCCGGGAATCAGAGGGTAGATCATAAAAGGCCATCCAGAATTATATCAGGAGAAAAACTGCACCATCATACCATTAAAAAAAATTGTGTTTTTATCAGCATTAGCACAAGTCTTCAAACACACATGTCTTCTGAGACTGATGTCATAGCAGCATTCAATGCCCACTTAATCATTTGCAGTCAGGTGGTGTTTGCCTTTAATCGCAACACTGGGGATGTACAAGAAGGCAGATATATTTCTGTGAGTCTTGGGTCAGCATGGTCTACATATCTGAGTTCAAGATCAGACAAGACTAAACAGTGAGGCTGTTGTCTTTAAAACAAGTGGGGGAGAATAATTAAATAATTCGATGTATTATTCTATTCCATACCTCCAGCAGCTTCAGTTACTCATTCTAAAAAAAAAAAAAACTATAAACTTCACAAAATATGCACCTGGCTCATACATCTTGGGGAGGCAAGGTTCCTGCTTCCTCTAGTTATTTAAAACATTGAAGAGACAGATGCCACAAACTATTGAAATGTGTATTAACTGTAGGCATTACTCTCAAATAAGAACCGACTACATCTATAATACAGCTGTCAGAAGAAAAACATCAAAAGCAACGCCATTCAAGACAGGTACAATGAAATCAGGTAGCAGGATTCCTTCACAAAGGAGTGGATTCTTGAAGGCAGGTCGCTCTTTAATTAAAAAAAGAAAGAAAGAAAACCGCTAAAGCCGCTGAGAGAACGAACGAACGAAAGAGAGAACCCCTGATGGGGGTGGGGGGTGGTATTTGTAGGGATATTAGTAAACAACGTATTTGATAGATTTGCATCTCAGAAGACATCTTGCCAATATAAACAAAGAACTGTACTCTCCAGCTTCGGAAGCAAGAGTCAGATGAAAAAAGAACTAAAACTAAAAACAAACAAACAAACAAAACCCACCCACACTTAACCCAGTATTAGGACCCCAAGAAGTCAAAGTATCATGTGACCGATCCGCTGTCAGAACAGGAGAGTGGATCACCTACACGGGTTATTGAACTTTAAAGACAAAAGATGTGCATGATGAGGTTGCTGGACCATCAGCCAACAACTTGACAGAAGTTAGAGGTCGGCTCCTTCACCGGGCAGGGTAAGACCCAGCTCCGCAGCGCACGGGTCCACCCCGGGCACCGGAGTGCCCGCGTCCTGAAGCGTCCTGATGCGTCCCTCAGACTCCCTGCCCTCACGCCCGCAGCCGTGAGCGCACAGGCTGGGACGCTCCCCCAAGGGCCTCTGCTCGGCGCCGGAGGCCGCGGTGCGGACGAGCGGCCCGGGGAACGCGGTACGCAGCGCTGCGGGGAGGCGCGGCCCGCCCTGCCCAGCACACCGGCCTCCGCCCCAGCGGGCGGCCACGGGAGCCCGCCTGCGACAGGGCAGGCGCCCGCCCTCCTTACCTGCGTCCATCTTCCCTGTCCGGCCGCCGACTGACCGTGCTGTCGCTCCGACGGGCAACTGCGCGACACAGCGACGGGAAGCCGCGGTAGCCAAGCGCGGCGCAGCGGAAGCGCGGGCGTCGCCATCTCGCCGTACGGCGGTGGGAACGCGGGGGCGGGGCCTCGACGCGTGTGGTTCCTAACCGGACCCGATCGCCCCGCCCCTGGCCCGCGCCGCCACTTCGGAGCATCCCGGAGCCGGCCGGAGCCGCGCTCCTCCGGCGCCGCCATCTTTCCGTACAGACAGCCACCCGCGCATGTCTCGGTACGGACTCACCGCCCGCTGCGGCCGCGACGCTGGCGCCGTGGCCGGGCAGCCCGAGCGCAGCGTGGTGCGGGCGGCAGCGCGCAGCCATCTTGCCGTACGGCTCGGCCGCGGCCCACGTCCCGAGCTGTGTCGCCGCGCTCCCTCGGGGCGGGTCGGGCCAGCGGGCGGGCGGCAAAAGGATCGGAGCCTGGCGGCGCTCACGACCGAGGCCCGCAATGGTGATCTGCTGCGCGGCCGTGAACTGTTCCAACAGGCAGGGCAAGGGCGAGAAACGCGCTGTCTCCTTCCACAGGTACGCGGCCCGCCTCCGGGTCCGCCACGCCCCCGCCCTGGCCGGGCCCGCGGGGAAACTGAGGCCGCGCGGGGGGCCGAGCTCGGGGGACCGGGAGTAGGGGGCCGACTAGGCGAGTGCAACTGTGGGAGGTGGACGAGTCGTGGAGCTTTGTGACCTTGGCTCGGACCGCCGGCTTTGGGGACCAGCACGGCCATGCCTCGGGCTGAGCGGCCGGAGGCCCCCACCGCCACCTCCACCAACGGGCGTCGCACTGATTTGGGGCTGGCCCTGCCAATTTCAGGACTATTCTGCAAGGGCGCGTTCTCAGGTTAATCCTGCTCTTTGGTTTCGAGCAGTTCTCCACTCTTGCCTCGGCGGGGCAAGCCCGCCTGGAGGTGTGTGGCAGGAGTGCGGCCCGGCGCACGCAGCTCCACTTCCTGCATTCATCGCTCTCCTACGGGGTCTTGAGGCCCAGTCACTGGCACTGATCACTCCCGCATCCTGCACTCTGCCAGAGGCCCGGGGGTTGACCGTGGAAAGGGCTTTCCGGGGGGATTCTCGGGTGGCCCTTGTGCGGGCCGCGCCTTCCGAAGGCTTTCAAGACTCTTTCAGTTGGTCCTCTCCTGCGCTTTCCAACAGGAGTCAACAGCGAGCGAAGGAGCTCTGCCTTGGAAGTCACTTTGCACATCCTGCCACCTCTTAGGTGTTAAAATTTAAAGATGGGGATGGCACGTGTCTGTTGAAAGCTCACAGGGTTACATTAAGTCTCGAGTCCTTACGACCTGGTTCAAAACAAAACCTAGTAATGTTCAACAGCCTTACAAACCAACCAGAATGTTTCCGTAACAATTTCATTTAGAACATGGTCCAGAAGTTTTGTTAACAGTTTTTGAGAAACCAGGCAGTGCTGCAAGGACTGATGTTGGCTTCCCCATGTTCTAACATGGTATGTGGGTAGACAGTGCCCAAATTGGGGCCGGGGAAACTCCAGAAATCTAGCTCACTGAACATTGATAAAGAAGATTAGAAGATCACGTTGCTTACAATGTCCAGATCCACCCTATTAGGGCCGTCTTGGCCCCACAGCAGGTTCCTTGAGGCTGGAAAAGCTCAGGTGGAGCTCTTAGCACTTGAGAAGGCCTACCATGTGTCTCAGTTTGGTCTTACAGATCTTGCCTTAATAAGTGACCATTAAATAGCTTCATTAGATGAGGGAAGAAATTGCTGAGTATGTTATTGAACATCTAATTGTTTTCCAATTTTCCTCTTACAATGTAGCATACTACATAGAATTTACCATTTTTGTTGTTGGGGTGTGTGTGTTTTGAGTCAAGATCTCATTGAATTGCCTTGTTGCCCTACATCTCATTGTTGTAGTCTGCTGGCCTTGTGGAAGTCCTTCCTCTGCCTCCCAAGCTCCGGGAAATACAGGCATGAACCACCACAAACAACTTTTGCTGCCTACTAAGAGAATTACCTAGGCGAGGCGTACAGAGCGGCACTCTCACCAGGAAGCTATGCTCCCTGATCTTTTTCCTGGTCTTTTTTTTTTTTTCCTCCCCTTGGTGTTTTGAGACAGGGTTTCTCTGTGTAGCCCTGGCTGTCCTGGAACTCACTCTGTAGACCAGGCTGGCCTTGAACTCAGAAATCCTCCTGCCTCTGCCTCCTCAAAAATCTCAGTGGAGACTGGCCTTATATGTAGCTAAGGATGACACTGAACTGTGGCAGATAGGCCTTGGACTCACTCTATAGCTAGGCACGTGTTAAACTTGTGATCCTCCCACTCAGAGTAACTGATGTCACAGTTGTGCACCATTAGGCCTGGCTGGAGCTTTTGGGTCTTTCTGCTAAACCTGTTTCCTATACCCTTAGCTACTTGAGCCTCAGCTGGGCTTGGTGTTTAGCTGGGCCTCTGAGATATCTCCTGTTCCCTTGCTCCCAGTTCTCTTGCCTAGCTTCTCATTAGGGTTCCAGCACCCAGAAACATACATTTCAGGTACCAGATGATTTGGTCAGTGGTTACTTGTGAAAGCTATTTCTTTTTGTCTGGATTCTACCTTTGTCTCTGAGCATTGTCAAAGGTATGGCAGGGTCTTTTGCTGTACCTTTGAGTAATATCTGTAACCCTAATGGACTTTCTATGCCCACCCTTGCTCTGAACAAGGACACGGAGGCTTCTAATCATTATTATAAGCTTTGGACACTCTAGCTGGCAGATTCTCAGTTATTCTAACCCAACAGCCCTGGCCCGGCCTACATCCCGCCACACGACCCGTTTACCTGTCCATCTTAGTGTCATCCTGGCATCTGCGTCTTCATCCACTGGGACTACCTCACATTCCTGGGACTCCGCGACTACCAGTTTCCTACCTGGGACTCTGTATTTCAGTCCGGAAGTCCCGCCTTAACTCTCCAGCCCTGCTATTGGCCATTCATCTCTTTATTTGACCAACCAGAAGGTTGGACCAATGTTACCAATGTTTACAAAATACTAAGGCAGGGCATGCTTCATAATAATGACAATGCCAAAGTTGGCTTGTAAACATATATTTGCCAGCACAGAAATTAGCATTTTAATAATACAAAGATAATCTTTACACGGTGCACAAAAAAAAATCACTACAAATATCCTTTCTTCCTCTATTCCCTATAGATAGCCTCAGTATCCTAAAATATACACACTAGGACTTTTTCCTTTCCATTTTAGTAAGGACCTGCAAGATGGTCCTGAAATCCTTACTAGGTTCTAAGCGGATAACATCAGTACGGGTTTGGCTGCTTTGCAAAAATACTTGTTTTGCTTTTATTGATGATAGTATTAGAAGAAAGCATGTCAATGTTTCTGAGCATTTTGTCATTTGTCTTGCAGGTTTCCCCTAAAGGACTCCAAACGACTGATCCAGTGGTTAAAAGCTGTTCAGAGGGATAATTGGACCCCAACTAAGTATTCGTTCCTCTGTAGTGAGCATTTTACCAAAGACAGCTTCTCCAAACGGCTGGAGGACCAGCACCGCCTGTTGAAGCCCACGGCTGTGCCCTCTATTTTCCACCTGTCGGAGAAGAAGAGGGGGGCTGGAGGACATGGCCATGCTAGGAGAAAGACCACAGGGGCCGTGAGGGGCCACACAAGCCCAGCCACAGGCAAAGGAAACACAGGGTCTTCACTGCCTTCAGGTGATAACTTGATGGCCAAGCCAGAGTCCCGAAAGTTGAAGCGATCTTCTCCACAAAATGATGCAGCCCCCAAGGCCACCGCAAGTGCTGCCAGCCAGGAGCAGGCTCAGTCTGTGGAAAAACCTCGAGGAGATGACCCGGCTGCCCCACTGGCCGGAGGCCAGGAGGAGGCACAAGCGTCTGCTACAGAGGCTGACCACCAGAAGGCTTCTTCCTCTGCCGACGCAGGCGGGCCAGACAAGAGTGGCATTTCCATGGACGACTTCACACCCCCGGGATCCGGAGCGTGCAAGTTCATTGGCTCACTTCATTCCTATAGTTTCTCCTCCAAGCACACTCGAGAGAGGCCATCTGTCCCTCGAGAGCCCATGGACCGGAAAAGGCTGAAGAGAGATGTGGAGCCGAGGTGCAGTGGGAACAGTGTGGCCCAGAGTCCCCCAAGCTCCTCACTTACAGCGACCCCTCAAAAGGCTTCCCAGAGCCCCTCCGCCCCTCCGACTGATGTGACCCCCAAGCCAGCGGCAGAAGCCGTGCAGAGCGAGCAGAGCGACGCCAGTCCCATGTCCATCAACGAGGTCATCCTGTCAGCCTCTGGGGCCTGCAAGCTCATCGACTCCCTGCACTCGTACTGCTTCTCGGCGCGGCAGAACAAGAGCCAGGTCTGCTGCCTGCGGGAGCAGGTCGAGAAGAAGAACTGCGAGCTGAAGAGCCTTCGGCAGAGGGTCAGCCGGTCTGACAGCCAGGTGCGCAAGCTGCGGGAGAAGCTGGACGAGCTGAGGAGAGCGAGCCTCCCCTACCTCCCCTACCTGAGTGGCCTGCTGCCCCCCAGCCACGGTCAGTACTCAGCCGAAGCGCTCCCCTGCCTTCCTTACCCTAACTGGGAGAGGTTTTCCTGCCGTGTGTCAGGTTTCTCTGGGCTGCGTGTTTCCTGTGCTCTCTCTCCGTGTTCATTGTCTGTCCAGCAGCAGACCTAGTCACGGAGAAGGGCGTGAAGATATAGCATGGCATGTAGCCGGGTTTTACCCCAGTGCCCAGAAGGCAGAGGCAGTGGATCTGTGTGTTCAAGGCCAGCCTGGTCCCCAGCGCAAGGTCAGCCAGGGCTGTATGATGAGGCTCTTGTCTCCAAAAGGAAAAGAGTGATTTCTAAGTGTTCCTAAGAGTAAGGCCAGTGCGGATAGTGATCAGTACATATGGCAAACTTGTGACTGCATTCACTTTATCTGCATCAGCATCTGCCGTCCAGTATATGGACAGACATGGCTGCTACAGCAGACACTTCAGGGTCTCCTGGACCTCAGTAGAGATCCTGGGTAGAGCAGCCTCAGGCACAAGCTGGCCGGGGGTCCTGCTTTTGTAATTCTTATCCCTGGAGTCACTTTCGGTGTTCTTTTGCTGTGACCTCTAATGCAGAACTTTCTGACAGTCCGCAGTGTCTACATTGTTTCCGTTTTCTTTATTATATTGCTACTTTCTCCCGGCTTTGGTTTTACCTCGGGCTTCTGCAGTCTCCTCACCTGAAGCCTGAGTCCCTAACCCCTGTGGTCCATTCTGGACTTGTGTGCGCTGCACTCATTGGTCACCGATGTGTTGTCAGCTCAGCCTTGAGTCGTCCTTATTCCTGGAGCTATTTGAATCATGGTGACGGGCTCTGAAGGAAATCCGTTGGTAGAAGGGGGATATGTTTTGGAGTTATTAAGATCCTATTATTATGAGGTTAGTGCTATGATGCCTTTAAGCCTGCTTCTTGACATGTTGAGATTTCATCGTGACTGGCCAAGTGGCTTGAACTTGGGTCATCAGACTTGTGGACAAGTGTCTTTACTGTTGACTTGGGTTCAGAAGTGTGCTTTACCCTGGCTGGTTACAGTGTTCTTTTCCTGGGCTGAGACTGAAATCTCCCTAGCATGAGTCAGCAGATTGTTGCCTAACTTCTTATACTCAGTCAGCGGATTTCTAGAGGTGAGGCACACTCTTACTGCAATTCCAGAGGTACCTATTTCTTCCTATGTGTCTGTCAAGTTATTGGTTTTGGTTAAGTCTTTTTACACAGGGTTTGACCATGTAGCCCAAGCTAGCCTTGAACCTGTGGTTATCCTTCAGCCTCAACCTCCCAAGTATGAATGAGTATTACACACCTGCACCACCACACTTGCCTATATCTGTCATCTTTTGCTTGAAAACCTTGTTCAGTGTGTCCATTTTCCTGATCACTAGCACCACAAACCACCTTCACCGCAAACCTTCCTCTCCTTTAAAGACCTCGTCCTTTGAGCCTCAGTCTCCCTGTTGCTCAGGCTTCCTTCCAACTTTCTGTTCTGCCTTAGCCTCGGCTCCCCTCGGTAATTGCTCTGCTCCCAGTTCAAGGCTTTCCCTCCTTCCTCTTCCCTTTCTCCCTCCCTCTTACCATGTAGCCAAGTCTGGCCTTGAGCTGCTGATGCTCCGCCTTCCCCTCCCCCCTCCAAGTGCTGGAAAGAGAGGCTTGGGCCACCAAACCCACCCTGAATATTACTTCTCTGCCCCTTAAGTTCATAGATCTTTTAATTTTATAGATCAATTTTAATAACTTGGAAGTTGTTTTATAAAGAACTTTGATCTACTTGTCATTATCAGTAAGTTGGGAATTTTGTTTTTAGTTGTTTGTTTTGTTGTTAATGTGTCTGTCTGGTTTTGTAGACGATCACACTGCAGCTCTCTGGCTTGGAGACCTCAAACTCGGCTCTCCTCGTAGGCTGTGACCTTAGAGCCTTTGTGTTGCAAGTCTGAGCCACCACGCCCAGTTTGTTACTTTGTTTTAAAAACAAATATTTAATTCTGGGTGTGGTGGTACACATCCCTTCAGGATTCCAAAGCAAGAAATTCAAGATTGAAGACCATACAGGGCTACATGAGACCCTGTCCCAGAAAGGGAAAAACAAAATAGAACTATGTGTATATTTATATTCATCTTTTTGTGAATGTATATAGCTGATCAGCTAATGCATCCCTAGGTCAGACAATCTGGGGTCTTGGTTCGTATTGCCTGTTTTTTCACATCTTCAAGTAACCTTTATATATTTAGTTTTAAAATTATATTCTGCTGGTTACTTTATTCACCACTGTGTAAGTATCCAAGTTTGTCCTTTTTGGGAATATCTAGTGACTTATGTGTTTTGTGGTTGGCTTTAATTCTTTTGGGTTGTTTTTTAAAGGCTTGCACCACCACCTGGCTAAGTTCATTTATTTTACTCGTGGATCCCTGTCTGCTGGTGTCAGCAGGGCCAGAAGGGCATTGGATGGGGATCTGAACCATTATCCTGAAGGCTCCTAGCCACCTCGCCATATCTCCACCTCTTTTTGTTTGATTTTGAGAAGATTCTCACTGCTTACCCCATACCTTGTTATACAGAGGTTTGCTGGTGTCCCACAGAGGTGTGTGCCACCATGCTCAGTATCTGGTAATTTTTTTTTATTTTTGTTTCTTGAAGTTCATGTTCTAGTGCAGCTTTGACAGTGGGCCAGTTTGTGATTGACAGGGGTTTCGGTTTTTATTTTGTTTCCCTTGAATTAAAAGACCCTTTCCAGTCTGATTTGAAGGAATTATTCTGTATCTGCTCCGATGCCAGTTAGACTTCAGTTAGCTACTACCGACTTGCCCCTTCTTACAGAGCAGGAAGGGTTCTTCTGGCCTGGAGGCCTCTTACTTCTGGGGTGGAGCTTGTCACACTTACCTTGTGGGTCCTTTGACCTAAAGCTCAGTTTTCAAATGTGGAAGTTGTTGTTTGTTCTGTCTTGGTGTCCTGAAAAAGGATGCATTGGTTTATACAGCACCTCTCAGTGCTGTAGAGGATTGCCCTCTGCTGCGGAGGAACAGTGCCAAGAGCCCTCAGGAGAGAAAGAGGAAGGACTACTGTAGTCAGAGGTACCGGGTGGGGCCCTAGAGGGGAAAGAGCATCTAGGAGAAGGACGGCCCCTCTTGAGCAGTGACGCAAGATCTGGGACAGTGGTCTCTAAAGCCAGTTGGCCTTGATGGGAAAGCCTGCAGACAGTAGCCTGAAGGGACATGGCCCTGGGGGAAGGCCTGTCTTCCAGTGGAGAGGAGAGGACCCTGCGAGGCCCTGGGCAAGTATGAGGTTGAGATCTCAGCCTGGGAATGGGATGGCGGACAGGGGTCAAGCAGTCTTCTTCCTGTGTCCCTTCTCTGTCGTTGAGGCCAGGCCCGGCTTGTGAGTCTGGAGGACAGCAGGAGGTTCTGAGAGGACTCCTGAGAGATCGCCCACCGTGGACCCCGGCCTGTTGCACACCGCCGCGGGCTTCTTGCCCGGCTGGTATCTGCTCAGATGGGTTCCTTCCCTAGAGAAGGATTGATTGCCTTGGTCACGATTTAGTTTTCAATGGAGTCTGAAGATGGCTGTCCATCTCTTTATTCATTTCTCTCATTAGCCAGTCCTCTTATTCGTGGCCAGTTTACCGGAAGTGGAGCGCCTGGGCCCACAGGCTTTACTGCCAGTCAGAAGTGTAGCAGATTCTCCTTCTGAGAGGTGCCTCTCGCCTCTCAGACCCTGGCATCAAGTTGGGTGCCAGAATGTGTGTGTGTCTGTGACTTGTTAGATGATGTTTTCTCTCACGGCCTGCTCAACTACCACTGCTCATCCTACTTTGACTTCTCTGTGTGAGAGAGGTTAGACTTTTTTTATATTGAGAGAGAGGGGTGGGGGGCACCCACATGCCACAGTGCATGTGTGGAAATCAGAAGACAGCTTCTGGGAGTCATTCTCTGTCTGCCTAGAGTTACTAAGGCAGATCTCTCTTGTTCCTGCCGTACTGCATATCCTAGACTAGCTGACTGAAGAGAGCTTCCACGTGACTCTCTGGTCTCCTTTAAGGGTGCTGAGATTGACAGGTAATCTTAATCCTAGCTCTCCGCAAGTAGAGGCAGGTGGATCTCTGAGTTCCAGGCTAGCCAAGGCTTCACACTGAGACCCCTGTCTCTAAAAACCAAACAAAAAGAAAAAAAAATGCTAAGATTACAGATGGGCACTATTAAATCCAGATTTCTATGTGGGTCCCAGGGACTGAACTCAGGCTTATATAACTATTTTACTCAATGAACCAACTTATCGGCCCCTGAATTATCCATGCCCCACCCCTCTTGATGGAATATTTGTCTTTTTTTTTTTTTTTTTTTTGAGACAGGGTTTCTCTGGGTAGCCCTGTCTGTCCTGGAACTCACTCTGTAGACTAGGCTGGCCTCGAACTCAGAAATCCGCCTGCCTCTGCTCCCCAAGTGTTGGGATCAAAGCTGTGTGCCACCACCGCCTGGTGGAATACTTGTCTCTAAATCAAGCACCTTTCAATCATGTCCCTTAGTTTGATCATTTAATTCTTGTTTCAAACATTTATGGTTTTTCTCTTTTATACATTGATAGTTTACATGTGTTATTGTTTTACATTTATTTACTGTGTTTGGGGTTGTTTATATGTGTCACATGGCCCAAATATGGAGGTCAGAGGAGAACTCAGTTCTCTCACACATTCTCAGGACTCTTACTATACTCTCTGTTGACCTAATTATTTACTCTCTGTCTACCTAATTATTGTTTGTTTGTTTTAGATTTATTTATTTATTTACCTATTTTTTGTATGTGAGTACACTGTCACTCTCTTCAGACACATCAGAAGAGGGCATAGGATCCCAGTACAGATGGTTGTGAGCCACCATGTGGTTGCTGGAAATTGAACTCAGGACCTCTGGAAGAGCAGTCAGTGCTCTTAACCTCTGAGCCATCTCTCCAGCCCTATCTGCCTAGTTACTAAGGCAGATCTCTCTTGTTCCTGCCATACAGCATACTCCAGACTAGCTGACTGAAGAGAGCTTCCACGCGACTCTCTGGTCTCCTTTAAGGGAACAGAGATTGTAGATATGAGAAATTGAACAGGTCTTCAGGGTGGTCATCAAGTGCCCTCACCAGCCTTTGGTTTTGTGTTTGTGCCACAGAGTAAGGCTATATACCCTAGGATCAACACCATCAACACCTCCTGCCTCGTGAGTGCCGTATTACACGCCTGGCTTGCACGTGGGTTTTTTAGGTTTATTTTACTACTGTATGGATATGACGGTTTTGCCTGCGTGACTGCATATGCTTGTTTCCAGTGAGGCCAGAAGAGGGCATGGGATCCCGGAGAACTGGGTTTATAGTTCTGAGCTGCCACATGGGTGCTTGGAATTGAACCATGGTCCTTTAGCAAGAGCACCAAGTGCTCCTAACCATTGACTCAGCTGTCCAGCCCAGATTGTCTTTACTATGTGATCTTATCTCCCATAGAGTGTCGAACAGGATTGATTTCATTGTCGACCTGTTCATCTCCTCTCTGTTAGGAAATATTTAGTCAGCATCCTTTTCTTAGTTCTGTGTGTGTTTGGCTGGTCTTGTTTTTATGTAGGTTCTGGCCATCAAACTCTGGTTCTCATGCTTTCAAAGCAAGCGCTTTACTGGCTGACAGATTTCCAACTCCTTCAAGATTTAGGCATTTATGAGTGCTCTATCTGTGTGTACACCTGCAGGCCAGAAGAGGGCGCCAGATCCCATTATAGATGGTCATGAACCACCATGTGGTTGCTGGGAATTGGACTCAGGACCTCTGGGAACAGTGGCCTTAACCACTCTCTTAACCATGCTCTTAACCACTGAGCTATCCCTCCAGCCCCCCCCCCAGCCCATTTTATTAAGTTGCTCCTTCCCTTTTTGTTGAGTTTTATAAGTTCCTTGTGTGATTCAGTTATGTCTTTCATGAATTATGCGTTTTACAAAGATAGACCTTCTCCCAGTCTGATCTGCCTGTTTCCTTAACAGCAGGCTTTGGCAGAGCAAAGGCTTGATCTTGTTGGCTGATTAATTGTGCTCGTGACTGAACTTCTGGCTTTGCCTGTGCCACACACGTGCTGCCCCCACAGTATTCCCAGCCACGGATAGTTTCAATTTTATTTTTTAATTTATTTTGTGTGTATAGTGATTTTGCCTGCTTGCATGTCTGTGCGTGCCTAATGCCTACAAGGGCCAAAGAGGTTATCGGATCACCTGGAGTGACAAACATTTGTGAGCCACCATGCATAGCCTGCCAGGAAAGTGGGGTAAATGTTCCATATCCCCTACCCTTCATTTTGTCTCAGAAGTATGTATGAGATGGTGACTGGAAATTCTACCCTTTTGGCCTGGCAGTGTTCTCTGTCTCCAGTTCCACTACTGTGGTAGGGGTTTGCCAAGGACTATTTTGTCCCCTTTCTTTGGAGGTCAGGGTCCAGGCATGAACTGTCTGTTAAGTGCTGATTTTACGGGCTGGAGAGATGGCTCAGCAGTTAAGAGCACTGAGTGCTCTTCCAGAGGTCCTGAGTTCAAATCCCAGCACCCACATGGTGGCTCACAACCATCCATAACGAGATCTGACGCCCTCTTTTGGTGCGTCTGAAGACAGCTACAGTGTACTTACATATAATAAATAAATCTTTTTTTTTTTTAAGTGCTGACTTTGCAAGTATAAAGTGGTCAGTCAAAGGTAGGCCGCAGTTGTAGCGTAAGCCATGTAGCGCTGTCATGGTAGGCCATGCTGGTGCTGGCAGGTGCCTGGACTTTTAGGCCAGTCTATTAAAAGGACAGGTTCTCAGAATTGTCACTTTGGTTTTTAATTCAGTCTATTTTGTTTTTTATGTTTTATTTTCTATTCTCAGCTCCCCCAAGGGAGTTCTCTTTCCTTATCTGAGCTGAGTGGGCCGCGCGGCCCTGCTCTTTCTTTCTTATCAGTTTCTTCCTATGCAGGCCAGGCTCTGGGGATCACTTCTAAAAGCTCTTAGCTAAATCAAGGTTACTGAGAGTCTCCCTGTGTTGTTTCAGGGAGTTTTATAGCTTTGTATTTTACATTTGGGTCTGGGGTCCCAAATTGAGATAATTTTTCTACCTTTAGTAAGACTTGGAAGTGGACCGCTCTTCCTGCTCCACTCAGTGTGGTGGTAACCCCTGTGGACCCTTCACCTTCCACAGACTTAGAATCACATTGTCACTGTCTCCAGAATATCTGATGACACTTTGACATGCCCAGTTTAACAATACTGGTTCTTCATAAGACCTTTTCACTTCCTTAGGTGATACATTATCATTTACCCAGTTTGGCCCTTTCCCTCACAACTTACACACATTTTTATGAAAGTTAACATGGCTGAGCAGGTAAAGGGGCTTGATGCCGAGGGAGATGGCCTGAGTTTAGTCCCCAGGAACCACTAGGTGGAATGGAGAAACCAGACTTCCAACGGCACACTTTGGCACACAGATGCCCACACATACACATGTGCACACTAAATAAATAAATGGTAAAATTCATGCATACGTGTGTCATGTATGTGCATTACATTAGATTTATACCTAAATAGTCCCTTTTGATGCAGATATGAATTTTATTATAGGTTTAATTATAAAAATTCCAGTTGCTTATGATGATAGCACATAGGAAAGTGAATAATTTTTATCTGTTAGCACTGTATTCTAAATTCTTGCTATAACTGCACATTAGTTTCACAAGTTTTTTGTAGATTCCCTGAGTTTCCTGCAGTTTTATTTTATATCATTGATAGACAAGGGCACTACTTTTTGCTTCCCACTCCATGTCTTTATTTCTCCTTCCTACTCTGTGTGTTATGGCTTTTTCTCCTGTTGTCCTCGCAGGGACTCCAGGGTGACATTGAAAAGCAGTGTACGTGTGTTGGTCCTTAGCTCAGAAAAGGCTTCTCCTTCCCGATATAATAAGCATGCGCGCAGAGCCCCTGAAACCTTTGTAATGTGTGTTAGCCATGAGAACAGCAGCTTCAGTTAATGAGCCTGTTGAGTCATAGCTGAGTGTGTGCCAATGTGGTTTCTCCACAAGTAAGGCGGGTCACCACCAAGCCAGCGGTGCGAAGGGAGGGCTGGGCCTCCCTGGCTGGAGACTGCGTTAATCAGCAACCACCAATGATTTGGTCATCAGTGCCTGTGCAGTGAGGCTCTCGAGCCGGGCGGGCGGCAAATACGCGCAGGTACTGATGAGAACTTGGCATACTGGAGGGGAGGGGCCCTGCACCACCCCTGACCTTGGGACATTTAGGTTTGTTGTGTTTTGTGGCTCAGAAGGTGATCTTTTTTGGTTACTGTTCCGTGTGAACTTCAGAACTCCATGCAGTTTGTTGTTGGACAGAGCAGTCTTAGATGCTGATTATGGCCCTGCATCAATGATTACATTTTTAAATCGTTGGGTCTGCCCTTTTCTGGCAGGGGTCACAGCTGTCTTTTTCTCTAGGAGTTTATCTGCTTCTCCAACAGTCCTGTCTCATAAATTTCAATGTTCTGTTACTAAGGACACTCACCTTAAAGACTGGTTCCTTCACTTTTGAGTTGAAACTTTATTATATAATATCCTGATAGGGTTTGTTTGTTTTTTTGTTTGTTTGTTTGTTTGTTTGTTTGGATTTGGGTTTTTTTCCGAGACAGAGTTTCTCTGTATAGCCCTGACTGTCCTGGAACTCACTCTGTAGACCAGGCTGGCCTCGAACTCAGAAATCCACCTGCCTCTGCCTCCCAAGTGCTGGGATTACAGGCATGCACCACCACCGCCCGGCTCTGTTTGTTTTCAAGACAGTTTTTCTGTGTAGTCCTGGTTGCCCTGGAACTCAGAGACCAAGCTGGCCTCTAACTCAGAGATGGCCTGCCCTGTCCCCTAAGTGGTCAAAGGCTCACACCACCACTGCCCTCTTTAGCTTTTTTCTTTTTTAAGTGTTAGCATGACACTTCTTATTTTCTTTGTGTTTCTGTGTGTGTGTGTGTGTGTGTGTGTGTGTGTGTGTGTGTGTGTAGCCCTGGCTGTCCTGGAGCTCACTCTGTAGACCAGGCTGGCCTGAACTCAGAAATCCTTCTGCCTCTGCCTCCCAGGTGCTGGAATCACAGGCGTGCACCACCACCGCTCAGCTCTTCTTTGAGTTTCCTATTCAGTTTAGACTAACCTTGAATTTGATATTCTCCCTGATCCTCTGAAGTATGACCTTGTCTCAAGAAGGAAGAAAAGAAAAATTAAGAAAATCATAGCCCTGGGTTAATTCCTAATCATGGCAGAAAGAGAAGAGACTCCATCTTGCCTCCACACACTTCTAACATAATTACTTTTTTTTTTTTTTTTTTGGTTTTTCGAGGCAGGGTTTCTCGGTGTAGCCCTGGCTGTCCTGGAACTCACTCTGTAAACCAGGCTGGCCTCAAACTCAGAAATCCACCTGCTTCTGCCTCCCAAGTGCTGGGATTAAAGGCATGTGCCACCACTGCCTAGCTACATTATTTCTTTTTATTTGGGTTTGAGTGTCTAACCTAAAGGTCTATTTGGAATACATTTCCCAATTTTTGCTTGAAAATGCTTTCTTCCTTGCCTCTGAAGAGTGATTTCAGTGGCTTCAGAATTACAAATGCTTTTTTTATTGTTATAATTGTAGCTGGGCAGTAATGGTGCACACCTTTAATCCCAGCACGCATGGGGTAGAAGCAGGATCTCTGTGAGGTTGAGGCCAGCCTGGTCTATGGAAGGAGTTCTAAGACAGATGAGGAAACGCTATCTCAAAAAGTCCCCCTCCCTGTGCGTGTGTGTGTGTGTGTGTGTGTGTGTGTGTGTGTGTGTGTAGAGCACGTCACACACATGAAAGTAAGTCAGAGAACAACCTGCAGGAGTCATTCAGTCCCGGGGATCACACTCAGTCACCAGCCTTGGTGGCAGGCACTTTTACCTGCCCACTGTGCCAGAGTCTGCGTTTCATTTCTAATATACGATGCTATTAGGTGTGGTGCTAGAAGGAATGGGCCCAAGGAATGGCATAAAAGTTTTCACCAGACCAGAGTCAATTATGAATTTTAATAAAGAATGTATACTATGGACAGAAACAAAGTTGGTGAATTGTCAGAGAGAGAATAGCTCCCTGAGGGGTAAACGGTGAGTTCTAGAGCAGTTCCAAGACGTGACCTGGCTCTGTCTCTGGCTGTGTGTGGCTCTGTTTGAACAGACATGAGGAGGACAGCTCCCTGGCTTGTTGGGTCGGGAATTGTGGAAATCGTATAACATCACTTGTCTTCCCTAAGACAAATTAGGTGCTAATTGTTTGTATAAGACATTACAAGTGGGCTGGAGAGATGGCTTAGCGGTTAAGAGCACTGACTGCTCTTCCAGAGGTCCTGAGTTCAAATCCCAGCAACCACGTGGCGGCTCACAACCATCTGTAATGAGATCTGACCCCCTCTTCTGGGTGTCTGAAGACAGCTACAGTGTACTTACATATATTAATAAATAGATCTTTTTTAAAAAAGACATTACAAGTCTTCTTTTAAAATATTTATTATTATTACACTTCTTTTTAAATGCATGTGTGTGCGCACATGTGGCAATCAGTCTAAGGACAACTCAAAGGAATTTATTCTCTCTTTTTACCATGCGGGTCCCAGGGATTGAGCTCAGGTTCCCAGGCTAGGCAGCTAGCCTCTACTCACTGAGCCATCTCACTGTTCCCACAGAGTTTATTCTGTTTATCTGTAAGCTTTTCTTTATAAAAATCCAAAGAATTTAGGCTTTTCTTTTGAAGCAGTAAATGCCTACACATAGGCCACACCTGATCACTTGTTTTTTACAAACAAGATCTTGCTAGAATATGGTAGTACAATATGTTGTTACTGGCTAAATTTTTAGAATATCTAACCTAAATTACCCAGAGGCATTGTTTTTATAGTGTGAAATTAACCATTTTATTCTCACAGACGTAACTAATTCTTTCGATATGGTTGTTTCATGTGTATGAGTGCTTTGCGTGTGTGTGTGTGTGTGTGTGTGTGTGTGTGTGTTCATCACCCTCAGAGGACAGAAGAGGGGTAGGGTATCCTGGAACCGTGGTGAATGGTTGTGAAACACCATGTGGGTGCTGGAAGCCAAACCCAGGTCCTACACAAGGCAGCAAGTGCTCTTAACTGTTGAGTCAACTCTCCAGCCCTAGAGTCCTGTCCACACCTTACAAATTAAAGGAGTTAGGACTGAGCTTCTGTGGATTCTTTGTATTTACAGCTTGGATTCGGTCCTGTCAGTGGGGACTTTGTCTGATAAACACCTGGAATCCGTGTATCTGAAGGAGCATAACAAGTATACACCAGATGATAGACTCAGGCAAACGCTGGGCCAGGAAAAGCAAATACCTGAAATGTGAACACTCACAGAAACTCAGACCGGGATGGAGTAAAGGTTTGCCTAGAGTTCCTGAAGCACTGAATAGATGAGTGAGGTCCTGGTGACACATGGTCTGTAACTTCTGAGGTGGAGGCAGGAGGATCAGAAGTTCAAGGTCATCTATGTATTGAGTTTGAGGTCAGCCTGGGCTACGAGAGACCCAATTTCCACAAGGGGGGAGAGGCAGGAGGAGAGAACACATAACAGGACTGCAGAGCACACCCTTAGCAGAGACACAGGTGAACTTAAACATTGAGAGGACACGGGAAGGCAGCGAGGTCAGAGTGAAACTTCTTATCTAGACTTAAAGAAATGGGCTGCTTGGTGCTAGTAGAGTTGATCCAGGTTCCCTGTATATGAAGTTTCATCATGGAGAGAATGTAGATGGAGCTCTGCTACCATACAGAAGGGAGGGAGGAGGAGAAATAAGGAAGAGAGATAAGCAGGAGACAGGCTAGCAAGAGACAGGAGATTCCCCACCTTGACTTTTCTAGGGTAAGAGCCTAGTGGGCTTCATTTCGGCAGAGGGCGGCTGGTGGTTGAGAAGCCAGAGATGGAGCAAGGCTCGTGTGAAAGAGTCTGGTGCGCCTGGCATGGTGGCCCACACCTTTCCGAGCACTGGGGAGGCAGAGCAGGCCTGGTGTACAAAATGAGTTCCAACACAGCCAGGCTTGTTACAGAGAAACCCTGTCTCAATAGTTATCTCTGTCTGGTGAGACAGATGAGACATCCTCTCAGATTTGAGGATTCTGTAACCAGGCCTTGAGGGCTTAGGTATAAAGAACCTGAGTCCTAAACTATGGCAAAAGAGATCTAATTGAAGAATACAAAGTGGCTAGCATCCTTAGTCTAGGAGTGGCCAAATTTTGTTATAGAGGAAAATAGGTTAGTTTAGTTTTCCTTTTCGAGAGTCTGAGGATCAAACTTACCTAGTTTTTGAAATTACTCTCCGGGAGTGGTTGGGAAGAGATAGAGAACACAAGACTCTGACTGGAGGGACAGGGTTTACCCTGAGAGCACACTTCTGTGAACTGGACCTTCTTCCATATGTCCTGTGAGACCCAGCCTTACTCCAGACTCCTAAACATTTCCAAGTGAGGAGATGACTTTCCAGTCCTTGGAGATAAAATGCCAAAGCTAAACCTAGTTAGTCAGGCAAGAATGATCTGGAAGAGCTGGAATCTCACAAACTGAAATTGGCCACAAATCAGCTACAAGGGACAGGGAACTCACTGTCCTAGAGGGAGTGAAAACCGCTACCTGGTTTGCTCTCCCACTCAGAATGTGGTGGAGAAAGCCAGGGCTGGGAAAGAAGTGAGGGAAAGGAAGTCTGAGTCCTCACTGCTGTGGGCTCACCCATACCAGCTGTCACCGTCCGGCATCATGTGTTGGGGGTGCAGAGGGCTCCCGAGGGAAGAAGAGTAGCCCTGTAATTAGTCCTTGCTGCTTGTGGGTTCTCCTTTTTCCTACCCTTTATTGCCTGGGTTTTAACCCCATCACTAGGTAGGAGAGAGAGAAGGTGGGGGGGGGAGAGAAAGAGAGAGAGAGATCCTTGACTCTGATTTCTCTCTTGTTTCTTCTTTGAGCACAACTACTAACAAGCCACATCAAAGCACCCACCACTGACTTACGGGGCTCTAGCATTTATAGACCCTCTGAAAAGTTCCCAGAACTCCAAATGTCACACAATCACAGAAACTGTCTTCAGCTGGCAAAACCACGCCTCTGCTAGAGCGCAAGGCAAATCATGGTCAGCTGCTTTGAAGCAGTCCCATATCCCCACACCTGGGATTAAAACAAAACCTTTTTGTTTGTTTGGTTGGTTGGTTGTTTTTTGAGACAGGGTTTCTCTGTGTAGCCCTGGCTGTCCTGGAACTCACTCTGTAGACCAGGCTGGCCTCGAACTCAGAAATCTGCCTGCCTCTGCCTCCCAAGTGCTGGGATTACAGGCGTGTGCCACCACTCCCAGCCTAACAAAAACATTTTTATATTCCTGTATTTTTTAAAGAAAATAAAGTTCCAGAATTATCACTACATACCCCTCTCTTTTATGGTATGGGACAAAAGGCAGCATGGGTGACTCTTAATTTTTGACCTGGTCATCTGGGCTGGTGCAGGACAAGAACCATAGTGTCCTCCTAGAGTATCTGCTTAACTCTGCGAGGTAGGCGCGCTGTATCATACGGCAGAAACTGAGGTGATCAACATGGGTTCCCATCTCGAGGGGCTAAGAGCTGGACAGTTCTTCATTTCTGTGGTGGCTGGAGGTTCTCTGTACATGTCTGCCTTTCTCTTTGATTTCCTCAAAACCTTGAGCACGCCAATGCCACTGGCACTGTTCTAGTTATGGGGCCTTGTGGCTTGATAGCAGGTGTAGACAGGGAGGTCACCTGTACGCACAGGCTGGTGTCGGCCTTAGAGTGAGTGACCTGTGTGTCTCAGCTGTGACCTTCACAGGTATGTCTTACGTTTTTAATAAACCCCCTTAAGTGAAATGAAAGGGTCGGGAACATGAAATAAATGTCCTTCCCCAGCTGCGTCCCTGGGAAGTCGGCCTGCATAGTGTTCAATAGCCACCCTTGTAGCAGGGCTCCGGGCGGGCGGGTGGGGCAAGTGCTTCCAGCCACCACCCAGGGACTCTTTGGATCTGAGAATGAAAGACACACATTCACACCAGTTAATTTTAAAATGCCACAGCTACCTCAGAGGCTGCTCAGTTCTATTCCTCCACCTGCGACCCCAGGCCACTTCCCCCAGTTCTTACTGGGTTCTATGGCTTTCTCTCCTGCAGCTCTAAATCTGATCCACCTCCCACCATATCATGGTGATCTTCTGTCTCCTCTCTCCCTCAAGTCCTAGCCCAGGCAAATCTAAGGGTGTCCTGCCCCGCCTCCCTTTGCTCAGCCATTGGTCACTGGCATCTTTATTGATTAATCAAAAACCAACTGGGGACAAGGACCTTCAGCGTTTGGACATGCAGATTCCCGATTAAAGCATCAGAACCAGCCCCCGACACACCCTGTCAGAGACACGAAGTGATTGTTTTCCCCTTTACTTTTCATGGTGTGAACTCAGAAGCTCCCTGGAGGCAATGTAGTAGGCGTCCTTGGAAATACGGGTGAGGAACTCAACACTGTAGCCCCTAGCAGGTGCTCAGGCTTGCCCCTCCTACAGTTCATGCGAGTCACACGAGCTTCCTGCCAACCAGTGCCTCTTGTAGTTTCTGCTCCAAGAGCATTGATCTGAGCTGTAATTCTGTATTAGGGGAGCTGTCAGTGGGCTTGTCATACTAATTATGTTGACTTTTTTTGTTTCTTCTGTATTTCTTTTAAGATTGAAATATGATCAATAGTTCTCACTTCTACCCCATTTCTCTCCCAACCTCTTATTATTATTACTGTTGTTGTTGTTGTTGTTATATAGGTTTTTTTTTTTATTTTGTTTTTGGTTGGTTTTGTGGGGTTTTTTGTTGTTGTTGATGGTGGTGGTGGTTTGTTGAAACAGGACCTCTCTACATAGCCCTGACTCTCCTGAAATGTACAACATAGTCCAGGCTGGTCTTGAACTCACAGAGATCCACCTGCCTCTGCCTCTGAGTGCAGAGATTAAAGGCGTGTGCCACCAAGCACACACACACACACACACACACACCTCACACCTCATTTCTAAACAGGTTCTTACTAATGTAATTCTGGCCGGCTGGTGCTCCCAGTGTGCTCTTGCACGTCTTCCTCATGTTGGGATTATAGGTATATGCCACCACACTAGAGCCATTTAGAGCTTCTTCGAGTGGGCGCTAGAAGTCCCCATGGCGGTAGTGTTCACTGCTAATGCGTGAGCAGGCTGTGGCCTTCAGTTACTTACTGTGTGTCTTAGGTTTCTGCTGCTGTGATCAACACCACCACGGTCGTGCTCCTCGGAGCACGGAGAGGAAGGGATTTATTTCAACTTTCAGGATCTGAAGCAGAGGCCATGGAGGAATTCTGCTTACTGGCTCGCACCATGGTTGCTCAGCTGCTTTCTTATACCATCCAGGACTACTTTTGTTTTTTTCCAGACAGGGTTTCTCTGTGTAGCCCTGGCTGTCCTGAAACTCACTCTGTAGACCAGGCTGGCCTCGAACTCAGAAATCTGCCTGCCTCTGCCTCCCAAGTGCTGGGATTAAAGGTGTGCGCCACCACCCAGCACCATCCAGGACTACTTGCCCAGGGATAGCACTGCCCCAGGGATAGCTTGGCCCTCCCCATAATTAATCAAGAAAATACCCTATAGACTTACTTACAGGCATTCTGACAGTGGCTTTTTCTCATCTTAAGAGACTGAGGTTTTTCTTCCCAGATTACTTTAGCATGTGTCAACTTGACAAAAAAAAAAAATTATTAGAGCCTGTCATAATAGTCTCAGTGGACTTAACTAGCTAGCTAATCAAACATAATCTTTGCAGAACAATATTAGAGCTTGTTTTACATGTCTTGTTGAATTCTGTAGGAGTTAGTTCTGTTTTCCGTTCATCCCTGGCCTTCCTGTGTTCCTGTGTGCTCCTTTCCATTGTGAATGGCTAGTTGGACCTCGCTGTCATGTTGATGTTAGTAGGACCAGGCCCCGTGCCTCGTGCTACCCTGTGCCCCCTCGGTGCTACCAACAGCCGGCTTTTGCTGTATGTTTTGGTTTTCGTTTTTTAACTTTGTAGTTATGTATGATTAGTGTCGTTTTCTCTGCTTGACACAGCACTGTTACTGTCAACAGAGCCATGATATCATGAACAGTTTTGTCCCCAGGTCCCAGACAGTGTATCCATCCTCCCATGTCCTCTCACTAGGCCCCTGGACCCTGAAAGCTCCCGTTTAGAGCTAAGCTGAGGAGTACTGCAGCCTGGAGGACAGAGGGTGTATAAGGAGCCGGAGCTCCCGGCAGATGTTCTGAAGAACCAGCTTGGGTTCTATGCCTGTCGTGCTGATTCTGATTTAGTGAGTTCATTCCCTGTAGGGATGGCACAGCTAACTCTGTGGCCTGATCCTGACTGTAAGATGCAGCTCAGTTTCCAACTCTTCTCTAAAGTTCTGTGAAAGTTTTCCTCCCAGGCTGTCATTGACGTCTACATTCTTCTGAGGCTTAGTCTTTTGTAGTAGACTACAATTCCCAGAATGCTCTCTTTGGATTGGCATTCATTTCCTGCAATGCCTTAACAGCCAGGTGCACACATTTCCCGTCAATTGGCAGAAACTAACCTTGAGGAACCTTGACGGAGTGTGTCGGAGTTCAGGAAACCTAGGGATGGGTAAGCTTGTTTTCAGTGTTATACAGAAGATTACATCAAAGGAAAATTCATAGAAAAGCCTGTCTAGTTTTTATGAAGAGATTGAAAGCTACAGATAGGCTAGATCCTTAAACTTTTTGTTTTGTTTTTCTCCTAATGAGTTGAATTTCTATAAGTGAAACACAAAGCTCTTGATGCTCTAGTCAGATGGATTTCAGCTCACGTAGGCTCCGTGACTGGCTGTCTGGGTACAGACGTCTTTCTGCTGCCCTGCACGCACGCACGTCAGTGAAGGCAGTAGCTGCAGGCAGGGTCTGGGTTAGTGGAAGAGCAGAGGGAAGGAACTAGCCCATTCAGGGTGCGCCACGTTTACTGCCAGGGTGGGCACACCGATTGTTCAGTGCCCACCTGCTCTCACGAGTCTGATTGGCATCCTTTAAGGAGTGGGTTGTGGGGCAGGGGAGCCCAGAGCTTAGATAGATGCCGCTTTCCAGAGTGTCTACACTGCACTGTGCCATGGACCTGGGCACTGAGCATCCTGATGTGCAGTCACAAAGGTATGCCACGCCCTGTTTCCAATCATGTACCTCCTAGTCACTATCAGAGAACCTTGTGGTCCTGTGTTTCCTTTCACTTGCCAAGTGTCACAGGACAACGCATGAACCTCGCATGTCACAGGATTGGTGGTGCCTGGGTGTGCAGGTCTTCCTCCAGAAGGACCGGCTGAACTCCTGTATATAAAGTGCCTGCCACAGCCTAAGTGCGTTTTCCCAGGTCGTGATTCCCAGGCACCTGCTAGTAAGCAGTCCCTTAGGACTTTAGCCAGAACCTGGGCAAGGCAGTAAGCTGGAGCGTTCAGCAGTCTTTCCTGCCTCGTTCTGAGGTAGATGCCCAGCCCATGCCATGGTGCCCAGCTGCGGAGCAGGCCACCCTGCTGACTGTAGACGCCCGAGGCTACTCTCCATTCCTGCCCTGGGACCCAGACATCTTTTCTCTGCCCCACTGACCATCACCTTCCTTCCCTTTTGTGTCCTATCGTGGGAGCCCTCCACTGTTTACTGCCTGGTATCACCTCATGCCTTCCCCTCTTCCGGTTCTCATAATTCTGTCCTTAATTCAGCCCCAGATTGGCAACTTGCAGTTTATCCTCATCCTTCTCTGACCATTGCCCTGTCCAGGCCCCCACAGCTCCTAAGAGACAAGAGCCCACTTGATCCTGGCCATGTTTGATTCCCCTCAGCACAGAAGGGACAAACTGCAGTGTCACTGAAAGGATAAAAGGACATGGTGCCTCTGGGCAGCAGGCATGCCTGGCCCTACCTCAGACCCCCAGGCCAGTATGCCAAGCAGTATGCAGCCTGGTTGTACTCTGCCACTGCCTAGTCTTAGCCATGTGGTCCTCAGACCCCTCAACATCTGTGTCCCTGTTCTCTACGGAACACCCGTTCCTTCATAGCACGTTCTCCACAGCCTCCCCTCTGCAGGCTCTTCCTATCTGTCCCTTTGTGATAACCTTTTTTTTCCATTTAATCAAAATGAATTTAAATTATTAACCAAAAAACTAGTTTTTATTTTATGTGTGATGGGTCTTTTGTCTACACATGTTTGTAAAACACATGCATGCAGTGACGGCAGAGCCCAGACAAGGGTATCATTCCTATAACTGGAATCATAGACAGTTCTGAGGCACTGAAATGAAACCTACATCCTCTGGGAGAACCGTGAGAATAGGCTCTTAACAGTAAGGCTCTCTGGCCCCTGCACCTGGGATGGAGAGGAAAGAAGGTCTACACAAAACCTGGCTCTGAAGCTTTGGTTCAACCCAACCAAGCTTTGCAGAAGCACATTTCCTGTCCTGGGTTTGTACCGTCCGGTGCCCGCCCAGCTCTCACAGGTATTTAATGTCAGGATCTGCTGTCTGGCTCCCCGAGGTCTTTGTTGAGCTGTGTAACAGAGTAAGTACTTCCTCAGTGGGATAATTCCTGTAGCACTAGTTGTTTTCTGGAATCTGTTTCAGTCAGCTGTCATATCCCCAAATCAGTGTCTTGACTTACTGAAATACTAAAGTTAGCCATATTGCAACAGTGGATCTGAGGAGTCCCAACATAATGCCCTGGGCTCTTAGGTCTCCACTGAACCATCCATCTCTCCAGCCCTATCTTAACCTCTTTAATAACTGCTTTAAGAAGGTAGAGGAAACTAGCATAACTTATTGTAACAGTTATGTTATTTGACATCATTATCCAAAATACATCTCACTAAGTGACTGGTAGTTTTTCGTTCTGGGAAGTGGAAATTATTTTTCCAGATATTTTTCGAGATCCCACCTGTGCTCCTTCCCACAGGGCTTGTCTGCTAGCCCTGTGACTTCCACTGTGGAGAAGCGCTGACTTGCTTCCCTCTGTGCACTGGGAACCCTGAACATTTCACAAGAGCAACCAGGTAATCCCTGCTCTTGGTCGGACCTCTCTCCCGCGGGCTCACCTCTTGTGGTAGAGTAGGAAATGGTTTGCTTTTATGATTGAATAATGTTCCTCATCTGGACATGCTGTGCTGCAGCTCACTCAGCAGGCATTGCATGTGAGTCTGCCTGTGGCTGTCGTGAACAGTCTGCTGCTGCAGAGAGTTAGGTCTGACTTTGGTGGGTACTTAATGTCTGTTGGGCCTGTCCCTGGGGGGAGCTATTGCTGGGTCCTGCTCTGTGCCTACCTTTAAAAAAATATTTTTTTAATTTATGTACATTATTGTGTCCTATAGTTTGAACTTGGAGGTGGTATGTTTGTTTTGTTTTGTAGTGTTGTTTCAAATCCTGGGTCTTGTGTGTGCTCTGTTCCCGTCTGTGTTGGAAACTCCAGCGTGTCTTCCAGTGAAGGGCCTCTCCCCCACTGCCTGTATGTCTTCACTTCTATATCCTTTCCGCTGCTGGCTGGTTGTATTTGTTATCTTTCCATTGTTGTGAGAGAACACCACAAGTACAGCAACATACAGAAGAAAGAGTTTATTTGAGCTTATGATTCCAGAGGATAAGATATGGCAGGAGGTGGCAGGCATGGTGACCGGCGAGTGTGCCCCAGTCAGATCTTTCTTCCAGCGAGCCATCCCTCCTAAACCTTCCCAGACAGCGGCTGCCCCCAACAGGGACCAAGAGTTCAAATGCCTAATACCCCGGAGAACATTCTTATTGATACCTCTCTGGGGTTACTTCGTCTTTCTTCTTCCCTGAGTGAGGCTCTCCCACACCTCACCATTTGGTCTTTTGTGTTTATGGAGACTGGTCTGCACGGGCAACAGCCTTGAGTTTTAAGGGTATAGTAGCCAGAGGGCTTGGAAGCTCGTCCCTGGGACTCTGGAAGGTGAGCAGGAGTGTCTCGTGGTCAGCCGGAGTCACATAGTAAGACTTGACTCAAAAAGCAGAACTAAGGACCAAAGGGATGGCTTAGTGGTTAGAAGCGCGTACTGCTCTCGCAGAGGACCTGAGTCCAGATCCAACACAGCCATTGCGGGCGTCAGCTCTCTCCTCACACTCCGTAGGTTCCAGGGATCCACCTCAGGGTGCCTTGCTTCGCGCCAGGCACCCTCACCTTTGTAATTCCTCTAATTCCTGGGAGAGACCGAAGTGACACATCCCAGAATGGTCCTCAGATGGGTGCAGGAAGAGCGAACAGGACCAGTGCAGCCTCTCCCTGTCTTGTTTGTTCCTTCTTTCTCTGCCCTCCCTTTCTGGTCTGTCTCTCATCTGACATTTGAGGACCGTCCTCCCCTGCTCTCACTGGCTGGGAAGCAGGGTGAAGACAGAATTTTAGCAGGGCCTGGGCTTGTTTCTGCTAGAGGAACATGTCAGGAATGGCTCAGACAGAAGAACCCCAGGAGGGGAGGGGCTGCGGAGGACACTGGGGGTCGGAAGAGGCCCCGTGGATCTGAGACTTCCTTAGTGTGGAGGATGTGACTAGAGCCAGGTGTGGGTCATGAACACACGTGCAGGGCTGCATTCCAGCCCTTGAGAGGGTACTTGCCGCCTCCCTGGGAAGCCAAGCCACCTACACTGCCTCGCCCTGTCCTGAGTGCACCCATCAGGAGACTGCTTGCCTGTTGTTGCAAGCCTCCCACCCTAGGGGGCAGCCTAGATCATCCTTATCCTGCCTGCAGGGGAACAAAAGGAAAGGGGAAGAGAATGGAGAAGACACCGCTCGCTGACTTCGGACACAGGACCTCACAAGACCTCACAGGACGTGCATACCTGTGCGTGAGAGACACATGCAAGCTTATAGGCACACAAACTGAGTAGGGCACCGGTACTGTCCCACACCAAAGGGCTTAGGCGTTGTTGGAGATCATGACATTGAGGCAGCAGACTGCCCTGTCTTGCTCAAAATGACTGACTTCCCTATGCTGTTTTAGAATAGTTTGAGATCACAAACCCCACTGGAGCGTTTTCTCGCTAACCCCTGCCCCTTGACGTAGAGGCTTCGACTAAGGTGTGGAGGCTAACTCAGTACCCTGAGGGTAGAGGAGGAGACAGGAGCTTGGTCTGCCTGTTCTCTTACACTCACATAGACTCACAACTATTTATGTAAAAAATAATACATTAAAACTTTGTTACATTTATATATTTTATGTGAAAATGTTTTACCTGCATACATGTATGCATGTCTATATACCAGGGGTGTGCTCGGTGCCTGAGGAGGTCAGCTGACGGGTGTGTGGCTGTTGTGGCAAAAGCCCCTTCCAGCAGCGTGCGGGCCTCCACCCAAAGGCTGCCGAGGTCACCTGGCCTGGAGGAAGGGGGTCATTTACTGTTCCATCCTTTCATTTTCAGAGCCGCCCAAGCTGAATCCAGCGGTGGAGCCGCTGTCCTGGATGCTGGGTACCTGGCTGTCAGACCCGCCGGGAGCTGGTTCCTTCCCGACACTGCAGCCCTTCCAGTACCTGGAGGAGGTCCACATCTCCCACGTGGGGCAGCCGATGCTCAACTTCTCGTAAGTCCCACCTGGCTGTAGCTGACTCCAGACCCATCATGGGCATGCCACAGGAAGACGCGCAAGCACCTTTAGGTTTGCTAAAGCTCTGTCTTCCTTCCCAGAGCCTGGCCGCTGAGGCACACAGCTGGTAGAAATGGCACGTTTATGCTCCGTTACATTCTTTTTTTTCAAAGAGCAGTAAGCACTCTTTTTTTTAAGACTTTATTTTTACTTTATATATGTGAGTACACGGTCGCTGTTGCTGTCTTCAGATGTACCAGAAGAGGGCGTCAGATCTCTTCGCAGGTGGATGTGAGCTGCCATGTGGTTGCTGGGATTTGAACTCAGAACCTCTGGAAGAGCAGTCAGTGCTGGTTACCGCTGAGCCATCTCTCCAGCCCACTCTGTTACATTCTTTAAGATGTTAGGCGGACCTCACGCTGACATGTTAATTAATCCAAGCAGAAAAGCAATTGGCATGGGTTTAATTCAGACAGCACCATGGTTCTGATGTGAGGACATCAGTTACTCAGGGCTGCTGCAGTAAGAGGGTGGGGCCTCGGTCACTTCTGCCCTGCGCTAGGTGAGGTGTTCCCGCAAGTACTATGGTTCTCAGTAGGAAATAACGTCACTTTTAAGGGATGCTGACATGTAATTTCAAAAGTGATGTATGTGTTTAGGAAGTTTAAAACAGAGCAGAGGCATGTCAGTGACGGAGCAGTTTCGCAGTGTGTCGGAGCCCTGGATTTATTCCCCAGCACCTCACTTTTTTTTTAAGCATATAAAATAAAAGCTGTTTCTGCTTTAGTCTGCACTGTAGTCTGCACGTTAAGAATCTTAACTAGGAGCTGGCAGGATAGGTCAGTGGTGTCGGCGTAGCCCTGGACGTCCAAGAGCTGAGACTAGACTCACCTTAAACCCTTCCTCCAGAGTGCTGTGATTAAAGTCATGTGTTCCCACACTGACAGTGTTCTTAAAGAGATCATTTGATTGTGGAGGCCATGCCTATATCTTCAGCATTCTGGAGCTAAGGCAGCTAATCATGAATCCCCAGTCAGCCCGGGCTACTCAGAAAGCCAGCTCACGAAGATGGAGGGCAGGCTTAGTTAGCATAATAAAACAGCATGACCAAAAGTAACTTGGAGAGGAAACTGTTTATTTCTTATTACAACTCTCGGGTCACACTGCATCGCTGAGGGACGTCAGGGCAGGAACTTGGAGGCAGGAACTGAGGCAGAGGCTGTGGACGGACGCTGCTTACCGGCTGGTCCTTGTGGCTGCTCAGCCTGCTTTCTTAGACAGCTCAGGACCACTGCTCGGAGATGGCACCGTCTCCAATGAGCCGGGAATTCTGGATAATAAAAAAAACACCTAGGGCTGAGAGATGGTTGTGGTTAGAATGAAAAATGACTGCCCTATCAGGTTTAGTTCCCAGCACCCACATGCCAGCTGACAGCCATCTGTACCTCCATTTTAGAGATCTCAAATTCTCTTATGGCCTCCAGGCAGCTGTATAGGCAACACCCATGCACACAAAACAAAACAAACAACAAAAGTCTGGGACTAGAGAGATGGCTCACCAGTTACCGAGTTCGATTCCTAGCACCTATGTCAGGCCACTTAAAATTACCTGTAACTCCAGTTCCAGAGATCCCCAACCTCTGATATCCATAGGTACCTCAACACATGTGACATACACACATACATGCACATGATGAAAAATTAAATAAAATTTAAAAAAATAAATAAATCTCAAAAGAGTCTAGCACAGCCAAGTAACATAATGCTTGTGATCCTAGCACTTGGGATATTGAAGCAGAAAGATCACAAGTTCCAGGGCTGGATGAAGGATTGTCTCACTTTTAAGAGTAAAGAGAGCCAGGTGTGGGCATGGAGGGATGGTTCTGTGGGTAAGAGCTCCAGCTGCTTTTCTAGAGGACCTGGGTTCTGGGTTTGATTCCCAGCACCCACAAGGTGGTTAACAACTATCTGTGAGTACAGTTCAAGGGCTCCGTTACCAGGAATGTGTGTGGTACACAGACATACATGCAGCCAAAATACCCATACATATAAATTTTTTTAAAATAATAACATTTTGAGAGCCAAGGATATATAGCTCACTGGTAAATGACTCACCCAACACGTGTGAGACCCTGGGTTCAATTCCAGCACTGGAAAAAACAAGCAAATAAATGACCAGATAGTGTACGTCAGGCTCACTCTTTCTCCCTCGCCTCTCTCCCTCCTTCATCCCTCCCTCCCTCCCTCCCCTTCCACCCCACCTCTCTCCCTCCCTGTCTGCCTGCTAGGCCTTTTTTTTTTTTAAGATTTATTTATTATATGTAAGTACACTGTAGCTGTCTTCAGACACCCCAGAAGAGGGTGTCAGATCTCATTACAGATGGTTGTGAGCCACCATGTGGTTGCTGGACCTCTGCTCACTCCAGCCCAAAGAATTATATGACCTTCGGAAGAGCAGTCCGTGCTCTTAACCACTGAGCCATCTCTCCTGCCCTAGGCCTTTTGTATAAGCAGCCTCCACACTGCTTCTCACTCATAGCCCAGCCCAGAGGCCGGCCCTCTCTGTTGTCTTGTCAGGCTATGACAGTGTAGACCATGCTGGCCTTTGTCTCCTAAGTGCTGCAATTAGAGACCTGTGTACTGAGTTCAGTATGACTATGTAATAAAGGTTAGAAATTATACCCTAATTATATTTCTATATATGTATATTTATAACAGTACCTGTTCCATTTCTACCATAGAGAGTGATTGGGCTCTTACACAAAAATAACCCTTGCATTTAATCCCAGCACTGGGGAGGTTAGGAAGGCAGAGCTCTTTAAATTCAAGGTCAGCCAGCGATATACAATGAGGCCTTGCCTCAAAACAAACAAATAAATAAAAGTCTTTAATCCCAGCACTGGGGAGGCAGAGGCAAGTCAGGTCTACAAAGTGAGTTCTGGGACAACCAAGACTACACAGAGAAACCCTAAGATTTGACTGTAATTATCTACAGTGTTTATGGTGGTGCCTAGGACTGAAAACTGAAATACACAAGTTGAAAAGGCCTCTGGGAAAGGATATTCAATATTATTAAGAACAAGTTGCTGGGCTAGGGCTGTATCTGGTATGTGCTTCAGGCTCTGGGATAGCACGCGCGCACACAAACACACACACACACACACACACACACATACATGATTTCCTGTCTTAAAGAGTTCTGTCAGCTTGGAATGGAAGAGTGTTGGCAGGGGCTGGTAGACAGAGAGTCAGAGTCCCTTCTGGTCCCAGAAGTAGATCATGTCCCAGCATGCCCATAGCTAAGGTCCAGTCCATAATGGCTTTTTTTTTATTGCTGAGTGAACTTCTCCTGGGGAAACATGAGCTATTCACTCCAGATCAGCAACCAAGGATTCTGCCAAGGTTCAACTTGGTGAACCAATGGGTTTGTTGGGCATCTTACAGAACATGGCGGGAGGTTACTGACAGGAGTCACAGGAGTGTGGGTGGTCCCCAGACAGCTCCACTACCACAGAGTACTCCCCATCATGGATGCAGCCTCACAGAAGCTGCACTAGAGCTCCCTTTAGTTAACCTTCCACTCGCATACACTCGAGCATCTCCCGGGATCACTTGTGCTTGTGGGTGGACAGGCAAGAGTCATGTGCGCAATCTCAGGGAAAGGTCCATGCTGGAGAATGCTGACAGCCCCATTGCCAATCGTACTAATAAACTGTGGGCACAAATGCAGACACGTGCAAGGTCGTTTGATATGTCCATTCAACGAAGCAAAGCAGTCCCTGAGGCTTGTGGCCTGACTGACACTACTACGAGGTGTAACTGATCCCCTGCAGCAAGCCTGCCTGGCAGTGTGATCGTGTAGCTCTCGGGGTGTGCAGGCCAGGAAGATGGTTGGTGGCACTTCTAGCAGCAAAGCTGGCCAGCATGGAGGGAGGCTCCGGCTGAGTCCCAGCTTGATGTCTCCACGAGTGTCACCAGCAGGAAGAGCCTCCATCTAGTTCCAACATTTAACCAACATGAGTGGCAACAGTGTTGTGATTCGGGAGTCCAGTTGTCGGCCCGCCTGGGCCCTGGGCTTTCTGCTGGCACCTTTGGCATGCTCCACGCTGGATGCCCTCTTTTAGTCTGTTTAGCTACTGGTTTTACTGCTTTTCAGAAGGTTTTCTAACTCTCTAGGGCACTCAGGGTTAGCATTGCACCACCCGTGTGAAGAAACCCTTTTATAGAGTGTGGGCTGGGCCTTTGCAGGCCACTGCCATCTATCCAGAGCAAGTTCTACTTGATCTCTGGTCAGTGGCTTAAGAGAGGATACTAAAAAACACCAAGTGAGGTCCACCAGAGCATGAGACAGTTCCATCACTTGTTCCACAAGCGTGGGGTACGGTGGCATGGATAGAAGGTACTGCTTCATGGTGTGTTCTGTGGCCTCTTTATCCTCGGGCACTGTTGCCACAGTCCTGATAAGTGTTTCTTCTCTCCTGAGCTAGCCTACACTGCTGAGCACAGCCCGAGCGGATGGGAGTGGGACTGTTCTCATGTCTCACACTTGAGTTGCCCCTGGTTCTGCCAGACTCCGGGCTCCATAAAAGGAGCCATGCCTCTCCCTCAGCCCATGAGCTGCGAGTAAATTCCAGGTCAGGTGAAGTTTCCTCTCCTGACATACTTTCTTGCAGAGCAGAAGTAAGTGTTCCCAGCATCCTTGGGTCAGGGTGGAAATCACCCACAAGCCTCATGGCTTTCATCTGCACTGTTTTTATCATTCCGTGCCTTCTGTGAAGCTCACTGGAGGACCATCTGTCCTTCTGTCATTTTCTTTCCGTAGGAATTTCAGTTTGACACAAATCTTGTCACATTTGCTTTTAAATGACCTAAACAAACTCCTTGGATCTGCTCTGCCCCCTTCATTTCCTCCTCATTGTTACAGCACTTGAACGGCCCAATTTCTATATCATTTTAAGCCATCCAGATCCAGCAAAACCTCTTCTGCCTTGTAGGTCCCACCCAGCAAGGGGCTCAGCTAGGCAACTAAAGCTCAGCTCCCAGGGCTGCTGAGCCAGCTTATTCAAGTGGGGAAGCAGTCCTTTGTTGCTCAGTTCACCGCCTCTCTTTCCTTCCCTCCGCAGCTCTGTCCCTTCTCTTTCAGACCCTGATTCATGGGACCTCAGATGTTAATAGCCGAGTGTCCCTAATGGCATCTATGAGCCAGGCCATGAGCTGGCTGGTTTCCTGTTGTCCCAGGTTATTGAGCCTTTGTCCCTAGGAGGAATGGCGTATGTCACTCAGCTCCTTCCACAGCATTCACACTGATCGCGTGGGCCCTGTGTTCCACCGCGACCCAAGCTGGGAGTCCTTTCCTTTCCTTTCCTTTCCTTTCCTTTCCTTTCCTTCTTACAAGTCTGCGGCCCCGAGCTGTTCCAAGGCACAGTGTCCCCCTCAACTTCCTGCACACTTCGTCTGTACCGAGTCATAGGCCTTGCCTTCCTGAGTATCAGAAGCATCTGAGAGGTGCCTCTGTGATCTTTACCTCAGTGTTTTCAGTCTTCACTAGCTGACTCTTCCCATGGGACTCAAGTTTTTAATCACAGGAAGGACTCTGACACAGTTCTGATTTGTGACCTCTGTCTTTCTCTTTTACACACCTCCCAGCAGCAGGAAGTGGTTATATAAGTATACTGTAGCTATCTTCAGACACACCAGCAACTCCTAACTGGTTCCCTTTATCTAGCTTACCTGCTGAATTAGAGACTAATGTGGAGGATGAGAGCTACTTGACCCTTTGCATTGTAATTCTTACTTTCTATAAGCAAGGTCTTGCAGGGCGGCCATCCTGGCTTCCATTGTATTTGTATTAGCATAGTAGCCGTCACAAATGCTGTCGCAGCTTACTGCTGTCTTGTCCATTTGTGCCTCTCTCCAGTCCTTCAGCTGTCTTCAGGTGGGGCCCCACTCATTGTGGAGGAATCTCACTTGGTGAACATGGAGCAAGAAAGCTCTCCTGACTGAGCGCTGCCTCCGCCTCCGTGGGTATCCACCTCAGTACCCAGCGTTAGTCGGGTGTCTTACTCCCCGTAACAAGGCCCATGCAACTGCTGCGGCCGTAACAAGGCCCATGCAACTGCTGCGGCAGCAAGAAGGCATATATGTCATACCACACGGGACAGGGGTCGTCCTCATACTCTGTCCTAAGATAGTTTGGTCTTGGTTGCATTTGCTACACAAAGCCGAGACTATATACAGTTGCTATTCTCTGACCCATCGTGAATCTGTTGCTCCTCATTAGGACATCAGCTGCTTGCATGGACAAATGTCTATTCACCAACTGTAGACCAAAGTTAAGACTTAGGTTGTTAAACCAATGAGATTATTAAGATTCCTTACAAAACTGTAGGTGTCCTTCAAACGGCAGTGCCTCCTCAAATCCCACCCCATCCCATAGATGATCACTTCAGGGAAGCCCCGTTTTAGTTACTGATGCTCCAGCAACTCCCCAAATCACTCCCGGTCAGAGGTGAGGTAGAAGAGAACGGTGACTCGAATCCCAGAGGAGGACCTGTGGGGCTCCCCTTCTGCTAGGTGTGTTATGGTGACATGTGCCTTTAGACCCAGCACTTGGGAGACAGAGGCAGGCTGTGAGTCACAGGCCAGCCAGAGCTATACAGTGGGACCCTGTCTGAAAAAAACAAAAGTTCCTTTACTGCTGCGTAGAACTTGCTCTCGCTGTGCTGTTTGTTGCTTGTCATCACTGTGACATAAGACTGAGGTGTTCTGCAGGGTGGCATGGAACACTGATGGCGTGCCCAGAGGAAAACCTCGCTACAGTACATCTAGTGGGATGGCCCCTTGAGGCTGTGTATCTCCTTCACATCTCTTTCCCATCCAGGTTCAACTCCTTCCATCCAGAAACACACAAGCCAATGCACAGAGAGTGTGGCTTCATCCGCCTCAAGCCTGACACCAACAAGGTGGCCTTCGTCAGTGCCCAGAACACAGGTATGGCGCCCCTAACACAAGGCCTGCTGCTCAGTGTTACAGAGATCATCATCTTGGTGACTCTCGAATGCATATCTCCTCATGGCGTGTATTGTAGGAACACTGAGGATATAGTTCTCCATAGACTTGAGCTTTCCTCCTAGCACAACCCTAGTTTTGGTACTGCGCCAACACAGTACAAGGCTAGACACTAGATAAGTCCTAGCAAGAACCGGCCGACTGACTGCATGGTCTGGAAGTCTGGCCAGCTGATGTCTCAGAAATCACTCAGCTCAAAGCCTGTGTGACCTTGACCACACACAGTCTCACTCCTGTTCAGAATTAGCTTGGAAGGGAGCTACCACCAGACTGTCAGACATGGGCTGTCGATCCCTGGCTCCTTCCCCAGCACAGAGCAGAACTATACCTGAGGGCTCCTATCCCATTAAGAAGTACAGTAGGAGGGCTGGGGTCCAGGCAGCTGCAGAGACGACCCTCCATCGAGCATTTGCCCTTGTGCTCCTCATCGCTTAGAGGTCTCTTAGAGGTGTGAGTGAGGCAGGGGGATTTCTTGATTCTATGAATTCCAGACCAGCCTAAATATAATAAGGCCCCTTCCCAAAAACAGGTATGGGTGTTGGGGAGATAGCTTAGTAGGCAAAGTGTATGTATGCATGAGGACCTGAGTCTGGATCCCCAATATCGACATAGCAGCTGAGTGTAGACTCCAGCCAATCTCTGGGGCTTTCTGGCTGGCCAACCAGCCTGGCAAAGAAGTGAGCTCCAAGTTCAGTCAGACTGAATGTGCCTCAAAAAAGAGACTCAAAGTCAACCCATGAATGTACAGGGGGTGGGGGGAGGGAGAGGGAGGGAGGGAGGGAGGGAGGGAGGGAGAGAGAGAGAGAGAGAGAGAGAGAGAGAGAGAGAGAGAGAGAGAGAGAGAGAGAGAGAGAAAATATTCTGTTCTTGGTATCTGAAGAATGGCTCCTCTCCCTTCACGTGAGAGGGAGTGACACTGGATGGCTGCTGAGCTGTCTGTCTCCCAGGCATCGGAAGGTAGGAGTGCCTTGGGCTCACACTGACTGCCCTCCCTTGCAGGCATTGTGGAGGTGGAGGAGGGCGAGGTGAATGGGCAGGAGCTGTGTATCTCGTCGCATTCCATCTCCAGGATCTCCTTCGCCAAGGAGCCCCACGTGGAGCAGGTGAGCCCAACCTCCTCCCCATTCCCGGACTGTCAGATAGACCCGGCACTGCTCCCTGTCCTCCAGGCCTCATCGCCACCCTCCCTCCTCCCTCCTTTTGATCCCTGCCCCTGCCCCTGCTCCTGTAGGCTTGCTGTCCTCCTCACAAACACCCCTTTATGTTTGTGCTTTATACTTTTGTAAATAGGCCCAAATTTATTAGACAGCTTTCTCCTAGTCACTGAGCCGGAGGGTAAGTGCACTCGAGCGTGATCCTGGTCAACTGCTAGCCCTGCCTGAGTCCCTGCGTCCTGCCTCAATCCCATGGTTGCCATCAGTCCAACTTGTGGATGGAAGGACATTTCCTATGCTATTGTCATTTTAATTATTACCTTGTATATTAATATGTTCTGTTTATGCTGGGTTTTCTGTAGGTTGAGATTCTGTTGTTGACATAGAGGAGGTTTTTACACGCTGTGGCTGTTCCCTGTGTGACTAGTGTGGCTCAAAGCAATGCCTTCATTTATAATGCTATCTGCCCCAGATGTTTCCTTTATCCTATCTGGACTCAGGTGCCTGCTTCAGAATTTGCTTTCTACTCCAAAATAATAATAATTACTACTACTACTACTACTACTACTACTATTACTAATAAGAATATCATCATCTCATTTTCTTGTGTTAATCTGTCATCTGCATTTCCGTGTGATTCAGGATGTTCTGACATTTGCCTGCTGAGTGACTTGTGGTTTTTTGTTTTTTTTTAAGGTTTATTAATTTATATAAGTACACTGTAGCTGTCTTCAGACACACCAGAAAAGGGCATTAGATAGTTTTGAGCCACCATGTGGTTGCTGGGATTTGAACTCAGGACCTCTGGAAAAGCAGTCAGTGCTCTTAACCACCGAGCCATCTCTCCAGCCCGACTTGTGGTCTTTACAAGGTTTCTAAGGTTCTGTGTATCTCATATGAACATAGGCTCTGGTTCTTTCCAACTTTATTCATTTTTTGCCGGTAACAGATCATTTAAGAACGTATGCCTTTCTATTTCATTGTAGTAGCTGTCTCCTAATTTTTAATATTTTAGTATGTGCAGGAAGTTTAGTTGCTCTTTTCTCTATCTTTCTCCCCTCATTCTTAAGAGTTTCTTCCAAATAAACTTTTGTATTTACTTGGGGTTTTTTTGTGTGTGTTTTTTTAGACAACCCTAGCTGTCTTAGAAGTTGCTATGTAGACCAAGCTGGCCTTGAACTCTGATCCTCCTGCCTCAGCCCCTGAGCGCTGTGGTCAGTGTGTATCAGCACACCCAATGTGGGTAACTTTTCAGTTGAATCTATGAATTCTCAGTGAGCTCAGTCTACGCAGCTGCTCTGTTCGGGGCTGCTGAGAATGGGTAAGATCCGGACTCGGTTCCCGTCACAGGGCGGGCAGTGTGGGCTCTGCTGTTAAGCGCTGCTTAGGATGCTCACGGCCCTGGGTTCGGTCTGCAGCACCACGGTTCATGAAGAGTGCATTCAGTACACAGCTTAAGCTGGGGGCAGCGACAGAGAGGCGCGGGTCAGTGCCGCTGTCCGCCGGGGGACTTCAGCTCCCAAGTACCTCACACAGGCAGTCTTCAGCTGTGTCTTTCTGGTTAGAACAGTTTATGTGCTTTATAGTTTTTGGCTATATACATAGAGTTTTTCTCTACTTCCTCTTTTGGTTGATTATTGACAATTCTAAGGAAATTTCTTGGGATTTTTGTTGTTCATTTGAAACAAAGTCTCACTGTTTCTCAGGGTGGTCTAACATCTCTGAACTTACATAATCCTTTCTTCCTATGCTGAGACTATGGTTTTACCTCCATAAAAAAAAGGGGGGGGTCCCTTTGATTTCTTTCTTTTTTCCTTTTTAAAGTTTTATTTGTTTGTTTGTTTGTTTGTTTGTTTATTGTATATGAATATACTGTCGCTATCTTCAGACACACAGAAGAGGGCATCAGATCCCATTACAGATAGTTGTGAGCCACCATATGGTTGCTGGGAATTGAACTCAGGACCTCTAGAAGAACAGTCAGTGCTCTTAACCTCAGAGGCATCTCTCCAGCCTGGTCCCTTTGTTTTTTGATCTCTGCCTTTTTTCTCATCGCTTGGTCTTTTGCTGTTTCCTAGGAGACTGACTCTCCCAGTTATATTCCAAGTGCCATATTATATTTTTAATGTCGTTATTACAGGTTTCATTTCTTCTCCTCCTCTGAACCCTTTCTTAGCATCTCACTCGTTTCATTCCTGAATATACCGGGGTTTCGTGTGTTTCATTTTTTGAGGACTCTGTTCAGTTCACTTACATACTAATGCCTATGCTATCAGAGTCATGTTTGAAAAGTGCTTTCCTGTGGCCAGTGAGTTAAGGCAGATTCTGGTGGCCGCATTTTGTCAGGTTAGGTCTTGACTCTAGCTTATGTCAAGTTGACAAAAACTAACCAAGACTGCAGCATTCTGCTCTTGTTCTGACTTAGTAGAAATGCTTGCCATCGTTTCTCTCCGTTCAGAATGATGTTAGCTATGTGCTTGCTATTCTGCCTTTGCACTGGTGAGATATGTATTTTGTCTCCCTGCAGGGGGACTTTTATGTCCAGGGCTTTTAACTTTTATCATGAAGGAATGTTTGAGTTTGGTGGGGGGAGGGGTTGTTTTTGTTTTTGTTTTCGCTTTGTGTGTGTGTGTGTGTGTGTGTGTGTGTGTGTGTGTGTGTGTGTTAGTTCTTTGAGGGCCTAGTACAGCCAGGCGGTGGTGGCGCAAGCCTGTAATCCCAGCACTTGGGAGGCAGAGGCAGGCGGATTTCTGAGTTCAAGGCCAGCCTGGTCTACAGAGTGAGTTCCAGGATAACCCTGTCTCAGAAAAAAACAAAATCAAAAAAAAAAAAAAAAAGTGAGAGGGCCTGGTACACTTATGTGCTGAATCCACTTACCAGACCCTGAGCTTTTCATTTGTGAGAGATTTTTAATTACTCTTCTCTCTCAATGGCTCTTTTTAAATTATGTGTTTCATCGTGGTATATCTTTAGGAGGTTCATGTGTCAGGGGTTTTTCCCCATTTCTTTTAGGTTTCCCAATTTGCTGAAATAGACGTTTTCTAAAAGTCTGTCCACATGATTACCCGCATCTGCTCGGGGTCGGTTACAACACCTCCTGACTTCATTAATTTAGTTTCTCTTTTCACTGAGCTTGGCTAAAGGTTTGTTTATCTTATTGATCCCCCCTCAAAAAAAAAAAAAAAAAAAACCCAGCTCTTCTTCTCATTGATTCTTTGCATTGTTTCTCTTTCATTAATTTCAGCCATGGGTTTATTTTTTCCCATCTAATTTTCTGGATATTATGTCACGCTTGCTCTAGTTTTTTGATATAGGCAGTTAGTGCCATAAACTTTCTTCTTAGAACTGCCTTCATCCAATATGTAGTATTTCTATTTTCTTTTCTTCAATCTAAAAACTGTTTAATTTCCTTCTTGATTTCTGCTTTAACCCTGTCTTCATTCAGTAGTAAGTTGTTTAGCTTCTGTGAAGTTTGTATACTTTCTGCAGTTCAGTTGTTGCTGATACCCAGTTTTAGGTAGTCAGATAGGATGCAGAATATTTCAGTTTTTCTATATTTGTTAAAACTTGCTTTGTACCCAAATATGTGACTAATTTTAGAAAACCTTCCATGGGCTACTGAGAAGGAAGTGTGTTCCTTAGTGTTTGACAGAAATGGCCTGTGGTGCGGTATCTGTAAGGCCTGTTTGATCAGTGTTATTTAACTCCAGAATTTCTTTGTTTTGTTTCTGTCTGGATGGCCTCTCTGTTGGTGAGTATAGGGTTTTAATATCAGTATCATTGCATGAGAGTCAAAATGATTTTGAGCAAGAGTAGTATTTCTTTTATGCAGTCTGTTAACCTATGTCTTTTCATCGGGGAATTGAGACCATCAATAGAGTTGTTGGTGCTGGAGAGGTGGCTCAGTGATTAAAAGGCAAGCTTGCATGGGAGCTGAGTTTAATTCCCTGCACCCATATGATAGCTCACAACCATCTATACTTTAGTTCCAGATGATTCAGGGCCATCTTCTGTCATTCACAGACACCAGGCATGCTCATGGGACACAGACATACATGCAGGCGAATTATTATACATATAAAATAAGTAAATCTAAAAGGAAATGAGAGTTTTTGAGCAGTATTTATTAATTCCTGACATGTTGCTGCTATTGTTGTTTGGTTTGTTTTTCTTTTGGTATCTGTTCTAAGATGATTTATTCCCTGTGTCTTTTTTTTTTTTTTTTTTTTTGAGATTTATTTATTATATGTAAGTACACTGTAGCTTTCTTCAGACACTCCAGAAGAGGGCATTAGATCTCATTACAGAAGGTTGTGAACCACCATGTGGTTACTGAGATTTGAACTCAGACCTTCGGAAGAGCAGTCGGTGCTCTTAACCGCTGAGCCATCTCTCCAGCCCTGGGCAGAAACATCTTACACTTGTTTTTATCATGAGATAGTTTTCTTCTATTTGTGAGTGATATTTTTTTTTGCTGGGTCTAGCTGTCTGGTCGTGTATCTGTGGTCTTTCAGAGCTTATAGCATATTCATCCAGGCCCTCCTGTCTCTCGGACTCTCCATTGAAAAGTCCGTGACCCTGCATGTCTATGTCACTTGGACTTTTTCCCTTGCAGTTTTAATATCCTTTCTCTGTTCTGTGCATTTACTGCTTGATTATGTGTAGTGAAAGTTTCTTTTCTGCTCCTGATTATTTTGTGTTCTATATGCACCTTCTTTCTTTGGGAAATTTTCCTACAGGGTCTCACTGACATCCTCGAGGCCTTTGACCTAGGTTCCTCCTTTGTCCTCTACACCTGTTATTTGTAGGTTTGGCTTTTCATCGTGTCCCAGACTCTTGAATGTTCTGTGTCTGGGTTTTTTAGAGCTAACATTTTCATTCACCTTGTTTTCCAGATATGAAATTCTGTCTTCCACTTGGTTTGATCAGTTGGAAGGGGAATTGTGGTATGGTGTTGATCTGAGCGTTTTTATTTGATTTCCTGAGTTCTTAATCAAGAAGTCTTTAGTGATTCCATTTCTTTGTAAATTCTATTTTCATATCCTGAATTGTTCTTATTAATTTATTCAACTATTTGCCTGTGATTTCTGGTCTTCATTGAGACATTTATTAATATCTTTCTTAGGGTCCTTGAGTATATTCATAGTTAGTATTTGACGTCCTCTCTTGGGCTTCAGCGATGTTGCTTTCCTCAGGAAAGACTACAGTTGGATGCTGGTTCCTGGGGGGACATGCTATGTATCTTGGTTGTTAATGTTTATATTTGGGGATGCCACCTGTTACCTGAGCATGTGGGGTTAGGACACCCGTGGGTATCTGTCATTCCTCTGCTAGGTGTGTGCGAGGTCTCTGTTGGCTTGTGGGTCCCTGGATGAGTCTCAGGAGACACTTGGGTTTCAGGGACCAGCGTCTGGTGGCTGGCTGAAGTTGTGCTTGCAGCTTTAGACACAGAAGCAGCCCCAGATGTCCACAGCGAGTGGGAAGGGTGAGGGGTGAGTGTCCAGCAAGGTGACTGACCCTTTGGGCTCTGAGGCAGAGTAGTGTTCCTTTGGTTGATAAGTCAGGTGTGTGTGTGTGTGTGTGTGTGTGTGTGTGTGTGTGTGTGTGTGTGTGTGACAAAGTCTAACGTATCCCAGGCTGGCTATGAACTCATGATACTCCTGCTTCTCCCTCCAGTGGATTACATCGGCACCACCACGGCCAGGTTATTTAGTGCCGGGGATCCAACCCAAGGCTTCATGCGTGCGAGCGAGCTCTCTGCCAATCAAGCTGTGTCCTCAAATCCCTAACTAGAATCTTGGGGGTATTTTGTCTGTTTTTAAATTTATTCAAGAGATAGATAGGGCTGGAGAGATGGCTCAGCAGTTCAGAGCACTGGCTATTCTTCCAGAGGTCCTGAGTTCAATTCCCAGCAACCACATGGTGGCTCATAACTATCTGTAACGGGATCTGATGCCCTCTTCTTGTGTGTATGAAGACAGACCACTCATGTACATTAAATAAATGAATGAATTATGTAGGTAGGTAGGTAGGTAGGTAGGTAGGTAAGTAGATAGATAGATAGATAGATAGATAGATAGACAGACAGACAGACAGACAGACAGACAGAGAGTGAGTATACTGTGGGGCCATCTCTCCAGCCCCCTTAACTAGACTTGCAATAACAGACATTTTTATCTTTTTCTCAGGAAGAGGGTTGGGAGTCCACCTAATGGGCGTGGGCCCACTCCAGAAGCACTGAAGCGATAGGCCCTTAGAGAGTTCTTTAGACATTCATTTATCCTATGGTCTCACTATGTTCACAAGCATTCTCTACAGACATGACTCTGAATCTACTCATATTCTTGTGGAAAGAGCCATATAACACAGTAGACCAGTGCTCCCGGGTGCTGGCCCAGGGTCCTCCAAAACCACATTTGCTATGGCTTAGGGCTCAGGTGGAGGTGGGTTAGAGGCAGCAGAAGGCCAGCGTATGGTAACAGACTCCTTAAAGCTGAGCACATTCCAGCCGTGTCCCCCTGCGGCTTGGAGAAGTGGCCGAGGGCCGAGTGCCCCAGCCTTCATCCTGGTGTGTCCCATGGTGTCTCACACCCGGAGTCTTGCTCCGGTAATCACAGGCCTGTGAGCAGTGATGATTCAGGTGGATGCTCCAGTGTTTGTTCAGTAATTTTGTTTTTTCAAAATAAACCCCAGGCTAGCTTGGAGCCAGGCTGACCTAGAATTTGAGACAGTTCTCTTGTCCCGGCCTGCTGAGCGCACTAGGATTATAGGCGTGTGCACCACACCCAGCCTTTGTTGAATCCTCTGAAGATAAAAATTTAAGTGTTCTGTCTTGTTCCCCATTCAGATCACTCGGAAATTCAGGCTGAATTCTGAAGGCAAACTTGAACAGACGGTCTCTATGGCAACCACTACACAGCCAATGACTCAGCATCTCCACATTACCTACAAGAAGGTGACCCCTTAACCCGGAGCCGCCCCGAGCCTGGGGAGGAGCCTGGCTCTTGCATCTGCCCCCAGTTTAGTAGACATGGTGGTCACAGGCTCTGCAGATACTCAAGTGTTGTCCAGATGTTCTTGTAATGGCATAGAAAACCAAATAAAAGGCCTTTATTTTTATGGCTGAAGATTTTGAATATCATCACTGTGTAGACTGTACATTTTTTATCTGCTGCTGATGGTTTGTATTACAGTCTTTAAGATATTAAGAAAGAACCACATGCCCCCTCCCTCCCTCCCTGCTTCCCTCCCTCCATCCTCCCTCTCCCAGTCCATAACCACCTGTGAAAAAGTTTTGTTTTGTTTTTGCTTTTTTGTAGTATTGGGGATCCAACCCATGCTAGGCAAACACTATGCTGAGCACCTCCCTTTCCTGTACAGAGATCTATCCATCCATCCATCCTTTCTCTCTTTCTTTCTTTGAATATAGCCCAAGTTTACTTTAAACTTAAGATTCTCCTGCCTCAGCCTCCCAAGTACTGGCATCAGAGATCTGTACTGCCAGGCCTGGAAAAGCTGTTTTCATAACACACTTCTGTGTGGGAAGCTCACGTGGCAGAGACAGGTCAAAGACAACAGTAGGGCAAAAATACTCAAGCTGCCAGAGGCGAACACCTGGGTACGGAAGACATTACCATAGCACAGTTGTCAGTGCCTCAGGCTGCCAAAGAGATCGCCACAGAGAGCCCTGGGCTGGCACCCCGGCTGCCATCGGCCACCTGAGCATGAAGACTGTCCGTAGGCATCTCTGCTGCTGAGGGAACACTGAAAGATCCTGTTGTGCTAGGGAGGGCCACCACCTCCCCTGCACGCCAGGCTCCCCTCCTTTACCCTGTAGCCGAAAGCTGTACCTTAATTCTGCCTGGGAGCACGCCCAAGGAGTTGATCTGGTACTCCACTGCAGTAAGGAGCTCACACACAGATGCTCTTTCCTCCGGCATGACCGTACAACCTCTTTTCCTTTTTCCCCAAGTCCTGAACTCTGAGCCGTAGCCCCACCAGCCTAGCCTAGCTCTCAGCCCTGCCTTCAGTCGGCCCTCTACCTGGACATCCTGTGTGTGACCCTAAGGTCAGCAACAACGGCTGTCCTGTTCTCTGTTCCTGCTGGTTGTCATGCTGGGATTCCCTCAGAAGCTGCCTGAGCCACGAGGCTGGCATGCTCACTTAATGCTTTCTCCCTGGGTGTGAGCTGTCGTGTGAGTGCCCTGACAAGTCCAGAGACACCCAGCAGACCGCACTCCTCGCTCCTCCCTTTGCTCTCTCCTGGCTCTCAGTCCAACACTTACTTGTGAGTTCCCCAAAATGTCAGTCAGGTGCTGCTTTTTACTTTGCAGGCAGCCCTTACTCAAATTATCCCCTAGAAGCCAAAAGAACTTTGATCTGTGAACCTGGTAAGGCTGCCTGCCCCAGACTCAAGTCTACCCAGGTTCCAGAGCCCTGGATCTTTCTGGAGGGTGGAAATAGAGACCAAAGCCTGGGAAACACAGGTTCTCCCCGTGGACTGCTCAACTTCCGGGCCTTTCCATGAACAAAAGGGGGGGGGGTGTTGGAAGCAAGGTCTCATGTAGCTTAGGCTGACCTCAAACTCACTGTGTAGCCAAAGATAACTTAGAACCAGCCCGCCTGCCTCTACTTGCTAAGTGCGCATGTTCCAGGTGTGTGCACCAAGCCTGAGTTCATGCAGTGCTGAGGCCCAACCCCAGAGCTTCCTGCATGCTTTGCAGGTCCTTTTATATTTGTTTCCTCTTATTTTCCCCGAGACAACATGCCAAGTTACATTGCAGAGTCCATGACCCCGTGGCCGTTGGATGTTAGCTTGACCGCATTGAAAAGCACCTAAAGATTATTACTGCAGCGCACCCCTGGGTGTCGAGAGTCTCCAGGCACTGGTAGATAATAGGGGCTCTGACCTAATCAGTGGGTTAATCATTTGACACAACGCAATATAGTGGCGTTATTTGGAAGTGGTGAAAGGTAACGGGTGGAGCCTAGCCGGAAGAAATAGGTTAGGGAGTGGCCTCCTGTCCTGACTACATTAGCTAGTAACACACACATTTAAAAATACAGATGAAGGGCTGGGGAGGGAGCTCTAGCAGTACAGTTCTTGAATTCAGCTTTGAGCACATATGCAAAAAACGTGTGGCCACATAGCCCTATGTTGTGACTATTCCCCCGCAAGCCGTACACCCGCCATCTTGAAGCAGTCAGGCTGTGCCCCCATCCTACCTGAGCTTGTTGATTGGAGGGCTGGGGAGGGTCAGGAAACCCTCCCCTGAGTATCCAGCCATTCCCTTCCACCTGTTATAGACAGTTGTGCCTTAGTTGCACGCGACCTCTGGAAGGGGCTAAAGTATATAGTCTGGGGAGCTTCCTATGTGTGCTGTGGGAAAGCCCCCATTCATCTCTGCTGGGTACAGGCTTTCCGGGTGCAGTCTGTTGGTGGTACAGGGGAGCACCCACCCCGAAAGCATCTCCTCGCCTGTGCACGGTAAGGAAGCCCAGCAATGTCACTGGTTCACTGTAGTGAGAATTCTGGAATGTTGGTTTCTTTAAAACCACAGAAATATCATAAGAATGTGTTTTCATGTGGATCCCAGGGCTGGGGATATGGGGCTGCTTCAGACTATTTGAAGAAGCTTAATAATTTGCCTCACGCTTTTGCCAGCTGCAGGTCGTTTCTGCGATTGTGTGACATTTGGAATTCTGGGAACTCTCAATGCTAGAGCCCTGATAGGAGTTCTTGGTCATTCAGGGAGGTTGGTTGCAGTTTGTTAATAGTTGTGCTCAAAGAAGAAAGGACAGGAAAGAAATTAGGTTCAGGGCTCCCTATCTCTGTCCTCTTCTCTCCTGTCTAGTGATAGGGAGTCAAACTGGGTGTGTGGGGGCAGGGTGGGAATAAAGAGTGGGAAAAGGAACCCACACGGTAGCAAAGACCTGCTACAGTTCACCACAGTGAATTTTGGCAGAACCCTGCCTTGGCTTGTTCTAGGAACCTTAGGAGAAGGGATTGGCTGTCTCCCCATGTAAGGAATTTTAGCATAGTCCACAGTCCAGAGCTAGGCAGGTATAGACAGGGGAATCCCTGGGGTTTGCTGGTCATTCATTCCAGCCAAATGGACATGCTGAAGATTCAGTGAGCGAGATTGTCCCAAGAAAACAAAAGCAGAGGGAAAACACTGAGATGGACTAGAGAGATGGCGCGGAGCTTGCTACAGGCACTGCTGTTCCCGAGGACAAGGTTCAGATCCCGGCACCCATGTGCAGGAGCTCACAAACTGTCTGTGTCTCCAGCTCCAGGGGATCCAACGCCCTCTTCTGGTCTCTGTGGGTGTACACACACATAAATAAATAATAAAAAAATTTTAAATATTAAAACATAAAAGGTAGAACCTAGCTTGGTTGTGCTTGCCCTTAATCCCAGTACCTCCTGCCGAGGTGAGTGGATCCCCGAGTGTTGAGGCCAGACTGGGCCACATAAGGAGAAGCTGGAGACAGCTCCGTAGTTGAAGAGCAGTTACTGCCTTTAGAGGGCCTGGGTTTGAGCATCTATCTACGTGGTGGTCTACGACCAACTGTCTATAACTCCAGTTCGGCCCTCTCATCTCCATAGGCACTGGAACACAGGTGGCATATATACATACATACATCAGGCAAAACATGCATACAATTAGTCTAAAAAAATTTTAAAGGGTGGGCAGTTCCTGAGAAATAGCTCTGGCCCCCATAGGAGCACGCACATGTGTGTGAGTGCCTGCACACAAACACAAATTACATGGCTGGAGAGGTGGCTTGGCACGTGGGACACATACAGCTCTCGTAGTGTCACCGCACCCACACCCAGCATCTTATAACCTCCTGTAACTCCAGCTCCAGGGATCTGATACCCTCTTCTGCCTCTTCTTTAGGAGAGCTCCGGCATCATGGCCTAAAGGAAAAAGAACTTCAGGTCTGAGGAAGAGCTTCATAAAGAGAAGCGCTATTACAGACGCAGGCAGGGTCCTGAAGGGAAAGAAAGAGTCCTTGGGCTCCAAAGGATTCAAAGTTCCCTTCAGATTCAAAGAACAAGGAAGGCACTCTCTCTTCTTTTGCAGGTTTGGGGGAGTGGGACGGTGAGGTTCGGGAGGGAGAAACCAGGAAGGCACTGATAAACTTGGAACTGTAATTCAAGGCCCTCTGGAAAGTAGATGGGGAAGTCCGAGGCTGCCAGGGCAGGCAGAGCCGGGCAGCTGAGAGCTGCAGGGTCACTGCGTGCTCGCTCTCCCAGCTTCCTCTCAGGGGAAGGGACTACAGCGGAGCCGGACTTTCTCCAGGAAAGCAGCTAGAGGCCCCGCGATGAACAGTTTCTAATTCAAGTTTAAGATTATGATTATTTTTAGTTTATTTTCTTTAATTCTGTTTATTCTGAGCTGAAATTTTAAAATGTTGCTTAATTCTATAGGATATATGCAATATGGTTAGATTTTGACTTTTGCTAGCCTATATACCTTCCCTATTAAAGACAGAGTTTAAATGTGATGTGTTAGTTTCTGGCTGTGCTATGACACCAATCTAGTGTTTCGTCCCTTGGAATTGGTGGTTCTCCTAGGTTCACATAACGCATGTAAATCACTTGGGTGGTATATCTGTTCCCTCCAGGCACAGCCGCCCCGCCTCAGGGGTTCCCATGACGGCTCTGCCAGCGCTCCCTAAGGCCAGCGTTGGGATCCGTTAGCCTTCTGCTCATTAAATAGGCGCATATGAAGCCTTTCGTGTCATTTTGGAATGTTTTTCTAGTTTGTTTTTGTGGCTGATTTCTAGAAGTGGGATTGCTACTCAAATGGGGCAGATACCTAGCCTGTTTAGGTATGGCCCTTCTTCTGTGGGGTTTTTTTGTACCCCAGTGCATGGGCAAGGTGCCCACCCCAAGAACAATAGAAACTGGCCTTGAACTTAGATTTGAACTAATGAGAGGTGGGAGATGTGTAATTTGGGTTAGTATTTCTCTTGTATTTAAATTTTCTTCTTGACTCAGAGATCACAAACTCATTTGAATGAGGAATATTAATCCTCATCTCACTTTTAAATTACAATTTTTCATTTATAGGAAGTGCATGTAACACAAAAACCCAATGTTTTATTCTTAGAGTATGCAACCCAGTGTCATGTAGTATAGTCACACTGTGTCACATAGCACAGTCACAGCATGCAGCTGTCACCTCTTGCTTCCCAAGACTTTGATCACGTGGAAAGCTCATCCCCGACATCCTGGTCCTCCTCCCCCCACGGGACAACACTACTATCACCACCGTGTAGGAGAATGTTAAACGGTACCCGCGTTCTGTTCCCGTGTGAATTTTGTCTTTATTATTCTTAGGTGTAAAGTCATACATGAAAACATTTTGCTCATTCCTCAGTTACAAAGGAATTCACAGATTTTTTTTCTAGTATTGTCCATGCAGTACTAGTATTTACATTGTAATTCACACTGGCCTTCGCTCTGCTGGCCAGCCGTCTTGGTGCAGGGGACGCAGTGCACATCTCCGGCATGATTGACACTTTTATCAGCCTGGGTTATCTGCACCGCCGGCCTTCCCGATTCTTCCATCTGTGCCGGTGCTCACGGCTGAATAGGAGCAAGTAGGACTCTTCCACCCCACTTCTCTTCACTGGGGGCGGGCGTGGTTCCTGACACATGCTGGCTCACCCACTCTCAGTTTGTGTGCACTCTCTCCCCCACCCCGCTTCATGAATTCTATAATCAACTTGTTCTGATTAAGGCAGAAAACATCCTGTTTTACAAGGAATACGTGGGGTTTATGGGTGCCCCCCCCCGGGGGGGGGGTGCCCGCTGTCCTGTCGGAGGGTTCCCTGACAGCCTTCTCTCCATTCTGCCCTACCTGTGTCCTTGAGGTGTCCTTAGAGCTTCCTTTATATGAGTTTTCACAGTTCTTGTTCCGTATACGTCTGCAGTTTTCATTCATCCGAGTGTCAGATCTCAGTCATGTCCCCTCACTAACCTGTGCGACTGATCTCTGCGAGCCCCGCACTTTTCTGGTTCTTAGCGTTGAACATTTATTTTCTTGCATTGGAAATAAACCAAAGGACAGATCCAAGGACAGAAGGCTGCAGAGGCAAGACCTCCCACGCAGCCACATTGCCCTCTCCCGCCCCCTTCCCTCCCCACACCCTTCCACCTGCTGCCCACCAGGGTGCCAGGAGCACACTGGATGATGGTCACACACAAGGGTTCTCCCTAAGGCTGACTCCACACAGCCGCCCAGCGACTTCTAGGATACCCTCTTAGGGCTGGGAGCACGGGGTACGCGGGTAGGGCTTTATAGGAAGGAAGGAACCGGGAGAGCAGCAGGGCCTATAGGTGGGCGGCAGGCAAGCCTGAGGGAAGACAGATATGCTGTGGGGACATCAGGGCCTCGGACGCTGAAACCTTTTGGGTCCATGGAATCCGTGACTCCTCAGGAAGCCAGATGGCTAAGAAGACATCTCGGTTCTCAGCCCCAACCTTATTGTATAGCAAGGAAAGCCAAGACTCAGAGGCCTCAGTTCCAGCATCATCCTAAAGCCTCAGCAGGAGTCAGCCTTGGGGATAGTCCTGCATTAGGAAGCACTGAGTCCTGCCTAAGGCTCCACTGCAGTGACGTCAGCCTGGGGGCAGACATATATTCTGGGCCTGACAGTGAAAACTGACTACTGTAGGGTAGTGAGGAGATCTGCTAAGAGCGGGTAGGGTAGCAGCAAGCTACAAGACAAACACTTCAGCATTCACTCACCAGGCCTGTGAGTCTCTTCTCCATATGTCTCTAGCTAAACTCAGTGCCGTGTTGCATTTCTAACCCGGCACTCTGAAAGATGAGGCAGGAGGATCTTTGTGAGTTTGAAGCTAGCCTTGTCTATATACTGAGTACTAGAACAGCCAGGACTAAATAAGAGAGGCTCTGTCTCAAAAACACAACAACAAACTGGAGATCTGTAGCTAATTCACAGCGACCAGCAGACCTGTGCGTCGGCTGTTCGCCTAGCCAGACCTGCTTCCTCTCCTACAGCTGGAGCTGTAGCACTGCTTGGTGCATCTGCTTCACAAGTCCGTCAGCAGCTCAGCCTGACCCTGCTCACTCCTCTCCGCCTTCATAGCCATTTCCACACATTTCCCATCACTTTGCATAAGCGAGGCAGTAAAAATTCCTCAGAGACAATGAATGCACTTCCTGTCCCCTACCCTCCAGGGTCCTACAGGGACTTGTGTCCAGCTGCAGGTCCATAAATAGCAGGGGTGGGGGGTGTCCTGGGAGGCCCTCACCAAGCCTTGGAAATGCTAGCAGTCATCTCCCGGTGGTGGGGCTCGCTCTCCTCAGACGGAGAGACCTGCTGCTGTGGGAAGCTGTTTCTGTGGGCTGGGACCTCCTCATTAAGCCCAGTGTCCCCAAGGCCCTCCCCGCAACTCATTCCAGCTCCTGCTGACCCTTTAACAAGAGATCCCTTTGAGACCAATTCAACCTGTGCCTCCGTCGAGGCTTTCACTGGCAAGGAGCAGCTCTGGGCTGGATGCAACCTCAGCTCTGGCTGAAGAAGATAGTCTCTCTTAGGGCAGATGCCACTGCGGGCTTTTATAGGATGCTAGAGTGTGGAATTTGAAGCCAGGTTACACCATTTGTGCAGTGTCATTAGGGGCACTCCACTGTTTGCATGAAACTTCATTTGGTTAATGTCCAAATAAACATGGCCACCCGGCAGTGGTGGTGCACGCCTTCAATCCCAGCACCTGGGAGGCAGAGGCAGGCGGATTTCTGAGTTTGAGGCCAGCCTGGTCCACAGAGTGAGTTCCACGACAGCCAGGACCACACAGAGAAACCCTGTCTCAAAACAAAAACAAAAAAACAAAAAAATACCCATGGTCTTCCCTGTGTTTTGAATCTATTGCTACACCATTCCCTAGACTAGCACAGAGCTCTCTACTGTTAAGACAGGCTGACTGGAGAATCAGTATCAGAACCCTAGCCTTGCGTGTCACCAGACAAACCTTTCCTACCTCTAAAGTTTCTAAAGTGGGCTACCAAACAGCCTCAAGCCTAAAGCAAAGGGGTCATTGCCTCTTTGTGAACCCCATGTAGCCACTACAGGGCTTCCTTGGTCTAACACACAGCTCACCCCAAAACACACAGCCCGGTAGGGAGGCACACTACTAGGCTAGGTCAAGTCAAAAAGAAGGGCCCAAAGAAAGACAGACAGACAGGACATAGTCGGCCAGCACTATAGAGCTGGCTGGGGCTCCAAACACTCGCACTGCCTGCATTATGTAATAGACAGCAGGAAAGGCTGGCTGTCGGGAGCCTGGTGAATGTGTAAGGAGAAGATACAGTCCTGAGTGAACGTGTGCTGTTTGACCTAGGCCTGTTGAGGAGCCACTGCCTCAGATCCATGGGTAGGCAAGGCCTTCCTTTGGTTTGAACGAATGTTGGCAGGATGTGCTTGTACAAGCATCTGAATGATTGCCCGGTGCACACAAAAGCTAGCGACTGCAGCTCCCTCCTCTAGGTGATTTCAGCCTGAGACTGTACCTGCAGCCATCTACTGAGACCTAGAGACTGTACCGGACACCAGCTACCCCTCCCCCTGCGCTATACATACTAACTGTGCTGACGTTCCATCGCAGCTGTCCTGTACGTGTAACTGTGTGTGTTCTTTCTTCACTCCCTCACGGTCCCTAGGGAGACCAAATCCAAAGCCATTCAGGACACAGCAGGTAGGGAAGGGTGTTGACCTTCTAGGGAAGGACTTCCCCAGATCCTGAGCTCCTAGAGCAGGCAATATTTGACAGTCCTGTGAGAACAGACACAAAGAAAGCAGAGTAGAGGCTCACACTTCACTGGGTAAAGCTTTATTGGTGTATAACTTATACAGATGTCCTCACCCACAGGATCTCTTGTTCATTGGTTAGGTGAACTAGCATGGAGCCCAACATCTCTGCTTCCTGCCACAAAGAACCCATAGCAGCTTAGGGACAACTTCATCTAGAAATAGCCTAAACAGCAAGAAGCCCTCTACTCTGCCCTTAGGGGCAGTAAACACCGCTGGCTTCTCCTGCATTAGCCAGAGTCACCTTCGGATCAAACGTACAGGACCTGCTTCCCACAAAGACTGAGGCCAGCTCATGTCCTGGGAAGGCCCCTTCCTTGGGTGGGGCCTGGGAAATCACGTGAAAATATTCACAGGTCCCTTTCTCTAGGGCTGGACACTGACCCCGACTCCTGGCAGGAGTTCCAGGAGAAAAGCTACAGCAGACACAGAGGCCGGCTCCAGACTCTGGCTTTCTCCACCCTCCCCTCCCAGAGGCCGGGATCCACAAAGGAATGGGGTTTGGGACAGAGCCCCGGGGGCTAAATGCTCCCAATTCGAGTGAGGGAGGTGCTTTGCAGATACTGTAGGCCCCTTGGGTTGGGCCCAGGGACCCTAGGAGTGGCCCCTGCCCCGGGGGGGGGGGGGCAGCTCATCTCTCTGGCAACAACAGGAAGAACGCTGCCTTCAGGAAGCGGCCAAAGCTGCAAAGCGAGGCCACCAGCCAATGGGAGCGGAAGCCAGGGTCTGTGCTGACCACGCACTTGAGGACATCCGTCTGGGAAAGAAGAGGAATAGTTAACAAAGCCAGACAGACAGACACCCAAGGCCTCTAGTACCCTGTGCTAGAAAAATGCCTACCATCTGGACCAAAGCTTGAGCAGGACACCTGAGAGCTAGTGGGGAACAGTCTCAAGTCCGACATCCTTGCCTTGCCCCTATTACAGGGGAAAACAGAGGCTTCTGGGTAGAGCCCATCCTTCATGCCCAGTACCCAAAAGCATCTTGGATTTGTCCAGCCATGTAGGCAGTCAGGCATGGATCCTGCTACCCACCCCTAGGTCTTCTTAAGAATGCAGAAAAGTGGGGCTCCCAAGAGGAAAGTGAGGGTACCATTGGCCTTTTTCTGTGAGGCAGTGAGGCACTTCTGGAGCAAAAAGTTAGCAAGAGTTTGGGGTCAGTGCAGACACAAGAGAGCAGCACCGGCCCATGTCTTCAAACAACCCTGAGGCCTGAAGCCCTCGCCCACTGTTCCCATCTCCCATCCCACCCCACCCTTCTGCTTCCCAGACCCGCCACAGCCACCCCACAGTCCCGCCGATTCTCAGGCTCACCCATCCGCCACGCCTCCGGAGCCAGGTGGCCAGGGTCTTGCGCACAAACTCCCCCAGACAGTCAACCAGGGCGTGAACCATGGCGGGCTGAGCCTGCCGGACGCAGTCCACAGCTAGTCCTGCGGCCACCGAGTACAGGGACACCACCTTGCCCCACGTGATACCTGTAGAAACACAGTTGTTGATCAGATCCAAGCCGGTGCCCAGCCAACAGGCTAACATGAAGAGCTGAGCTACTTTCCCACCTGCCATCAGCTGGTGATTAGCAATGACAGTGGACCAGGACCCCACACACACACTCACACACACACCGGCTGGCCACCACCACAACGGGACACTTGGCTACAGCATGACCATCGTCTCCAGCAGGCCAAATTGCTCCCCTCTCAGAGCGTTCCTAGATGGAGATTCTCAGCGTCCGATGCATGCATGCCCGCTGGAGCCTCAGATGAGACCAGCCTTGCCCGCATCTGATAGAAGTGCCCGCAAGAAAGCAGTGTAACTCAGCGCAGACTGGCTCAGAGCCGGACGAGGAGACAGCGGGGAACTACAAGGGTGTGTCTAACCCTGTTTTGTCTGCAACTCTGAACCTTGATCTCAGGGCACTGGGTCAGGACCTATCCTGTACTTGCTTTATCTTTTATTTTAAAGATGTATTTATTTATTTTAGATATATGAGTGTACTGTAGCTGTACAGATGGTTATGAGCCATCATGTAGTTGCTGGGAACTGAATTCAGGACCTCTGCTCGCTCCAGCCCAAAGATTTATTTATTATTTATATGTAAGTACACTGTAGCTGTCTTCAGATACACCAGAAGAGGGCGTCATATCTCATTACAGATGGTTGTGAGCCACCATGTGGTTGCTGGGATTTGAACTCAGGACCTTCAGAAGAGCAGTCAGTGCTCTTAAGTGCTGAGCCATCTCTCCAGGCCCTGTATTTGATTTATTTAAAAAAACAAAAAACAAAAAAAAGCCAAGGCCCACAAGAGGGCTTTTCCCCCAGACCATGGACCTGCTGAGAGGCATAACTAAAACCTGGAAATACGATAGATAAACAAGAATGTGGGGGAATTATATGCAGGAATTTAGGGACTGGAGAGATGACCCAGGAGTTAAAGTGCTGAGCGCAAGTCTGAGACCCAAAGACCCATATATACAAATGCTGGGTGGGTGTGGCAGCCCACCCCACAATAAAAGCCTAGGAAGGCAGAGACAGGCTCCTCAGAGCAGGCTGGTTGGCAAGACTAGCCATATCAGCAAGCTCTGCTTACCACTGAGAAATTCTGCTTCTGTAAATCAGAAGAGTAATTGAAGATAATGGCCAGCGTTCACCTTGGGCCTCCGTGAGGACACACATGCATGCATATGTGAGCATAGACATGCAGAATATGCATGCACACATGAAAATGGGGGGGGGGGGGATAGAGAAATGTTGTATTCTGTCACCAGTACTGCCAAAAGGCATGAGTATAAAGTCCTGGCATAATCAAAACACTTTTGAGGAAGAAGCAGGAGCCTCAGGAGATCAATCAAGGTCAATCAAGGTCATGCTCAGCTTCGGAGCCAGGCCCAGCCTGGACTACATAAGCTCTTATCTCAGATCAGGGAGCTGAGATATGGCTCAGGAGTTAAAGAGCCCAGAGGACCAAGTCCAGTTCCCAGCTCCATCTGATGCCTCTGACCTCTGAAGGCACCTGACCACACAGGCACACAGCCACACACAGGTACAAACATACACGGAATTAAAAATTAAACAAGTGTCTTAAAAAGACAGGGCAGACGTGGCCATCTGTACCCGGGAAATCCCAGTGTCAGGAGGCTCAAGCAAGAGGATCTTGAGACTGAAGGAGACAAAAAAAATGTATAGATAACACAGTAAGCATTTGGACAAAAGCAAACCTATATCCCCTTGTTAACAGCACAAGAAGATATATGATTACAAGATGGAGCTGTGGCCTACCGCCCTGTTAAAAAGCTTTAGGGGTTGGAGAGATAGGCGGAAGTGCTTGCCGTGCAAGTGTGAAGGACCAGAGTTCAGATCAAAAGCCTGGCATGCCCCTGTAATCCCAATGCTGCCATCAAAAAGATGGGTCAGGGATGATGGAGACAGAGGATCCTTGGGCTTACTGGCCTAGTCATCACTGACCTCCTAGTTGAGTGAAAGACTGGCTCAAAAAAAAAAAAATTGGAATAAGGGCTGGAGAGATGGCTCAGCAGTTAAGGGCACTGACTGCTCTTCCAGAGGTCCTGAGTTCAAATCCCACATGGTGGCTCACAACCCTCTGTAATGAGATCTAATGTCCTCTTCTGGTGTGTCTGAAGACAGGGATGGTGTACTTATATATAATAAATAAATAAATCTTAAAAATAAATAAGTGGAATAAGATACTCATAATTAAACTCTACCTGTACACATGTGTCTCTGCACACACTCAAACACACGTGAAGATGAGAGCTAAAGGTTCAAGTATGCACACTCATACACACACACACACACACTCATGAAGATGAAAGATAAAGGTTCAGGTACTCACACACACTCACACACACACTCACACATACACACACTCATACACACACTTGTGAAGATGAGTGATAAAGGTTCTGGTACTCATACACACACACTCATGAAGATGAAAGATAAAGAAAGGTTCAGGTACACACACACACACACTCACACACACACACATGAAGATGAGAGATAAAGGTTAAGGTACTCACAGGTACTCACACACACACACACACACACTCACACACACACACACACACACACTCATGAAGATAAGCGATAAGGGTTCAGGTAACCGCTGTTCTCAGCTTTGCTGGGCAGACAGTTGGAGAGCATTGGACCATAGCTGAGCCAACCCAGCCAGCCGTGGGCCCTGTGAGACATGGACCTAAGCACTGGCATTTACAGACTATGAAACTCCCCTCCACCCACCATCACACCACAGTCAGAATAACCTCGTACAGAGCATGAACCACACACCGGTGTTCACCACAGCACCATTCATGACCAAAAAGGGGAAAAAGGGAAAACTGCGTGCTCTCAGGCAAACTGCTGGGGTTGTGCAGTGGCCTTTATACAGCGGCAAGTCAGAGCGAACCAAACACAGAAAGGCACAAATCCCGTGCCAGTCCACCTACAGAAAACGCACACAACAGGCTTTCCCGTGGAGACGGAACAGCTTCCTAAGGGCCTGCGAGCGAGGGACAGGGAGTGACTGCAGATGGGCAGTTTGTCCTCAGGATTAGGACAAACAGCTTTCTGAGTATGCTGGATGCCACCAAAGCTGACGTTGGACGTTGCCAGATGTTTAGCATATGCATGTCACCTCAATAAAAAGGAATGGGGGAAAAAACCCAGCCCCCTGGCGTGGGGCACTGCCAGCTTCTGACGCTCCCAAAGGAACCCAAGTCTGCAAGCCCTGCTGAGCCCCCTCCGGCTTTAACAACACTCATGTCTCTCCAAGAACACAGCCGGGCTCTTGGTCTGCTGGGCATCCTAGATGGAAGGACGCTCATGGCTGGCCAGGTGACAGTGCCCAGTCACTGCTCTGCTGCTAACTGTGCCCTGGGTGACACGGAGGATGGGCCTAGCATATGAGTCACCCAGAAAGCCCCAGTGTGAGTCCATCACAAGAACCAAGGAGCTTTGATGTCTTCCTGCTAAACAGAGTGTTCCACGGGGTGGCACCCTTCCCAGTAAGGATCAGGGGAGGATGATGACCAGGGGCGCGGCACGCAGAGCGCCTTCCCTCGGGCTCTGGTGTATCCACAAACATGTGCAAACTATAGTTATAGGCTATCTAACTGTAAACATGTACAACCATCTAATTCTGGAACATTATTTTAAAGTGTGGGGGGCGGGAGCGGGAATCAGTGTGGTATTTGATTTTTGAGACAAGGGCTTTCTATGATGGCTTTCTATCCTGGCTGTCCTGGAACTCTCTGTGTAGGCCAGCCTGGCCTCAAACTCAGATATCCACCTGCCTCTGCCTCCTGAGAGCTGGGATTAAAGGCATGCGCCACCACACCCAGCCTGATTTATTTATTTTTAACACATATGGGTGTTTTGTCTGCACATATGTCTGTACCATGGAGACCAGAAAATGGCTCAGGTCGCATAGAACTGGATAGAACTGGAGTTCCAGCTGCTTATAAGCTGCCGAGGGGGGAGAGTTATTACTCTTAACTGCTGAATCAGCCCTCCAGCCCCTATAATTCCAGAACATCGTACCCACATAGCCCCTGATCCACTTCCCCCGACACACACACACACACACAAATCCTAATCTGCTATGTTAACATATTCTGCACATTTTGCACAAATGGAATTTGTGTGTGGCCCATTCAAGGCTCTGCTCTGCCTCAGTGTTCTTCGTGCCTGACTAATACTCCACACGGAGTATTGGTCAATTAGTCAGTTAATGAACACACGGACAGTCACTACTTTTGACTCCGCAAATAATGCTGCTGGGAACACACAGCCAGGCTGCTCTTGGGTCTCAGTTCTTTCAGGCACACATCTTAGTGGTAGATTTGGTGGGCCATGTGAAAACACCATGTTTCGCCATTTGAGGACCTGCAAGGCTGTGCTCCACAGCGCCGTGCTCCACACAGGTTGCTGGTGCATGCTACCAGCTCTGAGTAAGGGCTGAATTCACCACGTCCTCAATCCCCACAGACACTGTGGCTGTCTGGCCATCCTAGTAAGTATGAAGCCATTCTGGCACGATGACTGTGATGTTGACCATCTCAGGTACTCGAGTCTGCTGGTGCTTCCTGCCTACCAGGGAGATGTGACCGCCCTACATTCCCATTCCAGGCATCCTTCCCCACCTCCTCCCTGAAGCTTAGAGACAGACACTGAGGCGGCCACCCATGGCCGGCGTCAGCTGGAAAGGCTCTGTCTCCCAGAGAGGCTCTCCCAGAACGAGTGCCTCTCTGGGTGGCCTCCACGTTCAGGGCAGCCTCGCATCAAGCAGAGATGCTGGATGTGGGGTGAGGCTAGTCTGACCTCTCCCCAGCTCACACTCACTACCACCCAAGGGCTCACACCTACCACTAACAGAGACCCAGCCCCCTGAAGTCCTAGGCTCACTGCAGCCCTCAACAGACCAGATCTGTAGTCTCCAAAGCAAAACGTTCCTTATAAATCCAGCCGTCCACAGCTCGTAAACTAGCCTGCTTGTCAGCTCGGAGACAGACACCCAGGCGGCCACTCATGGCTGGCGTCGACTGGAAAGCTCTGGAGAGGCCAAGAGTGGTGGTCCTCCACCCAAAATGATGCCTCGCTGCTGGCTTCCTTCCTGAACCCTACCCTTGTGTCCCACCAGGACAGCCAAGGCTATACAGAGAAACCCTACCTCAAAAACAAACAAACAAACAAAAAAACACACAAAAATCAATCAATAAAGCTAAAAAGCAAAATGCCCAGCAGCCCCCCCCCCCCCCAGTGCTGTGTGAGCCAGCGCTCCACGGAGCCGGTCTGTTACATGGTTCAGAACAGCCCCGAGTGTCAGGAGGCGAGGATGATGGCAGGGATTTTGGAACCCATAGGGCTGTGTTAGGGGACCCCAAGACTTTCCGATCCCTGCAAGCCTGCCTGGTCCACACATGTTGAGCTCCTCCCAGCGGTGCCTCAGGTAAACAGGCCAGACCTACCTGCCGAGAAGATGTGGCCTGCCACTGCAAGGAAAGCATCAGTCACCACAGGTTCAGACTGCAGGGGGATGTGCAGCTGCCGGGCCACGTTTCGGTACACGCTGGGACGGATCTGCTCCAGCTCATCTCCTGCGCGGGCACACAGCGGGTCAGGTCCTCTCGCACCTTAGCTCGGTGGAATACCGGATCCACCCAACCACACTTGACCTCCAAGCTAACACCTTCCCTCCGCTAGGCTCTGACCCCCCACTTAACCTGTTTGACCGTCACCCCTTCACCTTATCTTGCTTCATTTGACTCTCCTAACCTTAGCCCCATGAATAAAGAGACTGGGGAACCTCCAATCTCCCTAGGGCAAGCTGGCTGGGCCAGTGGGGCAGGAATCCTGCCGTGGTACATGGGCAGTGCCTGGTTAGTGACTCACGCCAGGCAGGTTGGCAGACAAGCAAATGGATGGGCCGAGCAGGAGGGACCAGGCAGGCAGAGCCCAACATGGAGAGGGGCTTGGCTGGAAGACCACATATGCAGTCACCCCCTACAGCCTCCCAGGATGATGCCAGTGTAGGCCCTGGCATTAGTATCACTGGCAATAGTTCAGTGAACTGACTTTGGCTGAGCCAAGGCCTGGGACAATGGCACCTACCGCCCACATGCCGACCCAGGTTCCTGGTGCCAAATGGGTGTGTTTTTATGTGGTACTACATCAGCCCAGCCAGAGCTGTGCCAAGGAGACGCCTTCCACAAGTCCCGCCTGCCCCCTGGGCTGCAGTGCCCTTGGCAGTATCAAGCATGCACAGGGAAAAGATGTGCCGGGAATTCCGCGCAGCCTCTGATTGGGTGTCCCCGGCCCAGCCACTTCCCCAGCCAAAGCAAATCGGGAAATGCTGCTGCTGCTGCTGCCTGGCCTGGCCCAGCGATAAGGGCGCCCACGTCATCCCCGAGGCCAGCTGTGCTCTATCTAATTAATTAAGATCTGGAACCAGGAGGGGGGCCAGGGGATGGAGAGATAAAATGGAAATTCCCAACGCTTGCCTGGCTCTTGCCAAGGATAAACCCTGGGGGCCTCTGGAGACTGACCCCTAGGAGATAGCTCAGGGACACAAGCTAGGCTGCTTCCTGTTTGTGGCTGGGGCCATGCTTGGAGTCAGGAAGATATCGCTGACCTTAGAAGAATTCACCTTGAGCAGTCAGGACAGCACCAAACATAATCTGAACAAGAATACTGAGGCATTTGTGCTCTCTCCCTCTGGGAATCCCCTGAGCTGTCTAGAAGGGTCTGAATCCCAGAGGGTGGGAATAGCACTGGGTGATGGGAAAAGGCCTTAGAGTTTCTGAGTCGTCTGAGGGCTCCTGCTGAGCCCAAGGCTTTGCCCCTGCGCCTTCCTACAGACCAGTGTTCGAGACTCCCAGGACCTGCAAAAGGACTTCGAAGACAGACATTGCAAGGGTCAGACAGATCCAAGGCAGGACTTTCCATTTGCCACCCCAGTGCCCTCGGGTCTTAGAAGAGGCCAACACGTTCTTTCTCCAGAGAGAGCCAATGGTCTCCTTTTGTCTGCCAACTTTACCCAACCAAACCTCTCATTTACGCTCTCTACATACCCAGAGATAGCCCCCCTCCGTCCATGCACAGCCCTCCTGGGAACCCAACTCAAGCTGAATGGACTCTGCCTCCCTTTAACAGGCCGAGTTTACACAGCCCTGCCCCTCAAGGCCAGCCCAGCATGAAGATGTGATGCAGGATCTATATAAAACAGCACGTGTGCACACCTCATCTCCCAGGAAGCCAGGTCTTACAGGGCTCCCTCCAACCAGGAGAATGCACGCCCGCTCTCCCTGACACCCACTCTCCCGTTTATTTGTCTCTGCTATCATTTCACAGCCCCTCACAGCCCCAGGCCCTAGTCTGGCTAGGCTAATGTGAACTGTCCTGGATCAAGGGCTAGCTATCCTTCCCCATCACATGTCCAGGCCTTAGAGGAGCTAAAGAGAGCTACTGAGCTAGCTCTGTGTGACCCCACACACACACCCAGAAACAAGTGTCCCAGATATCCTTCAAGAAGGCCCTGGGGGCGGGGATGCCTTCCCATCAAGGGAAACTGCAGTAGATGTCGGACCTCCGCCAATAACTGAAAGGCCCATTTTCCAAAACAAACATTGGGACATGTGGTACCACAAAGGATTTTTTAGTCCTGCAGAGTACAAGGGTCACAATAAAGTTTAGCTGTTACGTACTGCTCTTCCAGAGCGTTCTGTGTTTTATGGCAAGAACGTCTGTGATCTGGACTAAGCAGGCACCAGGAAGGGGGGAGGCTGACGAAGGAGTCAGCCCGGGATGAAGAGAGCAGCACCCGCCTGGGTGGCCTATCCTCACACCCTCTCCATTCCAGACAGATTTGAGCTCCCACGCACGCCTCCTCTTTACGCCAGAGGGTGAGGCATAGCCGCAGAGGGGCTGGTCATGTCTCAAGAAGGGAATGTCAGTGCAGAACAGCTGTACCGAAACACAGCGGGCAGGCCCACCCAACCAGTTATAGAGGGGCGCCTTGGGATGGTAACTGCTGGTGCCCCCCATACTCACCCAGGCGCAGCAGCACGGTGCACACCTCTGCCAGGCGTCCTCCAGGGGCAGGCGAGGCACGCTCTGGAGCGCTCCAGGAGAGGCCGGCGCGCAAAAGCCGCGCGTGCACGTACTCCCGGCCTAGTGCCTTAGCCTGGGCCACCAGCTCCTTGTCTGTGGGCGAGCGATCAAAGGCGTCCATGATCTCCGCAGCAAAGACAGAAGAGCGCCGCAGCACCTCCATGGCCGAAGCGCAGGCGACAGGCGCCACACCTACGAACAGACTGAGTTCGGCCCGGATCGCCTCCAGCCAGGTGGCGAAGGGACTCCCGCCACGCGAGGAGACCCGGAGGCGCGGTGCGAGGCACAGCGGTCCTCACCGCGTGCGCCCCGGTCGTGTCCGGAGCCGAATCAAACAACACAGGAGGTCGGCTGAGCGCCGCCCTCAAAAAGGGCCGGATTCTGAGAGCCTCTCGTTTTGCACCCCAAGCCTTTTAAAACACTGTCACGTTCTTTTTAGGTTCTAAATTAAATCTCGCAGATCCCAGCGGTGGCCACGGGTTGGAAACACCGCGGAGAAGTGGCGATAGGTTCTTGGGTCACAGAGCCCAGGCTCGAGGACCAGTTTGGGGGCGACGGGGGATGCTGGGTAGCCTGCTGCGACCAGCCGACAAGCAGGACCCCGCGGGCTCCTCCCTGCCGGCGAGTCAGGTCCTAAGGAAGGCTCTAAACTGCTCGGCGGTCCCTGGGCTCGGAGGCCACGCACCTGCGTACCTCGCAGAGCCGGTGTTTGTCGCCGGTGTCGCCGTTCCCATGGTGCTACATCCAGGGGAGGGACGCCACGCCCGCCCGACTCACCTCTCCAGCCTCATGGCGCGCAGGGCGGCGGTGGAGTTCTGCTTTCAGGACCCGCTCGCCGCCGTCTCCGCCGGTCTAGACCCTTCCATTCAAACCCGCGAGCGCGCGCCCCGCCCCGGCGCCCGCCCCGTCCACGCCCGAGCTGAAGCACAGGCTCCGCCGGTCTTCCCGCGCGCTCGCAGAAGTCCTGGTCCCCAGGGGTGCGGGAGGCGTACCGCGGACTCCCCGCGGGCGAGAAGCCAGGCTTAGGGCTTCGCCTTCTAAGGAAACGGCAACCCCCGGGGGCGGAGCCGCAGCCCAGCTCTGCCCATCGCCTCCCCGGCTTAAGAAAGGCCAACCCAAGTTCTCGGGATGCGCCCGGGAACGCCGCCAGGCTGGAGCTGTCCCGGCAGGCAGCGCGAAGAACATCCAGCTCTGACACCAACCCACTGGGGCGCACAGAGTTCCATTTTAAAATGGGCTGACTTATCCTTTACTTATTGCCTTGTAGGAGCTCCTTAAAGATCCTGCATTCTTGCAGTCGTAGGGGATTTGATACCCTCTTCTGACCTCCGAGAGCACCAGGCATGCACAGACATGCAGGCAGGCAAACATTCATACACAAAATAAAAATAAGTAAATATTTAAAATTGGATTTGGATTCTTGGCTTAATAGAAGCCTTTGGGGTGTGGTGAAAACGTGTGTGCTTGGTTGAAGATGATACAAATACCTACTCCCTCTCCAGTCTAGTGTTGCGTATAATGAGTTGGACTTAGTTATATCAAGTCCAATATGTAATCTTTTGTACTTGGTTATCTCTCATTAGGATAGAAAAAAAGGAAGAGGGGAGAGAGACAGAGACACGTAGAGAGGCAGAGACAAAGAGACACACAAAGAGAGAGAAGCTTGTCTGGAACTCATGTGTTGACCAGCTGGTCCACCTTGTAGGGGTCATCCAGCCTCTGCCTCCAGCGGACTGGACCACAGCCGTGTTCAGAGGCTTAGTTATTTTAGGGTTCATATGTGGACCTATGATGGATCGATCACAAACATCGTTGTGAACAGTGTGGTGTTGAGTCCGAGCTCCCTTTTTTCCATACATATTCCCAAGAAAGTCAACATTATCCCTGAGACTCTGTCTTTCTCCTTCTTTTGACCCATCTGCACAGTCCCAACAAGGGGATTGGCTAGCTCGACCTAATTTGTACAACATTTCGCCTAGAACCATAAAATACATATTCTACACACACACACACACACACACCAAAATAGACTACAGCTGGAAACCATAAGCAAGTATCAACAGATTTCAAAAAATTGAAATCATACAGTGATTACTCTCTGAATTAAAGCTAAATTACAGAATAACTACTGGAGGTCTCCACATGCTGAGAAATGAGACACCAAACTTACAATGAGGTAATGAATAATAAGTCACAATGAAATTGTTAAAAGATTTATTTATGTATTTTATGCTCATCTGCTGTACATTGTTTGCACACAAGAAGAGGGCATTGGATCTCACAGGACTACAGTTATAAGTGGTTGTGAGCCACCATGTGGTTTCTAGGAATCGAACTCAGGACCTCTAGAAGAACAGCCAGTGCTTTTAACCTCCGAGCTCTCTCTCCAAACCTACAATGGAAATATTTTTCAAGTGAACAATCACAAAACCAGTAGAAGTCCACGAGAAAGCCCAGCATCACCACACACAAGGCTGTAGTCCCAGTGCTATTGGGGTGAAGAAGAGGACATTGCCTGGGGCTTGCAGGGCACGGGCCTAGCTCAAGCATCACTGACAGATCCTGCTTAGGAAATACTGTGGAGAGTGTTAAAGAATGAGGGATGCCTGCAGGTGTTGGGGCAGGGAATCAGGAATAAAGTGACGGGGATTAAAAGCAGGTTCAGACCGACTTCACCAACCTGGGTCAAACGTGAGGCATCTGATCTCAGGCAGTTCATTACCAACAAATTTATTTTTGTTTGCGTTTTTCTTTTTCTTTTTCCTTCTCACTCTAGCCCTGCTCTCTCTGGCCCAAAGATTTATTTATTTATTATATGTAAGTATACTGTAGCTGCCTTCAGACACACCAGAAGAGGGTGTCAGATCCCATTACGTATGGTTGTGTGCCACCATGTGGTTGCTGGGATTTGAACTAAGAACCTTCAGGAGAGCAGTCAGTGCTCTTAACCCATGAGCCATCTCTCCAGCCCCACCAACAAATTTAAACACAGTATAATTTGGAGGAAAAAAAAATGTTTCCTGCTGTGATACCATCCTTGAGACACAAAGAAGCAATTACATCAGAACCTAACCCAGGGTACCTATCATTTATTCCAACCAGAGTAGTTCTAGAGATAAGCTACCTAAGCTTGCCTACCAGCCTAAGGAAGGCTCTGGCCTGGTCTCAGTTATACAGATCGCAGAGAGGCCATCTGTACTATCAGCCACCTCCAGTCCTCAGTGTGGGAGTTTGATATGCCCTGAGCCAACAGGTACGGCAGATCACCGGGCTATTAATCACTTCTGGTTCCAATTCAAATCCAGGTTTCTGGATGGAAGAACAGGTCTTTTCATCTTTCCCATTGGAAAAACAAGCACAGTGCTTAACACTCCTGGTTTCTCTGGAGAGCTGTGAGTGAGGAAAGGACTTTTGTGCTGTACTCTCAGCAAGACAAGCCCGCTGAGCAGTGGTGACACACGCCTTTAATCCCAGCACTTGGGAGGCTGAGGCAGGTGGATTTCTGAGTTCGAGGCCAGCCTGGTCTACAGAGTAAGTTCCAGGTCAGCCAGGGCTACACAGAAAAACCCTGTCTCGAAAAACCGGGGGAAAAAAAAAAAAACAAGACAAGCCCACTGGAAGTCTTCCTCTGGCCTCATGAGTACTCAGGTAAGCAAGTGCACCCACACACATCACACCACCACACATATACAATATTTAATTTAAAAGATAGAAGGATAGAAGAAAATAGTATATACAACTTCACAGTGATTTAATTTTTAAATGAAACAACATTTACCAAAACTGACACAGGAAGAGAAGAAAATCTACAATCCAACACCAACTGAATAAGTTTAGTTTGTAAGACTAATCCGATACTATCAGAGTTACTTTTCTTTTGTTCTAAAGAGACACCATGATCAAGGTAACCTAGAAAAGAAAGCATTTAATTGGGGGTTTGTTTACACTTTGAGAGAGTGGGTCCATGACCATCATGGTGGGAACAGACAGCAGACAGGCAGAAATAACCCCAGAGCAACAACTGAGCGCTCACTCTGACCCATAAGAAGGAGGCAGGGAGTTTTGAAACCTATCCTTCCCAAACACTCCACCTACTAAGGACCAGACTTTCAAATATATGAACCTATTGGGGTCCCTCTCATTAAAACGACCACATATATTGGCACATTGGGCTTTGTGCTATTTGTTGAACTGAAGAAGTATCAACAACCTTACACAGATCTATCCAAAAATTGTAAAATGAGAAAAATCTCAAATTGTTCTGTAAGAACAACCCAGTGTTGATATCCAAACCTGTCCAGCACATGGCATGAAGGATAGGAAAAGACTGCAGTAGTGGTGGCTCGGTGGTGAAGAATCTGTACTGTGCTTGCAGGCAGCCCCGGGTGAGCAGTTCACAGCTGCCTGCAACTCCAGGGGGATCCAGTGCCTCTGGCTTCCCAAAGTACCCGTACTCATACACACACACACACACACACACACACACACACAGACACACACACACGGACAACTTAAGGGTTCTTTGGAAAGTCAGTTGGATGGTGTTTTGCTGGGGCTAACACGTGAGGCAATGCTTCCTTAAAGTGGACACAGGTGAAAGGCTAAGGCAGACCCGTGAAGGAATGTTTTGCAGAAGCAGACACAGGAGAGAGGAGGCTCTGCTAAAGCAAGCATGTGAAAGGACGCGTGATGAAGGATTCGTTGCTAACCACACGCATGCACTGGTTCACCTCACATTGCACAGTGGAGGGGCATTTGTCAGCACTTCATAGAGAAAAAACTTCTGGTGGCGTGCTGCAGTCTTTTGCTGCTTCCAAGGACTGATTGGACGAACTTGCTGAGGCAGGATCCATGCTAAGGCCTGGGAGTCCCTGCTGGGTCCTGTCACTGCTGTTGCTAACCGAACTCTACTGAACTGGACTGCTGATAAATCCGTGAGGTGTTTGAGAGTGGATTGAACTGCTGCTGCCTGTTAACTTGTGAACTGAACTGCCGATTTCCAGACAACACAGAGGTTGCTCCAAAGAATCTTTCTCAACAGGTCCACTTCCCTCCACCCTCCGCCCCCTCCCACCCCCCCACCCCCACCCCCGTATTTCTTTTTCACTACCTCTGGTGGGTGGTAGGTTACAAGAAAGATTAATGTATTTAAAAACCATCATTACAATGCCAGGACTTGGGAGGCAGAGGCAGGCGGATTTCTGAGTTCAAGGCCAGCCTGGTCTCCAGAGTGAGTTCCAGGACAGCCAGGGTTACACAGAGAAACCCTGTCTTGAAACACAAAAAAAAAATTGAAAAAAAAATTGAAAAAAAAATTGAAAAAAATTGAAAAAAATTGAAAAAAATAAAGTTACATACACACATACAATTTTAAAAACAAATCATTTTTAAGAGAAAATTGGGGGGCAGGAGTAGCGTCACATTCCTTGATCCCAATACTCTGAGGCAGAGGCAGAGGCAGAGGCAGGAGGATCTCAATGAACTTTTAAGTTTTTATAATCTTTTATGTGTGTGGGTGTTTTGCCTACTTGTATATCTGTGTACCGCATGCATGCCTCTGCCGGTGGAGGCCCAGAGGGGGAGGGCAGGCATCACTAGAGTCCCAGGGAACTGAAGGGACTGAAGGTGTGAGCCTCCACCATGTGGGTTCTGGGAGTTGAACCCTGCAGCTCTGGAAGAGCAGCAAGCTCTCTCCAGCCCTTTAGTGAACTCTCTAACTCGGAGCTGAGCACTGTGGAAAGATGGTTTTAAGTTTGTGAAGCGCACTCAAGCTTGAGATTCCTGTTCTGTACAGACAGCAATACAAAAGTGGACAGAGGTTCACCCAAAGTGTGGGTAGGGAGGGGTGTGGGCAGCCCTGAACCTTCCAGTGTGCCTCTAAGTCCTTTGGGATTTACTTCTGACAAGGGGGAGCTGAAGTCTGCCAACCCACCCATTCCCACACCTGCTTCCTTCCTTCCCCTGAGCAGCCTCAGGCCCTTCCGGCCTCCCCCACCCCCAAGTCTGTTTGCTTCTACATAAAAAGGGACCAGGTTTCTCCCCCTTCCTGTCTCCTGTTGAGTGACTCCTAACTACACAGCAGCCCGGGTGAGTCACTGGGCAGAGCTCATGACTGTCTCAGTCCAGGAGTGCAGAAAACAAGCCAAAAGCCACCGCTGGGTGTGGTGGGTTGTACTTCTAATCTTAGCGCTCTGCAGGCTACAGAGTGAATTCTAAACTCTCCTGGGCTACACTGTGAGACCCTGTCTCAAAAAAAGAAAGCCAGGTACGATGATGCACATACCCTTAGTCCCAGAACTTGGGAGCAAAAGCAGATGGTCTCTGTGAGTTTGAGGTCCTCTTCTTCCTTGGGTGGTCTCTATTATCACATGCTCTAAGCTTGACACCTCCTGGTCACCTCAGGGTGCTTGTTGGCACTAACCAGGACAGAGCTAGACTTGAAGTCCCAAATCCTGGTCCTTATTGGACCAGGTCTGTTTCTTACGGTAGAGGACAAACACCTGAACCTGCTGGCTAATGGGACCGCTCTGTGAAATGCCCATCTTAGCAATGTGAGGTGAGATGCCATTGTGAAGCTGTGTGGGAAAGGCTCAGAGAGGGGCTGGAGAGATGACTCAGTGGTTAGGAGCACTGACTGCTCTTCCAAAGGTCCTGAGTTCAATTCGCAGCAACCACATGGTGGCTCACAACCATCTGCAATGTGATATGATGCCCTCTTCTGCTGTGTCTGAAGACAGCTACAGTGTACTCATATACATGAAAGAAAGAAAGAAAGAAAGAAAGAAAGAAAGAAAGAAAGAAAGAAAGAAAGAAAGAAAGAAAGAAAGAAAGGAAGGAAGGAAGGAAGGAAGGAAGAAAAAGAAAAAAAGGCCCATAGAGACACGAGACACTTTGGAAGGAGAACAGCTATGTTGCCCCCCTCGGATGAGACTAGGCCCTAGTGGACCTACTCTTTCCAGTATCTTCTGGTATAGCGCCCTGGGTGGCTCTCTCTCCTCCAAACCGCAGCCACCTCCAGAACTTGTGTGCTCCACAGCACAGCTCTGGAGAAGAACTGCACCTCCAGGTTTTGCAGAGGCGTCATTGACTAGACAGGTGTAGACAGATGGACACAGGTCTAGGGGGCGCTGGACGGGGCTGGGTGGGGCTGGTGGGCATCGGGGCAGGCAGGAAACCCCTGCAGCGTAGGGAGTGATAGATATCACAGCCAGTGTCCGGGGAGGGCTTCACTGACTAGCACCCCAGCCCGTGAGTGTGGATGAGCCCTGTGTGCCGGATGACCGACTCTACAATTTCTGAGGTCTCCTTTCTAAATGTCCCCTCAGGTGGCTGCTTCCCAAAGCCCTTGCTGCATGTTGAGGTCCACGTCAACCGCTCCCTCTGGACAGCCCTCCTTCCCCACAAGCCTTGTCTTCCCAGGCCACCACATGCACAAGGCACCGAGAACTCCTTTCCAGTGTCCATTCCAGATGCTAGGAGTAAGATCAGGAGACCCCACACATACAACGCCATGCTTCTCTCCCCGCCCACCATCTTGGCCTCCTCTCTGTCATCAGACTCCTCAGAGAGCCCTTCTTTGGAGACTGGGGCCTCTGCCTCAGGCACGAGAGTCTCCCTCTCAGAGCGTGCTTCCTAAGTTCCCTAGGCAGTTACCTAGCTACCTAGTGCTCCTCGGAGGACTGAGCAATCGGGGAGGCGCAGGGCAGTAAGCAGGACTCCTCCGTGGCTTCTGTTTTAGTTCCTGCCTCTATGTTCCTGCCCTGACATCCCCTCAGTGACAGACTGTTACATGGAAATGTCGTAAACCATTTCTTCCCCAAGCTTCGTTTGGTCATAGTCTTCATCAGAGCTATAGAAACCCTAACTGAAACAGTAGCTAATTGGTTTTTTTTTTTTTAAGATTTATTTATTTATTTTTGGTTTTTTTTTTTTTTTCAGAGACAGGGTTTCTCTGCATAGCCCTTACTGTCCCAGAACTCACTCCACAGACCAGGCTGGTCTCGAACTCAGAAATCTGTCTGCCTCTACCTCCCAAGTGCTGGGATTAAAGGCATGCACCACCACTGCCCAGCTATTTTATTTATTTTATGTATATAAGTACACTGTAGCTGTACTGATGGTTATGAGCCATCACGTTGTTGCTGGGAATTTGAATTCAGGACCTCTGCTCCTCCGGCTTAAAGATTTATTTGTTATATCTAAGCACACTGTAGCTGTCTTCAGACACACCAGAAGAGGGCGTCAGATTTCATTACGGATGGTTGTGAGCCACACCATGTGGTTGCTGGGATTTGAACTCAGGACCTACCTTTGGAAGAGCAGTCAGGGCTCTTAACCGCTGAGCCATCTCTCCAGCCCAGCTAATTGTTTTACATTGATATTCCTGCTTCAGTTTGCTAGCTGCTAGAGTTTCGAATGCGGAGCCTGGATTGTTTGTCTCAGACAAGGTCTCTTGTCATCTCACAGAGCCTGACGGTGAGCACCCACGCCTATCAGAAAGGAGGAGACACGTCTGCAGGCTGCTGCTCACTTGAACTCTTGTGATTTCAAGCCAGGCACGATGACACACCACCATAATCTTGGCATTAAGAGGCCAAGGCACAAAGACGGCAAGTTCCAAGCCAGCCTGGGAAGCCAGCCAGTAAGAGAGTATCTGGGGGAAAAAAAGGTTTTTTTTGTTTCATTTTGTTTGTTTGTTGGTTGGTTTTTTAAATAAAAAGAACTCTTGTGATCTCTAGGGGTGGAATTTGACTACTATATCTATTACCAGCTCTTGACTTCTCCTCTGTTGTTTTTGCTTATTTGGTTTTATATTTCATTCATTCATGTATTCATTGTGTGTGATGTGTGTGTATGTGTGTGTGTGTGTGTGTGTGTGTGTGTGAGAGAGAGAGAGAGAGAGAGAGAGAGAGAGAGAGAGAGAAAGAGAGAGAAGGCAGTTACATTAGTGTGTATGTTGGGCATTCAATATTGAAGTTTCTATGATCTATATCATGGATGAGTTAGATTTCTACCACAAAGCCACACTCAGAGTAGTCCAGGGTGGTGTGGGTAAGAACGGAGCAGGAACACTCAGTCAAAAGCTCTGGAAACCTAGGTGAGTGGAGGACCCCAGCTGGGACTTTTAGCTTCTTTTTCTACAGCTGTCATCAAACACCCTGGCGAAAGCAACTTAAGGAAGGACGTAAGGAAGGAAAGAAGGAAGGAAGGAAGGAAGGAAGGCAGGCTTGCAGTTGGAGGGCACTGTCCATCTCAGCAGAGAAGTCCCGGCAGGAGCTTGAGGGGACCTGGCCCATTACACCCTCCGTCGGCACATGGAGAGATGACAGTGTGCACTTCCACCTTTTCTACGGTTCAGCGCTCAACCCAGGGGAATGGTGCAGCTCACTGTGGGTGCATCCTGTCATATCAGTTACACAACCAGGATAACCTGTCATACGCATGACCGGAGTCCTGTCTCTTAGCTGCCACTAGAGCTCATTCGTGTGAGAATGGAAGGCGCATAGCTTGAACACAGGAGATCCCAAAGCCTGCCCCCACAGTGACACACTTCTCCCAACAAGACCACACCTACTCCAATGAGGCCACACCTCCTAATAGTGCCACTCTTTATAGGCCATGCATTCAAACACATGACTCTATGGAGGGTCCATTCCTATTCAAACCACCAGAGTTGTCCCCTGACACCCCTTACGCACAAGTACCTGCATATGCTCACACACACACACACAGACACATACACATGTTCATCCCCATACACACCACACACACACACACACACACACACACACACACACACAGGCCTGCACTTACACCTGCACACAAACACATATAGAAAGAAAACAAAAAGAAGAGAGAGGGTAAGAATGGAAGAATCAGACTCCTTGCAAGATGTCCCAATTACGGGGGCTGGAGAGATGGCTCAGTGATTATGAGCGCTGACTGCTCTTCCAAAGGTCCTGAGTTCAAATCTCAGCAACTACATGTGGCTCACAACCATCTGTAATGAGATCTGACGCCCTCTTCTGGTGTGTCAGCTACAGTGTACTTACATTTAATAATAAATACATCTTAAAAAAAAAAAGATGTCCCACTAGAACCAGTTCCCCACCAAAACTTCTGGAAATCCCAAAAGCCATGAAGATCTGTGTGCAGCTTGCAAATTCCTCCAAGAGGAGGTCATTGACCTGCTTGCCCAGGATCGAATGCCCACGGGCACAGTTGCTGACAACATCTTCATTATCCGTGATGAGGAGCTGCCCTGGGAGGAAGGGCTGGCTTAGGTACCAACGTAACAGCACCAAAGACTGTGGATTCCAGTCACAGACTCGCTAGAGACTTTCTCTCTGAAGATGTCACCTCCTTCCACAGTGGGCTTGTCACTTGGCATTTGTCCTTGAGTCTGGCAGCCCTGCCTCTCTGGACACCAACCAGTCTGGCCAACGTGGATGGAGATGCACTCACCCTTGGTGACTACACAAGGCCACGGGGACACAGCCAGGTCCAAGCTGCTGTCCTCTGCAAGCTCAACTAGAGCTTAAGTAGCCGGGATCCACGATGGCACCTCCTATGTTTCTGTTCTCATTCAGAGCTTGCACTTAGTTAAGGACCAGTGTGTCCGGGGCCTTTTATTAGATCAGAGTTTCTGCATCCCCAACATCACAGGTCTGTTCTCAGTCTTTTCCCTGAACTTCTGTGTTGTTTGGGGTTTTTTTGTTTGTTTGTTTGTTTTTGAGACAAGGTTTCTCTGTGTAGCCCTAGCTGTCCTGGAACTCACTCTGTAGACCAGGCTGGCCTTGAACTCAGAAATCCTCCTGCCTCTGCCTTCCAGTGCTGGGATTAAAGGTGTACACCACCACTGCCCAGCTGTTTGTATTTTAAATGTCTTCATTTTATTTTCATGGGATGTTTGCCAAAGGCGTATATTACAGGTCAGGGACCCGTTCATTTTTGAAAATCCATTTTTCAGATTGGTAGAAAGATTTTTGCTTTCTTTGATTTTTTTTCCTCCTCAGATTGGATTAGTGATTGGATCAGCGTTTCCTGAAGAGCTTCTATTGAGGCTCTCTTCTATTGAGGCACAGGACTCAAGATGCCAATGAGCTGTCCAGGTAGCTACCTGCAGGCCCAGCTTCTAGTCATCAAAGGCGTAGATCATCCAATGTAGTAAACATCACTCTTATGCACCTGTGCATTCATTGTTCAAGATTTTTTATTTTATTTATGTGTGTGGAAGAGTGTATGCACACAAGTGCGTGTGGATGCCAGTGGAGACCAGAAGAGGGCATTAAATCCTTTGAGCTGGAGTTCTAGGTGTTTGTAAGGAGCTTGGCATGGGGGCTGGGGGCTGGGGGCTGAAGCTGATTCTCATTGTGATGGTTTAAATATGCTTGGTCCAGGGAGTGGCACTATTAGGAGGTGTAACTTGGTTGGAGTAAGTGTGGCCTGGTTGGAGTAAGTGTGTCACTGTGGGGGTGACCTTTAAGACCCTCATCGTAGCTGCCTTGATGTCAATATTCTTCTAAAAACCTTTAGATGAAGGTAGAGAACTCTCAGCTCCTCCTGTACCATGCCTGCCTGGATGCTGCCATGTTCCTGCCTTGATGTTAATGGACTGAACCTCTGAACCTGGAAGCCAGACCCAGTTAAATGTTGCCAGTATAAGAGCTGCTTGGTCATGGTGTCTGCTCACAGCAGTAAAACCCTAAGACACTCATGATTGAGCAGACTAGAATGCACTTGTGCATTTTTAGCTGGAATTTTACATGTCTATGTTCAAACAGGCTAATAATTCCTCAACATTGTCAATGACCATTAGCTGCTCCCTCTCTTCAGCCCTGTACGGCATCACCCTCGGGGTCCAACCCCACATCACTTCACCCTACGCTGTTCCACTAAGCACTCATAGGTCAGCAGATTTTCCACTGGGAAAGATAAGGAAGTAGTTCCCACTGGCTCCTTCCTGCTTCCTGTTCTGGTTTGATAACTCAGGTGAAAAGTTATCGGCCAGCATTGGAAAATTTTACCTCTACCATCAATCCTGCTCTGTGGGAAACCTCGTCACCATGAATTACACTTTTTTTTCTTTGTCTTGGTTTGGTTATTAGACTGTACTCCGTTGGGTTGACTCTGTCTGGTTTCTGAGGTGGCCTGGAAGTCAGCACCTTTAACTTTCTAATGTTAGCTCTCCGTGGTTTAGCACACCTGTGCAAACTTTGGCTGTTCCCAGTGTCCAGGTTAATAATTTCTCTCTCTCTCTTTTTTTTTTAAATTTTTTTTCTATATGTATTCGTAGGCAGGTGCAGATGCCTGTGCAGTCCCCTCCCCCATCTCTCTTGCTCTCTCTGTCTCTGTGTGTGCCTATCTGTCTGTCTGTGAGTGTATATGTGCATGTGCACATGAACGTGTGTGTGTGTGTGTGTGTGTGTGTGTGTGTGTGAGAGAGAGAGAGAGAGAGAGAGAGAGAGAGAGCACACATACGCAGGTACCTGTGTGTAAGAGGTGTCAGAGGATAACCTGGTGGTTTGAATAGTAATCGCCCCCACAGAGCTATGTGTGGGGCAGTGGACTGTGCCACCCAACAAAAGAACTAGTAAGATGAGGCAGGCAGATTTCTGAGTTCAAGGCCAGCCTTGTCTACAGAGTGAGTTTCAGGACAGCCAGGGCTATACAGAGAAACCCTGTTTCCAAAAACAAAAACAAACAAAACAAAACAAAAAGAGCTGGTAAGATAGTAGCAACATTCAGAACCCCTACAAAACTCATGATAAAAAAATCATCATTGAGTGGCACACACCTTTAATCCCAGCACTTGGGAGACAGAAGCAGGTGGATTTCTGAGTTCGAGGACAGACTGGTCTACAGAGTGAGATCCAGGAAAGTCAGGGCTATACAGAGAAACCCTGTCTCAAAAAAGAAAAAAGAAAAAACAAAACAAAACAAATCATCATTAAGAACAACAGGAGTTGGAACTAGGTCCCAACCAGATTCCTGTCCTGGAGCATGTGACCACGACACTCCACTAAGAGGACTGTGACAACCAGTCATGTAGAGTAGAGTCAAGAGTTCTCCATGCTGGTGAGCTGCACCTTCCCGCCAAGGGTAGTTAACCTCTGGTTCTCCCTGGGTGAGTGATATGTATCCTCAGCCAAACAAGGACTGTCTCCTCCATCAAAGACCACCACAGGGGAGGCCTTCATCATACTGAGCCAGGAATGTGAGAACCACAACCTTCAGGATAGTCCCCACTGTTTCTTACCCAGAGAAACATGGGCTGGGTCCCTAGCCTAGGCTGTGTTTCACCTCCTCTGAGTGGTGTGAAGGGCACCCCAAGAGCCCAGCACCCCAGCAGCAAGGAAGGAGCGAAGACTAGTGCCCCTGCGTTTCATCTCATCAGAAGTGGAGTTCTGATACCCCAGGGGCAAGTCTAAAAACCGAAGACCCACGTGCTTGTGTAGAACCTCCTTTTGGGGAGACCCCCCCCCCCCCCACTCCATTCTCAGGATAGCGTACACCTAAGGAAACACGAGAGACCGACTTGATGCAAATGCATGAGGTAGTTTATTATCAGAGCTCTGGATCGACACGTATCTCACACAGGAGACAGAGGAGTCGACCCTGAGGCCCAAAAGTTAGGGGTTTATATAGGAAAAGACAGTGGGGTTGCCAGGGGGGTTTGGCGTGGTTACACATGATTTGCTGATTCAAACATTGGCGGGAGACTCTGGCGCGCAGGGTGGGCTTTTGGCATACGTGCAGAACGGGCCGTCAGCAATGTAGGAGGGCGGTTTATTTTTGTTAGCAGGAAGGTCACTTTGACATTAGTAAACTGCATCCAAGGGACAGGAGACAGGAGACTCCAGTCCAGATAGTGTCTGACCCATAGGAGTTTTCCCTGGCATGCCCCTTATCTTTTATGGCCGGACTGTTTGTGGAATGGCTCAACCACAACCTTGCTTCAAGCTTGTCCAGCATGCCCTGGCTCTAGTCGGCTTGCTGCCTCAACTATGGATTCTGAAAAGTCCCAACTCCCTTCATTTGAATGCTTGGCCCCTAGGGAATGGCACCATTAGGAGGTGCAGCCTTGTTGGAGGACGTGTGTCACTGTGGGAGCCAGCTTTGGGGTCTCCTACGTAGCTTGAGCATGTAATATACTGCCGCCTGCAGATCAAGATGTAGCATACTCGGCTCCTCCAGCGCCATGTCTGCCTATGGACTGCTGGGCTTCCTGCCGTGATGATAATGGACGAACCATCTGAAACTGTTAGCCAGCCCCAGTTAAATGTGTTCTTTTATCAGAGTTTCCATGGTCATGGTGTCTCTTCTTGGCAATGGAAGCCCCAAGTAAGACAACAACCTCTGGTATTGTTCCTGGAACACAGTCCGCCTTTGTATTTATTTTTGGAGCTAGGGTTTCTCATTGGCTTACCAAACAGGTACACTGGCTGGCCTTCGAGCCCTGGGGACCCACTTTTCTCGACTCCCCTCTTACATGTGTTCTGGTAATTAGGCTTATGTCCTTGGCTTTGCAAAGTAAGCACTTTACCAACCACGCCTTCTCCCCGCCCCCCACTCCCACCCCCACTTTCTTGAGACAGGGCTTCACATCGTAGCTCAGACTGCTCTGGAATTTGCTATGTAGCTGAGGATGACTCGGGATGCCTGTTTTTTTCCATTTCAGCCTCCCGAGGGTCGGGTGACAAGTATGAGCCCCACCACACCCAGTTTACTCGGCGATGAGGCAGAACCACAGTCTTTATGCATTCTAGGCAAGCACTCTACCGACTAATATGCATTCCCGGCCTCTTGCATAATTATTTCCTACCACCACCACCCCAAAAAGATACGGATCAAAGTCATCCGACTTAGAGTACACTCTAAGAACTGAAATTTAAGTCTACTAACTCTACTTCCTCATCTTCCAAACCTACCTCTTATTTTCCAGGTATAATTGTACTACCAGAAATCCCAGGGCCTTTTATTCAGGGTTGCCAGAAAGTAATAAGACGGCTGTGTGAATTTCACACCCTCCAGACCCATGATCTATACTTCCTGTTTGTCCTTCTCACAAGATGGGCCTCCTTGTACCAAGCACTATCCTCCCACAGACCCCTCACCCTCCAGGGTTCCTCTGCAAAAATCTCACCATTTACTCATTGTCTCCTTCTTTTTCCTTTCCCTCCTAGTTTTAAAATACCTTGCTGAGCCTGGTGGTGCACACGCATACTGCCAGGTCTCAGGAAGGCAGAGGCAGAAGGATCTGGAGTTCAAGGACAGCCTGTGCTACAATAGCCAGATCCTGTCTCGAGTAATACCTCTATCCCTTCAGTACCAAAGGGTCCGTGAACCCTTTCTAGCTGGGACTGAGATCTCTGCTAACTGCTCTGGCCATTTCTCATCAGGGACATGGACTCCGCACAGTGTCACTCACTGGCTTCTCTAGTTCTGTTGCTACCCACACTAAACTCCCTTTGTTTTCCTTTCTTTTCTTCTTTCTTTTTTTTTTCAGAACAAGTTTGTGAAGGCATACTTCCTGGTGCCCTGTCAGTTTGTTCCTTTAGTTCCACACTCAGGCTTGAAAGATCATGGCTTAAGCTAGATTTGAAACTTCACCCCATTCTTTATACTCTGGTTTCGCGCACCAGTCTGATTTTGTGACACCCCGCCCCATCCCTCCACATTGATTTCCTAGCAGCTCAGGCACTATGCAGTCACCCTATAAGATCCAGAGGCCGGAAGTCCAAGCAAGGGAGTGGCAGAGCCCTGGAGTTCGCCAGCAGCCTTAGCATTCCTTCGCGGAGGGTCTGTGTCGCTTTACTCTCTGGTCACAAGGCATTCTCTCCTGCTCCTCGTCTCTGTGTCCCAGTCCCCTTCTCCTTATACGGACACCAAGTGCTGGTCTCAGGACCCATCCTAACTCAGCCTCCATATCTTAGCTTGACCACATCAGCTGTTTCCAAATAAGGAAACAGAGCCCAGGTGCTGATGGTTAAGACTTGAGCATTAGCTTCTGGGGGGACACAATGTATCTTTTTCACGGTTTCAGATTTGTTTTTTGTTTTGTTGTTTTTTTTTGTTTTGTTTTGTTTGGTTTGGTTTTTTTTTTTTTTGGTTTTTTTCAAGACAGGGTTTCTCTGTATAGCCCTGGCTGTCCTGGAACTCACTCTGTAAACCAGGCTGGCCTTGAACTCAGAAATCCACCTGCCTCTGCCTCCCAAGTGCTGAGGGGATTAAAGGCGTGCACCACCACTGCCGGCCTAGGATTTGTCTTTATCCTAGCATACTTAAGAGGGAAAATAGAGACAGGAGGATTAAGAATTCAAAGCTAGCTGGGTGGTGGTGGCACACACTGGTAATCCCAGCCAGGGCTATACAGAGAAACCCCTGTCTCAAAAAAAAAAAAAAAAAAAAAACAAATCCAAAAAACCGGAAAAAAAATTCAAAGCTATCACCAACTAAACCAGAGCCTAGCCTGGACTACACTGAGACCTTATCTCAAAACCAAGCCGAAAACACTAAACAAAACCCAAAGAGCAAAAGGAGTGTATACATTTTTTCTGTTTTATTTTGCATCTTATTTATTTATATTTGGAGGGGGGTAACATGTGTGCCCTGCCAAGCCTGCAGAGGTCAGAGGTCAACTGAGTTGTCTCTCCTCTCCTCTCATGTGGAACCTGGGGACTGACATCTGTTCTCCAGGCTTGTCAGCAAGTGCCCTGACCACTGGTCATCTCCTTGGCCGTGCCCCACCCCCCCTTTTTCTTAAAGATGTATTTTATTATATGTAAGTACACTGTAGCTGTCTTCAGACACCCCAGAAGAGGGCATCAGATCTCATTACAGATGCTTGTGAGCCACCATGTGGTTGCTGGGAATTGAACTCAGGACCTCCGGAAGAGCAAGAAGCCAGTGCTCTTACCACTGAGCCATTTCTCTAGCCCCAGTTCATAATTTAAAATCCACATCTAGCCAGGCAGTGGCGATACACACCTTTTGTTTCAGCATTCAGGAGGCAGAGGCAGGCAGATTTCTGAATTTGAGGCCAGCCTGGTCTATAGAGCCAGGAAGGCCAGAACTACATAGAGACATCCTGTCTCAAAAACCAACCAAACAAATGAACAGCCCACAGCCATCTATTCCCACATCTGTAAAAACCCATAGCCATCTAGTCCCACATCTATATAGACACAATGTCCCATGATTTCCTGAGACATCTCTGACGCTCTAGAGCATCTGGCCACCCTTTCAGTCATGTTTCCCAGAGGTAGGAGCAGGAGTGACTTTCTTCTTCAACAAAACTGATGTCTCCTATTTATTTAGACAAGTTGCCTGAATAAGGGCCTTGATGCCCTGGTCTTAATCCCCAAATACTTAGCATGCAAAGAGGCCAGGGCTAAAGACTTCTGGGGACCCTATCTCCGGAGAACCTGATGACATCCCGCTGTCAGCCATGCCCAGAGCATAAGAGAACAGGGTGTTTGTGTTTTGCCAGTGGGTCTATGGTCATTTGTTACAGCCGTCATAGAAGATGGACAAAGTCATTTTACTGTGAGCACAAGTGGTCACATCACCACAGGAGTCACTGCTCTGTTCTGGAGGGGGAAGGGGACTCTTTGGGGCACTTTGGGATTGCTCTTCTGTCCCTCCTCAGAGGTAAACTATATGTAAACAAAATATTGTTTTGTTTTCTGAAGTGTTGGGGACCCAGAATCAAGGACATGCTAGGCAGACACTGTAGGAATAAACTGTACCTCAACTGCAGATGTTCATTAAACAAACAAATAAAACCAAACAAAACGAGTCAGGTGCAGTGGTACACATTTAATCCCAACACCCAAGAAACAGAAGCAGTCAGATCTCCACAGGTTTGAGGACAGCCTGGGCTGCATCGTAAGTTCCAGGCCAGCTGTTCCCAACATTTGGGGGTGCAAGGTAGGAAAATCTTGCCTCTGAGGACAGGATGGGCCTCACTCCTTTCCTCCCCAGCAGCACAACCTTTTCTGTCAGTAAGAGGATGAGGGGCAAGGATACATCAGCACAAGGTGACAAATTGAGGTCGGGCAAGGTAGCTCAGGAGGTAAAGGCATTTGCTGAAAAGCTGGTGACTTGAATTCTATCCCAGGGACCCACAGAGTGGGAGGAGAGAACCTTCTGTAAGTTGCTCTCTGTGGGATGTGTGCAACCTCTCACACAAATGCATGGACAGACGAACAGACAGACAGACAGACAGACAGATAAATGGGGTGGAGAGAGAAGGCAACCAAGTATGTATAAGCCAACCTGCACCCAGGTACCACTGGAAAGAAGAGGAAGAGGGCACCAGGCTGAGCCCAAAGACCTCTCAGCCCTTCCAACTGGCACTAAAGACTCCTGGGCTGCCCCATCTGCCTCAGTTTCCACTTCCAACCTGAACCAAGCCCACCTACCAGGACCAGGATCCAGGATCCAGGCTTCACTGGGGGAGGGGGGGGGAACTCCTCTGCAAACTCAATGCGGGATCTGTAGCTCGAGTTGCCTGAGGCTCTGCCCCTTGTGTCTTGTTTCTCCCCTCCCCCCCCCATGCCGCCGCCCTTGACCACAGTCCCTCCCCGAGGGACCTGCCTTACAAAGACCCCTGCTTGGGTTGGGGTGGGGAGTTGTACAGCTCCCACTTAGTGCTCGTCTCCTACCGAGATCTGTGCCTACAAATGGCTGAGCTCCGTTAGGCTCTGCCCCTCGCTCACAAGAATCTGTCCTATGCCAGAGCTCCTTCACCCTACAGCCGGCCCTTCCGACGTTCCACACCTTGTGACAGTCAGAGCACCGAGACTGCTATAGTGAGGAGGGGGAAAGCGAGTGTGCACTTGGGGGCGTGTGTGTGTGTGTGTGTGTGTGTGTGTTCTTCCTCTAGTGCCGAGGCCACCCCTCCGATCCCTCAGAGGGCTGGAAGTGTACACAGGTCCCAGGGACAAAGGACCTGTTCCTAGCTACGGGTCCTCTCGTGCCCCCAGGCGGCCAGCTGTCCCAGAGAAGCACCAGGTCTCTTACAAGCTGAACCTGGGCTCCAGGTTACATCTCCCTCTAGGGAGCTGGCTACAGATTGCAGTGTCTGCTCTGCTCCCGCGAGTTCTCAGGGGCAGGAAACTGGTGGCCCGTGCTTCCTGTGGGCACTTTAGTTTTTCCCGGTGGATAAGCATTCTTTAGTTTGTTCCTGGTTCTGAGAGAGTCCCCACCCCGAGACAAAATATTATGTTTTTTTTAAAGCAGAATTGTTCTGAGATTTCAAAGTCAAGGCCAGCAGTCAACGCCTCCCACCCCACCCCGACTCTAACAGTAAAACCTGGGTACACTACACTAGGAGGTTTGAAAAGCATATTAAATCAAAAGCCGCAATTGCTGTATGGTGATAAGGACTCTTGTGGCACATTTCTCACTTAAAAGAATGTTCTTGTTTATGTCAAACACCAGAGGCTCCAAAACCTGACTTCATACTTAACGTTACATCCGCATTGTCTTCCTCTGGCCTTTCTTCCCATTCCAAAAGGCCGTGTGAAATTCCATTGCCCAATTGGGATCTTTTGCTCACCCTCCCTAGTCTGACCTTGTCCTTGACTTTTGATAAAGACCGCCGCTGCATGGATGGGTGTGTTGGGGCGGGGGGGGGGGGGGGGGAAGGGTAGGGCTGGGGGAGGAGGTGTTGTCTGCCAGGGCTCTACACGGCTGCAGACATCGGTGACCTGGAGGAGACCACTGGTTCCTTGCCCTTTTCAGTCCCAGGACAGATAAACGGGGTTTTCAGTCACATTCTCCCCCAGAGAAACAGACACAAAGAGAGACACAACTGGCCTTCACAAAGTGATTTATTGGAGAAATGGAAACCTGAGTAACCAGCAGAGACCCCAGGAGCCCGGTAGAGGGTGTGGCTGATAGGAGGAGCCAGGTAGAGAGTGGGACCTATGGGAGGAGCCAGGTAGAGGGTGGAGCTTGTGGGAGGAGCCAGTAGCTCTACTCCAGGAGAGGCCCCATAGGGCTCTATTCTGACACCTAAGGGGGATCTATCTCATTTGGGACATTCTTCCTCCCTGCTGAGCTGGCTCCAGGACAGTGAGCAGGGCACTGTACCACCTATTTCCAGTCATTCTCAGGCTTTTCTCCTGTCCAGCCCCTTGCAGTCATAGTTTTGAGGGACCCCTTGATCCCTTGATCTCACTGATAGAATAGGAACATAGCTGTGTGATTGGGAGCTGGCTCTGCAGTCTACACACACACACACACACACACACACACAATTCAGGAAGACTTTTCTAGGACCCTCTTATAGTCAGAAGTAAAATGGCCTGGCCCAAGAGAAGGAAGTCCAAACACAGGGCAGGCGCCTGCCGTCTTCTCTTGCTGTCCTCACAGAGCTCCACCCCTGCACTCTCATTATCTCCCTGGGAACACAGGCTTCTCCAATCCTCAAATAATTCAGTTGGGCCCAAAATGGTCAGGAAGTACTCAGAGGTCTCCAGGTGGCCCTTGTTACAAATCCCAGCGAGGGCAGGAATTACCAGAAGAATTTTGTCCCAGCACATGGGTCACCACACAGAGAGATGTCACCGGGTGGGTGGACACAGGGTGGCTACTTTAGCCTGGCATTGGCTCACCTAGTCCTGTCCTAGGGTCCTTGGTCCGCCAGTTGACAGAGGCCCATACTCAGACCCCCATGGCTGAACTCCTGGGCCCTCGTCGCCTTTCCCTGGGCTCTGCCCATCAGTTTCTTCCACAGACTCACTATGGAGGTTCACCTGGTTCTTCTTAGATCCCAGAGCTGAACTTAGCAAGACTGTAAAGCAATTTCCGTTTCTCACAGGGAGCATTGGCTTTTTACACTATTTTACCAAATGGCTTTTGAGCCCAGTCTCAGCAGTATAGCTGAGTCCTGGATCTCTCCTGGGGCATGGCCTACCCCTCTCTCCAACCCAGTGCCATATACCTCAGCTTCCAGGTTCAGTGAACTAACACCAAGAAGTTGGTGTGCTACAGAAGAGAAATCCATAAAGATGCTATGGTTTAGGGGACTGAGAACCTGGACCAGCTCCTGGGGGCTGGAGAAACAGCAGAGGAGACCATTGGTACAACAGTGAGGTCTAAGGAGGAGTCAGAGGCAACTTTTGAAATCAAGACATCAGGGGAGTCAGAGACCCCAAGAGGCAGTGAAGGAAATAGGTGACCGGGAGGTAATATCTGATGGCCATGGAGCCTCAAGAGAACAGGCAAATGGAAGCTGCTAATGTACCAGCCAAGGAAGGTAAGCAACGAGGAAATGCAGTACTGAACTGCCCAAGTTGGTTCTGGTCTCTCCTGGCCTCTCCCTCAGTTTCCAGGCTGGACTGGTGACATAGATGCACGTCCTAAAGCTGAAGAAAAGGCTGGGCATCCTTGGGGGACAAGTATGGAAGTACCTCCTGAAGAAAGAGCCCATAGGCCTGCTCCCAGCCCTTGGAGGGGCCATCTGTCCACACTGCAGTGCAGTTGACATTTTTCAGCCTGGGTGACCCTCAGTGCCAACTACCGTTATAACCTCATAGGACTCCTTGAGTGACGTAGCTCACGCTAGGGAGTGACGAGAGTCCATGAATGAACGCTCTTTGGGCATCTAGTTTCCCTGAGCACAGAGCAGATGGAATGATGGGATAGAGTGCTATAGATCAGACCACTCAGCTACATTATACCTCCAAGATCTGGCACAGAGTGGGGGACTCATATGTGATGCCCTTTCACTTACAACCAAATGTGCAGGCCCAAGGCCAAGGGACCTAGCAGCCCCCAGCCTTAAGTTCTAATGTTTCCTCTGTGGAGGCTTTGTTCATAAGAAGGACAGGTTATACCTAGGCTAGCTAATGAAACCGAGGCTTTGAGGAAGCTGTGTGTTTATCAAACATCCAAGTTTCTGTCCCTTGTTTCCCACAGGTCCATTAGGAGGGAGCCACCTCATTCTGGGCTAAGGTAGACCAGATGTCCCTCTGACTGTGATCTCCTCTAAGACCTCTCTCTGCATCTAGTTCAGCTTCTACAACAGAGAAGTGAAGTGGAAACTTAAGGGTTCTTTGGAAAATCAGTTGGATGGCGTTTTGCTGGGACAAACCCTTGAAGGTACATTTCTCTGGAGTGGACACAGGTGAAAGACTAAGGCAGACTCATGAAGGAATGTTTAGCTGGTAAACACAGGTGAAAGGATGTTCTGCTAAAGCAAGTATGTGAAAGGACATGTGATGAAGGATTCTTTGCATTGCGTGGTTGAGCTGCAGTTTTTGGTACTACTTAGAGAAAAACACACCAAACGACTTCTGGTGGTGTGCTGAAGTTTCTTGCCATTTCCATGAACCCGGGCTGATTGGCAGAGTGATGTCAGCTGAGACAGACTCACATGCTGAGGCAAGACACATACTGAGGCAAGATCTGTGGAGGACATGATATTTGGAGGGAGTTTAAAAAGGACTCACCAGACAGTGACAGAGGCTGAGCTAGGCTTGCTTATGCAGCTAGCTGTGCAACACTTGTTCTTGAGGCTTTGCTGATCTTCATTTTGCTGAGAAAGGCACAGTCAAGAACTTTTCCTGGTGTCCCCTCTGGTTCTTCTTGCTGACTCGAGCCAAGGCTAAGGCCTGGCTCTCTCTGCTAGGTAGTGCCACCACTGCTGATTCCTGTTTGCTGTCCTGACTCTACCAAACCGGACTGCTGGAGTATCTATGTTTGTGAGTAGATCAAGCTACCACTGCTGACCTGTGGAATGAACTGCCTATTTCCAGACAACACAGATGGGAGTTGCTCCAAAGAACCTCTCTAAACAGGTCCACTTCTGCGGTATCCTTTCTTTCCTGCTGCCTCTGGTGGGTGGTGGGCTAAAAGGGAGGTTAAAGCATTTAAGAACCACCATTAAAAATAGGTTTGAAAAAATTAAAGTTACAGAGGAGTATAGTGAAACATTTGGAATTTTGGTTTCTTTAAAAAACACAGGGCCAGGTGGTGGTGGCTCACGCCTGTAATCCCAGCACTCCAGGAGGCTGAAGCAGGTGGATTTCTGAGTTCGAGGCCAGCCTGGTCTACAGAGTGAGTTCCAGGACAGCCAGGGCTATACAGAGAAACCCTGTCTCGAAAAAACCAAATCCAAAAAAAAACCAACCAACCAACCAAACAAACAAACAAACAGAAAACCACAGGAATATTATAAGACTGTGGTTTTTTTTTTTTAAGATTTATTATTATATGTAAGTATACTGTAGCTATCTTTAGACACCAGAAGAAGGCACCAGATCTCGGTATGGATAGTTGTGAGCCACCATATGATTACTGGGATTTGAACTCAGGCCCTTCAGAAGACCTTTCTTAACCACCGAGCCATCTCACCAGCCCCAAGACTGTGTTTTTGTTTTAATCCCAGGTGTGGGGATGTGGGGCTGCTGGGGACTGACTGAAGCAGCTGACTGTGATTTACCTCATGCTCTAGAAGAGACATGATTTTTGTGAGGAAAGTTTCTGTGATTGTGTGATGTTTGGAATTCTGGGGACTTTTCAGAGGGTATACAAATGCTAGGGTCCCGGAAGAAGGTGTTTGTTGTTTGTTGCTGTTGTATTGTGGTAAATGTTACTTTGGCTTTGTTTTTTATTTTTTTAATCCCACTTAGATCATATAGTTCCCACATAAAAGATGCAAAAACCTTTATATTTATAAGCCTTAAGGCACTAGAGCTGGGCATATATCAGCACTGTATGCCATTTTGTCTACTTCCCTGTCAATAGCCCAAGTTGTCACTTGACATGTTCCCCCTTAGTCACTCTTCCTCCAACAGGCAGGTGCTCATGGCCTCCCACTCCCCTCTTACTCTCCTGAGACCCCAAGCCCAGAAACCTTTGTTCCACCCCCTCTCTCTGCCCAGCCCAGGCTGTGGGCATCTTCATTAACCAATCATGGATAACTTGGGGGTCAAGGTTTACACAACAAAAGCTGGTGTAGGTGAGGACCTGCTTGTCCTGGAGCAACCAGATGTTGGGGAACAGAATTTAACATTTGAATACAAGCAGCACCAGATCAACCCACGACACTGCTGGTCTCATTTTGCTAAGTAGTTATGTGCGAAGTAGAAATTAGATATCTGGACAGCAAAGATCAAACTCGCTCCAAGGAACTCAGGGGCCTAGCCAGCAGGTCGATGACTAATAATAACGCCACCCCATTTCTGACCCCTGACTTTATTCAGGGGTCTCTTTCCTCTTCCTCTCTATCGTTTTCTCAATCTTATCTAGGGTGAGGAGGTTAAAAGGATGGAAAAAAAGGGTGCAGAGGATGGAAGAAAGAAGAACTTACAATGTTGCCAAAGATAGATGGGGGGGGGGGGCGTCTTTACACCTGAGGGCAAGACTTTTGTGAATATATTCTGGCATCTTCTGGTTGTCCTGCTCCCCTCACCCCCCCACCTCCCATTCCCCTACCCCCATATTTAGGTATTTGTATAATCTGGCAAACATGACCTGAGCTTAAGAAAAAATTTGAGCAAAAGAGCCTGGAGCACACAAATGCATCTCAACTCATGATCACCTCAGGAGCAGTGTCTGAGGAACAGCATAGTGGTGGAATGCGGAAAGAAAAGTCCAGTCCATGGCCACCCACTGACGCGGGATATTGGATCACACTGTGACTGTGATTGTATTATTTACTGGAAAAAAAATGGCTGGACAGTGGTGGTACACTTTTAATCCCAGCACTTGGGAGGCAGAGGCAGGCAGATTTCTGAGTTTGAGGCCAGCCTGGTCTACAGAGTGAGTTCTAGGACAGCCAGGGCTACACAGAGAAACCCTGTCTCAAAAAAACAAAACAAAACAAAAAACCCCAAAAATGTTTATAGTTATGGTGTGACTTAGCCTTAGCACACACCTTTAATCTCTCTGGCTGGATCCCTCCTGGCTGCTCTCATCAGGACCTCCTGGCGACTCCTCCTGGCCCATCCGCACGGCCTCTCTCTCCATCTTCGTCTCCTCGCAGCTCTTCTCTGCTCTCATCTTTCTCAGACCTCCTCACTGGGATTGGAAGTCCCACCTGATTCTCTTCTGCCCAGCTAATTGGCTGATCAGCTCTTTACTAACCAATCACAGGTGATGGAAAACAATTTCTTTACATACCATAGAGACTGGAGATGCTTGACCGGGCCGTATTCCACACCGTGGCCAGATGTCTGGGCATAGCCATCACTGACTGAACATGCAGTGCACAGAACCATCCCCCGACAAAAATGGGAAACACATGGAAAATAGATACAGTTATAAAAAAAATTAAACCATTAGATTTTCAGGAGAATGAACTGTCTTGGAAAGTATAATATATTAAGCTAAATGACCCGAACTTAGAAAAATATCACGTGTTCTAGTTCATACGAAGGTCCCAGCTCATCATGCAGAATGTATGTATGTAAATAGATGTGAGTGCGGTTGTAGTAAAAGGCCAAGGGAGGGCGGTGTTATATAATGGGGAGGGATGGAATGTAGGCTAAAGGTCACATGCGCCATGGGCCCTTTCTAGTTTTGATTATGATAATTGTTTTCCTTTTTTTTTTGTAGAGGACAAATGAATAAAACCATAGTTGACAGTGGACCTGTAAAACGCCAGACGAGGCTTCATTGCTTCAGAATGGCCATGTTAGCTCTGCACTGAGATGTATAGAGTGTGGAGCTGGACAAATGTTTGCGAGGCTCCCTGATCTAGCTCTGTGACGTTTTAATTTGTGAGATAACTAGAATAAAGTGATTTTATAGTATAACGTTAAGTTTTTCCCCTTTGTTTGGAGAGAATTTTATGGTCTGCAGGTTGAAGAGACCTTGTCTACAGGCTGTGAAGACTTAGAAGGAACTAGATTTATTTCTTTCTACCCTGAGGAGTCAGCAAACACTACAGCCAATTAAAGTCTAAAAAACAACCCTTTCCAGGAAGTACAACTCTTTAATAAAGGTGGTGGCTCAGTGTGGCTTCCTGGACCACTGCGGAGTCTGTGTGCAGACTCTTACCTCCATTTATTTCATGGACTTTAATCCCCACAGGGCTTGGATAACTAAAGTAGTTAATGTTTCTCTGTTCCCAGCAGACATGAGCCATAGAGTCCTCGAATGGTGTTTTTATTGATCTCCTTGGGGCAAGAGCATCTTGGGTTCCCTTGAATCCACCAGGCACTCTCTGTCTACCTTCACTGTGTGGCCCGCCTCTTTTCTGTGTTTCCAGGGCAAAGTGTATCAGAGACCTCTGTGCTGATCCCTGAAGTCAGACACACCTGTTAGTGTGTCACCCAGAGTAATCACAGGTGACCCTGGGTGCATTACTGCCATCTGTGAGTCACCAGACACTTCTAAAAGAGATTGAAAAAAAATTATAGGACCATAATTGACCAGATGTTTTTCCTGTTAAAAGTTCTCTCTTTAGGGACTAGAGCAATGGTTTTGAGAGTGACTGCATCCTGTTCTTGGGGAGAACCTGAGCTCTCTGGTTCCCAGCACCTACGTCAGGTAGCTCACAACCACCCCAGGAGATCTGGTTCCCTCTTCTGGCCTCATTCAACACAAGCATTCACATGTACATATTTAGGAATAAGAAAAGCCGGTCAGTGGTTGCGCATGCTTTTAATCCTAGCACTAGGGAAGCAGAGGCAGGCGGATTTCTGAGTTCGAGGCCAGCTTGGTCTACAGAGTGAGTTCCAGGACAGCCAGGACTATACAGAGAAACCCTGTCTTGACCCACCCCCCCAAAAAAATAAATAAATAAAAATAAAAATAAGAAAAAATGTAAACTCTCATTTTCTACATAGCAGCATGAGCAGGAAGACCTGGGGCTGAGTAGCCAGTCAGTACTTGCTTGCTTAATTTCACCATCCGTAAAGCCCTGTATTCCACATTTTGAGCTGAGGCACTGGGAGGAAAAGGCTTCGCTTTATTTATTTGTTTATGATTTAATTTATTTGAGACAGGCTGTCGGGTAGTTCAGGCTCACTTCAGATTCCCTAAGCAGCTGAGGGTGAACTTGAACTCTTGATCTTGGGAGTGCTGGGATTAAAGGCATGTTTTCATAATTATTTGTTTATTTGACTGATTGTGGAGGTAGAGCGTGCCCTAATGAGTGTGTGAAGGTCAGAAGACAACCTGTAAGCGTTGGCTGATTCTTTCTGTGGTGTGGATCCGGAGCTTGAGCTTAGATCATTCATTTTGATGGCAAGCCCCTATACCTCCTGAGCCTTATCGCTGGCCCCTGTGTTATCTCTTGGAACAACCCTCTAGCCTGTCTTTTTTTTTTTAGATTATTCATCATCGTCATGGGGAGGCGACACCTGTGCACCACTGAGTGAATCGTAGAGTCAGAGAACAAGTTTATGGAGTTGGTTTTCTTCTTCCACTTCATGTGGGTTCTGGGATCGAACTCATACTTTATGTGCCGAGCAACCTCTCCAGCCCTACCCTGTCTTTTAAAGGCCTTTGTGAAGAAAGGGGGAGCTCTTGAATCCTGTCCACTCTATCTACCTAAGTGGGAGCCCTCACTGTAATTTATTTTTAGAGGCTCACTATATATTCCTGGCTGGCCCTAATTTGCTTTTTAAACCAGGCTGGCTTCAGGCTAGAGGCCACTGCTCATTCATCTTTAATAGTGAACTCGCAGTACTGTGCCTCTGTTTCAGAAGTCCTTATCTTTAGACATACACCCAGATCTATGAACTAAGTGAGTTTTTAAAACCACAGTCACAGAAGACGTGTAGACAATAACCAGTTTCAAAATGGGAAGCCAGCTCTTGGCAGTGGTCTGGGCACTGCAGCTGACTTCTCTGGTCCTGACTCAGCTGGGCTCTGGCTAGAAAGAGGCTGAACGGACATCCTGGTCAGCTTCTGCCATAGCTCGGGATACCAAACCCTCCCTTATGAGAGAGCCAGGTGAGCTGTAGACGCCCTGGGACCCCAACTGTTATAAACACAGCAGGGGCCGAGGGACCCCCCCCCCTGTGAGTGAGGACAGGGGCGTGGCCTCTATGGAGGTGATGTCCTTTTTTTTTTTTTTTTTTTTTTTTTTTTATCATTTCAGATGAGGCACCCATAGACTCATGACTCCCATCCAGGAAATGTTCCCATGCTCTGGTGTGACATCATCACAGGGGTCATGGTACAGTAACGGTCAGGACACACCCCAAGTTCATCACAGGAACACATTCCATCCATTGGTATTGGCCTATATAGAAACCTATCTGCCGTCAGAGAGAGCAGGCAGGTGTCCTGTGTGGGAAGCTCTGTGCATGCTGTGCGGGAGGGAGGACACAGGCGACCTTTGTGTGCACCTCTGTGTTTGACTGGGACTCTCCATAGTCCCCAGGGGCTGGCGATGAACGGCACCTACTCTGAGAGAAAAAAACAAAAACAAAAACAAAAACAAAAACAAAAAAACAGGAGGGCATGAGAATGACTCAGTTTAAGACCAATGAGCCTTTTCTTTCTCTTCCTTCCTTCCTTCCTTCCTTCCTTCCTTCCTTCCTTCCTTCTTCCTTCCTTCCTTCCTTCCTTCTTTCTTCTTTCCTTTTTTGGGGGGTGGGGATGGGGAACCTAACACTTATTTTAATAGAAATTTTGTTCATAATTTTTATATTTATCATAGGAGCTAATCTCCAACCCTGTGCCCCAGGGGTGACCCAGTCCTGATGAGCAAGGGAGAAAGGAAGGGCTGGCAGGAGCCCAGCTTCCCTCAGTGTGTGGGAGTCTGAGCACCATGCCTTCCTCCTGTCCTGTTGGGATTCCAGGAAGGAGGGCAGGTGAGCCCCACGCCTGGGTTTCTCCTCTAGCCTCTTGTACCAGGGCTTGTAACAGAGAGATGGGGAGAGGCAGTAAGCCTGTGATTCCAAAACTACTAGAGCCAGTGTGACAGCTATTCTTGGTTGTCAGTCTGACTACATTTAGAATTAATTAAAACCCCCAAATGGAGGGCAGGAGTGTGAGGGAATTTTGCTTAATTTGACGTGGGAAGACACACCTTTAATCAAGATCATTTGAGTTGGGAGCTCGGGCCACACCTTCTATATAAGGAAACCTATATAAGGACATGGGAGAAGGAAGCTCTTTGCCCTCCCCTTTGCTCTCATCTCACTCGCAAGTCCATCCCTTCGCTGGCATCAGAGCCAACTTCTTTGGGATTCCAGATGATCCTGAGGACCAGCTGAGACACCCAGCCTCACCGACTAAGGAACTACTGGATTCTTGGACTTTCCATTCACAGCCAGCTATTGTTGGATTAGTCTGACCAGAGCCTGTAAGTCATTCTAACAAATCCTCTTTCCCTGTATATTTAGAGAGATTTATTCTATCAGTTCTGTTACTCTAGAGAACCCTGACCAATACAGCTAGTACTGAGGGGTGGAGGAGAATCAGACAAAGCACAGGGTTGGTAGAGAACAGTCCAGTCTACTTCAAATATGAACCTGCCTGGAAAATTAAGAGCTCTTGAGTTTCCTAGGGACCCTGTTTAGTGTGGCTGGCTCAGGGACAAGGGTGTTCTGGAGGGGGGTGGTAGAGCCTCTACAACTCACTGTCCTCTTGTTCTCCTTGTTTCTAAATTTATTTATTTATGTATTTTATGTGTATGGGTATTTTATCTCCATGTACATCCTCACATCAGAAGAGAGTTGTGAGCTGTTATGTAGGTGCTGAGAACTGAACTCAGGACGTTTGGAAGAACAGTGTGTACGTTTAGCCACTGAGCCATCTCTCCAGCACCCCCCCCCCTTTTTAAAAGATTTATTTATTTTATGTATGTGAGTACACTGTCACTCTCTTCAGACACACCAGAAGAAGGCATCAGATCCCAGTACAGATGTTTGTGAGCCACCATGTGGTTCCTGGGATTTGAACTCAGGACCTCTGAAAGAGCAGTTGGTGTTCTTAACCACTGAGCCATCTCTCCAGCCCCCACTTGCCTTTTTTATGTTTAAGCTCATCACCTCGCCTACGCTTCTCCTGTTTTTCTGCTGCCTTCAACGACGCCCTACAACTCACTAGCAAACTCTTCAAGATGTGTTCATCTCCTGGTTAGTGTGGAAACTGTCAAGCATGGGGGCTGACTCCACCTGCCTGGCATCTCAGCCCAGCACAATAAAGTTGTCATTGGCATGGGGCTGGCATCAGGGTTGTGTTCTGGGTGGACCCAGGAGTGCTTATAGCCATATTGAGTCTACTTGCCCTGAACTCAGGGTTCTGAATCACTAGCAATTCCTACCTTCTATCAATTTCTGTCTCAGTTTATAAGATCTTGGGCTGGCCTTTTGGATTGGAGCTGGGCATGGTGGCATGTCAGAGCAATTTTAAGAGTGATTAATTTTTCTTTATCCCAACTAGGTCTGAAATATATGAGACAAAGACTATAATATTTACTTAATGTAGCTTTATGGCATAATAGCTGAGTAGTATAAATCTATTTTACTACTCTAAACTGATCCCTGAGATACTTGTATTTTAGTATTGGTCTGACTTTCTCTGCTCCAGGTGTATTCTCACGGTGTCTCCTGGACTCTTTGCCAACGACACTCCTCCTCCCCTTCCCCTCTGGGATCAGAAGCCCAGCCCTCTCCTCTCCTCTGCTGAGCCATTGACTGGTCAGCTTTTATTGACAAATCAGAGAATAAATGCAGGGAAGTGATGGGCACACAACATTGAAGCATTAGAATGCCCTTGTCTGGATTGCACCAGGTATGGGGTCAGAGAAGTCTGCATTTGAATAATACAAGGATAATCTTTACACAATACACAATAACATCATGCCTATATTGGCATTTATCTATTTTTTGTTTTGTTTTGAGACAGTGTCTCACTTTGTAGTGGCGAAGACAGGTGGATTTCTGTGAGCTCAAGGCCAGCAGTGAATTCCAGGATATCCAGGGCTACATAGAGAGACGCTCTCTTTAAAATGGAGGGAGGAAGAACCTCTGGCTTCCCTTTCCACTTTCTTTTGTTTTTAAGATTTGTTTTTACCCAGGCATGGAGACATATGCCTTTAATCTCAGCACTCTGGAGAGACAGGCAGGAGGATTGCTGCCTGTCTGAGGCCAGCAGGTTGATGTAGTATCAGCCAGTGCTGCATAGAGAGACCCTGACACAAAAAAGTAGAAAACGTTTGTTTTTAATATATGTGCATGTCTGGGTGTATGGGGAACAGAAGAGGAGAAAGTACACTTCTTCTGGGAGAACAAGTCCATCCATCCATCTATCCATCTATCTATCCATCTATCAATCTATCTATCCATCTATCCATCTATCTATCTATCCATCCACCTATCCATCCATCTATCCATCCATCTATCTATCTATCTATCTATCTATCTATCTATCTATCTATCTATCCATCCATCCATCTATCCATCTATCCATCTATCTATCCATCTATCTATCCATCCATCTATCCATCCATCCATCCATCTATCTATCTATCCATCTATATCTATCTATCTATCTATCTATCTATCTATCTATCTATCTATCTATCTCTATCTATCATCCATCTATCCATCCACCTATCTATCCATCCATTCATCCATCTATTCCATCTATCCATCCATCCATCCATCCATCCATCCATCCATCCATCCACCCATCCACCTATCTATCCATCTATCCATCTATCCATCCATCCATCTGTCCATCTGTCTGTCTGTCCATCTGTCCATCCATCCATCCCTCCCTCCCTATCTATCTATCTATCTATCTATCTATCTATTTATTTATCGAGGCAGAGTTTCTCTGCGTAGCCCTGGCTCTCCTGAAAGTCACTCTGTAGACCAGGCTGGCCTCAGATCTGCCTGCCTCTGCCTCCCCAGTGCTGGGATCAAAGACATGAACCATCACTGCCAGGCACAGCAAGGGCACTTAACTGCTGAGTTTCACAACAGATACATGTATCATCCCCTCTAAACTGAGAAGGAAATGAGGTGGTCTGTAGTTCCTATGCCACCTTAGCTAAAACTCCAAGGTTGTTTTTCATAGGAGTGGAAAATAATAATTCTAAAGTTCATATAGAATCACAGAGGATTCCAAAGAGCTAAGGGCATCTGGGGAAGAAAAGCCAGCTGAAGTAGGGCTGTGTGGCACACATATGTAATCAATGCAGGAGATTCAGAGGCAAGAAGACCATGGGTTCAAGACCAGCCTGGACTGTATAGAGAGATCCTATCACAAAACAGTAGAATTGGTAGCCTGAATTCTATCCCCAGCACTGGCAAAAACAAAACAGATGGAAGAGGCTGGAAAGATGGCTCAGTGGTTAAGACTGCTCACTGGTCTTTCAGTGACCAGGGTTTAATTCCCAGAACCCACATGGTGACTTATAACCTTCCACAACTCCAATTCCAGGTGATCTGACACCCTCTCCTGACCTCCATGGGCACCATATCCACACATGGTACACATACATACACGTCAAATACCTATCCACATAAAATAAATAAATCTAAAAATAATTAAAGCATGGAAATCAGAGACATCATCTTTCATGATTGTAAACCACTTTTCAAAGCCATAGCAATCAAAACAGTAAGGTATTGGAGTAAAAACAGATGCAGAGACAAAAAAAAATATTACAAAGTTTTTCTGTGGGACAGAAAAACTACAAATACAAAGTTTCTGTGGTTTGAATGTTTCTCCTCTTCAAAACCTATGTCGGAGTTTATTTCCCATTGTGATGTTAATAAGTGATAAGGCTTCAGGCAGCAATGGGTCTGAGTGAACTAATGCCAACAAAGAGACACCCAGCCTTGACTCCTTGTCCTCCCATGGTGGAAAGTTGCGGTAGGAAGGCCCTCACTGTACACCAGCATCTTGATCTTGGCCATGTCAGACTTCAGCTCTGGGTGGGAAAAAATTGTCTTCCCTGACAGCTTGTACAGTGTTGAACATTCAGTTGTAGTGGAATTAATTACAGGCAGACTCAGGCAACAGACAAACCTGTAACGAAGGTCCCAGGAGTACCCAAGAGGGAAATGTATTATCTTCTACAAGCAGTGCTGAGAAAACAGAATGCCCACAGGTAAATAAAAAGAGCTATACCTTGCCCAATGTGATGCACAGAAATCAACACCAATTAGATTAAAGATACTCACACCTGATCTTGGAACCATAGACTTTCAGAGTGTGAAGTCTCCTTGACACTGGCAGTAGTAATGAGTTTTTTTTTTGAATGCCACTCTAAAAGCAAAAACAGACAAACGAGATGTGGGCTAAATCCCCAGCAATGCAGAAAGCAGGCATGGTGCCAGTCCTGTAATTTTAATACTCAAGGGATGGACACATGAATATCAAAAATTCAAGATGTGTGTGTGTGTGTGTGTGTGTGTGTGTATGTGAGTGTGTGAGTGTGTGTGTATGGGGGGGGGGTTATGCACAGCAGGAGAAATTATCATAAAAAAAGAAAAGGCAGCCTCTGGCCCTGAAATGGGAGAATATAGATCCAAACTCTGTACTATAGTGAGAGAGGAAAGGAGGACAGAGGGGGCGATGGAGAGGGAGATAGAGAGGGAGAGAACACAGTCACATGAAAGCAAAACTCCACATATAACCTGACAGAACTAGGCAGAGGTCCTGACTAGACACTTAAAGGGCACCAGTCTTTGTTTGGTTGTTTGTTTGAGAAGGTGTTTCTCTTTGTTAGCCCTGGCTGTCCTGGAATTCACTGTGTAGACCAGGCTGACCTTGAACTCACAGAGATCAGCCTGCCTCCTGAGTGCAGAGATTAGAGCCCCCGTGCCACCACCTGGCTGATTTTCCATGCGTAACCAGAAAAGTAAAGAGAAGGGAAGTGGAACCCGGAGGGGGTGGGGGTGGGGCGGAGCCAGGGAAGCCTCCTGCAGGATTTAGTGCCACAGCAGGCCAGGACCCTTCCATTTGAACCACCAAGACAATTTCCTTGGCTTGTTCCAAGTGATAGAGAATTCTTTCTTTAAACCTTTGCTGTTAATTCATGAAATTCTGAAGCTTCTAGTACACTTCCTATCAATAGCTCATCAATTTCATTATTACCTTGTGCCAGAGGACCTAGCAGCCCTGTATGGTCACTTCTCAATAGTTCCACCATTACTACCAAAGTTTCAGCAGGGAACCAAAGTACAAACGTATGGGGTTTTTCTGCCCCTGTCCTTGCTCTGAAATAATGACACAGATACCTGCTATATTTATTATGAACTTCTCATACTAACTGGGCAGATACTGAGCTATTCTTTTTTTTTATATTTATTTATTTATTATGTTGTGTTCTGCCTGCATATATGCCTGAGAGCCAGAGGAGAGCACCAGATCTCATCACAGATGGTTGTGAGCCACCATGTGGTTGCTGGGAATTGAACTCAGGACCTCTGGAAGAACAGCCAGTGCTCTCAACCACTAAGCCATCTCTCCAGTCCCATACTGAGGTATTCTAATTTGACAACATTGGCATGGCCTACTTCCCAGCCCCTTCCCAGCTACATGGTGTTACCTACCATCTTAGTAGCATCTTACTCTCATGCCCCGCCTCCCATTATAGCCTCTCTCTTCTCTCTCCACCCTCAACCCCATCACTAGGATCAGAAGTTCTGCCTCTTCTCCTCCTGCCCAGCTATTGGTTGATCAGTTCTTTATCAATTGAGACAGGAGATTCTCCAATAATAATAACAATATCAAAATCCGGAGTGCATCGAGATTTCTGGTACAAAAATCAGCGTTAAAATACACAGTGCACAGTGCTGGAGAGATGGTTCAGTCGTTAAGAGCACTGATTGCTCTTCCAAAGGTTCTGAGTTCAATTCCCAGCAACCACATGGTGGCTCACAACCATTTGCAATGTGATTTGATACCCTCTTCTGGTGTGTCTGCAGATACACGGTGCACAAAAACATTCTCCAATACCAAAACTTCAAGAAGTGAGCCTTTTGGGGGATGCTTTGAGCTTTGCCATTTGTTTTGGCTAGTTTTTTTTTTTTAAAGATTTATTTATTGATTATATGTAAGTACACCATCGCTGTCTTCAGACACTCCAGAAGAGGGAGTCAGATCTCCTTATGGATGGTTGTGAGCCACCATGTGGTTTCTGGGATTTGAACTCAGGACCTTCAGAAGAGCAATCGGTGCTCTTAACCTCTGAGCCATCTCTCCAGCCCTGTTTAAGCTAGATTTGTGTCATCTCGATACAACTTAAAGTCATCTGAGAGGAGGGAACCTCAATTAAGAAAACACCTCCGTAAGATCGAGCTGTAGACAATCCTGGAGGACATTTTCTTAATTGATTATGGATAGGAAAACCCAAACCTTTTGTTTATGGTGCCATCCCTGGGCTGGTGGTCCTTGATTTTATAAAAAAGCAGGCCATGAGGAACAAGCCAGTAAGCAGCACCTCTCCCCATGGTCTCTGCATCAGCTCCTGCCTCTAGGTTCTGCTGTTTGAATTCCTGTCCTGACTTCCTTTGATAATGAACAGTGATATGGAAGTGTGAGTTAAATAAACCCTTTTGCTCCCTCAGTTGCTTTGGTTATAGTGTTTCATCACAGCAATAACAACCCTAATTAGTTTTGTAAAGTATATTTCAACAAAACCCAGAGCTGGGGTGGGGCATGGGGGTGGGTGGGGGCTTCTTTGACCTTAGACCATTTATGTTCCCAGACGAAAGACATGCATAGCCTTTCTATTTTAGTATGTCTTAAGAGGCACAATAGCTGGGTAGCTTCCATGTTGTTAGAATCTACGCCCTAATCTATAACCCAAGTTATTATTTATTATGTTTCATCTGGACTGCTCTTAGCTCCAACCAGGCAGCCCTCTGAGCCATGTTCTCTTGGCCTCTAGCCCATGGTGGCTCTCTTTCTCTCTCTCTACCTCTGCTCCTTCCTCACAGTCTCTAGCCTGGGAAACCTAATCCCTACCTATGTCTCTGCTCCCCAGATGTTGCGTATTAACTGGTCCCTCAGGCTATGTACAGACTCCAAATCTTGGAGGCCAACACTTAACATTGCAATAAGCAGTAAAAGACAAATCCTCAACAAGCTAGGGTAGAAATTGGTACCAGGAGTGGGGTATCGCTGTGATAGACCTGGCCATGATGCTCAGAAAGGATTGTGGAAAGACTCTGGAACTTTGGGTGAGGTGAACCATTGAGCTCAGAAACTGGTGAGCTGTTCTCTGGGAGCTTGGGGGAGAAGAATGTTGAGGTCTGTACAGATAATAGAGGTCTGGTTTGTGAAGTTTCAGAGGGAAGTTTGAGAGTCCTTTAATGATTCTATCAGGGCTGTTTGCTATTTTGAGTTGAGAATCTGTGGTTCTGGTCAGCTGTGGCTGAAGAACCATCTGTGATTAGCCAGAGACCAGAACTTCTGAAAATAAAACCTTTGCTTTGCTGGGACAACTGATGCTGGTTAGCCGGAGCTGCAAAGATAATGGTGACTAAGAAGAGACCAGCATCATTGAGACAAAAAACTTTTGGGAAGTGTTTTCTCAGAGAGGGCACATACAAGCCATGTTCAGAGGTTACCAAGGTTGTAGCTCATGCTGGCAACCAAGCTGGGTCATATGTCAGATTCTCCCACATGGTACTAGTTTTGAAGACACAAAGGGCTCACAGAGAGCGCTGAGGCTGACATATTAGTCACAGCTGACACTGTGAAAACCCAGGCGATGCTATTGGTGAAAATGCAGCTCCGTTGCAGCAGAAGACCCCAGCGTTTTAGAGATGTCAGCATCACAGGATGATTACCAAGAACACCAGTAACTGTGTAGCTGCAGCTTAGGAGACAAGCTCTGTGTGCTACAGAGGGTGGAGCCCGAGAAGCGACCTGGGCTCTTTTGGAAGAGCTAAGATTTTGAGTAAATTCTAGATATAAGGCATTGTTTGAACTCTTTGTTGTTGATCTGATTGTGACTCTGCCTTGGTTCTTCCCTCTTGATAAGAAAGTTAGATAAGAAAGTATCTAACTTATTTCTTATTTTATAGGAGCCCACAATTGACAGACTATTCATTTTAAAAGAGACTTTGGATTTTAAAAGAGACTGGGGACTGAATTTTGAAAATTACTTTTAGATTTATTGTTATTGTTTTATGTGTATGAGAGTTTTGCCTGCATGAATGTCTGTGCACTGCATATGTGACTGTACCTCCATGAGAGTACTGGGAAAGGAACATGGGCCCTTTGCAACGAGTGCTCTTTTGTTATTATTTTTTCCTTTTATCAAAAACAGATTTGGTTCTGGGCGGTGGTGGCGCACACCTGTAATCCCAGCACTTGGGAGGTAGAGGCAGGTGGATTTCTGAGTTCGAGGCCAGCCTGGTCTATGGAGTGAGTTCCAGGACAGCCAGAGCTACACAGAGAAACCCTGTCTTGGAAGAAAAAAACAACCAAATCCAGAAAACAAAACAAAACAACAACAACAAAAAAGATGTTAAAAAAATAGATTTGGGGTGCTGGAGGGATGGCTCAGTGGTTTAGAGCCACTGAGCTGCTCTTTCAGAGGTCCTGAGTTCAATTCCCAGCAACCACATGGTGGCTCACAACCATAATGGGACCCAATGCTGTCTTCTGGTGTGTGCCTGAAGACAGTGACAGTGTGCTCATATAGGTAAGATAAACAAATAAATAAAAGTAATTCCAAAAAAAAGAGAAAATAGATTTTAAACGAAATATAATAAGATAAAATAAAAACCATCACATTGAAGTTGGACAAGGCAAATCAAGGGAAGGAAAAGAGCCCCAAGAGAAGGCACAAGAATCAGAGACCCACTTGTTCATACACTTAGAAACCTCCTAAAAATAACAATCTGAAGCTATGATATGCACAAGGGCCCTGCTGCAGACCACATGTGTTCTGTGATCGCTGCTGCACCCTCTCTGAGTTCATATGAACTTTCTTCAGATGATTTACAGGGCCTTTCTCCTCTCATCTGTGGTCTATCTCCTGTCACTCAGCATCCCATCTCTCCGTCCTTTCTCTCTTTTTTTGAATTTGGTTTTTTCAAGACAGGGTTTCTATGTGTAGCCCTCGCTGTCCTGGAACTCACTCTGTAGACCAGGCTGGCCTCGAACTCAGAAATCTGCCTGCCTCTGCCTCCCAGAGTGCTAGGATTACAGGCATGTGCCACCACCGCCCGGCTCTCTGTCCTTTTTAAATCTAAGTCTGCCTTATTTTAATCTTTCTTAAAGAGTATATAAAACTTTAAATCTTTTTTTTTGTTTTGTTTTGTTTTGTTTTTTTGGATTTGGTTTTTTCGAGACAGGGTTTCTCTGTGTAGCCTTGGCTGTCTTGGAACTCACCACTCTGTAGACTAGGCTGGTCTTGAACTCAGAAATCTGCCTGCCTCTGCCTCCCAGAGTGCTGAGATTACAGGTGTGTGCCACCACCACATGGCTATTTTTAATCATTTTTAAACATAATTATCAGTATGCTGATACTCATAACAAAATTACAAGGGACCCAAATGTCCTCTTCTACAATGTTTTCTACTTTTTATTATGAAAAATATTTTATTTTATAATTTCTAACTCTCTTCTTTCTTTGGAGACTTTATTTTATCATATTCAAACTCAATATTTTTTTTCTCCCCTCCCTTCCCTCTCTCTCCAGTCTCTTTTGCACCCTGTGACTGGGATCAGAAGTTCCCCCACCCCTGTCTCCTCTGAGCAGTTATTGGCTGAATCAGCTCTTTAGAAACTATCTTAGCTAGGGTTTTACTGCTGTGAACAGACACCATCATCAAGCCAGCTCTTATAAGGACATTTAATTGGGGCTGGCTTACAGGCTCAGAGGTTCAATCCATTATCATCAAGGTGGGAACATGGCAGCGTCCAGGCAGGCATGGTGCAGGAGGAGCTGAGAGTTCTACATCTTCATCTGAAGGCTGCTAGCAGAATACTCACTTCCAGGCAGCTAGGATAAGGATCTTAAAGCCCATACCCACAGTGACACACCTACTCCAACAAGATCACACCTTCTAATAGTGCCACTCCCTGGGCCAAGCACAGACAAATCATCACAGAAACCAATTCCAAGCAATGGAAAACAACCTTTAAACATCTCTGAGACAGGAGACATCCTGACAATGCCAATGACCATTGTGGGTGGTGCCATCCCTGGGCTGGTGGCCCCAGTTTTTATAAGAAATCAGGCTGCACAACCATGAAGAACAAGGCAGCAAGTAGCATCTCCCCATGGTCTCAGCATCAGGTCCTGCTTCCAGGTTCCTGCCCTGTGTGAGTTCCTGTCCTGACTTCCTTGGGTGAGGAAACGGGATTATAAGCCAAATAAACCCTGTCCTCTCCACGTGGCTTTGGTCATAGAGTTTCATCACAGCAATACGAACCCTAACTGAGACATAATGAATTTATCATTTCACATGTATTCACATCCACGGATGTTTGTGTACCACTTGTGTGCCTGATGCCCATGGAGGCCAGAAGAGGATTCAGATCCCCTGAAGTTGGAGTGGCCAATAGTGTGAGTCAACATCTGGGTGCTGGGAATTAAACCTGGTTCCTATGCAAATGTCTCCAGCGATCTTAAGAGTTGAAAAATCTCTCAGGACCCTTAGGAAGTGTTTTATAGCCAAACCACATGGAAGTCTTCTTAAATAGCCAACAACTCTTTGATATCTCTTTGATCCAAGAAGAAGGCGATAGACCAATATGAAGTGTAATCTCAGGAGTAGGACTTTTCACATAGAGTCTATAGTCCATATAGATAACCCCAGATTTGGGAGGCAGAGGCAGAACTGCTGTGAATTTGAGGCCAAAATGGGCTACATAGAGAGTTTTAAGGCAGCCTAGGCTACAGAATGAGATCCTATCTTAAAAAAGAAAAAAATAAAGGCCTATACAGATGCCTCAACCATTAAGAATTCTTGTTGCTTTTCCAGAGGACCAGAATTTAGTTCCAGCACCCATGTCATTCTGCATACAACCCCTCTGTAACTCTGGATCCAGGTCTTTTCAGATCTCAGAAGGTTCCTGTTCACGTGACATACACTTTTTTTTATTATTATTATTATTTATTTTATTATTATTATTATTATTATTTTGGTTTTTCGAGACAGGGTTTCTCTGTGTAGTCCTGGGTATCCTGGAACTCACTCTGTAAACCAGGCTGGCTTCGAACTCAGAAATCTGCCTGCCTCTGCCTCCCAAGTGCTGGGATTAAAGGTGTGCGCCACCACTGCCTGGAACGTGACATACACATATATGTACATAAATAAGTCTTAACAGAGTAGGCCTTGCCAAATGTCAGACTTTGCTATAGGAGGGATAGGTAGGTAGTGCACCCATCCTGTCAGGTTACCCTGAAGGTCAGCCTACAGACAGTCTTTTTTTAGGGGCAATAAAAATATTTGCCCCTATTGTTTATGTCGTGGAGGGGGGGGTGGACCAAGGTGCTTGGGGGACCAGTGTGCTTTGGGATCCAGTGCAGGCCTGTTTGCTGGAAGTCTGCTTTCTTCTGGGGAGAAACACAGCAAACACAACCTAATCAACACGTAGTAAAGCTTGGTGATTGAAAGAGTCAGATGCAAGGTACTGTCAGATGCAGGGTTTAAGAAGGCCCCAGGATGGTGCCCAGGAAGAAAATCCACCAGAGAACAGAAACAAAAAAGCCTTCATGGCTCAGCGGTTAAGAGCATTGACTGCTCTTCTGAAGGTCCTGAGTTCAAATCCCAGCAACGGCATGGTGGCTCGTTGGTGTGTCCAAAGACAGCTACAGTGTACGTATAATAATAAATCTTTGAGACAGAGCGAGCAGGGCAGGGATGGGGAGAGTGAACGAGGACAGAGCAAGCAGAGGTCCAGAATTCAATTTCTAGCAACCACATGATGGCTCTCAACCATCTATACAGCTACAGTGTACTCATATACATACGATAAGTGGGGATTATGGTGGTTTGCACTGAGCCTTCATAGGCGTTGATTCAGCAGAATGGACATCGTACGGAGTCAAATCTCCCTCCTGTGGAGCACCAGGAGACTGCATACAAGTGGACACTCAAACTGAATTCACAGATGAAGGGCATCTTCCAGCCTTGGGAAACCTCGTTGGACCACACAAGTCTTCCTAGCACCAGAAAATGTCTCGGGGGCCCTACAATTACACCTTTTCAGATAGGGAAACTGAGGCAAGAGAGAAACACTTGTCCAAGCAATGTGTGTGTGTGTGTGTGTCTAAGTGCAGACAAGAAGGTTAAAGCTGGAGCTCCAGGATCTGAGGGTGATGTGGATTCGCACTCCATGTCCACAGTATGGGCCCCAGAGGCTTGGCAAACAGAGCTGGGAAAATGAGAAGAGGGCTGAAAAAAAGAGAGAAAAACCCTAGAAAATGTCAAGGCAACTGCGCACGCGCTGCACCCGTCAAGCCGCGCGGCCGGACAGGAGAGGCGGCCCAGCCCTGGCGTATTTCAAGGTTCGGATCCAGTCTAGGGCGTCTTCGTGCCTCTCCACTGACCGCCCACCGCATGTTCTCCTGGGACATGTAGTCTGACGCCATCAGGGCCTCAGAGCACTTGCGTAACTCCGCATCCTACCGCGCAGCCTGCTGGGACTTGTAGTCTCAATTTTGCGTGCCCGGGGAACCGGGCGGGCTGCGGGACTCCTAGTCCCACAGAGCTTCGCGCTCGCCACGACGTCCTGCTCGGAGCCGCTGCCTCCACCTCCGGGTCTGGGAGGCCTGGGCGTTCCGGGAGACCGAATCGCGGTGTGAACCGCCGTGGGGACTGCGAAGCGGGCCGGGAGTCCGGGATGGAGCCGCCCGGAGGTGGGCGCTGCCAGCGGGCCTCGCCTGAATGTTGGGGAGGCCGGGCACGCCCTGAGGGCGGGTCAGGGGCCCTGGGCGCGGGACCGGAGGTCGCGGGTGGAGGGACGCCACGGAACGGGTTCCCGGGTCGCTGTTGACCAAGCGGTCTGCGGTTTCTCGCAGGTGCTTGAAGCGAGCGGGCGGAGCGGCTGCGGCGGACTGGTCACGCCAGCGGGGACATGGCTCACCTCCGGGGCTTCGCGCACCAGGTGAGTGTGGGCGTCGGCGTGCCCCGAGTCTGCGGTCCGCGGTGGAGCGGATTGCCCGCTCGAGGCGGGAGAGGGGCGGAGGCCGTATGTGTGCCTTGGGGCGCGTCTTCGGGCCGTCGCAGCCCTGGCCTGTGCCCAGCCAGCGCCTGCCTGCGGAACACACGAGCCACCGGGAACCTCTGCTGGGTGAGGGGCTATCTCTGCCCTGGAGCTGGTGTGGACGGGTGCAGGAGCCTGCCCCGGGCAGAACCTGCTTGCCCCCAGCTCGGGGCACCTTCCCAGGAGACGGACTTTTCCCTCCTTGGCTAACGGGATGGAACCTCAACTCGGGACCACACAGGAGATGAGGGCTGCGTAGGGTTCGAGGGTTCAGTGGTTTGCTCTCTGGATCCCTTTTCTCGCCTTTATTATTTTCTGTTGTTGTTATTACAGAGCAAATATGACAGGCAGCCGTTAGTGAAGTGGGATGAACTGCCTTGGCGGCAGATTTTCCTCTGGCTTTCGCTGTGGGATTTGCGTTTTAAGGGTTGGTTTGCTTGACAGTTGCCCAGTGAGGGAATCAGTTCTTGAGGACAGTGCAGCCGCTCCCCCCACCCCCTCCCTGCATCCTTGAGAACTGGGTGTGCAGACAGGAAGCGTGTCCGTCCGCTGCTTGTGGGCAGGAACTGGAGGCAGGGCTCCTTGGAGGAAACCAAACCAGCCTGAAGAGACTCCTCACAGCTGCTGGGTAGGGCTTTTGGCCCAGCTGTCACAGATGGGATCCTGAGCCTGCTAACTGATGCTGAATTAAGCTAACACATTTTTAATACATTTTTGACATTTCGCCTCTAATTATATAACATACTGAGAGGAAAAAAAAAACCTGCCTCTAGTTTATTTTTAAGAGGCTTAGGGCTTAGCTCCTATAGGTCCCTGGATGGCACATTGGAGCTATGAACAAAGGAGAGATGATGGCTAGGGGACCTTTCTCAAAGAGAGAAAACACCCTTTTGTCTTTTTAGGGGCCTGTGTCTAGTCTAGACATACTTGGCTTCTGAAAGTGACACAAAACCTTTGTAGGGCTGTTTTCTCCCAAGATGGCTGCCACAGAGTCCTAGGAAACTGCTCCTTTTGTGTGGTAAGGCTTGTTTGTACTTTTCCCTGTAGCCAGTGCTTCTGCCTTAGCTTCCCTTTTATCAAGCCAGTTCTGCCCATCTCTGGAAGGACCAGATGGTTATGGGCGAGCACTGTGACTGTGGTGGAAGGTGAGGATGTGTGCTGAGTTCCTCTTGTTTTGGAGAGGTGATGCACAGCAGGCATGTTGGCAGTTGGCCAGAGTCTGTAGGTATAATATCACTAGGACAGAATGCAGACAGAATGGGTCTCAGTTGTTCAGAGTAAGTCAAATGGCTTGAGTGATGGTTCATAACACATCCTGTCCAGAAGGGAAATCTGAGCCACCCAGATCAGGATGCTACCTGTCTGATTGGCTGGGCTTGGAACTAGGGCTGCTCTGAAAGTATAAATGCATTGACTAGGCCAGAAAGGTTCCTGTCATACTGTTTCTAAGGCTGGCTGGTTCACAGCTGTAGGTACCCAAAAAATGTAGACTTTGAAGACTAGGGTTCCCTCCTTTCTTCACAGAGCCTAGAACTCTGGCTGTGGGGTTTGTTGTTGTTCTCTGAGGCAGTAATGAGTGAGTACCTGGTCTAAAGTATCCTCCTTGGGCGGCTGTAGTGGACCAGTTCTGATTCAGGTTCCCCAAGAAGAGGGCAATTAAAGATTCTCAGTATGGCTGAGCAGCGGGGAGGACATGGTCTGAGCCTGAGGAGGAAGAAAGGGCCCTGAGACTTGGAAGGACGGTGGTCCTGGGCCATGTGGTTGGCCCATGGCTTGACCTCTCTTCCAGGTTTTCTTAGGCTACTTTAGCAAGCACTGGACCGAACCAGTGCTAAGACTGTATAACCTCAAGTCATCAACTAGACCTTCTGGATCTCTGAGATGGCTCTCAAGGTGTCTCAAAACTACACATGGTGGAGCAGTAGCAGCTGAGGAAACAGTGGGGACTGAGTGGTTAGAGAAAGAGTGTGAGAAAGTGTTCTGGGGCCTGCTGGAGCAGAAACAGGCAGAAAAACAAAACAACAACAAACAGGCAGGAAAAGGTCTGCTGCGGGGACCTTATTCTGCACCTGGCTTTCAGGGCTGGCTTTGAGCAAGGGGATCAAGTGGTCACTGCCCACACATGAGTGACAGCAGGCTGAGGTATTTCACCCTGATCACACCTACTTTTACCAGTGGTCTCTGCACTGGTGAGTGTGGTGAGAGTGCATGGCCTGGAGTGGCTCCTTCTCACCTGGCTTGGATCCAGTGCTGATCTTGAAATAGCTGAAGTGTCTGACTTATCAACCACACTGGAGAACTTTTCTTGGCTTTTTATTTAAGCAGGTGAGACTGGGATCAAACACTACTCCCTGGCTAGTGCAACCTAAGGAACCTCAGGCAGCCTTAGCCTTCTCTGTCTGGCCAAATGTCAGTGTGGCCTGTGAGGAGTTCAGGCAGCAGATCTGTTCCAAGCATCTACTCCTGCTCACTGAGAGCTGGTCTTAAGACATAGCCTGGTTCTAATGTGGCTGCGAGAAGAGTCACTTTGAATTGCTTGCACTACCTTTTTCTTTTCTTTAAAAAATAAAAAGCAACAATTACATTTCTTTGTGGATGGGTATGTCTGTATGTACCGCAGATTAGGTGTCAGAAGACCACTTAGGAGAGTTGGTTCCTCCTATGTGTGTCGGGGGATCAAACTCAGGTTAGACCTGATGACATGCTTTTACTCACTCAGCAATCTCCTGGTCTTGTGTTTTTCTTTTCCTTCCCTCCTTCCTTTTTTTTTTTTTTTCTTTTAATAAGATTCATTTGAGCCAGCAGTGGTGTAATCCCAGCACTTGGGAGGCAGAGGCAGGCGGATTTCTGAGTTCGAGGCCAGCCTGGTCTACAGAATGAGTTCCAGGACAGCCAGGGCTACACAGAGAAACCCTGTCTCGAAAAAAACCAAATCAAAAAAAAAAAAAAACCCAACAAAAAAATAAGATTCGTTTGCTTTAATGTGTATGCATCAACACCTACATATATGTGCACCACATGTGGATGGTGCTTGAGATCATGTGGGTGTTGGGACGCAAATCCCAGTCCTGTGTAAGAACAAGAGATACTTTTAACCATTCTTCAGCCCTCTGACCAAAGTAGGGTACATATGGTTGCCACAGCTGGGAGTTAGTGGCACATACTTGGGCCTCCTCACAATGGCAGCTTTGCTGGGAAGGGTCAAGTGACCTGTGTGTTAAGACACTGCCCTTGTTCCTGGAGCTCTTCCCCAGACTTCTCTCTGCTCTTCCTCATCTTGTTCTGCAGAGTTCTTTGCTGGTAAAGGGTTGGGGAGTTTGGTTCTGTGTCACCCTATTGTTTCATGGTTAAAAACCTTAGGAATGTAGCTAGTTGGCAATTTCGATTGAAATGTCTCTGGAAAGTCTTAGATTGGGTTTAGTCAGGTCTCTAAGACCCATTGCCATGCTCCAACAGAAAGGGCTGTGGCAGTTAGGCCTCAGGGAAGCAGGCGGCCGTGTTTAAACATTTAAATCTGAGAAGCACATAGAGCTGCGTTGTATGTTGAGTATCTAGAATCAAGCACCTGAGACAGTGTTGAACACAGCGCTGGTGTGAGGGTGCAGCTGGCTGGGGACTGACCCGGGAGTGGGGAATTCTCTCAGTGGGTGTGGAAAATATAAGTTTATGTGCTAAACTTTAATGTTTCTCTCTCTCTCTCATTTACATTCTCAAGACAATGTTTTTCTACTTAGCTCTGGTTGTCCTGGAATTTACTTTATAGAAACCAAGCTAGCCTCAAACTCAGAGATCTTGCCTACCTTTGCCTCCTGAATGATAGGACTAAAGGCATGCACCACTATACTCAGCTAAAATTGTGTGTGCATGGTGTATGCATCCTTCAAGCCCTCAGATTCCCTGGGGCTAAAGTTGTAGGCAGTTTTGAGACTTGAACTGCAGTTCTCTGCAACAGCAGTATGTATTCTTGACCACTAGACCATCTTTCCAGTCCTCAGCGCACAGTAGTTTTAATTGTTTGGTTTTTTTAGAACAGTTTTAGATTTACAGTAAAATGAGGTTTAAAAAACTCTCTTATACATACACACTGCTACCTGTCATTTCTGTTAGGTCTTGGCCCAGCTCCTTGTTAGACAACTGGTGGAGGGCACCTTGAGATGCAGTATTTCCTAAGGTTTATAGTCTGCATCAGGATTCACTATCAGATCCATTGAATACAGTGTCAGTTGGAGAATGCAGTTATGTTTAGTTTTTTTTTTGGGGGGGGGGGGTTGGTTTTTTTCAAGACAGGGTTTCTCTGTCTGACCTGGAACTCACTCTGTAGGCCAGGCTGGCCTCGAACTCAGAAATCCGCCTGCCTCTGCCTCCCAAGTGCTGGGATTACACCACTGCCGGCTCAAATGAATCTTATTAAAAGAATTAAAAGATTAAAGGCGTGCGCCACCATCACCTGGCATGTTTAGGTTTTCTGAACAAGGGATAAAGGCAGGAAAGAATTGAGGTGAGTTCTCTTCAGTTCCTTACAGTGGGTGATGCCCTCAGTCAGCAGGGCAGTCTCTTCTGTCTAGTGTTTTCTCTAATAGCTGTTGCCCATGCAGTGTCCCAACCTTCTTTCTCTATTGGCTTCTGTAGCATTCTCGTGTGGACCCAGAGGAACTCTTCACCAAGCTTGACCGCATTGGCAAAGGCTCATTTGGGGAGGTGTACAAGGGGATCGACAACCACACCAAGGAGGTGGTGGCCATCAAGATCATTGACTTGGAAGAGGCCGAGGATGAGATTGAGGACATCCAGCAGGAGATCACTGTACTCAGCCAATGTGACAGTCCTTACATCACCCGCTACTTTGGCTCCTACCTGAAGGTACCTACAAGGAAGAGGCATCTGTAATGTTTGGAGATGGAGCACACTGAAGGTTCTGTGCCAGGCTTTCTCCTTTGTTTCCAGAGGGATTAATATGTATCTTAGCCGGGCGGTAGTGGCGCACGCCTGTAATCCCAGCTCTTGGAAGGCACAGGCAGGAGGATTTCTGAGTTCAAGGCCTGCCTGGTCTACAAAGTGAGTTCCAGGATAGCCAGGGCCACACAGAGAAACCCTGTCTCCGGAAAAAACAAAACAAAACAAAACAAACAAACAAACAAAACCCAATATGTATCCAAAGATAGAGAGCAGAGAGGTGACAGCTGTGGGCACACAGGAATCCGTCTGGAAGGGCAGAGAGGCCCACCTTTCCTGATATCTCAGTTTCATAAAAACAGCCTGTTCTCTTGAGAAGTGCAAGTCCTCGAGGGTCAGTAGGCTCTAAAGTGTCTATCAGTGTTGTTAGGCACAGTCTAAGGGGCCCCTGCAGGCAGTCAATACTTTTGGGGACTGCCTGGAGAGCACTTGAGCAGAGTGCGGAAAAGACTCAGGTACTGCTCTGAGCAATTGGTCTGTCCACCAGGTGCCTGTACCTGAGGTTTGGTAGCTGGGTGGTTAGAGAGGTCTTTTCTCTGTTCCTCCCCCTGGACAGAGTCTGTTGACCAGGCTGCCCTTGAACTCACAAGAGATCTGCCTGCCTCTGTCTTCCAAGTATAGAAATAAGGTATGTGCCACACTTCTAGCCTTCCTTTTTTGTTTTGTTTTTGGTGGCTTGTTAATTGTTTTAGACAGGGTCTCACTGTGTAATTCTCTTTGTCTATATGGACCAGGCTGGCCTTAAACTCACCTGCCTCTTCACCATGCCTGGCTTGGCCCTCCTTCCCCCTCCCCCCCCCTCCCCACTCCGAGATGGGTTTTCTCTGTGTAACCCTGGCTGTCCTGGAACTCACTCTGTAGACCAGACTGGCCTGGAACTCAGAAATCTGCCCTGCCTCTGCCTCCCAAGTGCTCTTTTAATACTAATTTTTGTTATTCTTTTTACCTGTATGTGCTGGGTGGGAGTATGTATACATGAGTCCGTGTGTGCCTGCAGAAGCCAGAGAGGGTGTTGGGTCCTCCTGGGGGCTACAGGCCTTTGTGAGTCACCTGATGTGGGTGTTGGGAGTTGAACGTGGGTCTTCTGAAAGAGAAGCAAGTGCTTTTAACTGTCAAGCTATCTCTGTAGCCCTTCTTCCCTTTTAAAAAAGGGCAAGATCCTATGTTGCCCAATTTGAATTTGAACCTTTTTATTTGTTTTTGTTTTTTTGGATTTGGTTTTTTTCGAGACAGGGTTTCTCTGCATAGCCCTGGCTGTCCTGGAACTCACTCTGTAGACCAGGCTGGCCTTGAACTCAGAAATCTGTCTGCCCCTGCCTCCCAAGTGCTGGGATTAAAGGCATGTACCACCACTGCCTGGCTTGACCTTAAACTTTTTTTTAAACATTTATTATATGTAAGTACACTGTAGCTGTCTTCAGACACATCAGAAGAGGGGGTCAGATCTCATTACTGGTGGTTGTGAGCCACCATGTGGTTGCTGGGATTTGGACCTCCGAAGAGCAGTCAGTCAGTGCTCTTAACCGCTGAGCCCGCCTCGAACTTCTGATCCTCCTGTGTTGGGATTATAGGCATTCACTGCCTTGCCCAGCTAGAGCCCTATCTTATTTGGCAGGAACTTGCCTGGTATAGTTGTTGTATGGTCCAAGCCCCTAGCTGACTACTTTTGGAGGAGTGAGAGGGGGTGGCCTGTGGACTCCAGACTTGGGCATTACCGCTGCATTTGCTGCCCAGGCACTGACAGGTTTCTCTGCTCCCAGAGCACCAAGCTATGGATTATCATGGAGTACCTGGGTGGCGGCTCTGCACTGGATTTGGTAAGTTCAGACTCAAGCAATGAGCAGCTTGCTCTCATTGACTTGTCTTTCAGTGCCCCAGGACCCACTGCCCTGCAAACTTTTAGGCTTTTGGGCTTTCTCAGGCTACCTGTCACTGTCTTACCTATCACTGTTCTATGTCAATCAGGAATTGTTAGTTTACAAGCAAATCACTGTTCATCTTGCTCTGGTTGATGCTAAAAGACGTCTTGGGCCTCTACTGGGCTAGGGGCATAGGCACATTTCGAGCCCCAGACAAATAAGAGAGTCAGGGCCCTGGTTAACCTATTCTCATTCTTATGGTCACAGAAAAGATTAAAGCAGCCCTCAAGTTTTCCGAAAACAGAATGTCACCCCCATTTCTCCGTACTTCCCCCATTATCCTTCACAGCTGAAACTATAGGAAGTAAGGAACTTAAAGGCCCCAGGCTGCTTCTGCAAGGACTCAGAAGTTGGTGGGTGCTGCTGCTCAGGTGCTGTGGTGGCATGGGTGTGGTAGATGAAACTGAGGCTCTTTCCTTCTGTGCCGCTGCAGCTGAAACCTGGGCCACTGGAGGAGACCTATATTGCCACCATCTTGCGGGAGATCCTGAAAGGCCTGGATTATCTTCACTCAGAGCGCAAGATCCACCGAGATATCAAAGGTCCTGCGGGGTGGGCATGGCTGCAGTTCTGCCTGTGACTAAACGGAGATGGGCATGTGGAGCCTAGTAGTTTGTGGTGCCTGAGGGCATGGGATGTGAGGAGCTCTTCTGCCACTTGGAAACTGGGCGGGGGGGGGGGGGGGGTAGGGGTTGTCCATCTTCTTTCCTCCATTTTTAATGGCCACACTGAGGGTGGAGCCTTGGGGATCATGCATCCTAAGCAAACATTCTGCTACTCTGCCAACCCTCGAAGCCTGCGGTTTTCATATATGTGAAGGAAACCAGTTGTGTACTAGTACAAGGCAGGAGTTGGGTGTGGATTTCTACAACAGTCCTGTGTGGTCCAGTCCTGATAAGGACTTTCAAAGCTGGGCCAGCCCCCCATGACTGACCGGGTGAGGATAGCTGAGCTCACGTCACAGTGAGGAATCCTGTGGACAGAGTGATAGACATCCTGACTAGCCATGCCACTGTACCTCTCAGTTAGGGTCACTATGGTTAGATGTGAGGTGGGTGTTGCTGTTGTTGTTGTCAGAAAACACAATGGTGCCAGGCCCTGGAACAAAGGTAGGAATGCTCCTGTAGGTCCCCCAGATTGCCTGCTCTGCCAGCAGTGGCTACTGTCCAGGAAAACTAAGTTCTCAAGACATATCTGCTGCTGTCCCAGGGCCAGAGGATACCATCCCATCACTAGTCAGGAGTTGCATGCAGGGTTATTTTGGGGGGCTGTGGAGCCAAGGATGATGCCTACCTGTCCTGTATTGAGCAGCTGCCAACGTGCTGCTCTCAGAGCAGGGTGATGTGAAGCTGGCAGACTTCGGTGTGGCTGGGCAGCTCACAGACACACAAATCAAGAGGAACACATTTGTGGGTACTCCTTTCTGGATGGCACCTGAGGTTATCAAGCAGTCGGCCTATGACTTCAAGGTGAGTTCTGGATGGGAGGTGGGAGCATACTGCCATCACCTCAAAATGCTTCATGTAGCAGCTGTCCTGTGTGATACCCTGTCTAGGCTGACATCTGGTCCCTGGGCATCACAGCCATCGAGCTGGCCAAGGGGGAGCCGCCAAACTCTGATCTCCACCCCATGCGAGTCCTGTTCCTGATTCCCAAGAACAACCCACCCACATTGGAGGGCCACCACAGCAAACCCTTCAAGGAGTTTGTAGAGGCCTGCCTCAATAAAGACCCACGATTCGTAAGGCCTGTCCCCACTTGGGCCACCCCAGGCAGCTGAGGGGTTTGGGGAAGTGTATGAAGGGAGGATGTTAACTTGGTGGGACAGTGCCCAGCCTTCACATCCTTACCTGTCCTTCCTTGTGTTTTTTGTGAGGGTGGAATTCAGCTCTGACTTTGTCTGTCTCCCTGGCAGCGACCCACTGCCAAGGAGCTCCTGAAGCACAAATTCATCACCCGCTACACCAAGAAGACCTCTTTTCTCACTGAACTTATTGACCGATATAAGCGCTGGAAGTCTGAGGGGCATGGCGAGGAGTCCAGTTCTGAGGATTCTGACATGTAGGGCTACATGTATTTTGGGGGGGGGGGGTATCCTCGAAAGCTCCCTGGTGCTTGATGCCAGTGGAGGTCTCCCCCTAGAGGCAGGCTTTAGTTGCGAGGGTGAGGACTTATACTGGTCAGGGAACCCATAGGCTGAAGGACAGGGCCTTTGACTATCATCTAAATGCAGCCTGGACAGAGTTCTGCCCATTGTCTAGGACCTCCCAGGACAAGAAGCTGCCTCAGAGAAAAGAAATGTACCTTGGTCTGTGTTTACTTCCATGCCTGTCTCCATCAGTTCTTCTGATTCTTTATCCTCTTTAGTGATGGTGAGGCTGAGGATGGGGAGCAGGGTCCCATCTGGACGTTTCCTCCAACCATCCGGCCAAGTCCACATAGCAAGCTGCACAAGGGAACTGCTCTGCACAGCTCACAGAAGGTCTGTTCATGCCCTGGGCCAGAGCACTGCCGCATATGTACCAGCCTGCCTCAGTTTTTCTGGGGCAGCAGATTTGGACTACTGTGTATCAGGCTTTGAGGAGGTCAGCTCCACAGTGCCCTTGACCTTGGGCTATATTAAACACTCAGTATCTGGGGTCTGGGTAAAGAGCTTAAGGACAGGGCAGAGCGGCACTGAGCTACCTAGGAGTCAGACTGAAGCCTGGGTCTGCTGGTGCTCAGGTACAGGCCTAATAAGAACTGAAGGCTTGGGCTACCTTGTAGTTTGGGAGTTGACCCCTGGTCTGTGCTGTCACCCTGCTCAAGACAGATTGAGAAGACAGAAAATGGAACCTCTTTTTATCTCCATGTACCCAGTGTCTTGCTTTCCCCCTTGCAGCCTGCTGAGCCTATCAAGAGACAGCCAAGGTCCCAGTGCTTGTCCACACTAGTCCGTCCTGTGTTTGGAGAGGTGAGAATACAGCTGAGCCTGTGGTCATGTGGGGCACTGGCTTTGTTCTTTAGAGGTGCTCTCTGCAGAGCTATGGTGTGGTGTTATAGTGGGCCCTGAGCCTAGGCTTTATCTATTTGATTTCTGGGTCTATTGCAGGTAGTTAGCACAGGCTTGTGAGTCCAGCTTCCTGAGGAGGATTATACCGTAAAGCACTGGGACGAACTGACCTGACCAGTGTGCTTTTGTGTCCCTGGCCTGCTAAGGTCCTGGCATTACAGTGCTACAGTTTTTTGCAGTGCCCAGCCACCACATGATTCTTTTGTAGAGGAAGACAAAGGATTGTTGGGTCAGACTAGGTGAGGGAGGTGATTCCTGGGTGGCCACGTGACCTTATGTCACTTCCTGATGTCAGAATTTCTATTTTCAGAAATATAGTGCAGCCAGGCATGAATGTTCATCTATGGATTTGAAGCTCAGATAGTAGATTGTAGGCAGTAGGTTGTCACTGGGTGGGTGACAGCACGGAGAGCACAGAGAGGGAGGGCAGGATGTGGATGAATGGAAATAGTGAGTCTCTCTCCTTGGAGAGTGACCTTAGCCAGAGTAGGAACAGCCACTTAGGGCTGTGTCGTGTGCAGTGTTGCCTGGGACTGAGAAGATGACTCCCTAGGTAAGCGTACACTCAGTTGAAGTCCTACAAATGATTATTGACACTTTGTAGTCTGATCTGGGATGTCTGTCAGAAGTCCTTGTTGAGTCCTCAGAGTTTCTGTACCAGTTTCTAAATGCACTTATTTCCTGACCTTCAGTTTGTAAGAAACCCCAGGGTTCTGATCTCTTGATAGCCTAGGTCAGGGGAGAGAGGAGCCTTAAGATGGAAGCGCCTGCCCCATCAGCAGGGCAGGGTGCACTGCCTGTGCAGCACTAGTTTTGCTTTCTGTAGGTCTTCCAAATGTGAGAACCACGTAAGATGCCAGTTAGGTACATGATCTCTCTGCAGCTCAAAGAGAAGCACAAGCAGAGCGGTGGGAGTGTGGGTGCCCTGGAGGAGCTAGAGAACGCCTTCAGCCTGGCTGAGGAATCCTGTCCTGGCATCTCAGACAAGCTGATGGTGCATCTGGTGGAGCGCGTGCAGAGGTGAGCACAGTGCGTCAGCCCAGGAGGACATCCCATGGGGGACTGAACACAAAATGAAGCCTGGGATTCATTCTTGGGAGCCGCCGGTTCAGTCTTCCTTTGTCAGGGTTGGCATGTTCTCTCATTTTTGATGTTAGAGTTAGAGGGAGAGGCAAGTGGGCCTTGGGCTATGTGTGAAGGTTGTACCCTCATTCTCAGGCAGTGTCTGACAGAGTTCCAGTTGCAAAATGGCTCCGTGACAGAGCATTATGTACAGCTGACTTCTGACCTTTCTACTTGGCTTCCTAGAGGTTCTGTGTCCCAAGAACAGCATGGATGTTTGTAAGCCCAGGGTTGCCTGCTACTGATGGGGAGCCCTAAGTGACACATGCCTGTGAAGGGACAGGCCAGGCAAACGCTGACTCTTCCATGGCAGCCCCACAGGCTCAGGGTTCCTGAGCTGTTACAGGCAGATGTACCAGTTCCTCCTCCCTGCACTCTAGGAGAGACCCACCCTGGTTCTTAGGAGCAGCAGGGTTTGGTCTAGTTGACACTGATCCTGAAACGCTAAGGACATCTTCCATCTTGTGATATGCTTGTACAAATGCTGTCAACTGTACATCTAAGGCTTGCAAGATGTTGCTGAAGTGCATGTCCAGGGGTGATAATGGTGCCTTTCACTTAACAGGTTCTCACACAGCAGGAACCACCTGACATCTACCCGCTGAACAACCAACCGAATGCACTACTCTTCACAGAGAGGGAGAAGAATGCTTTTTGTTTTGAGCTCTAAAAGGACTGACTTGGAAGCCCTCTTGTGTTGTGTTGCAACTGTAAAGACTGACCAGCCTGTAGGCTTCACAAGCCAGGTTACCTTCCTTCTGCCCTACACACCTGTGCTCGCCTCCTTGGTTGACTGAAGCTATGATAGGCACGCGGGAGCCCTTGCAGAACTGGGCAGCGGCTGGTGTGACCTTCTATAGACTTCACAGTCCCTGCAGCGGGTAGACCAAGGAGCATAGTGACTCTTGGGCAGCTTTGGCTCTTCCTCTACACCAGGGACATTGTCTCGAGGGCTCATAGAGGCCCAAGATGGTCATAATTTGCCTTGTGGTGTCAGTTCAGGTACTGTGTGTTTTCATGAGTACTCGAATCGTCCAGAATATTTTGGGCTTTTTTTTTTTTTTTTTTTTTTTTTTTAAAGAAAATTGAACTTCCTGAGTATTCTGACAGTAAGTGTTAGTTTTCATAGAGCACTGAAAGCCCTACCATTTCAATAAAGACCTGGATTGGAGACGTTCTAATGTGCAGATCCTGGCCACATGGGATTTCTGTAGCTTCTGAGCCAGTGTCCCTTCTAAATATTATCATATAACCTAACAGTTTCTGGTGGCCTTCTGAAGAACAAAGTAGGGCAGATGTTTTTATTATAAATCACGTGGGTGAACAGGCATCAGGCCTGCCCTAGTTAATGAGAAACACTGGGAACTGGTGAGAGGCCTCACCTTCCCAGGCCTTGTTGGGGGTGGAGGTCTTTGTTCTCCACTGGTCTAGAAGGTATGTGGGATGGGAGCCAGGGCAGCTTTTGCCACACTCTTGTTACACTATGATCTGGAGGCTAACCCCTAGACTATCATGAGCTCATCACATAAGCCTGAGTATAGTGCTAGTCTGAGGCTACAGGTAGACATAGAAGCAACCTAACCTGTATTTGGGGCTAGTCCTGAGCAGGGCCATGTTCATGAAACTCAGGCCCCCCCACTTCCTTTTCATGGCTCTCAGACGTGCCCCAGCCATCGTGAGTCTTCACTGTTTATGGAGGTTGAGGGACGGCGGGACCCCTCCTAGGGGTCTTATGAGACCCATTCCAGGGTCAGCGCTCCCTATCACCTGGTAGGAAGATGATGCTACAGTCCCTGCAAGCCTCTGTCATAGATTCTTGTCCAAGCAGGGTGAAGGACCTGCCTCCTTCTCTCTGATGTCTGCCTCCAGCCCTGGAGAGTGATGTGAACAGTCCTGAGTGAAACTTGGGGGTCTCCCTGGTGAGCTGCTGGCCCTTTTGATGACTTCCATCCACCTGTGAAAAGGGGCAAACCAGTGGGCATAAATTCACAACCCTTACCAAGAATAACTAAAAAAAATACAGCCGGTTCTTGCTCTGCAAGCATGAGGAGCTAGGTTTCATCGTTAGCTCCCGAGTACAAAGCTAGACATGATGTTCACTTAAATTCCAGCACTGCGGAGGTGGAGGTGGGTTTGCTCCTCAGCCAGCCTAATCAGTGAGCTCCAGTGAGACACCTGTCTCATAAACAAGCTGGGCTGTGTCAGTGCAGTGCCTCAGGGGGGAGTACTTGCCAGGCGAGCCCGCCAACCTGAATTCAAGTCCCAGAACCCACATAAAGGTCCATGGCAAAAGTGACCCCACAAAGTTGTCCTCTGACCTCTACACTCAAGTGGCACACGTGTCCTCCCCACAACTGAAAAAGGATGGCTCCAGAAGTTGTCCTTTGGTCACTGTGTGTATGCACACATGTATATGTACACTGGTATCACAAACGTGAAAAAACTGAAAAACACCTATAAACATTACTTGACCCTTGGTTTCTAGAAACTGGGAAGTTTGCCTCAGGCTCTGTATAAGTGGCAGAGAACAAAGGAAGCATGGCAGACTCACCTTTCAAATGTGTACTTGCTCTCAGCACGGAAGAAGTAGACGTGAGATTTGAATTGGAGCTTGAAAACGTAGTCTCTGTGGATGCTGTCAGCCTCCCTGGGGAGGCTCACACTGTAACCCAGTAGTGGGAGACTGGCCAGGGGGTAGTCGTCCTGCAAGTCAGCACAGGAACAGGGTCACTGGGGCAGCATGCATATCTTCATGGCGAGGGGTCCAGTAGTCTTCCACAGCACTTCACTCTGTACCACTGACTCTCCCAAGAAAATGGTAGTTTGTACAGAGGGGCCCTGTACTAATCCCATTTTCATAGAGAGGGTGCTGTAATGGTGGGCTTAGCTTCAATATGTGAAGAGGAAATAGACAAGCAGATAGGCATCGTACTCTTTGTGCCTGTTCAGTTCAACATACCTGGTGTGTTTTATAGAAGAACAAGCAGAAGTTGGTAAAGACCACCCAGAGCTTCTGCCAGCCATTACTGTTTTTGAACTTTCTCAGCAGATATCCTGAAAGCTGGTTCTGTCAGAAAAGAGCATAAATAGCATGTTGCCTTCACTATAATCCCATAACCCTGCCATCTAGCCGGAATACCCACACACAGGTCTCTGCTGTACTCAACATCCTTTTTCTTTTTGTTTCCCCAAGATAGGCTTTCTCTGTGTAGCCCTGGCTGTCCTGGGGTCTAGGACATCTGGGATCAGGCTAGTGGCAAACTCAGATCTACCTGCCCCTGCCTCCCAGTGCCGGGATTATAGGTGTGCACCACCGTGCCCAGCTGATGATCAGCATTCTAAAATAAGTATGGTTGTATACACTTAAGACCTGACTACAGGATGTTAGTCTGGACCGATGTCCCAAACACTTAAGTAGTATACTTATGTAATAAGTAATATTATTAGTTTTGTAATAGATATGTAATAAAATTAGTTTTCTGACAAAAGACAGCACTTAACAAACCTACAAGAGAACAAGATGGAGGTGGTTATAACACATTGAACCAACTTTGGAAGGCTCTTTAAAGTTATGGGGAAGGTATTTAAGTGCAGCACTAGACAAGGTATCCTCAGCCTCCTCTCTGCAGGGCCCGTATTTAATGCATGCTGCCTCACTTCCCAAGAGTCCCCTACCTACTTTAATCTGTAAGTGCCTCAGGCCTCACTAGGGATTCGCTATGTTCTGACCCCTACATACACTCTTGAGCCTGGCCCAGTAGAGTGGGGATGGGGCAGAGGAGAATCTGGAGTCAGGGGAAGGGAGCAGGAATGAGTGTGTGGAGATGCTAGGCTGAACAACTTGAGGTTCTGTGAAGCCAGATGTGTATAAGCACTAATCATTCTGTAAGTAGAGTAATCATCAGGGTGGGAAGTTTGTCCTTTGGGCCTTTCGGCAAATGCCAGCGTGGATGAGCTGCTGCCTCTGCTTCACCATCCTTACAGGATACCCGGTAACATTTGGTGGGAAGTTCCTTTTCAAAGCTTAAGGAGATGAGATCAGTGGAGGAGGGAGCGGTCAACTGGGCCCCTCCCCAGTAACCAGCACACTAGGGGTGAGTAGGTGGCCCACATGTATGTTCATGACAGCCATACCTCAACAGCTGCACTGTGGTCTGCTCTGGACACACTTGTGTTCCGGTACCAGCACACATGCATTGTAGTATTTGCCCGGTGCTGGCTGTTTCCCTCCAGGGAGCCCTGGGTTCCTCGACCATCTTCTGATTCTTCCAGAGAGACTTCATCAGAAGATCCTGAGGAAAGTTAGCAGCTAGTACCACCCACCCATAAGGCTCCTCCAGGATCTGGGAAATAGGCCCTTGGTACCCAATCAGCAGCTAGACAAAATCATGGTGCTAGGATAGCCCAAGAACTCTTCACCTAGGCATAGCCACCAGTTTTTCTTGCGTAGGAGGAAACTCATGGGACCTGGCAGGCTGGCCAAGGTCAGGAAAGCCATTTTTAGAAAAGCTCTCAGTTACAGAGGGGATCTCTTGGGGTGTCTTGAGTCAAAACTCACTAGGGGTACGAGTATACACCGGGCCTCCCAGCAGCACCAGGGCTGAGTCACCAGTATTCTTGGCTGCCTGGATTGCTGCATTCAGGTCCTGCATCCACTTTTCCTTTTCTAGCCGAGTGCTGTAAAGGAAAAAGTCAAGTTAGCCGCCTTCTTGGGGAAGCTCTTCCTGGCCTGGAGTCCTGTCCTTTGTATCAGGGGACAAGTCTGGTTTGGGCATCTGTTCCATTCCCTGGGTCTTGGGGCTAGTCAGAAACACGCCTTCTCCAGCCGGTCACTAGGGTGAGCTGGGAGGAGCAGGGAAAGGAGGGCACAGTGCTGGAATTAGTGAGTTTATTACCAAACATCTTACAAGATTGGATTTGGTTCGTGATTAAGGTGGCATTTCCTGGTGGAGGAAAACCAGATCAGATTTCACTGAGCAGGGATTATACCTGAAGATACCAGAAATTCTCTGGTCTGGAAAGGAGAAAGCCTCCAATTGCTGTGCTGTGACCTCAAGTTGATCTTTTTTTTTTTTTTTTTTTGGTATTTTGGATTTGCTTTTTTCAAGACAGGGTTTCTCTGTATAGTCCTGGCTGTCCTGGAACTCACTCTGTAGACCAGGCTGGCCCAGAACGCAGAAATCTGCCTGCCTCTACCTCCCAGAGTGCTGGGACTGCGCCATCACTGCCGGACCATGATTGGTTTCTTGAATACACAAATGTCAACAAACCTTCCCTGTCTTCAAGGGGAAAGATACTCCTTCCTGTCTACAAGGGGGAAAATAGTCATTTGCCTGCATAACTTGGAAACAGCTGAGTCCCATGATAGGGGTAGAGTTCAGAGGTTGGTATTGAAGTCCTCATCCCTGCATCAGGTCCTGCTCTGACTGAATCATGAAGAGGGCCTTACCTGGCTGCTACCACAATTGTTTTCTGAGCTGCATAGATGGTGAAGCAATGAGGAACAGACCATTCATTCTCACTTTCTTCTACCTGTAGGTGAGAAAAGAGGTGACATCCTATGGGCTATGAATGTTAATTTAGCCTAAACCTGAGGCATACAAAAAATGACTACCAGTAATACTAGGTGCAGCTGGCTTGGAAGGCTTGTACAATCCAAGTCTGGACAACTACAAGGGAAGTATAGGAGGCACACTTGTGCCCCTACATTATGGGAACTGCTTCCAAGTGCCTGAGGTCTGGTCTAAAGACACTGAAATACTCACCGGTGGATCCAACACTATTAGCTGAAAATCAAGCAAAGAAGATGTTGAACATTTCAGTAGTAGGAGCTGGAAAACTCATCATCCTGGGACCATCTTTATCAAATGCAAAAGAAATCCACTGCATACTGATCTTAGCCAAATCATACTGATCTGATGGAACAATTCCAAGATAAAATATTACCAAATCAAACCTAAAACCATATACAGGAAGTATCCTGGCACCAAGCAACATAGATTTAAAGATGCAAAGATTGAAACTACAAAGCTTAGTAACAGACTCCTATCTGAAGTCAGCAAAAGTGATCATTTCTTTACAGACTGAACACCATTGCTGAAAGCCAACCGTTTTAATTCTCATGTCTGAGACTTAAGGAAACTGCTTTAACATGATCAAGCTCCTCTCGAGCTAAGAGCGAGCTACTCTTCTCTGAATAGTTTAGATAAGGAAGTATACTATGCAGCCCTATGCCTGCCAGTTACAGAAGATCCCAAAGAATGGACAATTCCCCTACAGAGCACACAGGATAAAAAAGCACTGAGTTACTCTCAACAAAGTTCTGACATTCTGCTAGCCATTTGTTAGAATGTGGTCTGTTAAACTTACCAAGTTAATATTTAAGTTTCATGTGATTTCAGTTGAAATTCCAGTGGTGTTTTAGAATGGAATTTGTTTAAATGACTCCAAAGTTTATTTGGAATACTTAAATGCATTTTTAAAATGTATTATTATGTATATGATGTGTGTGTACACATGCACACAGTTATCTCTTTCCACTTTCACATGGATCCCAGGAGGCCTGACTTGTCAGGCTTGCACATCAAATACTATATCTACAGAGCTATCGTGCTGGCCCTACAAAGAGAATTTTAAAAGGAGGGTAAGGATGGGGTCGGATGTAGTCTCCACATAGTAACCATCTCCAGTGTGGACGACACTAGTGGAGTGGAAGATACTGCTATAAGCAAAGTATAAGATGAAGGTTGTCACATAACATGAAAGATTCAACAAATGGGGAAAGGACTATATGAAGAAAAAATTACATCCTTAACCAATTACATCTAACAAATGCTAGACATAGTGAGAAATGAAAAATGGGGCTGAAGAAATGGCTCAGCAGTTAAGAGTGCTTGCTGTTGCTTCAGAAGACTGAAGTTTGGTTCCTAGTTCCATTTGGGCAGCTCACAATCATCTGTAACTCCAGCTTCAGGGTATCCAATACCACCTCCTGGTGTTCAAGGGCACCAGTACATATATGCATATATCCATACATAGAAACACAAATAAAAATAAACTTGAAAGACATTTTAAAAAGTGCCACTAGAACTGTGTGTGGTAGCATGCCTATAATATCAGCAGAGGCAGGGACTGGCTGTGAGTTTGAGGCCAGCCTGGTCTACACAGTCCCAAGACAATTAGGGCTACATAGAAAGACCATGTCAAAACATAAAAGCCAAGCCAGGCAGTGGTGGTGCACACCTTTAAGCCCAGCACTCTGGGAGGCAGAGGCAGGTGGATTTCTGAGTTCGAGGTCAGCCTGGTCTACAGAGTGAGTTCTAGGACAGCCAAGGCTACACAGAGAAACCCTGTCTCGAAAAACCAAAATTAAACAAAATAAAAGCCTCATGTTTAGCCTCATTGTGAAATCTTCAACAAATGGTTATGTCATATGTCAGAGGCTATTCCAAAATAAGGCACCTGTACAGGATGGAGTTTTAAGTTCCAATAATTTATGGAGAAACTAAAGGTAATTACTACTTAGCAAAAAGTATTTGTGACCTGGGTCTGAGCAGATGGCTCAGTTCAGATCGTCCGGTCCCGTGTAAAAAGCTGGCCATGATGATGAACGTCTGTAATCCCAGTACCAGAAGGATAGAGACAGGCAGATCCCTGGAGCCCATAGGCTAGCCATTAGCTAAATTGGTGAGTTCTAGGATCAGTAAGAGAGTCTGTCCCAAAAAGTAGGGTGGAAAACAACGCCAAAGATACCTGATGGTGACCCCCGGGCTTCCACATTCGTGCCTATCCCCACAGACACGCACATTTAGAACTCAGTGTGAGCAGCTGAATGATGCTTTGCTGGACAGTGAGGAACAAAGACACTAGAAGCAGCATGTGCTGCGCATAGTGGGGCCACTGTGAGAATGGACTTGAAGATGTTTGAGAGACAGACATTTTTATTTATTTTGTATATGAGTACTTTAAACATTTTTATTTATTTTGTATATGAGTACACTATTTCTGTCTTCAGACACACCAGAAGAGGGCATCAGACCCCATTGCAGATTGTTGTGAGCCACCATGTGGTTGCTGGGAATCGAACTTAGGACCTCTGGAAGAGCAGTCAGTGCTCTTAACAGCTGAGCCATCTCTCCAGTCCCATGGTATATACTCTTAAAAAACCATACTTAACCTAATGAAATGTTAGGTACACAAGCTGCACCAGAGAAGTCAGAGGATGGACCAGTTGCTCAGGATGAATTACCAAGGAAAGAGCAGCGCTACTCACAAAGCAGCTTGTGCAAGTGTCAACCGGCAAGAGGTCACCAGAGCTAACCCTGGAGTGCTGCATCTGGTGATATTTATCTCACATTTTCAGGGCTTCTCTACAGAAATGTGTATTTTAGAAGTAAGCCATCCAACAATGGGGTTGTCTTCCCCAGGCGGCCCCTTGCCAAGTTCATCACAGTAGAGTCACGCATTAACAAACACCCGTTTCAGGCTGAGCAGAGGCCTTCAGAGTCAGGAAGAAAGGACCCTAGCTTGCTGCTGCAGCAGTACACACCACCACAACAGGCAGTGTGAGGGAGAGGCGGCATCCTGAGACGGCAGGATGATGGAAACAGGCAGCACTGCCCTTGCCTTCCATGTCTCCAGGTCAAGTTTCAGGTGGGGTCCCAAGCTTTACATGAAAGGAAGGCAGCCTCTAGAACTTCCCGACTCTCCATGACCTTAAATGGGTTTTAAGAAATTTGTTTTGAGCTTTTTTTTTTTTAATTTTATGCATATGGATGTGTGCGTGCATGTGTATCTGCATCACATACAGTGCCTATGGAGAGAAGAGGTGTCGGATCCCCTGGAACTAGATACGGATGGTTGTTGCTGCCATGTGTGTGCTGGGAATCAAGTGCTGAGCCTTCTCCAGCCCTTTCTTTGTTTTTCAAAGATTTATTTTTGTCCATGTGTGTTTGTGTGTGTCTGTGTGAAGGTGCCCATAGATGGCATTAGGTCCCTGGTGTCTGATACAGGCAATTGTGAGCTGCCTGGCATGGGTGCTGGGCACTGAACTTGTGTCACCTGGAAGAGCAGTGAGCCATCTCTACAGCCCTTAACCAGGGTTGTCATTAACTCCCAAAGGCAGAGTTGATAGACTGGACTGCACTGCGGTCAGTGGTCATCCCGTTTCAGACATCCGTGTGGGTGCATATGCAGGGCACGCATACGGCTCCCAGCAGCTGTGAGCAAGCATAGCCCAGCGAACACAGGCTGTCTGCCCAGCGGACAGTTGTTTTTGGATGAGATTCTTAAACTGCATGGCATGTGAAAGAGCTGACTAATTCCAAGCTGTAGGGAAAGTAAGCACACTGTCAGGTGCTAAAGGAGACCATGGCTGGAGGCTGAAGCTCCAGGCCCATTGGCTGAATACGGTACATTCTGGTGTTCAGAAGAATAATAGTCTTGAGGAATTGAGGCAAACAAAAAAAATCCAACATGGCCTGCTCACCACTGAAAAATCCCAGACTTGCCACTGTGTGCGAGAGGTGGGGCAAAGTCCAGCCTGGTACCTAGAAGGCAACTGTCAGGTAAGCCTGATGGCACTCACCAGCATGCCACGGAGTGGAAGGAAGCCCCGGATCCGGAAATGACTGGCCCCTGTGACACTTTTGCTTGTATACAGCAACATATCTGAGAACTGGGGAGGGAAGCCTATTAGGTAAGTGAACTTTACAAACAAGGGACAAAGCTTCAATATAAGTATAGTCAGACTCTGATGAACTACAGATCTATGCAAGTTACTAGAGACTGCTGGAAAAAAATCACTCCTTGATCCTTTTGACCAGATGAATGTAGTAGCCACAGGGGCCAGCAGAACTGGGGCCAGCCAGCAGTCCCTCTAGTCTGGCCTAGCTAGTAGGAACAGCCAGCAGCTCTGGCTGGTGAGGTCAGCTTCTCCCCTGCATAGATCAGTTCTGGGGCACGTGGAAAGCCTGGGAAGATGAGGACACACGGCCAAATCCTTTGTTCCCATGTTCTTAGGCTAACATTGAGACCCCCTAGCTGTCACTGGGCCACCAGTACATCTCTATAAGTCATTTTGATATTGGCTCTGCTTGTCCTCCCAGAATGTGGGATAGGACCAAATAGGCCAGGGCAGGCAAAGTGCTGCTTCCTGGCTCCCCTGAGTCCCCGTGTGACTGTGAGCTGCCACCTGGGCTGAAGTGTATTAGGGCTGAAGTGGGAGGCAAGGGAACAGCTTTCCTGACAAAACTACACCCACTGATTCCTCCCAGATTGGAGATGCAGTTTGAGGTACTGTGGGAAACATACCAGGAAAAACATCCTCTGTTGCAGGCCCTTCTTGGTGAGCTTGTGAAGGCAGCCCTCACGGATGAACTCCTGAAAGACAATTAGTGTTCCCGTGAACATAGTACAGCAGTCATAGTCCCTTTGCTAGCTGGGACAAAGGTCATGGTGGCCAGCAGCAGCCTCTAGCCTGCTTCCTGCTCACTCATGTACATGTCATAGTATACATGTGGAGGTCAGAAGACATCCCTCTTGTCTAGTCTTCTTCTGGAACTTTGTGGGATCTGAGGATTAAACCAGACCTACGGCACGCACCTCTCCCTGCTGAGCCATCTTGCCAGCCCTGCTGGCTTCTTTAAGCCCTGCTGAACAATAGCTCTCTTGGGGAGTCACGCTACCTTCAATAGTGCCTCTAGTTATCAGAGGCCTATCCTGGTACCAACTCAGTCCTTAGTTGTCTGACCCAAGACAAGGATACCAAGATGTACAGTCATCTAGTGGAGAGACATTTGGGAGACTAAGTGTGCGTCTGAGTTCTGCAGTGGGAAAGGCTGGGCAGAAGCAGTATGAGAAGGGGAAGGGGAAAGTCTCCAGAAACATTATTGGGTGGTTAGAGTTAGCTACCTTGCACTGGAGTATTGAATAAGGAACAAGAACCTAATGCCACACAGGCTTACATCATCAAGGAGCCCCATAGGGTGGTGTGCGCCTTTAACACCTGCCTCAGGAGGCAGGGGCTTGTGGGTCTCTATAAGTTCATGGCCAGCCTGGGCTACATAGTGAGTTCCAGGACAGCCAAGGCTACACAATGATACCCTGTCTCCAAATAAAACAAACAAAAACATCAGAGGAAAGGTGCCAATAGGAACAAAGTGCAGAAGCCGGGTGGGTGCAGCCTGCACATACCAAGTAAGGCACAAGAAGGCTTTACGTGCTCACCGACACAGGATGAAGAGACAGCCCTAGGAGAACAGTGGCAGAAAGGTCTACCTCGCTGTATGTGAACACCTGTAGTACTTAGTAGGGCCGGTTCCTAAGCTTTCTTACTCCAGTCCTATGTCAACAGTAGAGTCAGGAGCAGAAGCATCTGGTAACAGTGTACAGCCAAGAGACACTAACCCTTGGAGCAGAACTGGAAGTCCAGAAGGAGGCCACATCTCTACCGGGCTTTTGATTTTTTATAAGGAGGACAGGCCCATTCTACAGATGTGCCAGGGCAGCCTGATACCTGTGTGCATAGGACTAAAACCAGCCTGATCTGGAAGAGGCCTGGGCATGTGGCTCCCTAGGTGCTTGCCTGCCGTGCACGAAGCCTGGGCACCACACAGACCAGGTGCTGGGATCACACCTGCAGTTCCTCACTCGGGAGGTGGAGGCAGGAGGACAGAAGGACGAGAAGTTCAAGGTCATCCTTAAATACACATGAATTTGAGGCCAGCCTGGGTTACATGAGTCCCTGCTAAAGGGGGGGGGGGGGGAGGGAAAGAAAAAGAAAAGCAAACTACTAGAAGAAAAATACATAGGTTAGGAAATATCTTCTGGTATATGACACCTAAGGTACAAACAAGTACGGATAACTTGAATGCCATTAAAAGTTTTATAAGTTTTAAATGAGATAACCCACGGGGGTAAAAAGACAACTCAGGGAGGGAGGAAGCATTATACGCATTGTCTGGTTGCTTTCACTCCAGACTTCTGAGATGGAGTCTCATGATACAGCTAAACTGGCCTCACTGTCAAGGTCTCCCGCCTCAGCTCCAAGTGCTGGGATTACAGCTGTGAGCACCGTCCCTGCTACTGCACGTGCGTTTCCTTTAGTCTTCTGACACCTTATGGGGTGGCTCGCCCACACTGTATTTACCAGAATGGGCTCGGACTACTATTGGACTTGGGCTGTCTGTCTGTCTGTCTCCCTCCCTCCCTTCCAGATGTATGTGTTTTATATATGTGAGTACACTCACTGTCTTCAGACACACCAGAAGAGGGCATCAGATCCCATTACAGATCCATGGTTGTGAGCCAATTGCTGGGAATTGAACTCAGGACCTCTGGAAGAGCAGTCAGTGCTCTTCACTGCTGAGCCATCTCTCCAGCCACCTTGGGAGTTTCTTTTTAAGGTGATAAAAATGTTCTTAATTAATGATGACAACAGACCTTGGTGAGTTCACTAAGAACCACAGATTATGTACTATAAAAGGTGAGTTATAGGCTATTTTAATAAAATTCAGTTAAAGACAATATGTATAAACTCTTCCCCAGGTATGACCACTCACCCGTCCTGGAGCGATGAGGTTTTCTACACCGACCAGGTCTCGCTGCAGCTCCGTCAGCTTCTGGAGGTTCTCCAGCCGGGTTAAACTAGGCTGGAGCTCCGTAGTCACTTCTGTAATGGCCTTCAGTGCCTCTGTGTAGACAAGGCCCTCAGTTTAGACCCCTGAACAAGACAGCCCTCTCTGCCTTGTGAAAGAGCTAGTATCCTACAGGGTGGCTTTAATTTGAGGCACTTCAGAGTCCTGACAGGGCTTTGGCTCACTGGCATTCAGTAGTCACAGAATGCTGAGTGCAGTCCCCTGCGGACGCATGCCCTGGAACATCGGCTTTGTTGAACGGAGTGGTCTGCCAGCTGACATGGGCTGTCAGAGGAAAGCAGGCTCTGTACAGAACGAAAGCACTAGTAGTTCTTTTTCTGCTCTATTTTTGATTGTTGTTTCTTGAGACAGGGTTTCTGTGTAAGTCCTGGCTATTCTGGAACTCGCTTTGTAGACAAGGCTAGCCTCAAACTTAGAGATCCTTGTGCCTGAGCCTCCAGAGTGCTGGGATTAAAGTGTGCCCCACCAGGCCCAGCTTGCACTGTTAGCGCTTGAAGGAGATTAGATCATTATGTCTTAAATATTTGATGAAATTAACTTCTTTCTTGTAAGAGATGCTCACCTATAGTTGAAGCAAATGTAAGAGGTCAATAAGGAAGGAAACACACTAAGATAAACATAGAATTGGACACCAGCCTCGAATAGGCTATGCTAGCTGCAAACAGCTACCTATCTAGTCATCTCTGTACTGCCCACAATGCAGTGACCTGACTCCCTGCTGGAACCACTCAGAGGGACTGCTCTCCTTTCTTAAAACAAGTTTTATTTTCAATTGAGTGTATATATTTGTGTGTGTCACACACACACACACACACACACTCATGGTTTATGATTCTGGGCAAATCTGAGTGCAGAAACCCTCAGAGTGTAGAAAAGGGCATTGGATCCTCTGGAACTGGGGTTAGTGGAGAGTGTGAGACACCTGAACATAGACGCTGGGAGCCAAACGTGGGTCCTCTCCAAGGGCAAGTGTCCTAACCACCGAGTCATCTTAGCTCCCTGTTCCTCCTTTTATCAGGACCCTCTCCCGCCTGGCCGCAGAGCCTCTCATTTGTGATCCCCCCACCAGCAGCAGCTTGATAAGGTCTCCAGGCTGCGCTAACCCCCACCCCATCTCAGCACTCTCCTGAAAGGGCTCATGAGGCCCCAGAAGAGCTTTCAGTTTGCAGCATTCAGAGACAAGAGCCAAGTAAGAGGGAGACACACAGCAACACCATTATCTTTGACAAACCGTAAACATGGTCTTTAAAATGACATGTACACAGCGTTGAAGATGTCAGCAAGAACTGAAGATACCATCACAGTCTGCCGAGAGCCATGCGCAGCTCCACTCTGCAGTCTGAGACTTTGCTTTGCCCCACAGAGGGCCTGGGTTCAGTTTCCAGCACTCACATGTCAGCTCACGGCTGCCTGCAGCTGCAGCTCCAGGGGACTCACTCCAGGGACCCTGCTGCCTCAACCTAAGTAGCCCAGATTTCATCCATGCACCACAATTCCCAGATAATTATATATTTATTAATAATTTCAATGACTTATAGACAGAAACCTCCTGGAGTATATTTATGCTATAACTAAAAGTTCTATTTGTAGATGAACAACATTTAAACTTTATTCTTTTTGTCACTTTAACAAATAAAAAAAATGAGTTTATGTATGTCAGAAACTTCCAATAGGACACCTGGCTAAAATGTTTGGTAAGTTTTAGAGGCTTCCAGGACAGAAATACCCACAAGAACCAGGTCATTCTTGGATACTCCCAACCCCCAGTGCCCCTGTCAGCTGTAAGTGGTCCTGACAATAGGAGACCACCCTGGCCACAGTACCCCACCTCACGTAAGATATCAAGGCCTGAGAAGGACTGTGCCTGGGGAACAGAGACAGGTCCTGAACCAGTGCAGTCTGGACCCTGGTTCCTGCAGCAGTTAAGAAGAGGAAAGACCATGGCCTGTTCTGACTCCTGGGTTGTCAGCCCTTCTGGAGTAGAGCCAGTGTAGTCTGTGCTTCTACCTCCGCTCCATTGCTACTTAGCTCTCAGAGTATAAGGCCCAGTGCACAGCGCACACTCACCGTGGCAGTCGGCATAGTCGCGGTGCCCTGGCGGGTAGTGAGCACACAGCCGGCTCAGCAGCAGCCGGTAGTGCACCAGCCTCTGGACGGGCTTCAGCAGGAAGGTGTTGAGAGGCAGGTAGCACACCTTCTGGAGCTCAAACTCTTTGTAGACGGCCTCCAGCTTTTTACAGTGTTTTGTGGCCTTTTCCAGTTCTATTAGGACCTCATCATGTCTTTGGAAGTAGCTAGAAAATTCCTATTGAGGTACAAAAGGATGTTTAGGGGAAGAGATGGCAGTATGGTAGGCGGAATATCAGCGTGTCTGCCTTCACATCGTAGCTGGGAAAACTGGCAGCATAACACGGATGCACAGTGTGGTATGCTCCTGCCTCCCTGCCTTCCACTCCATCCTGTGGGCACCATATTCCATTTCCAGGGGCGAGCACTCCTCAACTGCTGGTCCTCACCATAACCACTGCTGACTGATCTCTCCCTGAAATCTTGTATGATAAGAGACCACGAGCTTTTCCTGGATTTATGGAGTAAGAATGAACCTCAGAGGCTAGAGGAGCTGGAGCTTACCTTAAGGACACACTGAGCCCTGGGCAAGAACCACTCAGCTTCTGATCTCCGTCCAGGTCCAGTGTTAACTCAGTTATTGGAGAGAGGGAGGAACCATGTTTTGGGAAATCCTGTCCTGAGAAGACTGTTCTGAGGGATCCTGTGTTGGTTCTGAGAATTCTGTGCTAGATAAAGCCTGATTTGAGGGTGATGCTGTGCTGACAACTTGTTCTGAGGATCACTGCTCTAAAAGGAACGTTGCTCTGAGGCTGACTATTCTGCTGGGAGCCCTGTTTAGAGGATTCTGCCCTAAGGGTAAGTATGCTGGATATTCTGAGGGACACTGGTGGGTAAGTTGTCTAAGGAAATGTTTTGGGAGAATGACCTACTCTGAGAGAAACCCTGTTTTAGGAAATTATAAAGAGGGCTGGAGAGATGGTTCAGCGGATTAGAGCACTGACAGCTCTTCCCTAGGTCCTGAGTTCAAATCCTAGCAACCACATGGTGGCTCACAACCATCTGTAGTGGGATTCGATGTCCCTTTCTGGTGTGTGTGAAGAGAGTGACTATGTACTTATATACATAAAATAAATAAATAAATATTTAAGAAAAATAGAAATTATATTGAAAGAAATACTGCTCTGGGGAAAGGTTTTCTGGAGGGAAACCTGCTATGAAGAACCCCATTCAGAGAGAAAGGCTGCGACCAGGAAATCCTATTCTGAACTCATTCCCAAGGGATGATGTTCTGAAGGAGGGATAAAAGATAATCATACTGGAGGAACGCTGTTCTGAGGAGACCCCTTTCTTGGGAAAAGCCTTATATCTCCTTCTTCCTTAAAAAATAATACACAAGGTGTCAAGTAGCACAGGCTGACCTCAAACTCAGTGTGTAGCTCAGGATAGCCCAGAATATTTTTTTGCGATAGGATTTTCCTCTACACATCCATGGCTCTGCCTGCTTCCCAAGTACTGGGAGGATTTAAAGTGTTCACCACCAACTGGGTGGTAGTGGCATGCACCGTAATCCCTGCACTAGGGAGGCAGAGGCAGGCAAACTTCTGTGAGTTTGAGGCCAGCCTTGTTTATACAGTGAGTTCCAGAACCGCCAAAACCACACAGAGAATCCAGTCTCCCACTCTTCCCAACAGACGCACAAAAGAGTGTACACTACCATGCCCTCTCAGAAGAGGGCACCAGATGAAACTGAAGTTACTTACACACTGGGTGCTGGGAACCCAACCCAGGACCTCTGCAAAAACTACAAGTACTCTAACCTCTGAGATGTCTCTCTAGTGTGGGAGTGTTGTTTTGAGCAGAACACTGCACTAAGGGGGAACCTTACCTCTGAGAGGACACATGCTTAGGAGTCTGCACTATCCTGTGGAGCTGTGTTCTGAGGTGGGAAGGCTGCTGTAGGAAAATGCTACTTTGGGAAAGGTAACCTGAAGGGAACCCTAAGGAATGCTGTTAGGAAAGCGGTCCTCAAAGGCCCACTCCACTGGGCAATCCCTCCTGAAACTGTGCTCTGCAGGCCCTGTCTGACAAGAGCTACTCTAAGGGAAATTCTCTTTTGAAGAAAACAGGTTTTTTTTTTTGTTTGTTTGTTTTTTGTTTTTTTGTTTTTTTTGTTTTTTTTCCTGAGAGGCCTCTATATTTTAAGCTCATCTGTCTTAGGTGAAGTCTAGTCCTGGGATCTGATGCTTTGAGGGGAACCTTGTTACACCCTGAGGGACGCTCCTCTGAGAAGGCCTCTGTTATGAAGAGACTCTCTTGTGAGTGTTAGTCTCACGGGAGAACCATGCTCTGAGGAGCCTGCTCTGAAGGAAATCCCTTCCAGGAAAACCCTGAGATGGACTGTGTTTATTGGGAGACCATTTTGAAAAACACTATGAACAACACAGTTGAATCAATACTGCTATTAAATGTAGAACTTTGCTTGTCAGGGGATAGTTTTGAAAAGGATTTACTCTCCTGTGCTGAGTGGAGAGGTCAGGTGCAGACTGTGCTGAGCTGAGCAGAGAAGCCTCGTTGGGGAGGAGCCCTACTGTGGAGAATGTGAAGATGAACTTGTTTTTGGGAATGCTGTTATAAGGGGGACACTGTTGTAAGGGGGACACTGTTGTGAGGGGGACACTGTTGTGAGGGGGACACTGTTGTGAGCGGGACACTGTTGTGAGCGGGACACTGTTGTGAGGGGGACACTGTTGTGAGGGGGACACTATTGTGAGGGGAACACTGTTGTGAGGGGGACACTGTTGTGAGGGGGACACTGTTGTGAGGGGAACACTTGTGAGGGGACACTGTTGCGAGGAGGACACTGTTGTGAGGACACTGTTGTGAGGGGAACACTGTTGTGAGGGGACACTGCTGTGAGGGGACACTGTTGTGAGGGGGACACTGTTGTGAGGGGACACTGTTGTGAGGGGAACACTGTTGTGAGGGGACACTGTTGTGAGGGGACACTGTTGTGAGAACAACACTGACGAGTTTTCATTCATGGCTCTTATGCTAGGCCTGAGCTAACCTGTCTTACCTTTAACTGACGCATGTTCCGGAGCAGGATGTCCCCAATTCGTTGATGATCACCTTTTAAGTGGGCACTAGAGGGCCCTTCCCTGGATTCAGAGGAACAAGAAGGTTTATAAATATCAGGAACACTTATAGAAAATACCATGATTTGATAACAACTTGCTTTAGTCTTTTTTTTTTTTTTTTTTTTTTTTTTTGAGACAGTGTTTGACTATGTAGCTGAAGCTGGCCCCAAATGTGATTCTTCTGTTTCTGTGTCCCTAGTGCTAGATTATGGGCATGCATGTGTCACTTCACCTAGCAGTTCGACATGAATGTGTTTTGAGGAGGAAAGAATTTAAATTGACAGCAGTTACTGCATTTTGCTAAATACGATAGGAACCAGGTGAAGATGGATTATTCTTTTAAAATTTGCTCTCTTTTCTGGAATGGGGAATGAATAAAATTTGATTTATTTTATCTTTCCCAAGAGGGTTTTGGAATACACCTCAATGAAATAATTGTTATTCTGAAGATGGGAATTTCCTGATGCTAGTGATGGTGTCAAGGGTAGGTCCTACCTAGGCTCAGAGCAGAGGTTCAGGGCTCAGAGACTGCTTGTATAGACCTCATCCCAAGGTGCTACCAGTGTGTGCAGTAGAGGTCCAGGGTATGGGAGCCACTGTGTGGAAGTCACAGAAGGTGGGAGTCCTCTGCGGAGCGAGTCAAGCACATAGTACCATAAGGTGCACAGCATTGTTACCAGAGTGCCAGCCTCTGTTCCACCTCATGAAGGAAGCCTCGATGGAACTCATAGACTGGATCGATGTTGGAGAAAAGCAGGGTCATCAGGGCTGCAGGCATGGCTTCCTCCTTGATCACCACACTTCTGAACCACTGTGGGAGGAGTTTGGCTTGGTGAGAGGCTCAGCTGGGACTGAAAGGCCACGCCCCCCTGAGGTCTTGTGACCTGGAGACACCAAGCAGAGTTCCTCCAGGATATAAAGATGGCTTAAGTCAGCATTCTGCATATCCTCTTTGTGAACTGTATAATTGTGAAATTTAAACAAAACAATTCTAGTTCGAAGCTTACAGAAAGATATATTATTCTAAGCTTTGTAGCTCTATGAAAAGAAATTAGCATTCTTTTTGTTTGTGTTTTTAAGGCAGGGATTCTCTGTATTGCCTTGGCTGTCCTGGAACTTTCTCTGTAGACCAGGCTGGCCTTGAACTCAGCAATCTTTGTGCCTCTGCTTTCTGAGTGCTGGGATTAAAGGTGTCCACCACCAATGCCTGGCAAGACATGAGCATTCTGACATGATCAGACATCATGCTGTAAGGCAAATATATTCAACAGAATTTCCATATGTAGTCCTCAAGTTTGTCAAGACATTCCTCAGGATGGAGCATCCATGTTTATATCTAAAACATAATAAGAAAAACCAAAGAGATGAGGACTAAGGTTTCATACCACAGTGATAACTTCTAAATCCTTCAGGTAGGTTCGTTCTGTAGCGAGAATCTCCTTGGCTATGAAATAGGCCTCATCTTCCGGCATGTGCTGAAAAAGGCAGAGAGAACCATGAGTGTGTTTCTGGGGACTTGCCACCCTCTTGAGTCAGGGAAAGCCTGATGTTCGTAACATGTTCTGCTCAAGCTAACAGAATTTTTGGAAAATCCTGCCATAATCCTAAAGGGATTTACTGCAAATGAAAGGTTCATTTGATTTGTCTGTGGCATGCCTGCATGTACGGTTGTGTATAAGTGCCCGCAGAGGTCAGGAGGGCCCTGGATGAATTTTAAGTGATCTATGAACCAGTTGATGTAGGTGCTAGGAACTGAATCCAAGTCCTCTTCAAAGGTAGCAGATGCTCTTAACTGTGTAGCCATCTCTCCAGCTTGGAGGTTTACTTCTCTCAATATTTCCTCCTCATTGTACCTTATTCTTTGGAAAAATAATTTCTATTCAAATATTAATATATGTAAACAAAACTGAGACTTATTATTAGTTTTGTGATGGAATTATGTTCTTCTATCACTGCCATTATTGGGTTTATGTTTAAACATATATGTATGTAATTACGGGCTGGAGAGATGGCTCAGTGGTTAAGAGCCCTAGATACTCTTCCAGAGGTCCCAGGTTTGAATTCCAGCACCCACATGGTGGCTCACAACCACCAGCCCTAAGAGACTCTGACAACTTCTGTGGGCACAGGAAACTCATGGTACACATATATACATAGAGGTAAAACACCCATAAATGTGAATATAAATAAATAAAAACATGTTTGTGTGTGATTAAAATAATTAAACATAGCCTAGCGATATGGTTCAGCCTAAAAAATGAAAAACAATTAAACTTATTTCATAAAAGTAATAAAGCAACAACAGTAAACAAAAATAAAACCATAAAAACCCTACCAGTACATATTCTGCGTGTGCTTAAGTCAAGGTGCAGACTGGCTGTGTACTCCCTGAATGTGCAGGCGGACCCCAGTCCAACCCCAGGCCTGGCTTCTAGCAGCTTCCCCTTTGCTCGTTAGCACAGGACCTAAGATGGCTCTATCCAAGGAGTCATGAGTCTGCATCAGGATGTGTCTGTCTACTGTGTAGATGCATCATTCAAAGTTCATGGGGGCTGCAAATCATGGCAGAATGTAGTCATGGAGAATCAAGGTGGGAAGGACTGAAGGCCAGAAGGAATGTGATCAGGCACAAAATCACTTGGAGTGAGAGTGGGCCAGCAAACGGGGAACGGAAAGGAATGGGAAGTGATGTGGAACAGAAGACAGGTGAGAGACAGCCATCTGCCCTCTGGTGCTTTGGGGTCAATGTGAACACACTGTGGTATGCTTGTACACAGGATGCAAGCAGACCTGGAGGAGCAGACAGGAGCCTCAAGAACTTCTGTGCAAGTGTCTGTTGAGATGGTGCTGGTGTGAATGTTATATGCAAACTGACAGAGACAGCAAGAATGACTGCAGCAAGTTCTGGCCTAGGCCAAGGGAAAGATCATGTGTAGCCACCAGAGGTGGGAAGGCTGGGACAGTTCTGGGAGGAAGAAGAGACTGACTTTGCACAATAACCTTTGATGCCTTACGGGCCACATAAAGAGAAGTGTTCAAGGAGATCCCGCTGGAGGCCTATGTTTGGGGACCACATCTTCTCTCTGGGCCTCTGATTTAGTTCAAGACAGTGCAATATTCTCTCAGTCTCTAGAATAAAGGACTAATGAGGTGTTGTCTTAGGGTTTCATTGATGTGGAGAATCACCATGAGCAAAGCAACTCTTCTAAGGGACAACATTTAATTGGGGCTGGCTTGCAGTTTCAGAGGGTTAGTCCAGTATCAAGGCAGGAGCATGGCTGACGTGGGCTGGAGGAGAAGCCAAAAGCTCTCCATCTTGATACAAAGGCAGATAGGAGAAGACTGGCTTTCAAGTGGCTAGGAGGAGGGTCTCATTGCTCACCTCTACAGTGACACACTTCCTCTAACAAGGCCACACCTGCTCTAACAAGGCCACACCCACTAATAGCCCCACTCTGGGCCAAGCATATCAAACCACCACAGGCGTGTTCCTCTTATGTGGCTTGGAGCTCACGGAATGGTGGCTGTGGATTTAGTGTCTTCTACCCAGCAGAAAGATGCACTGCAGTAATCCATACTGCCAGCACCCTTCAGAGCCAAGTCCTGTCCTCTCCTCAGAATCCATGTACATTCTCCCATCAGCTCTTCTCAAATAATTCAACAGCCCTGATCCCTGGCTCCGTCCTTGCTCTCTCTGTGTTGTTCCTGGAGTATGGGTCTTTTCCCCAAGAAAGCAGCTCACATACTTTTCTAACCTTCTATATTTTATTGTATTCTGTGCCATAAAACATTTTTTAAAAATTCAAATCCATGGGGTGGTGGTGGTGCACGCCTTTAATCCCAGCTTTTGGGAGTTAGGAAGGCAGATCTCTGGAGTTCAAGGTCAGCCTGGTCTACAGAGTGAGTTCCAGGACAGTCAGGGTTACAGAGAAACCCTGTCTTGCAGAAAAAAAAAAAGAGCCCTTTTCTGTGATGGTACCTGAGACAGGTCTCACCTACTGGGCACCTATTATATACCTAGCTGATGCTCAAAACCCCTAGTTCATCCTCTAAGAGATTACATGATGGCTGTCTATTTTTATAAATATTTCTATTTCTAATAATGGCATCTCTTCTCTCCCCAACCCTTTGACTGCCAGCAAAGCTGTATTCCCAGGCTGGCTGTCTTAAGGCAACTGGCTGTCTCTGGCATCTATGAGTAAGTGTGATCTTCTGCTCCATAATTCTCTACTGCATATTCAAAATGTGCCCTCACTACAAAGACCTACAGGAAGACTGGCAACCTTCTGCCATAACGCTTGTGTCCTGTCAAAAAGACCAGGACTCCCACTTCAGGCACTAGTCTCTAAAGTTGGCCAGGTCCCCTTCTCACCACAAAGTCCCATCTGAGAGCCTCCTGAGCCCCAACCAATCTTCCTTTGGCAACATATCTCCAAGTCATTTAGCTGTAAGCAAGGAGAGAGGAAGGGAGGTAGAAGGGAAAGCAAGAAGGGAGGGGTAGTGAAGTCCTGCAGGGAATGTCCTGTTCCTTTCCCACCTATTTTCAGTATCCAGCCTAACACAAACCCAGAGTGCCAAAATAGTCTATTATACAAACAAGGATAACAGAACCTTAGGTTCTAAGAGTTACAGAAGTGTCTTAGACAGGGATTTTGCTGATGATCCGTGTAAGGTTATGGGGTGTGAGCTGAGTCTTTTCCTGCCCACCCTGGTGCTCCTGAGTTAGGCCTTGCAAACCAGACCCCAGCAGCACTCAGCTCTGCGTGGCCCACCTTGTGTTTCTGTTCTTCTTGGTTGTCCATCCTGGCTGTACCAGCGCCACTGAGGACAGGGCTTAGCACAGGGGATGATCCCTGCTCAGCTGTGCTCAGAGAGGCCTGAAGCTCAGGGCTCAGGCTCAGTTGGCTCTTCAGGCTGGAGGGAGAAGGCTGAGGACTATCCATAGAAAAGCCTAGAAATGAGGTAGGGTGGAGTGAAAGTGAGAACGGCTGTGCAGTTGGCCTCCCTCACACTAGCCCGGCTGAAAACCTCACACTGCCATTAGCGTTTGTGGAAAATGTTCGCAGTGTGTCACATGCAGTCCCAGTCCCAGACACCACACACACACACACACACACACACACACACACACACACAGGGTGATGGCTACGATGTGACTCCTCATGGCCTAGGTTGTGTTTCCAGGGGCTCCACAGGAGGGAGAAGTAGTAGGCTCTGTGGAGGGGAGGCAGGGATCTGCGCCATCACCCATGTTGCTCACCTGAAAGGCACACCTAATTTTAGGCCCATGTTACTAGTGATTTATTAAAACGCTAGATAACATCAAGTTATTCATTTCACAACTTGCCCCCTGGTTGTGAGGATGCTCTACCGCCAGGCCTCCTCAAGGGTGTCTGCTTTCAAAGGAAGAGTCTCACCACCTGTGGTTAAAGTCCTCAAGTGAAGTCCTCTATAGTGACCCGTTCATAAGACCAAACCTTGCTATGAGGATAGCCAGCCTGAGCCCCCACTCCCTGGACTGGCACAATCCTCTGGCCAGGGCAGCTTCCGGTGTGGCTGGAGCAGAGGGGGTCCTTATTTTCACATTGACAAAGTCAGAGATCTGCAAGGACCTCACCTGCTGATGTTGTGACAGCATTCAGATAGAACTCAGCTGTGGAATATTTCACAAGTCATGTTTTTTTGGGGGGGGGGATTTGGTTTTTTCGAGACAGGGTTTCTCTGTATAGCCCTGGCTGTCCTGGAACTCACTCTGTAGACCAGGCTGGCGTCAAACTCAGAAATCTGCCTGCCTCTGCTTCCCAGAGTGCTGGGATTACAGGTGTGCACCACCACCACCCAGTACAAGTCATGTTTTAAGGCAGAAGAAAGCATTCATTGACAGAAAACCTAGATGATGTTGGTATATGAAAGTTTAACAACCTGTTTATTAAAATTTGCTTTATTGGGGCTGGAGAGATGGCTCAGAAGTTAAGAGCACTGATTGCTCTTCCTAAGGTCCTGAGTTCACCAGCAACCACATGGTGGCTCACAACCATCTGCAACGAAACCATCTGTAATGAGATCTGATGCCCTCTTCTTATGTGTCTGAAGACAGCAACAGTGTATTCATACATATAAATAAATAAATCTTTAAAAAAATTTGCTTTATTACATATTTAGTTGAAACAAGCTAAACATTAATGATATAAACTTAAACCTGCCACCCAGATGTTCAATCTTTATCTCTTTGATGGGAATCAAAGTGGAGCCATCTCTCTGTACTATCCTGAAGTGTGGGTTATTTCCTGTGAGACTACATCCCAGAGACATACTATTTATGGTTTATGCTCTAAAGTCTTTGTCACTGATATGACAGAATTGCATAATTAGGTCCTTTTGCAAAATTAAAATTCAGAGAAAATGTAGTTTATGAATAATTATACTTCATAACTATACTGTTTAAAATATAGTAGCTGTGATATTTTACATTCAATTATAAAAATGTCAAAGATCACCACTTTCCCCACATTCCCAGTGTTTCCCACAGTATCACACTTGAAGATTTGAAGTCTAGAGCAAGTTCTAGTGGACAGTGACCAGAAAGTTTCTGGAATACAAAAGAATATACAAAGTATGGGTCATCCTGTAATCTTAGCTCTTTGTAAGCGAGCAGCACTGCAAAGCTCTGCAGAGCAGCAAGGCTCTGTCTCAAAACAAAACAAAATAAAACAGAATGCCCCACCCCAAAACCAAATCCAAACCAGAAAAAACAAAACAAGATTCCTGCTGAGGCTGGCAGGATGGTCTGTGATTAAGAGCACTCGTAGCTCTTCTAGGGGATGCAGGTTTGGTACCCAGCAAGGGCATGGTGGCTCTCAACCATCTGTAACACCAGTTTCTGTGGCTCTGACGTTCTTTTGACGTCGGTGGGCACCAAGTGTGCATGTAGTAGTATGCATATATACATGCAGATAAAATGCTCATAAACATAAAATAAAAATAAACATCTTTAAAAAGGGTTGCCACAAAATTAGATATTAATTGTTAGTAGCAGAACCGGAACCTGCAGAAATGGTGTACTTCCAGGATGCCATTAGGACTGGTAATCAGCGGAAAGCCAGTGTAAGGGGAATGGCCATTCGGGCAGGAGACACAACTGCCAACAAACAGACCTTCAGTACCCTATAAAGAAGGAAGATGCCATTTTGGGATATATCATTAGGTTTAGTATAAACTGCTTTTGGTTCTATGGCAGTTAAAATTACTATAACTGTAAATCAGTTGATATCACTGTAAATTTTTTCTATTTTATAAAAAAGTCATCAACTCAAAATTTAGCAAATAATCTTAAATGTACCACAGGTGTCATTAAACATTTTTTTTTAACAGTTAAACTTGTTAGAGAACAATTTCTAAATCATTCTTGAAATTACACAAATACAGACCATCAGAATGATGTTAAGTAATCTGGGCCTTGGAATTACTGGAAGATTATCCCAGTAAACACAAACACACACACACTCGTACATGCACATGGCACTACCACCATGGTCATCACCACTTTACTCCTTGGGGAGATAGTTTGTCAAGTAACTGATGATAAACATGTGACTCCTCTAAATGTGGCTGTGGCTGTCTGCTACGCTCCGTGAGCACAGCAGGGGTCTATCCCTGGAGCACACTTTCAGCTGGAGCCCCCACTGCATACAGCATAGTGTGTGTGTGTGTGTGTGTGTGTGTGTGTGTGTGTGTGAGTGGGAGGGAGGGAGTGTATGAATGTGGAGGCGTGGCTACGCAGGGCGCTTCCCAGAAGTGACAAAGCACAAAGTTAGCGTTGTTCGCATTCTGCAACCCTGTTTCCTGACATAAAAACAATTGCCTCAGCATTATGAAGACATATTGTTGTTTTGAAGGCAGGCTCCATATGTAGCTCAGGCTGTCCTGATTTTTCTGCTTCCATTTCCTGAGTACTGGAATTACAGGTGCAATGGGGTATATTTGAATGCATAGCTAAAAGCTGTCTTAAGCACTCTTAAAGTACCACATACCAAGTTTCAGGTGCTATAGAATGCTACCTTAATTAACATTTCACTGAAGAATCAGTCGTAAGTATTTGTAGAGACCCCCAAGGTCCTCTAATAAAAAGTAGCGAGAGTGAACCGGTATTGCTTGGAGCCACAGGAGCCCCTATACACCTCATTCACTTCTGACTCTTGGAGCACATGCCTCCTCAGAGAATGCGCAAAGGATCAACGTTTTTAGCTGTGGACAAGGGATTCTTCTGTGCCCACACTGAGTTTCTTGAGATGGAGAGGCATGGCGAGCAGCCATGGTTCTCTGAAAGTCTTCATGAATGCAGGGTGCCTACAGCCACGTGGGTTGCAGGTGGGGAGCAGCAGTCATTCTCAGAGCTGCAAGCTACAAACTTGCCTTCACTGCCTCGTAACACTTACTTCAAACTCTTTAACCACAAGCATTTCTGGTAGGTGGCTTATTTCTTAAAACTCAAAATTCACCTGATAATTCTTGAAATGTTATTTAAAATGCAGCATTACACTTCTTACCTGCACGTTTTCCTTCAAGAAGCTGTTCATCTAACTAGAGATGAAAGGTGATGAAAAACAACTTCACATTTAGAGGGAAAAGACCATGAACTTTTATTTCATACCTTTAAGTTATCTTTTTAAAAATGCTTTAATAAAATAGTCTTGAACATGTCTGTCTAGCAGTAAAGGAACACGTTGGATCATACGCAGCAAATTTGAAGGGGAAGGTGAAGCTTAATTTGAGTGTACGAGGCACAAGGAAGAGAAACTATGGCTTGAATAGTAGATTACTTTCAGGAAGAAAAACACCCCACAGAACTGACTGCAAGATGGAAGAGGTAAAGGTGCATCTGACTGAGTTAGCACACATGCTTTCTGGCTTTACTACTGGACTGGTTCTTGATTCACTTTTACGTAGAGAATCTGGCTTAAAAACAAGTGGAAGTGGTTAATAGCTCACCTCCTTATTTTGATTAGGAAATAAAAACCAAGACATTCTTCGCTGGTAGTCACTGTGGCTTCCTGATTCAACAGTGCGGAGAGGGTCCCAGCACCAGCCCTCCCGGGCTGATGACCTTCCTTCAGGCTGTCACAAAATCAGACTGACACAACTTAGAGTGAGCTGAAGATGTGCTCCACTGGAGAATAAGGGCATCAGTTACAGGAACTGTACAAACTGACCATGGACAGGAACACGCCTGCTTGTGCGACTTCAGTGAAACTCATTGCCTGAATGAGCAAAGAATGTGCGATCATATGATCACCTTATACAAAGTCAGAGTTCCAGTGTCACACAGATGAGTATCCTGGCCAGTGCGCCCAGGGGACAGCAGCAGGAACTGAGCATGAGGCTGACTTTCTTATAGGCACCTTAGGCAGTTTCATGCCTGTTGGAGCTTAACTATCATTGCATAAAACACCAACTGAAGTATTGAATTTCAGAGAGGAGGGAAGAAGGGATATAAAGATAGAGAGGTTGGAGGAGGAAGAGGAGAAAAGAGGAGGAGGAAGAAGAGGAGGAGGAGAGGGAGGAAGAGTCAAGTTAGGACACTTGCCAGGCTATGTGTTTTACTTTTGTATATGGACAGGTAGGATTGGAGTTTGGTATTTTTCTTTTAATAAAACTGATTTTTGGGGGTGGGGGTGGGGTGGGGAAGTGTTGTAGGGCATTTACCTAACATATGTGATGAAGTCTTAAGTTCTAGCCCCAGGACTATAAAAAAAATGAAAAACAAAAACAAAAAAACAACAAGGGCTGGACCGATGGTTATAAGGACTAACTGCTCTTCTAGAGATCTTGAATTCAATTCCCAGCAACCACATCCTGGCTCACAACTATCTATGAGATCAGTGCCCTCTTCTGGTATGAAGGCATATATGCAGGCAGAACACTGAACATAGTAAAGAAATAAATCTTAAAAAAACAAAACAAAAACAAAAACCCTGATACACAAGGCTTGATCACACTGTGAACCTCAAGATTGTGTTGTTTACTGAAAAAAACTGTTTCTAGTTGTGGTGTGGCTCTTAGCACACACCTTTAATCCCTCTGGCTGGACTACAGACAAGCCCTGAGTACACACCTTTAATCCCAAACAATAAAGTAAGTTTGACGAATGAAGAACCCATGTCAACAGTGATGTCTAATTGAGTGGCAGACAAAGTGATGAGTCAAAGAAAGATTTGTCAGAATAGGATATGCCCAACTCTCCTGAGTTGAGAAGGGAGGGGAAAGGGAAGCTACTTGAGGAGCAGTGCAGAGAAAGGAGGCAGTGTTCCTGGGAGCAGTTACAGAGAAACAGGTGAAGACAGAATGAGCCACAGAATGAGAAGAGAAAAAGCAAGATACCACCCGGGTCCGCTGGCCTTCAATACAATGTCATTACCATCATTTCCATACCTATAGTGAGCCAAGTTGTGTAAGCACCATTGTGCCTGTTCACTGCTCAGGAGCCAATGAAAGAAACACTGGTGAACAGTTATACAAATATGCACTTATTTGAAGGATTAAGTTACTATGTGAATAATCTGTAACCTATATAAATCAAAACTCTTTAGGGGTAAAGAAAGCTAAAAAGCCCATTTAAAAATCCATAGTAAATATTTCCTCATTTTATTGAATAAACAATTAAAAATTGTCAGTACATATCTGCAAATTTATAAATGGCAATTTCAATGGAGAACAAATTGTATAAGTACCACAAACCAGACAACAGAAATATCTCTTTAAAGCATAAGTCCAAAACATAAAGAAGTCCCAGATCCACTTCTCTTCATTTCCCAGGACAGTGAATGCGTGTGCTTTCATCCAAATGACACGGCTTTGCGCACTAGTGAACCACCATGGCATTAGCTACCGCATGGGAAAAGGTGACAGTGTCTTCTGTATGTGTAGCCCTAGGACAAGAGCCAAGCGAGACCACTGCAGATGCAGTTCCATGAACTTGGAAACAAACATTACCTACTGAATACTAGCACTGACTATGAAGTAACTGTTCTAGGAACCAACTTTCTGTGTTCTAGAGCTGGAGGAATAAGTGTACCTTGAGGATATACAGTACTTATCAAAATCAGTTGGCACATAAACGTGTAAGAGTTAAGAACATGTGTGTGCACACTGTTGTGTTATAATCACAGTATGGGTGATACAATATAATCATTACTCAGAACAGTGGAGACTGTATGAAAAAAAAGAAAATACACCTGTGTACCAAAGCCATCAGAAAGGATGGGGTCACTGGGCATGTCAACAGTGATGAGAATGATGTAGTGCACACATCCAGAAGTTTTTACATCATATTCCTGGATGTGCTTGTGCATCCCTGGTCCTCTGCACTAAATGAAACACAATGCTAATGAGAACAGGGCATTCTAATCTAATGCCAGTACCCCTGCCATATGAAAAGGCACGTACCAATACCTGATGGATCAAAAGATTATGCAGCGTGGAACACTGCACCTTCTCTGTATAGACAATCTTGCTACCATGTAACTATGTTGTTAGTCTTCAAATATTCATAGTGGCTTATATAAAATACTGAGACTTGGGAACTTAAATATAAAAATAGACTTGATAATAGAAAAGTATCTGAAGCAGAATACCTTGTTAGTGGTGGACTTAGTGGTTAGGACAGATACTGCTTGATGACAGACTTTTACTACAGCGGACAGCTGCAGGGTTTTGTCCCTATCAATACTGACATATTGGCTATGTGGACAGACCTGACACTGCTACTTTTCTGCATGGACACACTGGCTGTGACAGTTCTCTACCTGGGTCTTGTAGTGTGATTTGTCTTGTGCACCTGGGCCTTTAAAGGATCTTGAGTTGCTAGATAACTGGCCCTTTAAAAAGTCTTAGCTGTTAGACTTGCTTGACCCTATGACCTTCAGTGCTGGCTGCCTCTTGGATTTCTGGGAACAGGACAGGATACAAACAGCCAGCTGAGGCTGAAGGGAAGGGAGTAGCAGAGTGAGAAGAGAAGGCAGTTGGTGGAGACTCTGTTAGGAGACAGTTGAGCCAGGAGGAGCTGAGTTGAGCAGATAGGTTTCAATGGTTGTTATGGTTTGGAGCTACTAGTACTGGGAACACTGGGGGGAGGGACTGTTTAAGCAGACTACTGATGGGGAACTGAGGGAGGAGTGGATGAGAGAAAGGTTTAAATGGGCCAGCTGGAAACTGGAAGGAGGGCTGGCAGGGAGTTAAGAGAACTGGTTACTGTTCTAAAATAGCTAGCCATTTTACAAATGATGTCCAACATGAGGCAAGGCGGAATGGAAGGCTTGCTTTCAAGTACCTTAGAGCAAAAGGCAGAAAAGGAGAGATGGATACTTCATTTCAAAAAGCTGACCGGGTGTTTGCTGAGGCTGTTGTTTGCTGTGTTGTTGGGACATGCTCTGCATGGTATTCAGCAACAGTTTTTTTTTTTTTTTTACTCCCTTTCTTCATTTAGGGATATTCTGCTTATAAAACAGGTCAAAAGACAGGCTGAGCAACTAGAGAAAAATACAGAAATGGATAAGCTTGGGAATCCAAAAATGGAAGAACTGGGGAAAACAAGGTCATTTCTTCTTTCTGAAAAGGAAACAGAGTTGGCTGTGCAGCTAGACAAACTGGGAGCAAAGGCAAACAAACTTGAAAAACATCCAACAAGAACAAGGAGGGCAGAAAGGTCATTCCCAATGACTGAACCAGAGAGCAGGAGTTTTTTCAGATAGAAAGAGGGGAAGAAACTGTGTTAGAGGGCAGTCAACACAAAGAAATGGAAAAGCAGGATGGTCAAGAAGCCAGGGATTTAGAAGAGCTCAACATAATGAGAGGAAATGAACAGAGGGACGGGATAGGTGCCAGGTAAAGGTGGTAAAGGTTGGCACGCTGACATACAAGAGCAGGTTCAACCTGAAGACACTGTCAGAGAACAATGTCCAGCTTTAAGAGTTTGGGACAAAGTTGAGGATCCAGGAAAGAAGTCCACATCATTTACAGAAATCACACAAGGCTCAGGGAAGTGTCCGCTGACTTTTCAGAGAGATTAGTTGCAGTTGTGAATATATATCAGACCCTGAAATGAGACCAGTGCTAACGAAGACTTGAAAATGCAAATACGGAATGCACGCAAGGTTAATAGGCCATTAATGCAATGGCAGGACCTACAGGAGTGGGTCAGGGAGACAACTGATGATTCTACTGTGTACCATGATAAGTGGGCAAGCCATAGCTAAAAGTTTTAGATCTTAAAATACATAGTGCATTAACTGTGAAGGATACAATCATCTGTAAAGAGACTGTGACCAAGATCTCAAAATGCCCAGAGCTTTAATTGTAAGAAGTATAGTAATTTGCAACAAAAGTGTGAACAAGGTTCTCTAAAGATAATGGATTTTCTAAATGAAATCCAGAAAGAAGGCCTAGGCTTCTAGGGATGGGGTGTGCAGGCAATGTGGCAAGGGTTACCATTGGACCATTGAGTGTAGGTCCAGGAGAGATATCCATCCAATTTCTTGCCATCGGAAAAGGAAAGGTGGGCAGGGGGGTGAGAGAGCACCTAGCTTGAAGCCTTGCAGCAAAATTATGAGCCGTTTGCCTCTTGTCAGTCTGTAAATAACAAGCAGACAGACATACCTCAGCTAAGCACTGCAGCTCTCACACTGCCTCTTGCAGGCAGGGTGGCTCTAAGCACTGCAGCTCCCACACATGCTTCTGCAGGCAGGGTGGCTCTAGACTTGGAGTTTATGGTCCTCTGCCCTCAGGGACAGTAGGAATGGCCCTGGAAGGACCAGTTTGACTTCCCAAGGATGCATTGTATATCCAGAAATTATAGAAGAAGACTTCACAGGAGAAATTAAAGTAGTGGCTTATGTAAAAAGAGAGATGCAATTTAACACAAGTTCGCTCAGCTGTTATTGTTTCCCTGTGTCACGGATGAATGTAGAGATATGCAAGTTAACACAGGTGACAAGATTGAGCAGTGGCAAGTGAATAACATTTAAATAGAAGGTTTGGTGGATACATTTAATACATCCACCAAATGTAAATATCACTTCACAAAAATCTTGGAATTCAGGATGGCCACTTCAAAAGGTTTATACCTAGTTTCTAGAAATCAAAAAATTATCTCTCATAAAATAAAGTGTGTAATGGGTTAAGTTCAAATAGGAAAGTTAAGGCCTTATGTGGCTGGCATAACCATAAATTAATGGGGATAAGATTTATTAGAGCAGTGGAGAACTCAGATTAATATTCATAGCAGAGACTATTTTTTTTATTTTTAATTCCTAAAATAATGGGTGAAATGGAAGGTGCTTTGGGGGGAAGGTATTAAAAAATGTCATCCAGAACAACTACAGACTGTGCAGGTTATCCAAAAACAGGACAAAACAGGGACTGAGTTTCCAAATTTGTAAGGGGGTGGAGGTGCTGCTGAAATTATACCAATGACCCCACCCTTAAAATGGTTGACTAAGAAGCCTATGTGGGTAGAACAATGACTCTTAGGAAAAATTAAAAGCATTTGAGCAGCCGGGACCAGAACAGCTGGAGACTCAACATACAGAAGAGTCTACAGCCCAGAGAATCCCTGTGTTTGTTTTAAGAGAGAAAGTGGGGAATAATGTTAATAGATTTGAGACCTGTGAATAGAGTAATCCAACCAATGGGCCATTATAACATGGAGTTCTTTTATTACCCAAGGCATGGCCTATGATAGCAATTGATTTAAAAGACTGCTTTTTTTTTTTTTTTTTTTTAACCATCCCCTTGCAAGAACAGGATAAGGAAAAATTTGCTTTCACAGTACCTACTTATAATTATGTTGGGGACTGTACTGGCTGTGTACTGGCTGTGTCAACTTGACACAGGCTGGAATTATCATAAAAAAAGGAGCTTCAGTTGGGGAAGTACCTCGATGAGATCCAGCTGTGGGCATTTTCTCAATTAGTGATCAAGTGGGGAGGGCCCATTGTGGGTGGTGCCATCTCAGGGCTGCTAGTCCCGGGTTCTATAGGAGAGCAAGATGAGCAAGCTAGGGGAAGCAAGCCAGTAAGAAACATCCCTCCATGGCCTCTGCTTTAGATCCTGTTCCCTGACCTGCTTGAATTTCAGTCCTGATTTCCTTTAGTGATGAACAGCAATGTGAAAATGTAAGCTGAATAAACCCTTTCCTCCCCAACTTGCTTCTTGGTCATGATGTTTGTGCAGGAAGAGAAACCCTAAGACAGGCTGGTTTTGTGTGTCAACTTGATACAAGCTGAAGTTATCAAAGAGAAAGGAACTTCAGTTGGGCAAGTGCTTCCAGGAGATCCAGCTGTGGGGCATTTTCTCAATTAGTGATCAAGGGGGGGGAGTCCCTTGTGGTTGATGCCATCCCCGGGCTGGTGCTCTTGAATTCTATAAGAAAGCAAGCTGAGTAAGCCAGGGGAAGCCAGTTAATAAGTAACATCCCTCCATGGCCTCTGCATCAACTCCTGCTTCCTGGCCTGCTTGAGTTCCAGTCCTGACTTCCTTTGGTGATGAACAGCAGTGTGGGAGTGTAAGCTGAATAAACCCTTTCCTCCCCAATTTGCTTTTTGTTCATGATTTTTGTGGGGGAATAGAAACCATGACTAAGACAGGGGCCATGCAAAAGGCACAGCAAAATAGCTTTAGAACTAGGGGCATGGAGCCTACTGGTTAGCACAACTAAGATGGCTGTACCTCAGAGAGGCAGAGGCCTGAAGGCTACACTGTCCTCAGAACGTCATGCTGCTGTGGAGCATGGCTCTGCTTGTTGCCTTGGTAGTTGTCACATCCCTCCCAATCTATTGGGTTGTATGAAAGCCTCTAACTGGGCAGTGTCATTGGCATTTACAGTAATAGTGATTGATCTTTTTCAAGCATTGCTGCTTTAGTAAATAAATGATTCATCCACCACTCTCTGAAAGGACTTAAGAGTTGTGGGTAGTTAGTAATCTCCACCACCCTTTGAAAGAAATTGGAGATTGAGATTGTTAGTAAGGTTAAGATGTTTTTGCTAGAGGCTTTGATACAGAAAATCATCTTGGGGAGCAATTTAAAGTTCAGAAAGGCACATGGTTAATAGTTGAACTAGGGATTTTCAGGGAACAAGAACAGTGGTAGCCCGACTAGCCAACATGCCTCCCTTGCTAATGCTGGACTGGTGATCAAAGTAATGATTAATTTCTTGCACCCATTTTTGCCCTCAGCTTCCTGATATAATAAAAAATTGTTAATGGACAGACATGCATCCTGGGAATTTAAAATAGAAATGACCATTAGATTTGTGATGCTTTTAAGATTTTTATAAGAGTACTTTTTAAGATAAATAATAAAATAATTGATTCTTTCATTGTAACTGCAAATTGCAGTACAGAAAGAGAAACTGGCTGAGAAAATTGCTTGTTTGCTTACAGTTTCTTAGTTTATAACAAGTTGCTTAAGTTGCTTAGTGATGAATATGTATAGGTTCTTAGAAATAATTTGGGGTTTTTTTTTGATCCATAGTATGTAAAGCATTTGATCACTTGAGGGTACTAGGGAATGTGTGTGTGTGTATGTGTGTATGTGTATGTTTACATATATTCACTGTAATCATTTACTAGAAGAAAAATAGAATGTAACCACATTGTGATCTTTGTACTGTTTTAAAGACTTTGCTGGAATATATAAGCTGTGGGAGAAAAAATTGTGGGCACCTTGGTACCTCCATCAAATGTGTATGTATGTATGTACATATGTATGTATGTATGTATGTATGTATGTATGTACGTATGTATGTAAAATGGTTGGAGCTTGCTGCTTCATCTGCCAAGTGTGGGTGTTTCTTTCCTTCCTTTTCTTGCTGGCTGCAGGGAGTATTTCACTGGCCCCAGAGAATCAAGCTTTGTTCCCTTCAAGAAAAGTCTGCTGAGTGATGAACTGCCTGACTCTACACCCTGATTCAGTTTACCCTGGATGTTGAAGCAGGCCTTAGACATAATAATGCTCAACAAGTTAAAGTGTATCAGTGGAAAGTTCTTCCACAAGGAATGTTAAGTGGTCCAAGATAGTGAGTGAATGTATAGTAAACTGCTTGTATCTGGCTTTGAGTAAGATGTTTCAGTAAAATCTTTGCTATATTTCAATTAATCAGTAGAGTCTGAGAAATTGTTTTGAGACTGTTTGGGCCTCGAAGCAATGTTGTCTCCCTGAAAAATCTGCACTTGGTGCTATGTGAGAGCTTGCGACTGCATAAATCTTGGTCCTAAGACACTCCTGGTAAACCTGGAATTCTTTTGATGTGGCTCAGAGACATGGAGTTTTAGAAAAAAATTGGGGACTTAAATCAGCTTGTATAGTATAAGAATGTGTCAACATCAGAATGGAAGTAAGCAAATACTTTGTGTTGTATGCACGGATTTGTTTATATTTCACAGGCTAATCACAATCACAAGGGGACTGAGATTGTGTGCCCTGTCTACTCTCAAGGGCCACAGGGGCAAGATAACATTGGTAGTGGAACCTTTCCTATCCCCAACTAACTTTATATAATATTTGAATGAAAGAACTGGAGTGAGCTAGCCAGCCGTCAGTCTTTCCAAGGAGGCTGAACCCCTCTACTCCTTTGGAAAACAAAGGCTTTGCATATTCATTAAGCTTCTCTACTTTGGCACCTACAGCCAACATCAATCAATAGTTCAGCTCTATGACAATAATTCTGTACAATTGCTAGAAATAGTTCACAGGCAATTTCCTCAATCCATTACTTATTATTACATGGATGAAAGTTTGTTGGCTGATTTTAATGCAAATATTTTAGAGAAAATATTTAGTGAAACAAAAAGTATTTTTGCCTTGTTGGGGTTTGCAAATTGCTTCTGAAAATACAGAGAAGAGATTCTATCTACTATCTAGCTTATAAAATAAGTCAACAAAAAATTCAACCATAGATCAGAAGAGATCAGTTGCAAACACTTAACAATTTCAAATATTAATGAAAGATATTAATTGGCTACTGCCCATCACTGGATTAACTACTCAAGAGTTAAGTAATTTGTTTCGTTACAAGGTGATTCAGACTTAGTTCAAGACAGCTAACAAAGGAATCGAGAAAGAGTTAACCTTAGTAGAAAAGAGACTGCAAGCTGCATGTGTGAATCTCATAGATCTCAAACAGATTTTATTTTTGTTATTTTGCCCTCAATTCATTCTCCTCCCAGGCTTATTATGCAAAGGGAAGATAGTATTTTAGAATGGATCTTCTTAGCACAGAAACAAAGAAAAAAACTTAAAGACTTATATAGAAAAAGTTTCTGATTTCATTATAAATGGAAGAATAAAGACCGCCTAGGGATAGACTGAATAGTGTTCTGTTAACTTTACATTTTCTGAACATAAATAAGAAAGGAACAATAGCAGCTGAGAGAGACTAGGTTATAGAAAAAACTGTAGAATTAAATCAGTCTATATACTATAAGGATGGGTTAACATCAGAATAGAAGACAGCACATGTTTTGTGTTAGAGACATGGATTTGCTTATATTTCCACAGGAAACCATCAAAAACTAAAAGCTCACTGTTGAGCAGGGGAGGTCTTCTGAAAACCTTGCCCACTGACCCAAAAAGAAGAGAGCCTGACAAACCAATGCCTTTCCTTGCAAGCCAGAAAAGCCTAGAGAATAAATGTTCAGCACCTAACCCCTGACAGGCCTTGAGCAGGCCTTTGGTCTCCTGTAATACAGAGCCATCCACAATGCAGAGCAACAGGGTTATGAGCAGAACTTTAAGACAGACTATGCTGAATATCACATCCTGCATGTCCAAGTCTCCAACCAAAGGTTCACAGATATGGGGGTGGAGATTAAGAGACTTCATCAAGGAACTCCAGAACACAAAGTACTAGAAGACAAGATAATGTAGGAACATAAAAGGTTCAGGAAGCAATATCCAAGTTCTAAGAATGAAAAGCATCACTGTTAGGTTTGTATCTCAGTTGTGGATATGCTCTTGAGAGATCAACAGAAAGATCACATCAGACACCTGAGAGCCCTGAAAGACATTGGAAAGAACAGAGAAACAAAAATCACAGCAGTAGCATGGCTACAGGGAGTGCCAGCTTCAAAACTGCATAATTAGTAGTGAAGAAAAATGGGGGAAAATGTAGTGTGATTTATTTTGTGCTCCTGGCCCTTTAAAAAGTCTTAGCTGTTAGAATTGCTTGACCCTATGACCTTAGGTGTTGCTGCCTCTTGGATTTCTGGGAACAGGACAGGATACAAACAGCCAGCTGAGGCTGAAGGGAAGGGAGTAGCAGAGTGAGAAGAGAAGGCAGTTGGTGGAGACTCTGTTAGGAGACAGTTGAGCCAGGAGGAGCTGTGTTGAGCAGATAGGTTTCAATGGTTGTTATGGTTTGGAGCTACTAGTACTGGGAACACTGGGAGGAGGGACTGTTTAAGCAGACTACTGATGGGGAACTGAGGAAGGAGTGGTTGGGAGAAACATTTAAATGGGCCAGCCTGGAAACTAGAAGGAGGGCTGGCAAGGAGTTAAAAGAATGGGTTATTGTTCTAAAATAGCTAGCCATTTTACTGGGTCCCCTTTATACTACTCTTGAAAGCTGCAAGGACACCTATCAGGGTTGGAGAACTATTTGTTTTAATAAGGTTCTGGATATAACTAAGTGGACCAACAGACAGAGAGCTGTCAACACTGTGTAGCACTTTGATCTACCCACTTTGAGGAGCTGTTCTAGACCAGAATGTACCGCTCAACTATGAATTCATGTTCTTCAATCTCAGCATCTTTCCCAGTGACTGGTTATGTAGGTCACACCCCAGGCTGGAGACACTGGGTCTACACCAGGAGGTGAACAAAAAAAAGGCTCAATGTCCATTCTGGGCTCAGTGGCTTTGGGCCAACTGCACCATTTTCTAAAGCAAATGTAACAGGGCAGCTCAAGAACAGTAAAGAGAGGTGCAGCTTGTGACAGGACATGACGCCGTTTGGTTCTCAGCCCAAGTGCCTGCACATTCTGACCTACTGAGAACGGGCAGGCTAGGACACCGTGAGCAGGAACTCAGAAGAAGGCACAGCTGATTATGAACACTCTAGTAAGATCTGTTTTAAATTTCTCCAAATTATGGCAAATGTGACCCATCAGCAGTGCTATCTATATCTGCGATGCTGGGATCTTGCTTTTGCCCCTTCTCCCACTGGAGACTATGTGGGGCTATGGAATAATGGACAGACCCTCACATACATGGCTGACCTCCTGGGTGCCAGTCTAGGCTTTGGGACCTGAGGCAGCATCACTAGCCTGGCTTTCCCTATAAGACAATGCTAAGATAGGAATATTCTAATTGAAACCTAAGAGGCAGAAATAGGAAGCAGATCATGCCTATATCCAGACTTGAATAGATCAAACACTAACTGGCTTATGACTGCTTGTTTTGAGACAAATCTCACTTTATAGCCTACACTGGCCTTCAACTCAAGATCCTCCTTCGTCCACTTCCAAAGTGCTTGGAATACAGGTGTGCCACTATGCCCAACCATGTTGAAGATAACTGGGTAATTTAAGTATGTTCTCAGTAGGGAGCTGTATCATTTAATATGATAATGAATATGCAGGCTCATGTAACAGAGTACCTTGTGTTTCAAAGATACTTTCAGTATTCTGAGGAAAGGTATAATAAGCACACCCAGGGCTTCTTTAAAGTACCATAGCCCCCAATCAGAAAAGGGAAGTGTGTTACCTATAATCCCAACACTCTGGAGATGAAGTCAGAAAAATCACAAAGTCCAATGCCTGCCTAGGCTGCTTAGTTAGGGCTTGTCTCAAAATGAGCAGTAAAAAGCCACTGGGGCAGTGCTTGGTGTCAGGCCGAGTGCTTACCTGCCCTGCAAAGGGCTAGGTAGGGCTGTAGACAAACTTTAGAAGAGACAGAGTGTGGCCGAGTACCAGCTAAGCTGATGGGGCGGGAACTGAACAGCAGAACGGAGGGCTATTGTTCTTCTTTTCTTGCTTTTAGGTATTTAGACAACCCTGCCCCCACCTACCTGCCTGCCATGAAAGAATTGTCTGAGGAAAGTGAGATTCCATTAGCAGAAATAAAAAACAACAAAACCTAGTTGTAGGAGGCTCACAGAAGATGGTTGACAATAGAAATCACTGAGAATCTCCAAGGAACGGATGTAATAGATTCTCACTTTGAGGAGGTCCTATTCTGTCTGATGGAACAACCCCTTTCCCTCAGCACCACCATTACCATGATGTTGCCCTAGCCTGGTAAAGGCTCAACCCTTACCATACCTGACCTGCTGCCCAGATAGTATTGTTGGCTACATAGCCTGGGGTGAAAAGGACTCAGAACCAAGCCGACCAACTGCCCAAACATCAAGGATGACAACTTTGATGCTTCACACAAATGTCACTGGTTAGGTGACAATGATGGAGCAAGGTAGTGGTCATGAGTACTAAGGTTCAAGAATGACATTTTAGAGGTGATACATATTAGTTCTTCCCCATAACAGGAATCCAAGGTTTCCTCTGGGATGATACACTGGAGAAAACCAACTCTCTTAAGCAGTTCTGCTCTACGCAGTGTGGCATGGAAGACAGCATCCTGCCTCTAAGAAAAGGCAGACAGAATAAACACAGTTAAGCACAGAGCAAGCACTGATGGTCTGGACAAAGAAAAGAAAGACTATAATCTACAAGTCTAAGGAAGCTATGAAAATGAAAATACTATTGGGCATACATATCCCAGCACTGGGCGGGGGGGAGGTTGAGACTGGCAGATTGACATGAATTCAAGGCTAGCTTGAGGTGTATGAGTTCCAGGCCAGCCTCGGCAACACAGTAAGACCTTGCCACAAAAACCAAAAGAAATAAAAGTAGGATACACTCATTTACCCCAAGCTTTTCAGAATCTAACCAATACAATAAGAAGAGACAGGCGCCCCCAGTGCATTAGAGACCAGCACAGTTACTCCATCCCGGCACAGAGCCAGAAGCCTCACAAATGAACACCATGAATGCTTACCATCCCAGAGGAGGCTGGGATGGACCTCAGTGGCAAAGCATTTGCTTAGCATGTTCAAGGACCTGGATTCTCACCAGAAAAAAAAGTTATTTCCACAGGATATTTTGAGAAGAAAATAAAACTTTCAATATCTATTGCACTGCTAGATTAGAGCAGAAAGGACCACTACCCAACCAAACAAGATCCACAGTCACCCAACTTGTGGACCAGACAGAGAGAAATTGGCCAGGACTGGTGTCAACCCAGCATTTTCAAGATGCTGGCTCTCATGTCAGTAGCTTTATCCTGTCTGTACCACAGACATCAGCCCTGACCCTCAGAGTACTTTGGAACATGTCCACACGGTACCAAGCAGGGTTACCTCAGCACATCCTCACTGGGCCCTTTCACTGCTTTCACTGCAGCAGCATCTACTGGAAACAGCTAGTACTGTGTATTAGTCCTGGGACCTTAGACCACCTGATCTAACCCACCATCACTCCTAGAGAAAGGATTCAAACTCTTGTACATTCTGAGGCACTTCTTATGTTCTTATCATTTTAAAGAACTTGCTAAGTCAGCAAAAGAAATGACTCTCCTGCACCAGCTTTTATTCTGGCCTTCAAAGTTCACTTAAGTATCTGGCTCTACCTGCTACAACCATTTTACCTATGGCACCTGTAATTAAGATGAGCAGAAGGAAGCAAAGTAGCTCACACTCCTACAGCGGCTTTTAGTCCAATGCCCCTGCAAGCCAACTCTAAACACAGCATGGCCTTGGTCTCAGTCAGTAGCAGGGAGAGGTATCAGCAGAGTCCCAGGGCTACCTCTCCATGTAGGAGGTTACAGTCTCCACTGTCCTTGGAGTTCGGATGCTGTCAAAATGTTCTGCAGTGATTTCATACACTGTGCTGGCTGAATAAACTAAACAAGTTCTACATGCTAACTGATCATGGGAAGCCTGAGTCATTTTAAAAGCAGCATCAAGGGGCACAGTCTCCTACAACTGGGCAGGATTGGAATAACACAGCCTCCTACAAATGGACAGGAATCAGAACCGGAGAATATTCGAAATGTGTAGCACCAGTTTTTACTTGAATTCAAAGCAGGTGTCAAAAAAGGCAGTGCTGCAGAGGCCAATTCATCTGTCACTACAGGAAATGGCTGGAAATGCTCTTTTGAGAGTGGATGTACAGATTCTAACATTACTCCACATGAGCGCTTTAATTCCTTGACATTCAAAATAGTATAATCTACCAGTAATTAGAAAAATCCTGACTATCTAGCATGAAGTTAGTCACTTTCTATGTCTGAAGCAAAGGATTCTGATCTCTAACTATTCCAATGGGGATAAACATCTCTTTATAAAGAAATCTGGGGAGGGGGGTCAGGATGGATTTTTATCTATCTGCTTTCCTGCAGCAGAACTCGTTAAACTGGGCTGGAAACTGAAAGGAACTCTCTCCCCACTTGACTGTGCAAAGGGATTGCTGAAGAAGAGGTTCATGTCCAGGGGTGCTTCAGCCTCAGAGTCCCATGAGTCTGAGTCTGTGCTGCTGGAGTCTTCAGCTGTTGTGGGTGGGTAGCTGAGCTGCTCTAACTGGTCAATAATGTCGGAGAACTGGAAGGCCGAGCTGGACTCGGAGCGGACTGAGTAGGCTGGGAAGTTGACCATGGAGCTGGCCTCAGACTGATTGGCTGAGCTGGATGTATGCAGAGAGAACCCACCATGTAGTGGCATGTTATTGAGGGAGCTGTTCTCAGACTGGTTGTTCCTAAGTGAGCTAGTTTCGGAAGGACTCAAGAGGCTCTGCATTAGGCTAGCCTGTGCCTTCACCTCGAACAGCTCTGAGGTGTCTGAGGGATGTACATTGCCGTTGAAATCACTTCCTTCCCCAAATTCAAAATCATCTTCTACACTCATGTCCACTGCTTCAGTAGAGTATCTATCTGGGCTGGACTGGGCAGACTCTGGACCACACAAGACAGGGGACACAGTGGACTGGACAGGTAACAGGGACTCCTGAAGAACTAAAGAACTGTATGGGAAAGAAAATGCCTCAGAGCCTCCAGCAAAGAAAGAGATGTCTGCTGGGTCATCATCTATGAACTCTTCAGACACCTGCAGCTGTGCGTTTGTCAATGTGAAAACAGGGACCCCTCTGAGGCACTGCTGGCCACCCTTGCACTCCCCACTAGGCAAGAAGGAGCCTGTAGGAAATTCATCCTCACTACTGTCATTGCTACAAACAGCTCTGAGACCCCTAATGGCCCTCCCTTTGTTAATGTCTAAAGCATTGAGACTCTGTCCTCTAGCACAGGCAGAACCATGGCTGTTCACAACACCACAAAACCCAGCACCTGGACCAGGCTGGAGCACAGAGGGTCCAGAGAGATGGGCCGGCTGTGTGCTGGGGCCTTCAGATGATGACGATCTGCTGCTCCGCTCTACTGCTGTGCTCTTGATGTGGGGAGACTGGGGGTCCACAAGGGAGCTGCTGCTGTCCTTCAGATTGGGCAGACCAGGAGGGGACAAAGAAGAAGCAAGGGGTGGATAAAGGGAGATATTTGCTGAGGACAGGGAGGCAGAAGTTCTCAAGCCATCGGTGAAGGAGACGCTCTGGGGGGGTCAAAATTAAGAAAAGAAAAAAGGAACATATAAAATTATACAACACTATTACAAATTGGTAAAGACAATTGGGAAGTATAGATACTTCTTACAACTTTCCTGGAAGGGGCACCTGAGTAGATTTTCCCTTTCTAAGTGAGGCTTTTGTTTTGAGATATTCTCACTGTAGTTTTGGCTAGTCTCAGACTCTGAAATTATAGACATGTGCAACCATGCCTGTCTTAGTATTGCAACCTGATCTTGTTTTCTGATTACAACACCTTAACTTTCTTCCCCAATTCTTGCAGTCATAGAATATTTACATGTCATAGTAAAGAAGAGAAGCTACCACAGAGAACCAGATGGCATGCAGACAAAGGTTTGTGGTAGTCCTAGTTATCCTAAATCTATAAAGAGATACATGTGGGTGTTCATCTCTCCACTCAGCCTCGGCCTCCACTGTAGTGAGACACCAGGTGACAAGCACATATTTATAGTACTTGATCATGAGTGGTAGAGATTTAACATCACTAAGGAGTGGGTAAACATAGCAGCCCGCTCCTGAGTACAATGGAAGGCCGAAATCACTGACTAGGATGCCCCTGGCCAACGTCAGTGGTGTACGAGCCCTGAGACATTCTCAAAGTGCTAGAGTGGACCCAAAAATGAAGGAGAAGAGGTCCACTGCTGGGTGAGAAAATACTATGGGGCAGGGAAGTAATCATACCAGGGTTCCTCATTAAGTTGATTAGAATAAAATAAACCCACATAGAATTGAGAATTTCTAGGAAAACATGTCCATAAGCAATACACCTCCTTGGTGTGTGTGTGTGTGTGTGCGTGTGCATGTGTATGTGTGTGTGTCATCACAGCATGGAAAAAAAGGCAAGTGATGTTGCAGGGCCCAGTAACTTGCCTTGTAGAAATGTAATAGCTGGTCATGATTCAAAAGCCATCTATTTTCCAATGGCTGTCGCACTGCCTGGTTTTAGTTTTGCTTTGTCTGAGGCAGTGTCTTTCACATAGCCTAGGTGGCCTTGAACTCCTGAGCTTCCTGTCTCAGCCTCCCGTATGTTGAGAGTCTAGGTGTCACTCACCATGACTGGCATATTAACTTTTCTTAATTACTCAACCACATTTCTTTATTTTCTCTTGATTTTAAAGTAAATTAGATAACTAAAAGCCTCAATGTAAATTTTAGACTATCCTTTAAAATTCAATTAAAAGGTGGGACACAGAAGCACTAAGATACAGGGCCCAAAAGATGCTTTTGGAAACTGCTTAGTATTAATAATAGCCCACCACCACCACTAATGAGACACCTGCACAGCATAACTATACTCAGGAAACTAGGGCAGCACAAGGAGCAGTTACAAGGGCTCCTGAGAGCACGACTCATGCTTGAGTGTGGGAGTTAATATGCAAATATGAAGCAGTAAAAGGCAGACCTGCAGTACGGATCAGGCACCTGAGGCTCAGTGTGCTCATGGAGGGGTTGATAGCTCACTGGGAACCCCCTGCCAATGTTCTCTGATGCACAGTTATGTGCATCTTTGCTTTAATAACAGTTACAATCCAGCCAAACAATCAGATGTAAAGCTGTTTCTTAATTTTTACATTTAACAGCATTTAAATCCTTTTAGCTCTCTTACCATTCCTTCACACCTCACAACAACATAGTCTTTATTGTGACATGACCATGCCTCTGTGCTCCCTCTAGCAGTCCTCTAAAGGCGGCACGTCGGTCCACCTGGAGAGGCTGCAATCTATGCAGGCATCACCTCCCAGCTGCTCCCTAGCGACTGCAGCACACTATGATTCATGGTGCAGAGCTCACAGCTGTCCCATCATCAAGGCTTTCATCGTGAGGTCAGAAGTATGCACTGAGTCATGTGAGCCTTCTTACAATGCAGAGGACTTTCTAGAAGAGTACACCCTGGTAATTAGTGCTGCTGATGGTTTCAACTGGAAATGACGAACCTGTTTAGGCAGATCTACAGTCAGAGCATGAAGAGACGTCCGAGTCTTACTGTGCCGTCTGCAAAACAGAGAATATGCTGTGAGGCTTAGCCTCTTCACCTCCCTGTCTGCCATCATCCCACTCAGTGCTTCCTCCTAGGACCTCAAGTCTGTACTGCATCCATGAAAAAAGCTCATGTAAAAATATGACCAAGACAGGGTGGAAAGCTAGAAATGGGCAGAAGAAAAGCAACCTGTAATTAAAATAAAAAAGAAACCCAAGAGGGATGCAATTTTCCCCATGAACTTTAAGGTTGCTTACCATACTATCAAGGTTAGAGTTACCTGCCTGTGTGACAGGACCTGGGATCACGTAGGGGACAAGCCTGTGGGGATCTTTAGCTTCTGGGCGTGTCTGTGAGAGCTGTGCTGCTTATGTCACCCTCCCTCCCACTGTGAATGAATCCCTCTTGGGAGAGGTTCCTTGACTTCAGAGCAGGAGCTGAGCACAACACACACACACACACACACACACACACACACACACACACACACACACCGCTTCCAGTGCTTCCAGTACTGCTGCTTTGACACTATGGTGGACTGAAATCAGGAACTGTGCATCAAGTCAGCCCCTCCCCCTTCCACCAGCTGCCTCTGCCAGGTATTTTATCACAGCATCAGGAGAAAAAGCTAAGGCACCATGTAAAACCTTCATAATACATGCAAACTACACACTTTAGAAACTACAAGTTGATATCATATATGAGCACAATTATCTCCATGAAGACATTATAAACCCATTTTTAAAAACAAAAACAAACCAGGCAGTGGTGGCATAGTGCCCATGTGGTATACAGACATGAATGCAGGCAAAATACACATACACATACAATTTTAAATAAAATAGAAAATTTAAAGGTACACATTTTATATCAGTGCTACAGCATTTACCTTTCGTATGGAATTCTCTTCATCCCACCGTCTTTGACATAATCTACTAGTTGTTTCTGAGTTCTTCCACTACAAATAAAGGTTCAGTTAAAACAAAGCAGTAACTCAGAGCATTACCGTTTAGAGTTAAGAACAGAAGTAAGACTGCCCAATGTAAATTGCTCAGTTATACTTTATAGTAAGTATAGACAATTTTCTGGGTAGTTTTTGTTAAGCCCATTTTCTCATAGTTTGAATATTTGATTTCCCCCATGTATTGTCCTTCACAAGAACTAATCCTGAATACAATTGTCTACCTAGCCTATGGCACCTCCCTCCCGTCTCTGCCTCTTTCCTCTCCCCAGTAGTCAGCTGTCCCTGCAGCTGAGGCCAGCCCTACCTGTATCTGAAGGAGGAGCCCCGGCTGAAGAAGACAGCTTTTGCCTTTGGCTTAGGCTGGTCAGAGAGTCTAAAAAAGGTATGGTACTCCACACATATCTTCCAGAAGTTCTTACATTCATCTCTGCTACCCAACAAGAACTCTAAGGTGTCCTGGTAGGGTCCCTAGAACAAAATACAAAGGTTCAGGAAGCAAGCCCAGAAGCAGATCATATAACAGTCAGTTTAAAAATCAAAACAGAGATCCAGGCATGGTGTCACATGCCTTAGATAACTATGAATTACAGTTTTCAGGCTCACAAACAACACGAGAAAGCCACTGTTGTCCTAGAAATGAAATTCTGGGCTCCAAGACCAAAACATTTTGAACCGTCAGATATATATTATCAAATTACTTTCCATATTCTTCTACTTTTACTATTCAAATAGTAAATAGCAGATCCCTTTCTTTAATGGGGTCTGTTAGCATGGGGCTATAATCACAGTACTTGGGAGTCTGAGGCAGGAAAATCAGGCAGTTGTACAGTTGGCACAACACAAAACCCAAAACCAAACAAAATAACAAAAACAAGCAACCTACCAAGCAAGCAACACAGACACATGCGTTCAGGCCTTTACCAAAGTCAATACTGTCCATACTGCACAAGAGCATGGGACTGGAGAAACCCCATGTGCTTAGGGACACTCTGTGGCTGGGCCAAGGGCCCAGGTGGCATCTCAAGTTCCAGCCTTGCCTTGGCTTAGCTGATCTATTGTTTCCTAACTTCCTTTGAACAAAGAAAATACAATTTGAACAATTTACTCAAAGTACTGAATTTCACCAATAACTACACAGTTACTTTTTGTATTTCTTTAAAAAGAAATTTTAAAATTTCAAATGCATTTGTGTTTTTTGCCTGCAAGTATGTCTGTCTTCATGAGTGTGTTAAATCCCCTGGAACTGGAGTTACAGACAATTGTGAGCTGGGAATTAAACCCTGGCCCTCCGGAAGAGTGGCCAGTGCCCTTCATCACTGAGCCATCTCTCCAGCCCTGCGTTTTCTATTTCTAATCATTCAATGTGTTTATTAACTTGTCAGCTGTTGTTGTTTAAAAACTCTTAAAAAAAGGAGTGTATTGTTTTCTTTTGTTTAGACTGGATCTTGCTATCTAAACTACTCCGGTTTCAAATTTCATAATTCTCCTTCCCCACCTCCTGATTAAAAAAGAGTTCTTATTATTTCTTGATAATCAAGAATTCTTCGATTAGACCAAGCAAGAGGTTCGTTTTTTTTATGTGCTTCTATGTGTGCCTGCATGTACGTATGTGCAGAAGAAGCCTGTGAGGAGGTCAGAAGAGAGGCTGGATCTCCTAAAGGTACAGACAATAGTAAACCACCATGCAGATGCTGGGAACTGAGCCAGAACCTCTGAAAGTGTAATAAGTGCTCTTAACCACTAAGCCATCTCTCCAGCCCCTGGAGATCATATTCTAAATTGAAAGCACCTGGGATGAATGGGGTAGCCCCTTAGCTCTGTCTGGGCAGAGGTGCTCACTTAGCACTGCTGAAGGGTTTTCACTACCCTCACCATGCGCTGTCCTAGACCCAGCCCAAGTCTGCTGGATGGGAAAAAGAGCCTGAGGGCTTTTCCAGATGGGCAGTGTGTGGTGAGATCACAGATATGTGCCCCAATTTTATACCAAATGCTTTAAAAAAAATGAAACCAAACCAAACCAAACCAAACATCTTTTTGTTGGATTAAATTGCCTAACAATATTAAAAGTTTCAAAATAATACTTACATGGACCTCAGGGTGGAGTTTAATAAGAAACCTTTTCCTCTTGAAGCTTAGTTTACGGACCTTGGACCAGTTGAAAGTATTAATTTTGGTGGTACCCTGAAATATCAGAGACAGACACACAGTGGTACATTTTTATCGACGTAGATCCTTGATAGCAACCTAGCAATTCAAGTGAGATGCCACCATTTCCCCTCCAACAGCTCTGAATCCACAGAGGCCAGAGCTGTCTGTCCCTTGGAGCTGGAGTTACAGGTAGTTGTGAGACAGTCAATGTGAGTACTAAGATCAAACTCAGGACCTCTGGAAGAGCAGTATGTGCCCATGACTGCTGAATCCCAGGGTGTACTCTTAGGTACCAGACAATCTTTCCAGCCTCATCACACATAATTTTTTTTTTTTGAGAGTTTCACTGTGTAGCCCAGGCTGGCCTGAACTCTTTAGGTAAACCAAACTGGCTTAGAGCTTCCTCAGTTTCCCCTGCCTGCCTCTGGAGTTTTATGAGATAGGTGTGGGCACCATGCTCAGCTCAACAGTGCTGATCTTATTCCACTTTGTCTTCATTTTAAAATGACACACAATTATTTTTCTGTGTGTATGTGACCATCCACATGCCACAGTGCAGTGTGGAGGTCAGAGGACAACTTGTGGGCAGGGTTCTCTCCTCCCACCACATGGGACCTGAGACCCGAACTACGGTCGCCAGGCTTGGCAGCAGGTGCCTCCCTCTATAGCTAAGCCATTCTGCAGGCCTAATCCCGTTTCTAAACTCATAACTGTTGTTCTGCCTTTGCTTTTCTCAAGCCCTCTGGTTTGTTTTTAGGAACTGCTGTTTTCTCTGTAATAGGAAGAAACTAACAAGACTCAGAGCCTGAGGTAGCAGCATGAGTCCACAATAAAACTTTCCTCTCATTCTTGACTGAGAGCCTGTAGGCTGCAACTGCCCTTTGTAGGACCTGTAAAATCACCAATGTAGTGTATGTGTGTGTGTGTGTGCACATGCACGTGTTCATGTGATTTCCCCACAAACAATAAAATACTATATAGAGTTTTTAACCTTTCTCCAAATGAATATCTCACTAGAGAGCATCCCTCTCCAATGTGCTGTAGTCCCACAATACAGGAGCGTATAACTTATTTAAGCGGACTTCAGATAGGTATTTTCTAGGATTTTACTGTTACAACTAAGAGTAATAGAGTAAAAATTACAAAAGAAGAATTTTGTATTTCTGATGAAGAACTTTCTTGCTTTGCATGGTCACAACACAACACAACACAACACACTTTTCTGCTTGCTAGAATCTGGTAGATAATGAGTCACGTCCTCCTAAGGTTTGTTGTCTTCCCATCTCTCCCATCTCTGGTACTGGCTGTTTCTTCTGAAAACACCTGTACTTCAGGGTACAGAGCGGCTCAGGTGCCTCTGACTCTTTACTCACATGCATGCATTTACAGTGCCAGGACTGCGACTTTATGGGTTAGGACTCAGCGACAGTCATCAATGAATGCTAAATCAAGAAGAAATCTGAAGAGATATAGAGGACTATGTGATTATAAAGTACGCCTTAGATGAGAGAGACAAACTACTAACTCTGTAGTAAAGAGTATCAGAGCACACGCAGAGGTTTAATCCACCAGCAGTAAGGACAGATGGCTGGCTATGCCTCTGAGGCCCTAAAGGATGTGATATGTCCTAGGCGCTCAGCTGGGAACATGTTACCTGAACCTAATCACAGAAGACATCCAGTAAGCCACAATGAGGGCTGTATTATTAGAAGTAAAACAGACAGACTCTTCAATAATGTCAATGTCATAAAACATAATTATCCAGACTCAATGGACTGAGACTGAAGATGTGATAGGTAAATGATACATCTGGCTTTAGACTGAAGATGTGACAGGTAAATGATACATCTGGCTTTAGACTGAAGATGTGATAGGTAAACGATACATCTGGCCTTTGACTGAAGATGTGATAGGTAAATGGCACATCTGGCCTAGACTAGATTCCATCCTGGAGGAACAAAGCTATAAAAGGGTATTACCACTGGGTCTAACAAAACAACTGACATTAATACAATGATCTCATTTTAATTTTTGATCTTATAATTTTTAAATATTAAATTTATTATTTGTTTTGTCAATGTTTGCATGTTTGCATCCATGCACACATACCATGACACATATGTGGAGGTAAGGGGCAAGTTGCAGAAGTCAGTTCTCTTCTACCTCCATGTGGGTTCTAGGATCAAACTCAGGTCATCAGGTTTGACAGTAAGCAAGTTTACACAATGAGCCATCCTGCTGTCATGCTAATTCCCTTTCTTTTGAGCCTTGCTTTGTTGCCCTGGCTGGCCTAGAACTCATGATCCCCTGACTCAGCTCCCTGACACCTGGGGTAAATGTATTATTGGTGTCAGTGGTAAGTGTACTGTGATTATGTAAAGACACACCATGTATGTAGGAAATGCATACAAAGGTCTGAGGAATGAGGATAGATGCCTCTTTGTTGCTGGTTCTTCAGCTACTTTGTGGGTTGTTCTTTCACCTTTCTCTACCCCTTTTCTTCTACCCTTTCAGCCCCCTAACACAGGGTAAGAGAGAAAAAGAATAAAGGGGAAAGGAAAGAACTCCCTGAATAAAGTCATGGGACAGAAAGGGGGTGATGCTATCATTAGCCTACGTCCTGCTGATGGGGGGCATTGAATTCCTTGGGGCACATTTGATTTTTGCTGTCAGGATATCTAATTTCTTGTTGTGGTTTCTTCTTTGTTCACAAGTACTTAACAAATTGCAAACACCAACAACCAACAATCTACCAACAACCAATTAACAACCTCCCTACTGGGGCTCTAGCATTTACATACCCTCTAAAAATTCCCCAGAATTCCAAACATCACACAATCACAGAACTAGCTTCAGCTGGCAAAATCGCACCCAGCTAGAGCGTGAGACAAATCATAGTCAGCTACTGTGGACAGTCTGAAGCAGCACCACCACTTACTCTCCCTTGCTTTAGAAGACACCGTGGTAGAAGCAGGCACTGAGTGCACTAAGTGTTGACAAAGGTGAATCCAGGTTAAGGACAAATGGGGTTCTCTATGCCACCCCAATACTCAGCTTCTCAGAGAAGATTCCATACTAGTGCTGCTGCTGCAAGGACCTGCATCAGCACCCATGGGTGCAAGGTAGTCAGGCTTTTCAGAGTAGCCTCCAGTTTCCTGTCAATCTGGCCAGCATTTTCAGGGAGGTGCCTTGCTTCTAACCTCTGGCACATACGATGAAGGGGAGACCACTGTACTGCTTTCCCAGGGTCTGCCTGACTTTCTGTTATCAGGCTCACTGTATCTGAGCCCCTGTTATCAAAAGCTCTCATAGCCAGCAAAGTTGTTACCCCTAGAATGTCCACAGCCTCCAGATAGAATCCTGAGACCCAGTTTAAGATCCTAGGAGGTGACTCTGGTTCAACATTAGAATAAACACTGAGAAGGGAATGGATCCCTTGGGCAATGGTCAGTCCTGGAGGTAGTGGGGGCCTTGTGAGTTCCAGGACAGTAAACAGAGTTTTACTGTGGCAGAGAGGGACAAGAAAGCAGCTTCTTCATTGTAAGAGGTAAGACCAGATTATATGCTAAGATTCTCTTCCACACACATCACAACAACAAAAAATCTACCAACAAATACAGCAACAACACAATGTATCAACCAGCCGTGCACTAGGATGGCCTGCCCTGGCCCCTCCTTGCTCGACCGCCTACCTGGAACACCAGGACACCCATGTGAGAAACTGCCAGATTGATCTTGGTCCCTTCTCTGTCAGAAGCCATGTGAAACCTGATGCCATACATTTCCAACTTCCTTGCAATCTCAAGCACCTGGAAATCTGACTCTGCAGGAGTCTGGCCCCTATAGTGAAGAACATTTTAACATATCAAAACACTTGTGGTGTAAAAATGAGTCAAAACAAATAAAAAATTAAGTCAGGAAAACAGTCAGATAAAGCATCCAACAAAGCAATGTGGAAGATTTTGTTTTTAGAAGGCAGATGGTTCACTTCTATGCATGTAAAGGGTAGAATGTTTCATTTAAATTCACTAAATGGTCAGTTTTACAACCTACTTGAAGTTATATGCAAACACATCTAGCTACCAAATAGTCAATTGGCGGAAATGTCATAAATGATACTGGTATCTTTATTATCATTGTAAAACAACTGGGTTTATCCACATATAGGTTTGCTAACATGTAACACGCTGTGTCCACAGCCCACGCTACATCCTCAGAAAACAGAAGTGAGTGTGGCCAACATCTCATTAAGCAGCCTGCAGGAAAGAGATGCTCCCAGGAAGTCACATTTGGAACAAAGAAAGGCTCCCCCACGCCAGTGTCCTGACTGTGGGATTTCCCTTTCCTCTGTTGGAGCCACACTGGGCTGTTGTATGTTCTGAGACCAGAGAACAACCACTGTTACTTCAGCTCAAATTCTGTAGAAGCCCGAACAGCAGCTCCTAGTTAAACATCTCTAATGTAGCTACAACTACATCACCTCACTCCTGACTTACGTGTGCCTCTGGTGGAAGTCTAGTATCTTTTCCAGAGATGTCTCCTGGTTAGGCAAGTATTCATTGGCTTTGAGGTGTTCTCGATCCAGGGTTTCATCATAATCTCCGATTTCCGCTGAGAAGAAGAGACAATGAAAGTCATCACTTGGGTTTTGAAGTAAACGGTATCTGTGTATGCAAATGTTTTACATTTTATTTTTCCAAATATGCTGTTCAAAGGTAAACACATGAAAAGGTTTGAGATTTTCCCTCCAATTCCTGAAGATCAAAAATTCTGATGAGTGTTTACAGTGAACCCTGAGTATAATGACTGTTTTTACTTTTTTTTTTTTTTCCAAGACAGGGTTTCTCTGTGTAGCCCTGGCTGTCCTGGAACTCACTTGGTAGACCAGGCTGGCCTCGAACTCAGAAATCCGCCTGCCTCTGCCTCCCAGAGTGCTGGGATCACAGGCGTGCGCCACCACCGCTCAGCCTGTTTTTACTTTTTAAACAATTTTTAAACATTTTATGTGCTTTGCTTGCATGTGACATACCACATCATGAACCATGTAAGCAGTGCTTAAGGAAGTCAGAGGAAGGCATTGTACTCTCGGGACTGGAGTTGCAGAAGGTTGTGAGCCACCATGTGAGTGCTGGGAGCAGCCCGAGGACACATGAACAGCAAGTGCTCTTAACCTCTGAGTCATCTCTCTAGCCCTGGCTTACTATTTTTAAAAATCAGTTTACACATAAATTGTTTCATAAATACTATGACCAGAACCATTATTTTGCTTTAGAAAAAACATGCTAAATCTTTTTTCTTCCCTTCAGGGCTTTTCAACTTTTCAAAACTTAATTTTCTGAAAATTTGTTAAAGATTTATTTATTATGTATAAGTACACTGTAGCCATCTTCTGACACACCAGAAGAGGGCATCAGATCTCATTACAGATGGTTGTGAGCTACCATGTGGTTTCTGGGACTTGAACTCAGGACCTCTGGAAGAGCAGTCAGTGCTCTTAACCTCTGAGCCATCTCTCCAGCCCAATTTTCTGAAATTTTAAAAAGATTTATTTTTTATGTGTATGAATGTTTTGCCTCCACATAATAAACGCACCATGATATGGCCTTATCATTAGTTTAGAAATGATGTGGGCCCTTCCCTTTCTATCCCTGTGGCTGATAGCTTCATAAGTTTTGTAAGCATGCACCCATATCTTGGAATCTCTTGCTATACTTCTCACAGTTTATTTGTGAAGTAAGTTTAGTTTTATATCTTTATTATTTTTGTTTCATAAAAGATAATAAAGAACCATGTTCTCTTCCCTTTACTAATGTTTAGACAGCACAGACTCACTCTCCGGAGGCCCTTTTCTGGGTGTGCTGAGAATCTGATTTACAGCCTGACTTGGGTTGGATACAGATTGCTGTTAAATTAGATAAAGGTAGGTGGGACATGGAGGCAGAGGTTAGTCTGGGGTGCATACGCAGTGATTTCAAGGCCAGGCCGAGCTGCTTAAAAACAAACAAACCAACGTAACACCCAAGGGCTAGGTGTGTGGTTCAGTGGCAGAATGCCTGCCTAGCATGTGCAAGGCTCTGTGTTCTCTCCCTGCACTGGGAAGGGAAAAGAGAAAGCACAGGCATCGAGAGACAACTCTAAAGAATGAATGTAACTTGAGTCTATATGCAGAGCTATTACATATTACAAATGTTAGCTCTCCTTCTATCCAGAATATATCTAAGGAAATGCCCATTTCTTTATGACCAGGCATGTCAATTACTCATGAGCACATCAACTAACGGCAGCTCTGCGGGGCCTGAGCCTTGGACTGGGCCTGAGCAAGCTTTTCTCCATGTAAAGATACTAACATTGCAGAAGGTGGGATATGAGAAGGGCCGCAGTGGTGGCTGTGCAGGTTAGGCGTTCTTCCAGGAGGTCTCTCTTGAGTTGCAGGGCAAACAGGTACCTAGAAAGAGGTTCGAAGCAAGAGCAGATCAACTCCAAAAGTTCTCTGGACATAATACAGACATGCCTCTATATGAAAGCATACAAGCTATGGGAAGCACCAGCACTCAACATTGAGCAGAATGCAGGGCCCTCCCTCCAAGAGCAGGCAACGTCACAAAAGCCCTTTCACAAAACAAGCAGAAAACCAAAGGTCAGAACACAAATCTCTTCATCAGACCGAGACGTGCACATCAGAGCACAGAGTTCTTAGCACACAGAAGGACTTCTGTCTGACAATAGGATAGAGAAATTAGCCTTCTCAGGCATACCACTGACCCACACAATCACACTCTCCAAGGCAATATGTTTAAGAAGTTCATAAATTCATATTATGGAATTGCACTTAGAATTTTGGATGAAAGAACAGAAATACAGAATTAGGACAGTTTCAAATGTACCTGAGATACTTTCAAGCAGATTGATAATATTTTGTCTTGGTTAGAATCTAAGACACAAGCACTTTAAAATACCACTAGTGAAAATGTAAATACAGAAGGGAATCTGAAAGCATTTATGAGGTCAAGCGTAATGGTACACACCTAAAGGTTCTAGCACTCCAGAGGCAAAGGCAGGTGTATTTCTGTGAGTTTAAGGTCAGTCTTGTCTGAATAGTGAGTTCCAGTACAGCCAGAACTACATAATAGTAAGTCCTGTGTCTAAATAAATAAATAAATAGGAAAATATATCTTCATTTAGCCCTTCCATAAGTGATGACGTCTTCCTTCAATAAGTTCTTTCTCAGTATTGCTCTAGGAGCTACAAAACATGGAGAACGATACAAACTCCCTGTCTTCCCAGAAATGTACACTTTGGTACAAGGTATTAAAAGTTCACTGGATTTGGGAATGGAGAGATAGCTCAGCAAGTAAGAGAAGAGAAGACGAAGGTTCAACTCTCTGCACCCACATGGTGGCTCACAACTGTAACTCCAGTTCCAGGTGATCTGATGACTAGGTGACCACCAGGCACACATGTGGTACACAGAAATTTTTATGTATATTACTACATCTTTAAAAATTATATTTTAACTTAAAAATTGTTACTATATTTAAAAATTACTATTCTTTCTTGAGAAACAAAATGGAGTGCTTCGTGAACTTTTGTATCACCCTTGTGCAGACGCCATGCTAAGCTCCGTATTCTTCCTATCAGAGTATACTCACAGCTAAAAGGAATACCTCATTCTCTTAGAAATTAAGCTTTTCCACAGCAGTATTTCCAGATTTCACAAGGGCATTTCAACAATGATAGTTCTTTGCAATATTTCCACAGAAAAAGTGGGATTCTCCTCAAGGGCACTGGGTGATGAGTGACAGTGCACACAGTAAAAGGGCCATGGGTGGCTACAACCGGGAGGTGAGGTGACTGCTGAGGTCCATCTCCTGAAACTGCTTTTCCACATCATCTCCTTTCGCTCTGCTATGCTGTGTGCCCTGAAAGTGTGCAGCATCAGTATTTTCCTAGGGAGTAGGTGAGCAAGGACAACTTTTGTTTTCTATTTTACATAACTTTATTTAAAATTTTCTTCTTTTGCCATAGATACAGTTCTGAATACATTAAATGGGGAAGAGCTTCCAAATGAAAGTAAGAGGGAATAACTGATTCCCTGGGCTGGGGTGCTGTAGAGTGCTCACCAAGTGCATGAAGCCCTGGGCTCTATCTCTGGCCACATACAAACAGGTTGTGGTGGCCAAAGTGTATATTGCTAACAGTCAGGAAGTGGAAGCAGAGGATCAGAAATTCAGGGTCATCCTCAGCTACACAGTGTGTTGAAGGTCAACCTTACCCACAAGAATCTTTTTCAATAACAAAGCAAAAACAAAACAGATTGTGACAAACTTACTTGAACTCTAATTCTCAGACTCAGGATCCTAAATTAAATAGTATTTTGTTTAATTTGTGAGAATATGATTTAAGTGATTCCCTTCAAAAGGAGAATCCATGGCACTTCTTGGACGTCAGTAAGTTACTGAGGTTTGTTCACACCCACTCACAGTATCGGACTTTGCTGACTGTAGCTCGGTCCTCATCAACCTAAGCAGCTGAGCTCATACATTTCAGAACGGACATTTTACAAGTTTCTGGATGTTCCACGATCTACAAAGTCTTTAAGAGGGTTCACTGTGACCCACCTATGAGCCTGGTCCAGTCAGATGTAGAAGCCATTTTGGACACCATGACAGCATCCTACTCGCTTTTCTCTGCATCTGACCCGTGGGTTGAGCCCATTTTATTTTTATCTTATTTTGGTTTCAAGACCTGGAAGTCCTGGAACTCGCTGCATCAGTCTTAAACTCATGGATCTACCTGTCTCTGCTCGGATTAAAGTTGTGCACCATCACACAAGGCTTGAGCCAAATTTAAAGTCATTGCTTTATTTCTCATTGTAAAAATCAATATACATAAGCATAAAAGGCTAGGAAAAGAAATTTCCTAATCTTTACTGTCTCCACAACATTCTCTCCTGTTAACACTCTGAAGTGGTGGTAATTAGAGAAGCAATGGTGATTCCGGCTCTTCTCTTCCCATCCCACTATCCAAACAGACTATTGATGGCATATGCCATACATTGCTGATACATGTTCATGTGAGTAGAATTTTGACAAATTTTATTCATATGCATAAATCTAAGCTACCCAAAGAATACTGGTTTGAAATTGTTCTAAGCTGGGTGGTAGGGCACACACCTTTAATCCCAGAAATTGGGAGGCAGAGGTAGGTGATCTCTGAGTTGGAGGCTAGCCTGTTTTACAGAATGAATCCCAGGACAGCTAGGCTACAAAGAGACCTTGTCCGGGGTGGGGGGGGGGAGGAGAAAAGAGGGAGGGAGGGAGGGAGGGAGGGAGGGAGGGAGAAAGAGAGAAACAGAGAAAGAGAGAGAGAGAGATAGAGAGAGATTGCTCTAACACTCCAAGTTTTATTTTCAAGTGTAAAGCATTAGTCCTTCAAGTTCTATTTTATATTTGCATCAATATAAGGAACATCTGCTAAGATGCTTCTTATCTCTATCTCCTAGAATTTATTCATATCCTCGCTCATTTACTGATTTGGGAATGTGTTATAAAATATGCATGCAAAAGGAAGAGGCAACTGTGGGGGTTGTTTCTCTTCATCCTGGGTTCTGAGGATTGAATTCAGGTCAGTAGGCTTGGCAGCCTTTACCTATACTGAGCCAACCCAACTATTCTTGTTCAAACGTGTGTGTGTGTGTGTGTGTGTGTGTGTGTGTGTGTGAAGGGGAGATGGGAGGGAGGGAGAGGGAGAGGGAGAGGGAGAGGGAGAGGGAGAGGGAGAGGGAGAGAGAGAGAGAGAGAGAGAGAGAGAGAGAGAGAGAGAGAGAGAGAGAGAGATTAAATGCACTAAAGATAACCTCAGAGGTACCAGAAAGGGCTGATGTTGCATTAAGGGATAAAAACAAAGCACTCCATTTTGTATAATTCAACCAAAACAAGACCAAGTCTGAGTTCTCCATCTCTCTCCTTGAATCTTCCATCTGTCTGCACTTGTGGCTACTGGCCTATCTGTGTAGGGCTGCTGGTGTTGAATTATTGACACACACAAACAGAAAGCACAAGACAGGTATGAGGGATTTCTTACAGAAATCTTTAACAGGTTTTCAGAAAGGCATTATTTTACCAACCCCAACTCACTCGGACAAACAATGTCCATATGCTGTTGCCAACATTTAAGGTGAATATTTATTACATAAGATTGCTTCTGACTTACTGGCTGCTTTTAGCAAATAGTTACAATAGATACATACACACACACACACTATTCTGGGTCAGGGGCATGGAAGAGTACATAATTCAAGACTGAAGCCTTTAATTAGCTGTGGCTGTTCTTGCACTGGAAATCAAGGCAAGGTTTGTTATAATGCCAGTCTCTTCAAGGCAGGCTCAACTTCTGAGTACACAGTAGAACAAGAAGGATGTTAGTTGTTTTCCTTTGTTTTCTTGTTTGTTTTGTCAATTTGACCCAAGCTAGAGTCATTTGGTAAAAGGGAACCTCAGCTGAGAAGATGTCCCCATCAGAATATCTGTGTGCAGGCCTGTGGTGCATTTTCTTGATTAATGATTAATGTCCATGGGATCATCCCAAAGGGGTTGAGCAGCCTGGAGCAGTCTGGAGCAGCAAGCCTGTAAGCAGGGGTCTCTCACTTCAGCTCCCGCCTACAGACTTCTGCCTCCAGCTCCTGCCCTGGCTTCCCTCAGTGATGGAGTATGTCCTGAGAGTTGTAGGCTGAAATGAACATTTTCTTCCCCAAGGTGCTTTTGGTTGTGGTGTTTTTCCACAGCAATTAAAATCCTAACTTAAACGAAGATAAGCCTTACGTGATCTCAAGGTGTACATCAACTTGGCTGTAAGGTCCAGCAAAAGTTCAATCTTTTTAAATACAAGAAATATTTTCATAGACTTTCATCACTAAAGTAGTGTAGCATAATATTTTCCACAATAAATAAGTGAAGTGTAGTAAACACTCAGTTCAGTCACACTCAGTGACACCTAGGTAGAAAGACAGCCTCATTCTTTCCTACTCACTCACGGCAGACTGACAAGCTCTGACTAGAGAGAGCACTTTACCTTGTGTACTCTTCTTGTAACTGACCAGGGTCAGGTGGGAAAAATTTTACTGCCAGGCGAAGCACCACATTCTTTGGCTCTATAAAAACAAAATAAATAAAATTTCACAGATAAGGTTAATCTCCATATTTATTTTCTTTCTATAATAAAATCAAGAGACTTCCTACACACACATTTATAAGCCCCTAACTACCAGTCATGTGTATGGGGGAATTTCAATACTTTGCTTTAAGCAGAGACTATTTGGGAGCATTCTTTAGTAGGTGGGAAATTACACATTAAAACTTTTAAATTAATGCCAGGCATGGTGATCTCTGTGAGTTTAAGGCCAACCTGGTCTATAAATCAAGTACTAGGTCATCTGGAGTTATATATTAAGACCCTGCCTCAAAAAAAAAGACAAAAAATTTGGTGGAAAGGGTATAATGAGTTGGTAGAGTTTGTGTTTAGAATGCACAAGGCACTAGGTTCCATCCCAAGATCACATAAAAGCCAGGTGTGCTGCATATGCCTATAATTCCAGCATGGAGAAGTAGAGGCAGAAGGGCCAGAACTTCAAGATCATCCTTGGATACACAGTTAATTTGAGGTCAGCATAGATTATATGGGACATTTCCAAAAAGTACAATTAAATTATATGCAGGTGTGGTGATTCATGGTTGTAATCCATGGGGAAGCGGAGGCAGTAGGATCTCTGGGCATTGGGAGCAATCCCAGGCTACACAGTAAATCTGAGGTCAGTCTGGGTTAGAGTAAAACCCTGTCCCTAAAAACAAAAGCAATATCAACAACAACTTAAAGAACAAATCTGAGGTCAGGAGTGGGGGTGCATTCCAGTACTTAGGAAGCTAAAGCAGGAGATCATGAGTTCAAGACCAGTCTGAGCTACAAAGAGGGACTTTGCCTTGAAAACATCCAAATACATAAATAAATATATTTCAGGAGAAATTACATTAAGATCAGTCTGGTCACTGAAATATAACCATGCTGTATAGTTTTTAGGGGACAAAGAACAGCCTTTTTGTCTCAGCACAACAGTCACTTCCATGTGTTCTTTTTTCCTTAATGTACTTGCAAAAAAAAGGTATAATCAATGCTGTGCATGATAGCATGTGCTTGTAATCCTATCAGCTGAGAGGCTGATGCAGGAGGATTGTGAGTGCAAGGGCAGCTTGGAATATACGCAAAGAATCTGCTCCTCTTCTTATAACCAAAACGCAACCAAGAAAACAAACAATCCTCAAACCAAAAAGGTTGTTTTGTCAGGTGTAGAAGTGCTTTCCTGTGCGCGCACATGCGCGCGCGCGCGTGTGTGTGTGTGTGTGTGTGTGTGCGTGCCCAGCATGCCTGCATGGTGCCATTCAAAGCTGACATTGACGCCAGGCAGTGGTGGCGCACGCCTGTAATCCCAGCACTCTGGGAGGCAGAGGCAGGCAGATTCTGAGTTCGAGGCCAGCCTGGTCTACAGAGTGAGTTCCAGGACAGTCAGGCTATACAGAGAAACCCTGTCTCAATAAATAAATAAATTAATTAAAAAAAAAAAGCTGACATTGGAGCTGTAGGCCATAAGGATGCTGGGGGCCAACCAAGCCTTGGTCCTGCAAGAGCCATTTCTCTAGTCCTCCAAAAAGAAGTTTCTTAAAAGAGGCATTGTGGGGCTGAAGAGATGGCTCAATGGTTAACAGCATGGGCTGCTCTTCCAAAGATCCTGGCACCCACAGAGCAGCTCACAATTGTCTGTAACTCCAGTTTCAGAGTATCTGACACTATCTCATAGACATTACATATAAACAAAATACCAATGTACAAAAAATAAAAATAAATTAAAAAAAACAAAGGCTACACAGAGACCCTGTCTTAAACAATAACAAAACCCCCAAACCAAAAACAAAAAAGAGACATTCTGATGTCTCTTCAAAACCTAGAAAGAAACTTTTTACCCTACATATTAACCCAAAATTAAGGTACCAAGGAACAAATTGTATGACTTTCAAATTTAAGGTAAGTTATCTAGGATGATCTGAGCTAAATCTAATATCCTTATGCTTGTTTATTATAGTTTAAAACCAACCATAAAGTAACTTCGAGTTTATCTATTGTGACTATGTTACTACCTATACCAAGTAGTGACAGTAACTGTAAGCACATCTAATTTACTATCCTGGAATAGGCACCTTAAGTAAGTAAGGTTTTAAAGGGTTGAATAAGGTACTTACTTCGCACTTGCCTAATGATGGGCTTCATAGGTTCAAGCCAAATCTAAAGAAGGTTTTTAACAGAAGAGAATAAATTATTAAATAAGTTCTTCATTTAGTAAGTTGCAAAATACAAAATATTAAGAAATTTTAAAAGTCGGGCAATGGTGGCACACGTCTTTAGTCCCAGCACTTGGGAGGCAGAGGCAGGAAGATTTCTGAGTTCAAGGCCAGCCTTGTCTACAGAGTGAGTTCCAGGACAGCCAGGGCTACACAGAGAAACCTTGTCTCAAAAAAACCAAAAACCAACCAACCAACCAAAGAAACCCCCCCCCCCCCAAATACGAAAATTTATGACAGGCTATTTTATTCTACTATCCTCTTAGACATTAATCATATCTTAACAAACTGTACAAGAAGTTCAGCAGTGCCTGCTTCAAGAGTTAGCCTTGATTCACTAAGTCTATAGCATTAATTTGGGTAACTACAGGCTCAAGCAGAGCTGTTGTGGGCAAACAACAAACTCCAGCAACCCAGGGCTGCTGACTGGAAGGTGCCTGCTGCCATACCAGAGCAGACAAACTCCAAACTCCAGAAACACAGGGCTGAGGCCCGGACAGAGCAGAATGAAGACAAAGAGCTGTTACAGCTTTTGTTTTTAAAACAGTCACATCTATAAATATTAAAAGCTACACATTTTACATGTTGTTTAATAAGTAAAATAATGCATCATTAGTTCACTTGGCTCAAATTTGACTGGAACACATTTCAGATCTAGCAGGATGTATTTGTTGCCATGGCAACTCAGGTTTTCTTGGCACAGGTACTAATGGGTAGAATGAGTTTAGGAAAGATATGTATGCGTTTAGGCTTAAAGGCAGGAATGTTACCCATAGGTGAAAATCAAGTACTTCAATAGCGTAATGTGTTACTTATCAGACATCTTGTTTATATCATGATAGTAGGGCCTAAAAGGCTTTTTGCAATTGTGGTGGATGCCATAATTACTCTAGAGAACAGTCAGACCCAGTGTCCAAAAGCAAATCAAAAGCACATACCCAGTAGGACTGGACGTTCTTGAACTCCAGACCAAAGTAGTCACATTCAATCAGATTCAAATGCTTCCACACTTGTGTCAGTAAGACCTGTCCATCACACTTAGGCTGCAGGGAGACAGGTGAGAAAAAGCTCACTCATTAGGTGGAAAACAACAAAGGTTTGTGAAAACTGGCATAAAGTTACATGTTTCACATAAAGTTTTATTGAATTACTTGCCTCGTTCTGCCTTCCTTTATATAAAATTCAAACAAATTCACAAACCGCAGGGCGGTGGTGACCACACACCTTTAATCCCAGCACTTGGGAGGTAGAGGCAAGTGGATTTCTGAGTTTGAGGCCATCCTGGTCTACAGAGTGAGTTCCAGGACAGTCAGGGCTACACAGAGAAATCCTGTCTTGAAAAAACAAAACAAAACAAAACACACACACACACACACACACACACACACACACACACACACCACACAACCATCACATGGCAAATAATGGATCTTGAGCTTAGAAACTGATAAACTACATGTACAAATACTGTCATATTCTTTGTCCTAGTCAGATTTCTTTGTAATTTTAGACCACAGCAACCATTTTCAATCTCAGTTAACATTTTATCAAATAACATATCAATATAATTTACCAATAAAAAGCAGTATTCCAAAGTCTATTTATACAGGGTTGCAGTAAGAAATTTAATATTTGATAATACTTTCACATGCTGTGTATTCCAGACTGTCCTGGAACTCACTTTGCAGACCAGGCTGGCCTCAGACTCAAGAGATCCACCTGCTTCTGCTTCCCCAGTGCTGCAACTAAAGGCGTGCACCACTACCACTTGCCTGAAAAACTTTTGATTAGAGAGATGTTGAACAAATTATAATGATCTAGAATCATACCAAATTAATATAATTTATCTTCCATCTACACATAAGCTGAATGAAAAAAGCAAATAGAGCTTAGTGGTTAATAAATTAATCCCAGGATAAATTAAAACAGCAGATTTCATTTATCATAGAGGACCAGCAGACACATCTGTGAGGCCCTTCTGCCTAGTGCTGAGGAAACTATATGTAAGTCTTTGAGGGGAGAGCCGGTGCATGAGCCATGGTGCTACATTTGGATGTCAGAGGACAGCTTTCCAGAGGTGACTTTCTTGGTTCACCTATGCATGGCTTTTGTGGGCTCCAGGGATTGAACTTAGGTCATCGGACTCAAGGCTGCCTTTCTGCCCTATTTGAAAAAACTGGGGGTACGGGAAGCATGCTGTTGCACACCTCTGTTCCCAGCCCTTGGGAGACAGGCTGCCTGCCGTCTATGAGCTGGAGGCCAGCCTGTTCTATGTTGTAAATTCCAAGCAAGCCAGGGTCACACTGTAAGATTGTTGTCTCAAAAACCAAACAAGGAAAGTCTTCAATATTATAAATTTATATTGTATCCCTTGAGGAGAAAATATGTAAATAAGTTGCAATGTTCATTATGTATCTATAAGTCCTGCAAGGTTCAGTTTTCCATATGGGCACTCTCATAGACAGCTCAGAGCTAATTATTGAAGGACACATTTAGTAGAGGGTTGACCAAATGAGTAACAGTAGCAAGGTATGGTGGCTCATGGCCATAATTTTAGCACCTGGGGAAGCTGAGCCAGGAAACCTATTGAGTCTGAGGTTAGCCTGGCATACACAGTGAGTTCCCAGGTGAGGTTGTGCTCCAGAGAGCTTGGCTCGCTCAAAACAAACAAACAAACAAAAACCCCAATAAGTTGTAACACAACCATAATGAAAGAGAACCCAGAATCTATATACTATGGAATAAAGTCCAAAGGAAAAAAAGATCAATTGGAAAATTAAAGGTCTCTGTGTTCACACAGTCCATAGAATACATGAAGGCTGCACACCAAATCTTTAAGAAAATTAACATTATTACACTGGAGAGAGGCAGTAAGAAGGAAGGGTTTATTTGCTTATTCTTGTGATGCTGGATCCAATGGCATGAACAATCTTTTCTTCATAAGAACATACAGGAGGAGGAGAGGAGAATCTGTAGTGTCCAAAAGCACAGCATGCTCCAGATGTTCTGTGTGACCACTGTGGTTATTCTCTTAGGAGGGAAAAATCATTGAAGGAACAAACCTCTGAAATTTCTAATGGAAAAAATACACTGGATACCTTAAAAGAGGACTACAGAGTGAACTTGAAAGTCTTTGGGGGGGGGCAATAAGGTCTCACTATATAGCTCTACATGGACCTTGTTATAGACCAGGTTGGCCTAGAACTCAAGAGAGATTGCTCTGCCTGTGCATCTCGAGTGCTCAGATTAAATGCATATGTCACCCGACTCCATTTTTGTTTTTTGGTTTTATGTAGCCCTGAGTGGCCTGAAACTTGCTATGTGGATCAAGCTGGCTTTAAAACTAGAGACCCAAGTGGAGGCTCAAGCATTTAATCCCAGCACTTGGGAAGTGGACACAGGTGGACCTCTGAGTTCGAGGCCAGCCTGGTTCACAGAGTGAGTTCTAGGATGGGGTTAGGGGTGGTGATGGTTTACACAAAGAGGCCTTGAAAAAATGAAAACAAAACAAAAACCCAGAGATTCAAATACAATTTTTTACTTATTCTTTGAGAATTTCATATATATGGGCTGGAGATGGCTCAGTGGCCAAAAGGCTCTTGCCACCAAGCCTGACAACCTGAGTTGGTCCCCAGAATCAGCATGGTGGAAGGAGAAAACCTTGTCCTCTGACCTCTCCATGTAAGCTGTGGCACAAGTACAGCCCCTACCCCAATAAACAAAGACTTCCCAATTTATCATTCCCCCTTGACACCATTTCTTTCTACTTGTGTAACCCACTGGGCCCAGTCAGTACTGACTGTGTATGCACAGATGGATGATCTGGCTGCATGTGAGTTCCTGGGGCCATGCTCTCCCCAGAGGACAGTGATTCACTGCCCTCCCACCATTATCAGTCCTGGCCTTATTATAGATACATTTATGAATAACAGAAGACCAAATCTTACAGGTAAGTCACCTGACATCTTTTACCACCTCACAGGGAGAACTCACTGATGTGATGACTTCTCTGAGGTTTGCCACTGCTGTGACCTGATAAAATACCCCATGGCCCATAAACCCACCCATCTATATTTCTCCATCCCCCTGGCGTCATTAAACAGATGGAAGTCAAGGCAGCTATGGGATGTTTGCTACAACAGCAGCCAAGTCTACTAGGTTATAGCACACTCCAGGAAGCCTCTCAGAAGCTGCTCTGTTGGTCACCTCCATCCACTTCACTAGGATAACCATATGGGAGTACACTCTCTTCTAGCTCTCCTGTTTCCAGAGTTGATCAAGTTCAAGACTGGGCGTGAGATGGGGGTGGGGAGGTTAGGTACACCCAAATTCCTTTCCCCTTCATTCTGTCAGCATGGCTCCTCTGACAATCTAAAACAAAGTCAGGTACTTATGTGGCCCTGTGAGTCCCAGTCAGTTTTACCTTTCATACTATTTGGTAATGACTCTGTCCGTATGGATATTACACTGATGTCTGCCTATTTGACAGTTCTTTCTTCTAGACAGCCAATCTGAAGGGCAGGTACCTGGTCTGTGTCTCTAGACCTAGAATGTGGTAAGCACATTGCAAATGGCAACTCCTAAAATATACACAGCTGTTAAGACTCTGATGGCAGTTGTTGAGTCCGAGTTGAGTCTTATTTGGCAATTCAACTCAGCCCCTCCCCTTCTTCTACTGCCTGGCCACACTCTGGGCCAAGCAGAGTAGTGTGGCCTGGGCTTGCCAACCAGACTTACATGTTAGGCCCATGCCACTACACAGGCACATAGGAGCACACTCAAGATGCACCTTAATATCCAGCTAAGTAACAAAGAAATTTCATATCTTTCTTGTCATTGAAATCAGACCAGAGTCCCAAAAGTACTCCCATATTCAGAGCCACAAAGAAACATTTCCAAAAATGTGTACGTTTCTTCAAAGCATGAGTCAAGGTAGCATTTCCAAATCCCAAACACATACAAACATATCCTCACATAAAAACTTAAATTTATGGATACTAATTAAAATATCCTTAGCAAAATGCAGGCAAATACAAGTCAGTAACAATTAAGAGTATAATAACGATGCAAAGTTTATTCAAAACATATAATTTAGTACGGTATTATATCATTAGACTTGTGGAGAAGAAAAAGAAATCCTAGGACAGGGTGGCAAGATGGCTTATTGGATAAAAGTATGAAACTATGTTAACTTCCACTGTGTAAACTGGATCTCACAGTGCAAGAACAGAACTGACTTCCTCTTACCTCCATACACATGTAGCCCTAGATGGCTGAGAGGAAAACCTTGATCTCCTGAGCATCACCTCAGTGCTGGGATTGCAGGTTCACACCACCACATGCTTTTCAATTTCTAGTCTTGATATAAATTCTGCTGTGCTCACTTTGTTTTGTTTGTTTGTCTATGTAATCCCGGCTGCCCTGGAATTTGCTATGTAGACTAGGTTAGCCTCAAGCTCAGAAGCCATCTTGTTTCTCTCTGCCTACTAAGTGCTAGTTGCTTGTTTGGGTTTTGAGACTAAATATCACTATATATTAAAGACTTACCTCAGATTTGCATTAATTCTCTTGCCTCAATGTCACAAATGCTAGGTTTACAGGTGTATGTCACCATTCTTGGCACACTCTTCATATTATCTTTTTTTAAAAAAAATTCTTTTTATTCTATGTTCATTGGTGTTTTGCTTGCATGTGTGTCTGTGTGAGGGTTCCCTGGAACTGGAGGTACAGACAGTAACTGCCATGTGGGTGCTGGGAATTGAACCGGAGTCCTCTGGAGAACAGCCAGTGCTAAACTATCTCTCCAGCCCCTTCTTAACATACTATCTTCATTTTTTTTTTTTTAAGATTTAGAAGCAGGCAAATCTCTGAGTTTGAAACCAGGCTGGTCTACAAGAGTGAGTTCCAGGAAAACTGTGTCTTGAAAATCACTAAACAATCAAACAAAAGATATATTTATTATCCTATTTTGTCTATGACTGCATATTTGATGCCCACTGCATGAGTATTGGGTGAATGCTGAGGTCAGAGGAGAGCACAGAAGCCCTGAAGCTGGAGTTAAAGAGAGTTATAAGTAGCCATATGGATGCTGTGAACTGAACGTGGGTCTTCTGCAAGACTAGTAGGTGTTCTTAATGGCAGAGCCATTACTGCAACCCCATCTTGAGACAATTCCTATGTGAAATCAGTGCTGCTGGTGATAAAAATGAAAGACTGTGAACGTACCAGGCAGGCATTGTATCACTAAGCTAAATGCTCAGCCTGATACAAAACCTGCAGGGTTTTGAGTGGGGGTGGTGAGGCAGGGTCCCACACTACATAACTTACATGGCTAGCCTAGACCTCTTCAAGTAGGCTAGGCTGGTCTTGAGCTTGCAGTGGTCTTTTAGCTGCTGCCACTTGGTGGCTAGATGACACATGCAGAAAAACTGACTATAATTTAGAACAGACTAAAAGAAATAACTACATTTTTAGAAACAAAAAAGTGAACAAGGTCACTGAGTCTATAATGTCATTCACTGTATCTACTGCTTCTTGATTTGACTTTATTATTGACTTTATTAGTGTTGAAGTCTCTGTTCAACAGTCTTCGTCCTGTTCTTTGCTCGTTCCTTTCCCGCACACTCACTGTATTGGTAGGTGCTCTGACGCTGGGTACAGTATATTCCGTTACAATTCCAGATTGACCCAAGCCTTCCTCCAGCATCACAGAATGACCCTCTGTTTTCCTGCAGATAGTTGGCTTTGTCTGGCAAGAACCGCCTCTTCTTTCTTCTTGTTAACATTTTCATGCCATACCACATTTTGGCCTTTAACCATCTCTCAATTGAAATGGCATGTTTCTTGTAGTCAGTATAAAACTGGGCCTTACAAATTCAACTCAATTCCTACAAATATTCTAATGGATCTTTTCATATAAATAGGAAAATTCCAGACTTTGTGTTTATTCATAAAACATTTCATATTACCCAAACAATCTTGACAATAAAAATAAAGTTGGGTATACCATACTTCCAGATTTTAGATTACTATAAAACAATATAGTACCAGCATTAATCTATACACAAACCAGCAAAGTATCTATACACAAACCAGAATAAAAATAAGCAATTAAGTCAACTAATTTTTGTCAAGAAGACACAATAGGAAAGAATAAAGTCTTTAATAAATGACACTGGGAAAATGGAATAACCATATGCTGAAGAAACTGGACCCTTACCTAATAATGACATAAACAAGTCAATTCAAAACTGATCAAAGACTTAACATATCTGACTTGAAAACATCAAAGTTTAGAAGCAAGACCTAGTGTAGTTTACCCAGAGCTCAGCACACATCTTAAAACTGGAATATGGAGGTAGAGGCAAGATGATTACCACAAATGCAAAGCTATCACGGTTTAGAGTGAGTAGTAGCCCAGCCTCACAGCTGCTCCCACTCCACAAAAACCAACAAAATTTCCTGGAATTAAATGAGAAGGCTGCTTAACATTGGCCTTGATTTATTTGGATCTCATTCCAAAAGCAAAAACAGACAAGTGGGACTACACCATTTGAAACACTTTTGCAGAGCAGAGGAAATTATGAAAAAGAAAATTTAGCATGCTGTGTGTGAGAAAATCATGCAAACCATGTGACAAGAAGCGATTCTTCAACATATATAAGCAACTTGCACAACTCTAGAACAAGAAACCCCAGACAAAACAACAACTACAACAGAAAGGATAGAGGCCCTAGACATTTTTCCTAAGAATATGCAAAGATAGCCAGCCCACTGGGTATGTCTCCAAGGGACAGTGCGTGTCTAGCATGTGCAAGGCCCTAAGTTGGATGCTTTGTACCTGGAAAAGAAAAGGGAAGGGAAAGGAGGAGGAGGAGATGGAGGAGAAGGAGAAGAGGAGGAAGAGAAGAAAGAAGACAACACCACCACTGACAGAGAGTGTAAACATATAAAAGGAGGCTTAATAAGCTCAGACTTAAAAATATGAAAATAAAAATTACACTTACCATCACTCCCTGCCCCAGTGTATATGACCGGCAAACTGTGGAGTCTCAGAGTACACAGTGTTGGGCAATACTGGAAACAAACTTGTTCGTGGGGTGCTGCCAAGCACACAGCAACCGCAAGTGGAAATGTTGTGGGTTGTCTGGATGCTGTTTGAATTCTGATGTTAATTCTGGTTCCTCAAGAGGGTGTGCCCCCCCCCCCCAGGCGAGCAGTCAATCATACTCAAGTGATAATCCACTCATAGTGGATTCTTTGGTAACAACAAGCATGTATAGGTCTGCCTTACATTGTGTAGTTGAGCTGCATTTGTCGGGACTCCATAGAGAGAAACCAAACAACTACTGGTAGCATGGTGTGGTTTCTTTCTGTTTCTGGGGACTCAGGCTGATTGGCAGTGTGATGTCTCCAGAGACAGACACACAAGCTAAGGCTAGACTGGTGGGGGACATGTGATGTTTGGAGGGATAAATAGAACATGATGGACAGTGAAGGAGGCTGATCACAGCTTGCTTATAGAGCTAGCCGTGCAATGCTTGTGACGTGTCTTTGCTGATCTTCACTTCCCCAAGAGAGGGACAGCTGAGAACTTCTCCTGTTGTCCCTCCTGCCAAGGAGGAGGCTTGGCTGTCTCTGCTAGGTAGTACCTCTGCCACTGATTGTTTTCTATCCTGACTCTACCAAACTGGAGCCTCTGCTAAACCTGTGAACTGAGCTGCTGATTTCCAGACAGCACAGACAGGAGTTGCTCCAAAGAACCTTTCTAAATAGGTCCACTTTCCCCCATATCCTTTCTTTTCCACTACCTCTGGTGGGGGCTAGGCTACAGGGAGGTTAAAACATCTGTACTGGATGGTTTTGTGTTTCAACTTGACACAGGCTGGAGTTATCACAGAGAAAGGAGCTGTGTTGGGGAAGTGCCTCCATGAGATCCAGCTGTAAGGCATTTTTTCAATTAGTGATCAAGGTGGGAGGGCCCCTTGTGGGTGGTGCCATCCCTGGGCTGGTATTCTTGGGATCTATAAAAGAACAGGCTGAGCAAGCCAAGGGAAGCAAGTCAGTGAGGAACATCCCTCCATGGTTTCTGCATCAGCTCCTGCTTCCTGACCTGCTTGAGTTCCAGTCCTGACTTAATTTGCTTATGAACAGCAACCTGGAAGTGTAAGCTGAATAAACCCTTTCCTCCCCAACTTGCTTCTTGGTCATGATGTTTGTGCAGGAATAGAAACCCTGACTAAGACAGCATTTAAGAACCATCATTAAAAATAAGGTTTGAAAAAAATTAAAGTGACCCCAAAATTAAAGTGGGGCCCAGGCTGGGACTGGCCAACATCTTAGAAGTACTTTGCAAGTATAAAATCATGCATGAAAACAGTCAGCAGGGGGCTGCTTGACAAAATCTGAACATTGAGACCAGACTTGCTGGGCACAGTAAAAGGACTAAGGCTGCTCCCTGCATACTGAAATGGAAGTCTCTGCAGAGCACAATGTTAGAGGAAAAAAAGCAACAGGACTTTCTTTGGGCTCAAATTTTCAGATTTTAAGAATAGATGGTCATTTGACATGGTTGTTTCTGGGCCTGCATGATGAGGCAGGACCAATGTGGCTCATGGAGACAGGAAATGAGGAAGGCAGGCATAGGAACAAGATACACCCTTCAAAGACATGCTCAGGCACCCAACTTCCTACAACTAGGTTCTATTTCCAAATATCGCAAACAGCTACAATGGACTAATCAATGAATTAGTCCACTGAGAAAGTCGGCACTTTCATAATCAAGTAGCCTTTCTGTATTGCCATCTGCCCGGGACCAAGCCTCTTACAAATGAGCCTGTTTGGGAGATGGCCTGTTTCTGAACCAAACATCTGGTAAAGGCAATGAAAAATCAATAAGCAGACTCTCTCCCTGGTCCTCTGACTCATGGGTGTACTGCCAGCCATCTCCAAACTGTACCAGCAACTGTCCTTGCTGAGAGAGAGCTGGTAACCCCTGATGACAGGGTGTTCCTAGGTATTGTCTGGCCCCTGTGTTTAACAACAAGGGCAAGTTTCACTGTATACTCATGAGACAAGCTTTGAAGCTACATTCTTGGTTCCTATTGGTGTTTGAGTGTTGGTTTTGTTTGTTTGAAGATTAAATGCTATTCTAATCCTGTTGCTGGTTTTTTTGTCCGCTTGATACAAGCTAGAGTCATTTTGGGAAGATCTTTGAGCAAGCACTGGGCTATTTTCTTGATTATTATCATTAATAATTAATGTTATTGTGGGCAGTGCCACCCCTGGAGAGATGGTCCTGAATTGCACAAGAGAGCCTTAAGCAAGCCACAGGGAGCAAGCCAGTAAGTAGTATTCCTCCATTGTCTCTGCTTCAATTTCTGCTTCCAGGTTCCTACTTTGAATTCTTGCCCTGACTTCCTTCAATGTTAGACTGCGATGTGGACATGTAAAAGAAATATGCTCTTTTCCCCCTGCGTTACTTTTAGCTCTTTTAGTTACTTTTAGCGTTACCTTTGGCTCTTTATCACTGCCATAGAAACCCTAACTAAGCCAGCCTGAAAGGGCTTTATGGACATTTAATGAAATAACAGGAAATAAGGCTTTGTACCATGCTAGGGACAGGTCTCCAAGCCAAAAACCAATGTATACCAAATTTACCCAGACAGCATCATGGGGCATCAGAAAGCTTCTGCCTATACACATACTGAGAACTTGTACCCTTCCTGTATAGATTCACATAGGCAGCTACCTTTTCACTGAGGGTCTGCTAAGGGGAGAAGACAACCCAGGGCTTGATCCCTTGATTATTCGATGGATTCACATAGTCAAAATGACATTTCATAACTTCCTCCTCCTTCCTACCTACACATGTGCACAGTAGGTGCTATAGATGTGGCTCAGAGCTAGAATGCTTGCCTGCTATGTGCAAGGCCCTGGATTAGATATCCAACATGAGGGAAAAAAATATAAAACAGAACTGACATCATCCACAGACACTCAGATGAAGAGAAACCTGTTGTCACAATGGCAAACCACTTGACAATACAGTCACCCAGAGCAGAATACAACATGAGAACCACAAGGTAAGAAGCACAGCGTCCTGTCCAGTGGTTTGTTTTTTTGATGAAAATATTTTATCTTTATTATAATATGCTTTAATTTTTTATAGATTTTAAAAATTTTACGTGATTTTTATATTTTTTTATTTTATGCATGTATATATAAGATTTGTGTATCTGGTTCCCATGGAAGTTAGCAGAGGGTCTCAGATTCCCTGGAGCTGGAGTCAGACATGATCATTATCCACTTGGTGGGCACTAGGATCTAAGCTCAGGTCTCCCAGCAGGAGCAATGAGGCTTCGTAACCACCACACAATCTCTCTAGCCTGACACATATTTTAAAGATGAGAAACTATGAGAATATTTTTCAGCATTACTTTCCAAATAAGTTTAATAGGTGTATTCTCTTAATTTTTCCAGGGGCCTAATCACCTGAAGTATAGCTTATTAAGTGTCATGATAAGCTCTGTTTTTAGAGTTATACACATCTGTCATCCACCCATTTCATGTGTGTGTGTGTGTGTGTGTGTGTGTGTGTGTGTGAGAGAGAGAGAGAGAGAGAGAGAGAGAGAGAGAGAGGGAGAGGGAGAGAGAGAGAGCGAGCTCACACATGCCATCGTGCACCCACACAAGTGAGTGAAAAGCCCTGAGAGTCAGCCCTCAACACCCTTGTTTGAGGCAGGATCTCTCCTGCTGGTTGGCTGCTATGGTTTGTATTCCAAGCTCACTGGCACAGGAGCTTCCAGGGGATTCTCCTGCTTCTGCCTAACGCTTCACTCACTGTAGAGTGCTAGGGTTGCAGATAAGATCTCCTGGGAAGGCTTTGACACTGGTTCTGGGGATCTGAACTTGGGTTATTTTGCTTGTATAGTTAAGTGCTTTAACATCCACTGAGCCATCTCTCCAGCCTCCATGTGCCCATTTTTACCTTTCACATATTCTGTAGTAATAGTTTATGTTCTGTTCCTAAAATTGAGGAAATTCAGTTTCAGTTAGGCAGTAATTGCCCATCCCCAAAGCAATGACTGGGTGAAACAATCTTCTCCAGGAGATGAAGTAAAAAGGCCATCGTCCACCAACAGAACTGACATCATCCACAGACACTCAGATGAAGAGAAACCTGTTGTCACAATGGCAAGTCACTTGAAATTACAGCCATCCAGAGCAGAATACAACATGAGAACCACAGGGTAAGAAGCAGGGCGTCGTGTCCAGTGTTTCTTCCTTTCAGTTGGTCATGACATTCAAGTAAGTCCCTTTCTAGCCCAGACATAAAGTATATTGTTCAAAAATCTACATCTACAAAAGTGCCATTAAAGATTCTGTCTAGATAGAAATGGTCACAAAAGCTCAGCTAACAAAGTACTTCTTTATCCTTTGTCTCAGATCTGTGGGAAAATTCTTCCCAAACAACTTGATTTTGTCCTCTGGCCTGTTTACCTCATGCACCCATTTACAGTTCAAGCCAAGCTGCTCCTGTAACAAAATCTCATCTGTACTATTAGCTTTATTACTTAATATTTGTTTCTTGTCTCAGATTTACGTCATCCTCAAATCGCCCTTTATAATATGTCATATAGCACAGTTAAAATAATCTTGAGATCTTACAGGCAATTGTTGCTTTATTCACTAAAAGGTCACT